>NW_027555847.1:566656793-567856793 GCF_003287225.1 Phascolarctos cinereus | reverse complement strand
AGACTAAATTGCAGAAGAAACGCTAATCTGCCCTGCAAAGGGAATGTCCTCACCTGGGGGTTCTCTATGACTCTGGAATCATAGGCTTAATCCTTACTCTAGAATTTGGGTCAGGAGAAGTATAACCCTTCTGGAACAATTTTAACCACACTAAAGAAATACCTAATAAGCACAACTGTTTTTCTACTGAAAGGGTACAGGATTAGGAGAATGGAGACCTGTGCTGTTTTTCTGGTCTTGCCACTAGCTGCTCAAATGATTTTGAACAAATCATTTTCCTGGCTTCAAGCTTAGTTCCCTCAATCTGTAAATTGAATGGTGATGATGATGAGCCCGATCCAAGTTTGGCTGCAAGAGAAAGGGAGGCCTGTGCCTCAGAAACAGGTCCTTGCACCAGGGAGCCAAGGAGGAAGGTAGGGCTGGAGGGGGATGCCATGGAAATGGGTAGCCAAAGTAGAATTATACTATGTGGTGGCCTTTAGCCTGCAGACCACCAGGTAGGCTTGGGGGCAGCAGCTGCCTCCGGGATGAAATGTACTCCCTAGAAGAGTATCCATGCTTCTCCGTCTCCCCCTTTTACTCCTTCACAGCAGTACTGAGGAAGCCTCCATTGCTTCTCACTAGCTAAAGCCCTATCTTGGGGTACAGGTTTAATCTAGTACTAAAATTCTAGGCTCATGCTCCTACCCAGAGTTGCTCCTGGAGATATAAGACTCTAGTTCATGTCTAGGTTTATATGAAAAAGGAAACGGGCCTCTCAGTTCTAATGCAAGTATTTAGGCTAACATATCATTGACTATAGGACTGGCTTTATTTAACCAACAAAAAAAATTCAAAACCTCACACCTGAACCCAGCAGTGAAGGCAGTTCCCATAATCTCTCTACTAGATTGCCACCTCTTGCAGGGACAAAACCAGTACATTTAAATTGTAGTTCTACCCTGGAGTAAAGCACTGCCACAGGTTGAATTGCTCCTATATATTGTGACTCTCTTTCTTGCTTTTCCTTGGCTATAGATCCCTCCTCCCTGTCTGTTACTGCTATGCCACTCATGCTGGCTGGTATTCCTGCAGCTCTTGGTGGAGCCCACGAAGTTCATGCTGCTTTTGTCTGCTGACATTTCTTGGGTTACATGGTTCTCTTGGTTGGCTTTAACTGAGTCCTAATCTCTATGAATAACCTTCTCATTTCTCCCTCCCTCTCCAGCTCTCTGGCACCCTCTGTTGTCCCCTTTTTCTTCCTCTTAAGAAGCAAATTTGAGGATATAGTCCAGGTGTATGGACCAGTAACAAACATTTATTAAACACCTACTATGTGTCAGGTACTGTGCTAAGTAGTGGAGATACTAAAAGAGGCAAGAGATAGACACTCCCCTCCAGGAGCTTATAACCAAATGGGGGAAGATAACATGAAAACAAATGTATACAAAGCAAGCTATATACAGGATAAATTGGAAATGATTAACAGAGGGAAGGCACTAGAATATAGAGTGGTCTACTTAAACATATTTATTAAACATCTATTGTGTGCAAGGCACTGTTAACATGGAAGCACATTTAAATAATATAGAATAATAGAGGGAAGGCTTTCAATAAAAGATGAGATTTTACTTGGGACTTAAAGGAAGCCAGGAAATCAGTAAGGTAGAGATGAAGAGGGAGAGCATTCCAGGTACAGAGGACAATCAGAGACAATGTCTGCAGCCAAGAGATGAAGTGTCTTGTTCATGAAACAGCCAGGAGCCAGTGTCAGTGAATCCAAGAGTATGTCTTGGGAAGTAAGGTATAAGAAGAC
Organism: Phascolarctos cinereus; assembly: GCF_003287225.1. Classification (NCBI taxonomy): domain Eukaryota; kingdom Metazoa; phylum Chordata; class Mammalia; order Diprotodontia; family Phascolarctidae; genus Phascolarctos; species Phascolarctos cinereus. The sequence continues at coordinate 567,854,998 of NW_027555847.1, read as the reverse complement.
TAGAAAGGTAGGTTGGAGTTAGGTTATAAAGGGCTTTGAATACCAAAGAGAACATTTTGTATTTGCTTCTAGAGGCAATGGAGAGCCACTGGAGTTTATTAAATACAAAGTGACATTATTGGGCTGAGTTTTAAATCACTTTATTGGCTGAATGGACGATGGACTCTCCTAGAGAGAGAGATACGTGAGGCAGGCTATTATAATAATCCAGGCATGGTGATGAGGGCCTGCACTTGGGTGGTGGCAGCATCAGAGGAGAGAAGGGGGCGTATTAGAGAGATGTTGCAAAGGTGAAGTTAACAGGCCTTGGCCATAGATTGTATATGGAGGATGAGAGATCACAAGGATGTTTCCAGGTTGTGAGCCTGAAGGATTGGGAGGATAATAAGGAAGGTAGGAAGGTTCAGGAGGAAAAATAATGACATGTTGAATGGAAGATGTCTACTGGATATCCAGTTGAAGATATGTGAAAGCCAGTTGGAAATGGGAGGCTGGAAGTCAGCAGGGAGGTTGGGGCAGGAAAGGTAGATTTGAGAATCATCAGCATAGAGATGGTAATTCAATCCATGGGAGCTGATGAGATCACCAAGTGAAGTAGTATAAAGGGAGAAAACAAGAGAGCCCAGAACAGAGCCTTGTGGGACACCTATGGTTAGAGGGCATGATCTGTATGAGGATCCAGGAAAAGACTCAGAGAAGGAATAGTAATTTCCTGTCTGATAAAATATAATAATGGTATTTGGTGCTTTTCATGTTCAGTGTACTCCAATTCTCTTGAAAAAAGTATTCATGATCAAGGATATTAATGAAAAGAAATGCATGGGAAGGTGGCCTAGCTGTACTAGATCTAAAACTATTATCAAGGAGCAATCATCAAAACTACTTGGTACTGGCTAAGAAACAGAGTGGTGGATCAGTGGAATAGGTTAGGTACACAAGACACAGTAGTCAATGACTACAGTAATTGACTGTTTGATAAACCCAAAGACTCCAGCTTCTAGGATAAGAACTCACTGTTTGACAAAAACTTCTGGTAAACTAGAAAAGAGTATGGGAGAAACTAGGCATAGACCAACATCTTACACCATATAGCAAAATTAAGTCAAAATGGATATATGATTTAGATATAAAGGGTGATACTATAAGCAAATTAGGAGAGCAAGGAATAGTTTACCTGTAAGATCTATGGAGAGTGGAAGAATTTATGACCAAACAAGAGATAGATTATTATGAAACATGAAATGCAAAATGGATAATTTTGATTACATTAAATTAAAAAATTTTTGCATGAACAAAGTCAATGCAACCAAGATGAGAAGGGAAGCAGAAAGCTAGGAAACAGTTTTTACAGCCAGTAACTCTCATTAAAGCCTCATTTCTTCTAAAACATAGAGAGAACTGAGTCAAATTTATAAGAATACAAGTCATTTTCCAATTGATAAATAGTCAAACGTTATGAACAGGCAGTTTTCAGATGAAAAAATTAAAGCCACCTATACTCATATGAAAAAATGCTCTAAATCAAAATTGATTATGGAAATGTAAATTAAAACAGCTGTGAAGTACCACATTACTCCTATCAGATTGGCTGACATGACAAAACAGGAAAATGATAAATGTTGGAGAAGATGTGGGAAGAATGGAATACTAATGCATTGTTGGTAGAGTTGTGAGCTGATCCAACCATTCTGGAGAACAATTTGGAACTGTGCCCAAAGGGCTATAAAATGGTGCATTCCCTTTGACACAGCAATACCACTTCTAGTTCTGTACCCCAAAGAGATTGTATAAATGAGAAAAGGACCCACATGTACAAAAATATTTATAGCAGCTCTTATTGTGGTGGCAAAGAATTAGAAATTGAGGGACGCCCATTAACTGGGGAATGGCTGAACAAGTTGTGGTATATAGATGTAATGGAATACATAAGAAAATAAGAAGACATGATGAGCAGGTGGACCTCAGAAAAACCTGGGAAGACTTACAGGAACTGATGCTGAGTAAAGTGAGCAGAACCAGGAGAATATTGTACACAGGAACAGTAACACTGTGCAATAACCAACTTTGATAGACTTTGCTCTTCTAAGTGATGCAGTGATCTATGACAATTCCAAAAGACTCATGATGGAAAATGCTATCTATATCCAGAGAAGGAACTATGGAGTCTCAATGCAGATTGAAGAATATTATTTTCTCTTTCTCTCTCTCTTTCTTTTTTTGTTTCTTCTTTCTCATGGTTTTTCACTTTGGTTCTAATTCTTCTCTACAACATCACTAATATGGAAATATGTTGAATATGATTGTACGTGTATACCCATATCAGATTGCACGCCATCTTGGGGAGGAGGGAATGAAGGGATGGGGCAACAGAGGGAGGGGGAGAAAATTTGGAATTCAAAATCTTATAGAAGTGAATGTTGAAAACTAATAAATAAATAAATATTTTTAAAACAGCTATTCATGATACCTGCTTTGAGGCTTTGGTGTAGTATAAAGTCTGGCTTCTTTAATCTCTTAATCCTGAGCCATATTTTCTTTTTTATTTTTCCTCTTTTTCGATACTGGGTCTTCCTATTTTACCCAGCCTGGAAGTACAGTGGCCACTAATGGGCCCAGTCCCATTGCTGATTGGCTTGGAAGCTTTAACCAGTTCTGTTTCTGATGCAGGATGGTTCACCTCTCCTAAGTAACATGGTGCCACCCTCTTTCACCACTCCTGGACATAACTACCTAGATATGCTTTAGCCTTTCTGCAGCTCAGAACTCTTGAGCTCAAGCAATCTACCAACCTCAGCCTCTCTTAGGAGTAGAACTATAGGCCTATGCCTATGCCACCTCTCTGGGTCCAAGCCAAACATTTTTCACTGAACTTTCCTGTGTCCACCTTTGGCTTGCAGGCACTGAAGATAATAAACCAGTGCTTTTCTTCTTTAGGCTAATAAGACTTGTTGCTATTAAACTTGTCACCATCATGATATTGATAAATATGGATTAAATGAATAGGATTCTGGAGAAACAGAAAAAATGTTGCAGTTGATAATTTTTCTTTTAAAGTTTGTTACTCTATAACAAAGGTGGGGAACCTGCGGCCTCGAGGCCACACAATGGCCCTCTAGGTCCTCAAGGGTGGCCCTCTGAACACAAAGGATTTGTTCTGTGAAGTTTAGATTCAGTCAAAGGGCTGCACTTGAGGACCTAGAGGGCCACATATAGCTTTGAGGCCACAGGTTCCTCATCCCTGCTCTATAATGCTTAAATGATAGTAACATGTAGTTTTTCTTACCAGGGAATTAAGCTCTTCATTTAGATCATGGTACTGATTTAGTTTGGTGCCTAATAAGTCAGGCACATTGTATAATTTTCGAGTTCTTCTAAATCAGTGTCTCTGTCCTAAAAATAAATATATTAATGTTCAGTCACAATATTTCTTTATTTTATCAAATTCTATTTAAAGATATTTATTAAACATCTGTTGTGTGCAAAGCACTGTGCTAGTATGGAAGCACATCTTTAAAAATCTCCTTTTTGGTTTCTCCAGAAATAGGAATAAATATTTTTACAATCTAAAAACCTTTCCATACTTATCCTTTTAGCAGGTGAGTAGTGGGTCAAGGAAAAAACAAAACAACATTCTTTCCTAAGGAAACTATCAAAGACAGTAACCAAAATTCAGGACAAAAAAAATACCTCTTTTAAAGTTAATGATCAGTACCTTCTTTGAAGTGACAGTGTAATGACCCACCTTTCTCCATTTAGAAAGGATTAAATATTGATCAGAGGACAGTCCCTTTGATTGCTCCAGGAGAACCCTTGAGAGATAGTCAAGGAGGAATGGAGCAGTGATTATTCTTAATTACTATTGTTCTAGAATGTTAACCTCACCCCCAAATGTATTTTAACACTCTGACTTTTTTTCTTCAAGATTTCTAAAAGTGTTCCCTCTGATTGTCTTGGGGTAGAGAGAGATGTCTGAGCCAATTTGGACATTTCACTCTTTTAGAAGAGCTTGGATCTAGAATAATGATAAGCTAAATAAAATTATTTCTAGCAGACTTGTACCTACAACATAATATATAGTATTTTTCTTTGACACTGGGGATACAAAGTTGGAAAATCCCCAGGCCCTCTTTACATGAAATCTTGCCCAGCTATTTGTCTGCCAGTCTGTAATTGAGATCTTCATTCAATAAATGCTTAATTAATCAATCACCTACTGCGTGAAAGGCAATGGTACTAGAAATGCAATTAGACTCTGATCTCAAAGAGTTTGTAATCAAAGATGAGTAAAAAGACATGAGTATAATATAAGAGAGTATGATATATGGAAAGGAAAGGTCCAGGTAAAGTGCCATCATCATCACAGCAGCTGACATTTATATTGATATAAATTATATAAACATTTACATAATGCTTACTATGTGCTGGGCACTGTGCTAAATGTTTTACAATTATCTCATTTGATCCTCACAACCATCCTGGGAGTAGATGCTATTATTATCTTCATTTTACAGTTAAGAAAACTGAGGAAGAGCGAGGTTAAGTGACTTGTCCAGGGTCACACAGCTGGTAAATGTGTGAGGTGACAGAGCTGGGTGGTGTAGTAGATAGAGCACTGGGATTGGAATCAGGAAGACCTGAGTTCAAATCCAGCCTGAGACACTTACTAGCTCTGTGACCCTGGGCAACTCACTTAACCCTGTTTGCCTCAATTTCCTCATCTATAAAATGAGCTGAGAAGGAAATGGCAAACCATTCCAGTATCTTTGCCAAGAAAATCCCAATTGGGGTCACAAAGAATCAGACAGGCCTAAAAGGATTGAACAACAGTTTCCTGACTCCGCGTCTGGTGTCCACTCACTGCGCCACCAAGTTGTCCCATAAGAATAAAAGCTTATAGAACTGAGCCAATTTCATACCTTTTGACCCAAAGACCCCACTACTATGATGACACTATAAAGATGTTAATAGAAAGGAGTGGAAGGGGAAAACTTTCCTTAAAACCTAACTGTGCTTCTCTGCAGCTTTCTGCTGTTGCTTCTAGCTCTGTGACATCCCTGCAAGCACCTGAAGACAAGCTTTTGTTTCTCTTTGACATCCAACCATCCCTGTATGGTGTGCTCTCCAGGTATCCAGCTATGCTCCTCAGGACACATGCCAACTCATCTGGTTTTCTGAAATGGTGATTCCCACAACTGAATCCCAAACTCAAAGTGCAGCCTGACCAGGGCAGTGTACAGCAAGACAATATTATTTATCTCCTCCTAGACATTATACCTTTCTTACTATAGCCCAGGAGAGCACTGGCTGTTCTGTTCTAGTTCTGGCTAACAGCGTCATCACACTGATTCACACTGAGATTGTAGTCCATTAAGAGGCAGATGTGGGGGAGAGGTTAGTGGATAAAGTGTTGGGTTTGGAATCAGGAAGACCTCAGTTCAAGTCCAGCCTAGACACTTTGTAGCTGTGTGGCCCTGGGCAAGTCACTTCTCTTTGCCTCATTTTTTCCCATCTATAAAACAGGAATAGCATATGCCTTGCAGGATTGTTGTGAGGATTACATTAGACAATTTGTAAAAAGCTTAGCACAGAGCCTGGCACAAAGTAGGAGCCATATAAATGCTTATTCCTTTCCCTTCCCATCTCCTCACCACCTCCCAAACAGGAATGAATTTTTTTTCACAGAAAATATTGTTTAGCTAAACCTTCCATTTAGAACATCCCATTGTTTTTGAAGTTGGTATTTTGAATGCAAATATAATATTTTATGCCTCTTGAATTTAATCTTATTCAATTCAGCCCAGTTTTAGTCCAATGGTATCAGACTCAAATAGAAATCAATCCCTATGGGCAGGATAGTGACTTAGAAAACCACAAATTAATATTATCTATATTGAACTGTATTTGTATTTATTTTGTTAAACATTTCCCAATTACATTTTAATCTGGTTCTAGTCCACTCAGGAGTTTTGTGGGCTGTAGCGAGCTCACCATCTCTGTTCCAGTCTATCTAGACCTCTTTGGACCTAGACTCTCATACGTGTTTGTAGGGTCCTGATTGGGGAAAAAGGCCATAAAACACAGTAACAAGTGAAAGCCATAAGTGAAAACTCAGTGAAAGATGGAAGCCCAGACATGGTTACTTGTTTAAAATCATAATTCAGATACTGAGTCATAACTGAGATAATGTGACCAGGCAATAACCGTCATATGGACACAGTGACCAATTCATGACCAGCACATGTGACCAATACACAAACTTGTGTTTGGGCATTTGCCCAATAACATTGGCTTAATGCCCAAGCTTAGAAATGAGCTCATTACTAAGCAGAAACCCAAAATATCCACCAAGCTATGTGCTTTATAACTCCACCTCCTTTTGTCTGATTTTTGTAATTACTACTGGGCTTTCCTGGGGGTCTTTTGATCCATTATTGAGACTGTTTTCATCTGGCAGCTGCTCCAGACTGGCCCCTATTGTGAGTAATCCATTATGATTATTAAAACTATTTATTAAACTCTACATTTAATCATAATGGACACCTTGGCCTCTTTTTCCAGTAACAAATTAGCTCTTCTGATTGGGGAAGCTGAGAATATTCCAGTGCACAGAGATATTGGCCCTTGGAAAGGTACAGAGCTCCCCAGCCAGGGGAACTGGCTATTCATTCACACTTCATGTTGTCTGCAAGTTGAATAAACATGCCATCTCTGCCTGCATCCAAGTCTTTGATTAAAATGTTGAATAACATAAGGCTAAATACAGATCCCTGGAGCACATTCCTACAGACCTTTCTCCAAGTTGACATTGACTTATTAATAACTACTCTGTGTCTAGTCATTCAACCCAAACCCTAATTTACCTATCACCTAGCTATATTTCTTCATCTTATATATGGGCATAGAATGAGAAACCTTGCCAAATGCTTTGCTGAGATTTAAGTATAGCACATCTCCCCAGCCCCCACCCCTTTCCCATCTTATTACTTCAGAATAAAAAGAACTGAGATTAGTCTGACACAGCTTGTCCTTGATAAATTCATGCTACCACTCTGAGATCACTGCTTCCTTAGGTACTCACAAACCAGCACCTTAATAATGTGTCCTAGAACTTTTCCAGGAAGAGAAGTTAAACTCCCTCAGCACTGAAGCTTGTAGACTCTGTCCTTTCCCATTTCTAAAAAAAAAACTGGGACAATATCTACCCATTTCTAGTCTTGTAGTAGCTGTCCCATTTTCCAAGAGATGTCTAAGTCTACCAAAAGTGGCTCAGCAATCATGTGTCAGTACTCTTTAGGCTGCACTTTGTGCCTAGTGACTTGAACTCACTGATCCTGTCTCATTTACCTTGTATTTCCACTACCCCCTTACCATTTTTGTTCTATTCTTTCCACTGATCACTCTCTTTAGGAGGGAAAACAGAAACGAAATAAGAGTTAAGTAGGTCAGTTGTCTGGTCATTATATCCCTCTTGAACAGTAGCCCCATTCTTTTTTTGATCTTCTTTTTATAACCAACATAGATAAAAAATCCCTTTGGCTGTCCACAGCATCAACCACCACCTCCACTCATTCTGGGATGCAGTGCTCCTGAAACAATTCTTACAAGACTGGGGTATTCTTTGGTATTCCTCCTCCATGTTCTTTATAGCACTTTTTGAAATGTGGATTTGTTCCTGAGTTCCCTGTGTCTACATGATGGACTCTTAAGGTAGTTTCTCTTTTTCTTTCTCATCCAAATTATTTCTGTTTATGTCTTTAGAATTTCATTCTTGAGGGCCTCCCATTACTTGGGTCAGCTACCTCTTAAAAATATTAAACCATTTAATCTCTCTACCTCCTCTGAATCCTTTGATGTATGCTCTCCTCAAATCTAGGTGACATATCAGATTATGCAGTTTTCCTTTCTTCTATATCATGACTTCTATGATAGGTTCCCCAATATGGCCAGAATCAAGTCCAAAATAGCAGTTCATTTTTTTAATTCTTTCACCTTTTGAAGGATGAAATCATCATTAAAGTATGTCACAAGTTGACTAGCTACTGATTTTGGCAGAAGGAGAGTGTGTGGCAGTAGATATCCAGATAATTCGGCTCCTCCTCCGTACACTGCAATGCTTTCATAGCAGGTTTGTGATGTTTCCCAAATTCCCCATCTAATTCTTCCTTTTTGTCCTGATGGTTTACAGTACACTCCTAACAATAATATTGATTCTTTTTCCAGGTCTTTTGATCCTCACCCAAAGGCTCTCCACCATTTTTTCCCCTCAAGTTCTTGATTTCTTTGCACGAGTAAAAAATTTTAATAGAAAATTAACTCCACCCTTACATGAACTGAAGTTAAATGAAGTGAGCAGAACCAGGAGGATGTTGTACACAGTAACAGCAGTATTGTATAATGAGGAACTATGAATGACTTATTCTCAGAAATACAATGATCCAAGACAATCTCAAAAAGTTCATGATGAAACGTTATCTATCTTCAGAGAAAAAACTGATATTGTCTGAATACAGACTGAAGCATGCTATTTTTCCTTCCTTCCTCCCTTCCTTCCTTCCTTCCTTCCTTCCTTCCTTCCTTCCGGTTGAAGTCTCTTTGTACAAAATGACTAATATGGAAATGTTTTACATGATTGCACATGTATAACCTATATGGGATTGCTTACTGTCTCAGGGAGGGGGGAGAGGAAAGAGGGAGAGAAGGCTAGAATTTGAAACTCAAAACCTTAAAAAAATTATTTTAACATGTAATTGGGGGAAATATTATTTAAAAAAGTGAAATATATATTATATATATGTTTGGTTCCTTTTTTCAAAAAATTCAACATTTTATTTTCTGATTCGCATTCTCTCCCTTCCACCTTCCCTCCTCACTCCCACTGAGAAAGCAAACCCCCTGCCTGACCAACCCCCAGTGGCCATGTAAAACCAGCTTTCCTGAATCGGTCCTCTGAGTCTACCACCTCTCTATCTGGAGGTCTGTATCAAGTTGCGTTGCGAGTCCTGTGGAACTGTAGTTTGTCACTGTGATGATCAGAGTTCTTAAGTCTTTCAAAGTTGTTTGTCTTTATAATATTGGTGTTACTGTATAAAGTGTTCTCCTGGTTCTGTTCACTTTACTCTGCATCAGTTCATACAAGTCTTTCCAGACTTTCTCAGAAACCATCCCCTTCATTTCTTACAGCATAGCAGTATTTTATCACATTAATATCCCTACTACAACACATTCAGCCATTCCCTAATTGATGGATTCATTTTCATTTCCCACTTTTTTGCCACCATGTAAAGAACAGCCATAGATATTTTTTATTGCTTCTTGGAGAGTCTTCTGTGAATTATTGGCCTCCTGCTTTACTATGTTTCTTTTAATGCTGTACCTTCTTGTTCCCTCTCTGTAGTATTAGACTTGTCAGAATTATGTGGCTATTTTCTCTCTCCTCCTTCCTTTATCGTTTAAAATTCTCTTGAGGCGATTTACAAGAAACAAGAAAGTGTTTTCGCTGGCATTTGTCTGCATATATTTGATCCCTTTTTAAGTGTCTATTATCGCTATGTTTTAAGCTGTGGTCTAGAAATCCAAATCTTGTTCTCAGGCACCATATTTTGAATCCACTGTTCATTTCCCAATTCTGCCTTTTTTTCCCCCTCTTTGGAATCCTGTACCTGTAATAGCAAACACTAATGAAAACATCATCTGTGCTCCTAAGGGCTTAGTTTTTTGCCCACAACTCCATAATCCTTAAAAATATTTTTTTCAGATTCTACTGCTAGTATCATTTGTCTTCACATGAATCACCAGAAATGGGTAGCAGTCATCATGTTTGACAGTTCTTGGGAGAGACTTCATCACATCCAGACATCTGCCCCAGGGAGAAAGCAAATATCTCTGTTACTTATGTTGGGTGAACAAATACTCTCAGCAGGGAGTCACCAAACACTGATGTTTCTTTTTCTTCTGGCCATTATTGGACTTCTCACATTATGGTACCTGTGGATCCACATCCTTATTCTGTGAAACACAAGAAACTATTTCCTATGGAGAGGAGCCCAGCTACCCTTGCCACAAAAAGACCCTCATGCTAGAGAATGTTCAATGTTTCTTTTGCAGGGAGGCAAACTGCCTATTTGTGGGACGTGAAGCTGTCCAATTGTTTCATGGAGGAGGCTGCAGTATTTTGGGCTTTGAATAAACAGAGGGACTTCAAATAGATAGAGATGATAGGATATGGGTGGAAGGTGGGAGTAGGAATCAATTCATACAAGGTTTATCAGTGGTATCATCTTTGCAAAATGTGGAAGACAGAACATGATAAGTATTACACATACCTCAAAAACTTTTTCTTGAGAAACTTTTTCATTAGCAATTAACTCCCTAAAAGTTGAGATTCTTTCCTTATGTTTCAGTAGCTAGAAAGAATTAGAGACAATTTATATTATAAAAGGAAGAGAAAATCATTCTGTGTTCTTATTATCTTTACTGTATGTTACTGGGCTTCACAGGAAGAATCTTTAAGTATATATGATTAAAGATAACATAGGTGTCTCCATAAAGATGAGGTTATATTTTCAAAGTAAATTCATGAGAGGTCAATAAGGCTCTCTGAATATAAAAACAGGCTTAATTCAAAATACTACCTTCAATATTTGGAATCCCAATTAATTCTAATGGCACAAAGTTTTATCAAAATTAAATCGATACATGCAAATTTACTTTTATTATCTCACTAGTCTTACCCTGAACTAGGCTTCTCTCTCCATTTAGATCAACCTGAGAAGGATGATTTCTTTGAATTCTCACGTTTTCTCCTCCAAGCCCTTTCTTTCTATATTTCAGTTACAAGACACAAAAAACCTCCCCAGAATTCCAGGCGTATGTCTTCTCTTCTCCTCAATTCAGATCATTTGTTTTTCTTTGGTGAAGAGCCCAATTATCATGAGTCTAAGTATCCAACTTGAATATGTAGCCTCATTTCTTTAACGAGGTAGCATTGTTGTCTACTACATTCCTTGCTGTGTATGTACTTCAGATTCAAAATGAAGCATCTCTCAGATCTACCGCTCTGTTCTTATAATGCTCATTTTGAACACCATACTTCTGCCTCCTCTATTTCAATTGACTCTGCCCTCAAATCTATGCTTTTGGCAATTGAAGAATCCTTGAGTGTCAAACCAAGAACAGAAACAAACTCTAGTAGATGAACTTACCTTATACTTGTAAGAAGTAGGTTAAATATTACTTAAATGAATGGGTTTTTGAATCAACAAATACTCTTGTGAGGGGCCTAGGAAAGCTCTGGAGTTCTAAGATTACTTCTTTGAAAACAAAAATTATTTAAATATTAGTGTCTCTTTATGCCTTTATGTTGCTTTATTCTTTGACTAAACAAGAGGGTTATTATTTCTAAGAGTAAGAAAAAGTCACCATACCTCTTTTTCCAAACTTTTTTTCTTAGAGTTGAAATGCTTCATTTTTTCATAAACATTCTCACTGTCCTGCAAATGTTCATTATCAGGACTATCTGTATCCTGAGAAGAATAACAAGATTAAAACTGGAGAAACTAGACCAACTAGAGTTTTCAATAAAAACCAACTTCAGCTACTTATCCTAAAGCATCTCAAAAAGTATTATGTGGAAGGATTTCATATAGCTTTATATTTATAACCTAGTCCTCAGAAGGAAGTAGAGGCTCCCCAACAGGGAGATGCATGGTGAACGTAAGCAGTCTGCAATGCATTACAAGTAAGAAGTGGGGTAAAGGATGTCACTGAAGAATGATGAAGAATGCAAGATAAAAAAAAAAAAGAGGATGGGTTAGTCACAAGCAAAGACAGCTAGGTGGTATAATGACAGGGAGTGGCATTATATGGCCTCTGTATGAATGCCAGGCCTGGAATCAGGAATCAGGAAAACTCATCTTCCTGAGTTCAAATCTGGCCTCAGACACTTACTAGCTGTGTGACCCTGGGCAAGTCACTTAACCCAGTTTGCCTCAGTTTCCTCATCTGTAAAATGAGCTGGAGAAGGAAATGACAAACCACTCCAGTATCTTTGCCAAGAAAACCCTAAATGGGGTCATGAAGAGTTGGACAGGACTGAGAAACAACTGAACAATAAAAAGTCACATGCAATAGATGGTGATAACCAATGGATAGCCTGTGTGCTATACTGGTGTCTTTATGATGTCTAGAGACCACGCAAGTATACAATGAATAGATCCCCTAAGGTGAACTTACAGATAGGATGGGAAGTCACACAGGATAAGAAGTTATAGATTTGGTGGTAATCTATATCATTAGATGGAAGATCCACATCAATGAGATCACAGACCCATTGGAGTACTAAAGGTGGTAGGACAGTATAATTTCTGGGACCCTAATATCCATCAATAACTACACACCCAATATTTTTTATTACTCCCTATACAAAGCAAAGGGGTAGTTAGGTGGACTAGTGGATAGAGTGCCAGCCCTGGAGTCAGGAAGACTTCCTGAATTCAAATCTGGCCTCAGACACTTACTAGCTGTGTCACTCTGGGCAAGTCACTTAACCCTAGTTGTCTGTTTCCTCATCTGTAAAGTGATCTGGAGAAGGAAATGGCAAACCACCAGTACGTATTCCAAGACAACCCCAGACATGACTAAAATTGCTGAACAACATCATAGAAAGCAAAAAAGGAAAAAAAGGAATCTGATTACACTGGAAGCAGGAACAATTTGACATCTCTATCTGTTCTGTAATTGTTATTTCAATAGCAGAGGCACCCTGGGGCACTTGGCAATATTGCTATATCTGAGGATGGCCTGGCCACACCAGGAGGTTCATCTTTATTTTTTTCTCCCAATTACTTGCATTATTATATACCTCAACCATATTTTGGGCCTCATAAATAAAAAGTTCCAGCACAAGCGCCTAGGGACAGATCAAAATGAATGTACTGGTACCCAAAGGTTGTGGCTTACAACAACAGTCTGTTGTAATTACGATAGATGGTGTTAATGAACAAGGAAATGTGCAAGATAAAGGAATAGGGGAAATGAGGACCTGGTTTATCCACACCAGGCTTAATCAGTCCATTAAAAACTGATTGTTGTCATTAGAGGGGTAATGACCTTAATTCTGAAATCTGAAGATATTTAATAAAGGTTTTAGGCATCACATCTAGTTATATTTTTGCGAAACTTTTTCTCTGCCTTACCACATCTGGTTTTTGCAAACCTTTTGAAACGTTTTATTTACCTCACAGGTAAGCAGTCCCATCATCAGAGCCATTAAATTGTGCATCTTTGATACAAACTGAGAAGTTTTTTTCATATATGGTGAATTTAAACTCTCTTCTTCCAAAGGCGGGCAGTCCAGGAACAAATTTGAATGCATTGTCTTCATGTCCTGTGGTGGATACATTCAAATTTGTCTTGTTAAAAGCTGAGAATCAACCAAAAAAAGGGGGGTGCAGCTAGGTGGCACAGTGGATAGAGCACTGGCCCTGGAGTCAGGAGGACCTGAGTTCAAATGTGGCATCAGACACTTGACACTTACTAGCTGTGTGACCCTCGGCAAGTCACTTAACTCCATTGCTTAGCAAAAAACAAACAAACAAAAAAAACCCAACCCAAACAAACAAAACAAAACAAAAACAATAAGCAGAGAATCTGCCTTTTTTTTTAAATGAAAGTCCTAAATTTTAGAAAAGCAAATTACCTAAAATCACAGGTTTAAAAAAGAGAAACTAGAAGCAGCTTCTCTTTGGCAATGACATTTTTGGTTAGCCAGCAAAGATCAGAATTAAACTCCAGTCTTCTTTTTAAAAAAAAAAAAAAAGAACCAAAGATAAAATTGTAGAGTAGACTTCTAATAGAGCAAAGTTTCACTCATTCGAAACTGGTCACTTAACCCAGTTTGCCTCAGTTTCCTCATCTGTAAAGTGAGCTGGAGAAGGAAATGCCAGTTGGTATCCTTGCCCCAAAAAAACCCAGATGGGGTCATGAAGAGTCAAACATGACTGTAAAACAACTTAAAAACAACACTATTATTGAGACTCAGAAATGCTGGCCTGGTCTGGGATTATGGTACAAATTTTGGAGTAAAATTGAGTAATTTTAAGTCTGTTTTCATACTGAAATATCACAAGTAACAAGTATTTGGATACTGTATGTGTATCACATTACATATATGTATACATACACATATATCAATTTCATACTTATTTTTTTATTTTATTTTTACAATTTTACTTTTCCCAATTGCATATAAAAACAGTTTTTAACATTTTTTTTAAATTTGAGTTCCAAGTTCTCTCTCTTTTCTCTTTTCTCTCCTCCCTTTCTGAGACAGTAAGCAATTTGATATAGGTTATACGCGTGCAGTCTTGCAAAACATATTTCCATATTAATCATGTTGTGGAAGAAAACACAGACACCCTCTCAAACCTCCCTCCCACAAAAAATAAAGAAATATGAAAAATAGTATGCTTCCATCTGCATTCAGACTCCATCAGTTCTTTCTCTGATGGTAGATAGCATTTTTCATCAAGAGTCCTTTGGAATTATCTTGCATCATTGTATTGCTGAGAATAGCTAAGTCTTACTTAACATTTTAGAGAAGAAAATATTGCTAGCATCAACATTTTCTCACAAAACCCCTATTCACATTACATGGAACATCAAGATTCCACAGAACAGTTTGTGAAACATTAATCTATTTTTTAAAAAATTAAAAGTTGAACTGATGCCAGTTACTATAGATACTAAAAAGTAATAAAGTCATATGTGTACATATTAAACTATATCCATTTAGGGAGCTGGAACTGTAATTTTCCAATACAGATAAACAATTGGTCTTTAACTTATTATATTTTAATAGACTCACCAGTGGCATTGAGAGATTAAGCAACTTGCCCACCATCACACAGATGTATCAGGGGCAAAATTCGAACCCAGCCTTTCTGACTTTAAGGATTACCCTCTAACTATATTCTCTCTCTAATATAACCTGTGTGGTAGCTATGTAACAAGAATGATCAAGGAAATCCTCTAATCTGCTAGACTGAGGCCCTTTCCAACGAGCTTCAATGATTCGGACTTACCAAAGTTTTTGGTCATGTTTGATTCTTCTGTGGTTATGAAGACCCAGCCACCATATACCACAAATCATCTCCAAAATTCTAAAAATTAGGGTTTGGTTTGCAATCTTTCATGGTATTGTAATTCTGAAAAACTGATACAGGGTGATAATTTCATTTTACCTTGCTGACAACTTTGTCACTTAATTTTACTATTTAAAAAAATATAGTTGTCCTGTGTATGTGCTGCTCTTACCCATCCCCGCCACCTTAGGACAGAAGTTCCCATGAAAGCAGGGATTGCTTCCTTTCTGTCTTTGTGATCCTAGGGCCAAAGCAGCATTCCTTGCTCATTGTTGGTGTTTAATAAAGGCTTTGTAAGTCAATTTGACAAGGTAGAAAAGGGATTAAAAAAACCAGAACTACTGGTTTAAAATAACAGCAGCAACAACAACAAACTTTCTCAAAAGCATTGTTAAGTTACTGCTGGTGAATCAATCACAAAAATTCCAATTTCTTCGGGTTAAACATAATATCTATGGAAATAAGCTTGAAATCACAAAAGGCTCTTCTATTAACATAGATCCCCACATACCTGAAGAAAACTCCCCAACATGTGTATCTTCCACTCTAACTCTCTTTCTTTTTTCTTTAACACTTCTTTCTGCAAACAAATGCTTCTGTTAGTTTCATGTAATTTGGTATTACTGATATGTTCTAGATTTTTTCCAGAAATTAAAAGTCAAATTCATTGTTCTACAGTTTGCAGAATCTTCTGACATTATCAGAAGAAATCCAGGATTTTATTAGAGCTAAGACACAGAAGTCCTATTTCTGAAAAAGACTGAGACTATCATGTATTTTGCCTACAATAGAATCTTCCATAGGTCACAATCAAAGGACTTGTAGAGGGTTGAAGTAGGTCTGAGGAGGAGAAGGACCAATTCTGGAATTAAAAATTCAAAGCCCAGAACTATGAAGCCATTTATATGAAACTACTCATATGAAAGGGATGTCACCTTTGTGACAGAACTTAAAAGAATAATCAGCTAGTATTCTGTGAGCCTCACAGTGAGGCTGGTATATTGCTATTAAAACTATAACATATAATCTTCCATCCACAAATAAAATCTTATATGATTGAAGCATGAATGACATCAAAATATGAGTAATCCTGGAACCTACTTCAATTTTGTGATAACCAGTAATGTTCCTGGAGGCTCTGATTACCTAGGACCAGTTGAAAACTTATGAATTTTGGCATTAGGGATTTTGAATTTATACCAATACCTTTGCAGTGTCTGACTTCCTTATTTCTTCCAGCTGTTGCTTCCACTGAACTGTTTCAAGTTTCCAGTTATAATTTTGCTCCTCACTCTTTGCAATTTGCTGCTGAAATTTTGCATTCTCATTTTTTACCTCATTGATCTGCTGCTGTAACTTGGCATTCTTAGCCCTTTCATTTTCAGAACTTGACTGCAGAACTTTAACTTGAGCAACCAATTTGCTAAGATTGGACTTCAACTCCTGCCTTTCCTGCATCTTGACTTCCTCATGTCTCTGGAATTCTACTTGGAGTAACTCCTTAGTGGAAGCTGCTTTCCCCAGTTCTCCTCTGAGATTTTGTAACCTCCCCATTTCTTCCTCTTTCTTGTTTAAGGTTTTGTCCATTTCTAAAAAATAATTTATGGACTTATTCTTGAGCTCTAATTCATTCTTATGCTTCTCCTGAAGAAGAACATAATCTTTTTTCATCTTTTTAAGCTCTAATATTAAAGTGTTCTTTTCAAGCATAGATTCCTCAAGCTGTTTTTGCATTTCAGTTGAAACCTCCTGCAAATTCTTCAAGGAGTTTTCAATATCATTTTTTTCTAGGATAACCCTGTACTTGTCTTCAATAAGCTCTTCAACATTCTTCTTCAGTTTATTTATAATGTCAACAAATACCTGTTGTTTGGAAATTTTCGTTTGTAGCTCTTTGACATTATTCTCTAAATGGAAGTTACTATACTCCAATTCTGTTATTTTACTTTGCTGCTTATGGTTATCTTGTTTTAATGTATTTATGACATCATTCAAATCTATATGCTCTTCCTCCAGGGGCTGCAAACTTTCAAAACCATGCTTTGTATCTTGGGGATTGAAATCCTCTATAGATGCCTCACTCCAAGTACTGGTGTCAGTGAAATAAGTTAGGAAATTCTCATGGCGGTTTGGAGACTCTGTCCTTACTTCCTTTGGACAAATGTTTGACTTCTCAGGAGCCTCCCTAGCATTCTGGGATTCCTTTGGGCTAACAAAAACCTATTTTTAATTGAGAAAGCAAGAGAGAAAAAGAGACAATCACTATTTCCATTAATATCCTACTACTCAGAATGGAAGAATTTTAACTGAAAGATCATTAGTTTTATGCTTTAGTGCCCAGATGTTTGTCACTGTCATTTAATATGAAGAGACAGTGTGCATATAGCACTTGTTCTTTCATCTCTAAGATCTAGGACACCAACATCGCCTGAAGAGTAAAATCATCTGTTTTACAGGAGCACCATTAACTGTTTGTATCCCCATAATTTCTCAGGACATGCAGTCTTTCAGACCCTATGCTGTTTTTCTTGTCTTCAAAAAAATTAAATCAATCTACTAATAAACATACAACCATGAGAAAAGTTATCTTTTATATGTGGAAGCATTAAAAACCTGCCAATTAAAACTACTGGATCCCTATGTCAGGATGATATTACTACTCTGATTTTATCATTATTAGAGTGTCCCAGGATTTGAAGACTTTGAAAGACTGTAGGTACAACATAAAATATACAAATAAAAGTGGCATATGCTGATTTTGTCTACAACAAAAAGAAGTAGAGGAAAAGAAGTTGTAGACCTTTGTTAAGAGATTTATGAAGACTAATAGTGCTATATGACTGTATAGTGTTTGGTGGGTCCAAGCTCTTTATTTAACAAATGAGGAGACAGATATTAAGAGACAGTTAATTCTAAAGGGATTAACACTAGCTCTGGGCAGGCACATGCAAGAATCTCAGTTTTACAGAATTTAACAAAAATGACCTTTAAAAAAATACACCACTGGGAGAAAAAAAAAGTTAAAGCTTTCCTGACATTTGGTGAAAATGAAAGACTGCTCACACTTCTAATCTGAAGGCAATAGCTGTGATTTTCCCCATCTAACTGATGACAGACAATGTTACTCATTCTGTTTTTTTGGTCACATCTATTTGACTGCGTCAGATCTTGAACAAAGTCTTTGTTTTTGTCCAGAGGGCATGGCAGATGTAGAACGCTGGTCTCTTCTGAGTTCTTTGTGTGTTCAACATATTGCTCAGCATCAATCTGTTGGGATGGATGGATAAATTAGGAACTTGCATGGGAAAAAAACCCACAACAAAACAGCTATTTTGCCTGGCATATAGGTAGGGTAACAAATAAACCTTTTTATTCTTTTCTTTAAAGATGTTGGCTTACTTAAAGCAATTAAATTTCTCCCTGTTAAGTGCTACATTTTATAAATTTCACTACAAACTCTAGGAAGATGCATTTTTTTTCTTCTCTTTCTTCTCCAGGTACCCTGAGACATCAATACACACTAATTACTACTACTACTCCTACAACTACTACAATTACTAATAATAATGAGGTTGCCCCTACATTGAATCTTGATTTTGGTGGCATTATGCCATCCAGTTGGGGGATAAGATATCCATTCTGAAATGCTAAGACTTCAGAAAGGCCATTTCACTTTACACAAATGTATCCCCTCCAGAATTATCCTCTTTTCTAATATCTTAAGATATCCAATGCTAACTTAGTCCAATTTAATCAAAGTACCAGTTTCCACTGCACAGTACCATATACAAACAACTATGTAAATTAGCATGGCAACATAGAACTAAGGCTGAAAAGAAACTTAATTGAGTCTAAAACAAATGAAGCTGTAGACAAGAAAGAAGCTTGATAAAAATAGAAAATACTATCCATAACACTAGTAGGAATATTCACTGTCATCATTATGACATTGAAAGGGGTGGTGAACATCTGGGATTTGTTAGGAGAATAAGTTCCATACAGGAAGAGAGAATCTGGGTCTGTGTCTAAGACATTTTTTTTTTACTGTTCCTATGATTGTAATGACGTAATACTACTTGTAGTGTTGTACTGCAAACCTATACATAAAACAAATATTTTAATAACTGAAGGCTTTTATTTTCTACATCATTAATCTTATCACCTTGGCTTTGTGAATAGCAGTCTGGTCAAACCCTTCTTTAAGAAGTGATTCCCCAATCTCTGTGCACATGTTATTCTCATACAAGAAGCTCGAGGTCTTCTTGAGGTTTAGGGAGGTGTCCTTAATAATGCTGTCAAGCAATGACTCTTCTGTTATTGGGAGAGGCAATGCAAATTCATCGTAGACCCTCGGAAGTGAACTTTTGGGAGAGTTTACCAGAGTTTCTTCAGTATGCACATCTTTTTTGATAAAAAATGTCAATGTGTCATTTTGCTCTGGATTTTTTTCCTTTTTTACACTACTGTGATTGGCAGAACCATAAAATGGTCTTTGTGGTGCTGCTTGCCTTGTAGAGGATAACTGTTCACCATCATTTTGAAATGGTTCATTTTCATCATTTAGAGCTGCTGTTCGGTGGAATTTGCAAACAGATTCAAATCCTCCTTGAGTGACAGTCTTGGTATTGTTTGGATATATTAGTACAGTCTGTAAACGGTCCTCAAGACTGTTATCTTATAGAAATGGGAAAAAAAGAGGGAAAAAATCAGAATCATCTAATTTTATTGAAATAGATTTTTTAAAAGAACTTCATTGTCATTGTTGTTCTGCACATTCATGTACTGCTTCACAGTTTACAAAGTGCTTTCCTCACAACAATACTGTTGAGATAAGTAGGGCTAGATTATCCTATGTTAACTCATATCAAGGAATAAAATTTGCTAGGGGTTTGAGAGCTACGTATTATTTCAGCTAAACTAACAGACAATTTCTTTTATTCGATAGTTTTTTTTAGTGCAGTTCAAAATGTCAAATTGACATGTCACAGAAGAGCTGGCCACATTAGACAGATCAAATTCCATCAGACACAAAACAAGGATTATGTGTGTTCTTTTTTGTCATTTTGGAGTTCTGTTGCTTGAATAAGTGGACCAATGGCTTTGGCTTAATAAATCTTTTTATGATACTGTCAACCTTACAGAGTTTGTTCTAAGAAAGACAAACAAAATTAGGCTATATGTGGCATGTTTATTTCTCTCAAAGCAGGAGACATGCATGCATAACATGCATGGGAGTTCATTAGAAAATGAACTCAAAGAAAGGCCAGTTGAAGGACAGTATATACCTTTAGAGCAGGGAAGTGTCCCCCTTCTTTATTTAGGATGCCTGTGTCAGTCAAAATTCTAGTATCAAGAGGTTACAAGAAGATGCCCCCCTGAAGACTAGGTTCTGTCATTCACAAACAATGAAATGTCATAACAAAAAAAGAATGTCATAACAGGATCGTGTCCATAAAACATCAAGATAAGAAATGTGCCATTAATCAAGATAATATCTGGTTCAAGGCTCCTGGTCCTTAACAGTCATAAACGGAAGAATTTTCCCAGTCAGCTTCATCCAATAGTGTGGATGCCGACATAACAAGGAGCATTTTGGGTTCACTCAGAAAGCATGCAAAGGATTATGGTCTGTTAACTGAGTGGGCCAAAATGCCTTTCTCCTGACTGGCCAATCCAAATGTTTAGCTTTGTTTCAGGTGATGGAGGGCTCAATACAGTGAACTTGTAAACCACATTGATTGTTGAACTTTTAGGTAAATAGATTAGTGAGGACAAAGAATCTGAGAATATGATCCCTAGTGGCTGTCCCCACTGAATTCCCTGCTTGCTGTACCAAGATGGTGAATTTGGTGGCTGGATAAACTAGTGAGGACAAGGGGAAAAGCATGTATGGTTCCCAACTTCTACTTCCTGTTTGCAGAGTACAAAGCCCTGTCTTCCACTAGACAACTGTTTCTATTAATCAGAGCTATTTAATAAGTCACAGTGGTTATTGTTATTCTCCCTTTTTGGATAACAATTCATCAGGATTACTTGACCTGCTAAAAGACATGTGGTTTCCTCAAGTCTGGGTGGTCTCA
Source organism: Phascolarctos cinereus (assembly GCF_003287225.1). NCBI lineage: Eukaryota > Metazoa > Chordata > Mammalia > Diprotodontia > Phascolarctidae > Phascolarctos > Phascolarctos cinereus. Next base: position 567,833,778 of record NW_027555847.1, on the reverse strand, counting down.
CCTAAGGACTCTCTAGAAAAGCTAATTTGCCAGAGGTCTCAGAGTTCACTGTGTAGTCAATGACCAGGTGCAAGTGATTATTTTCTCCTTCTAGAGAACTTACTACTTCACCTGAGCAGCAGCCACTGTCAGTGCAGCGCAGGGAGAACAAGGATCACAAGCATTACATCTGGCATAGGCTTTTGAGATCCCCCTGAGGTGTGTAGCTTAAAGGTACGATGTGTTTACTGCTTCTCTACTCACTTGTCTCCTGAAAGTAAGACAGAATTCTTAAAGTAAGAGTGAGCCCCATTACGGTCTGGATTTACCTCTGCAGTTCTAATACTGTAACATAATTATAAGCACCAAAGGTAGCATTGGCAGCTATAGACAATGGATAACAAAATAAATAATTGCACTGGAATGTTCATGTTAATTTCTGACAAGAGATTTAAGAGTCACATCTCTATCACCTACTAAACTGTAGACAGCTTTTATTTTATTGGGACTTTGTCAGGAAAACTGATAATTGCCAATCAAGGATAGGAGACAAAATCATCTTAAAAGAAAAAGCAGGGAAGTCAGCTGCATACAAAGGCTCCAGCCAGGAACCCCTCCAATTAGAATCCCGAGGGAGCCAGACGGTTTTCCATAGCAGTTAGCCAAGAGAGAGCTGCCAGTAAGAATTAAGGAAGGCTAAGGATCATGTTTCCACCAAGTATGGAGGATAAATGAAATTTTACATTAACCTGCAGAGAATTAACTATGTTTATGTTTCTGCCAGTACCAAGAAACAGTTATATATGCATGAAATAGAAGTCTGTGTCCCTTAAAGGGTTGAAAAAAAGATCTTTTCATTTTCCAGGTTATCAGAGAGAATAAAATCATGATTGAAAGAATAGAAGAAGGGCTTATTAATTTGCAGGAGACAGTAAAATCAGGTAATAAAAAATCTGTGGTCTTAAATATATCTAGGTAAATGCATGAGGCATGTAAATAGGGCAGCTAGGTGGTGAGGTGGATAAAGTGCCAGGCCTGGAGTCAGGAAGACTCATCTTCCTGAGTTCATATCTGGCCTCAGACAGTTACTAGCTGTGTGACCTTGGGTAAGTCACTTAACCCTATTTGTTCCAGTTTCCTCATTTGTAAAAATGAGCTGGAGTAGGAAATGGCAAACCTCTCCAGTATCTTTGCCAAGAAAACCCCAAATGGGGTCATGAAGAGTTGGACATAACTGAACAGCAACCACCACCACATAAATAGTGGAATAAACTTTCTTATACAAGGAGACAAATTTGACTTCATAAACATTGTTGAGACTTAGTGAGATGTGATTCAAGCATTATTAAGCACATACATACTATGTGCTAAGCTGGGGATAAAAAGCCAATTTGGAAGCTCTGTGGAAGATAGGTTAGAAAAGAAAGAGAATGAAGGCAGGGGCTACTGTATTCAGTTAGAGGATAGGTGATGAGGTCTTGAACTAGGATGGTTGTGACGTTAGTGAGGAGAAGGAGACAGACTGAAGGGGCAGAGACAGAGTCAACAAGGCTTAGCAACTGATTGGGCACAGAGTCAGGGAGAATGAACTATTACTGTGGAATTTGTTGTTATTTAGTCATTCTGCTGTGTCTGGCTCTTCATGACCCCTTGTGGACTTTTCTTGGCAAAGATATTGGAATGGTTGGCCATTTCCTTCTCCAGCTCATTTTTACAGATTAGGAAACTGAGGCAAACAGGTTAAGTGACTTGCCCAGGGTTAGAGTTAGTAGACAGCTAGTAAGTGTCCGAGGCCAGATTTGAACTCAGGAAGATGAGTCTTCCTGACTGCAGGCCCAGCACTCTATTGCCTATTACTGTGGAGGAGTATACCACATGAAAAACAGAACAGATAAAGTAGGAGAAGAGCAACATTGAAAATTATGAAGATATACTCGATTGAAGAAAACCAGGACCCAGAGAGAGGAAAGTATATTGCTTAGGTAAAGATCAGTGGAAATAGATGTTGAAGAAGTGTTACAGGAGTATATTATAGGCCACACACAAAGAACAAGAAGGAGTTTTGAAATAAGTCACAAAACTGGCATTGAAACATAATACGATAATAATGGGATACTTCAGTCATATAGACATCTTTTGGAGTTCTCTATCAATGGAAGGACAGCTGACAAAATTTTGAATTTCCATAATAATTTTATTCTCCAAAAAGTAAAGGAAGAGACAAGTGACAAGAGCTAACAATTTGGACTTGATTATAACCAACGAGGAAAATGGCTGCTTTAGTAGAAGTGATGGAAATCTTGGGCAAGGTGTTGGGGAGAGTGGAAGAAAGTGACCACTTCATTCTAGGATTTATGGGAAGAGGAGAGTGAAACCAGACATGCAGGGTAAACAGATTTCAAAGAATTAAGAGAAAGGATAGGTAGGATCTAATGGTCCCAAATTATACATCTCAAGTCATCCCAAGAGGAAGTGGGAAATTATTGAAAGAACTGGTACATATGATTGCTTGAGACTATTGGTAATCCTTAAAAGATCATTAAGAATGGAAGAGAGGACTATTAGTAATCTTTAAAAGATCATGAAAATGGAAGAGAGGGCATGACTGGAAAAGGGCAAATGTTCTGACTTCCAAAAAGGAAAAACTTGGAATCTGCAAACTATAAGTTGGTGAGCTTAATCTCAATTCCTGGAATAATTCTAGAATATGTTATTAATGAGATGATTTTAAAAGGAAAACAGTAATCCTTTAAAAAATATGGTATAACATTATAAGAAAAAAGGCAATGCTAGACTTAACCACATTACCTTTTGTGACAGAATTGTTAGATGAGTAGAAGAAGGGAATGAAGTAGCCATGGTATGCCTAGATTTTAGTAAAGCATTTGACAAAGTCTCTCATGCTATTCTAGTGGGCAACATGGAGAAATGTAGACAAGATAGAGTTACAGTAAGGTTTAATTATTAAGTGACTGAATGAATAGAACCAAAAGTCAATTTAGAAAAAGGACTAATGCAGTGACCTGGGGCCTGTTTAACATTTTTATCAATGACCAAAAGATTTGGATGAATAGATGGTCTGATTTTGAAATTTAGATTGTACGAATAGTTACCAAATTGGAAACAACTTATTTGGATCCAAACATTAGGACCCCATAATCTGAAAGGATCAAGACAGAAAAGAACAGTGGGTTAAATCTAATAAGATCATTTTAATAGAGAAAAGTATAAAGCTCTATGCTTGGATCCAACAACATACAAGATGGGAAAGGCATAGCTTGACAACAGGACATCTGAAAAAGACCTGAGGGTTTTAAATGAACTGCAAGCTTAATGAGTCACTAGTGACTGGCACATACTAAGTGCTTAATAAATGTTTATTGACTAATGACCGCCTGGCCAAAAAAGCTGATGTGAACACAGCCTACATTAAGATGCACAGCATCCATAAGTTGGGAGGTGATGGTGCTCTGTCCTGCTCAGATCATATGTGAACCACTGTTTCAAATTATGGTTGCCACATATGATGACATATCCAGAGAAGAGTGAGCAGGATGGAGAGGTAGTGGTATCAAAATCAGAAAAAGAGGCCACTTAAACTACATGCAAGGATCACTGCAGGCACATACTGACTTTGAAAACCACATATTAACATTATCTATGTTTTATTTATTTTATTAAATATTCCTAAATTACATTTTAATCTGGCTGAGGCAGTACTTGGGAGTGTTGCAGGCTATAATGCAGGCCACCACAACATTTCTGCTCTACAGTATGACATCATTTCCCACAAACTTGTACTCCTAGACTTGCCATGCCCTCTAGAATTTTATAATCCTGCAAGATGACATCATCTTTGAAACTCACTTTCTCTTCTATCCCTAAGGCCCCTCCCTCTTTCTGACTAGAGAGGGTGGAAGTTGAAAGTGGAGACTTCCTCCCAGATCCTTCATTTAAGGAGGGTACCCTAGGCAGCCACCATATCATCTCCACCCCTCTGGACAACATTCTGCCCTTCATCATACCCTTCACCCTCCATTTTTCTGCTTCTTTTTGTGTGTTGTCTTCTACCATTTGCTTTTCTTTGTATCCCTAGTGCTTAGCACAAGTGGTATATAGTAGGCATTTAGTACATGTTTACTAACTGATTGACAGGAGTAGTATTAACATGGTTGAAGGAGCTGGGAACTAAGAAGAAAAGATTCAGGGTGCACAGGATAGTGTCCTTCAAGTATTTAATAGGTGACCACATGGAAAAGAGATCTACCTTATTTGTCTAGGACCTAGAGGAAAGAACTAAGAGTAATGAAAGAAATTGTAGAGGTCCAGATTTTATACAAAAAAGAATTCCAACAATTAGAGCTATCTACATTATAATGGACTGCCACTGGAAGGTGGTAGGTTCCCCCTTATTAAGAGTTATTGCAGCATAGGTTTGATAACAACTTGACAGGATGGTGTAGAGGGAATTTTTGTTCACATGAGGGTTAGGTTAGATGACTTCTGATGTTCTTTCCAACTCTGAGATTCTAAGCCTCCTTTGACTGTTTTATTTCTAACCCCACCCCCATCCCCCAATTTAACTAAATCTATTCCTATAAACACAAGCTTTGTATATTAAAGACTTCCAACATAACCAGAGGTCCGATCAATATTCAACCCTGAAGTTGACTTATCCAACTCATCTCCTAGGCTTTTGCTTCATATCTATCAAAACACAGTCACATACACACACAGTTCTAACTCTAGAATGGTTCAGTCATCTGTTATTGGAAGATCCATATGTAAATCTTGACTCTCAAGCCAACACTTCACTTATATCCCAACAATGACATGTGCTATAAGAAATGAAAATTTGTGGATGAGACCACATGAAAACACTACGTAATCCATACAGCCCTATACAAATATAAAGAATTGTAATTATTATGGCCAACGTATATCATGACATGACTAGAACCCAAATAGTGATAAATGATAAAATAGTGAAGAAAAATAAAAATGGAATAATTTCACTTGCCTATATAAAAAAGTAGGTAGAGGAAATGTTTCATTAAATCTATTAATGTCCTTTAAAACACTTAAAATACCATATTTGTGAGCTGTCTCAGGGTAAGGGACATCACAGTTTTTCTGCTTTTTATATCGTTACTGAAGATATACCTACCGTGTTTTAAGTTGTTTAGTGTGGCGTAATCATCTTTGTTAACTGTGTACGTGGGCTCTTTTTCCCTGTGTACTTTGCTTATTTCATCCTATAAGCACAAAAAAAAATAGGAACTAATAAAGATTCTTCCAAAAATTAAAAAAAAAAAGAAAACACTGTCATCACTATCACAACCTGAAAACACCTATAGTTTTTCTGTTTTCAGCCTGTAGGAAATTAGAGTGAGTTATCCCTACAGGAGAGTGGGTTATCCAGGCCATTGCCATAAGATGACATATCTTAACTCCCTTTTAACAGAGCCAATTCTATGTAAGTTGTGACATTAAACAGGAAAATCCAATGCCAAAGACCTCGATATACTATTAATTTAGTTCTGAGGTCAAACGATGTGCCCAAGAACACTGATATAGCAAAGTACAACGAACAATAAAAATGTCTTTATATACTATGGCAAATTGTCCTTTTTCTCCAACATCAGCAATTTAATCGGTGAGAGGCTACATGATACCACTGGGGAAAACTCCCCTGAACTTGGAGCTGGAAGACCTGAGTTCAAATTCCACCTCTGCCACTTATTAGGCATGTGTCTTTGGGCAAGACACTTAAAAGTCAGCTTTCTCTTCTAAGGTATATCAATGAGGATAATAATAACAACTGTAGTACCCACTTCACGGGGTTGCTATACGTAAAATGTCATGCTATTAAAACTATAAAGTGCTACATAAATGAGAGACAGAAAGACTATTCTAAAGTAAAACCTGATTTTACTGCATCAAAATTTGTGAAATTAATACAAGTACTGGACTCTGGATTTTTAATACTCTCCATGAAGAAAGCAAGTCAATATCATAAGACTAAAGGAGAAATGTGTAAAGTATTTGAAAGGAAACTTTTTGGGGCACCCTAATATACTTTAAAAACAATAATTCATTTATTAAAATTGATATGCTGGTTATATATGAGAATTTTGTTTATTAAAGTAGTCTACTAAGGTCTTATAGTAGGTAATATTGTTTTAGCCTAGTTTTAGTTAACTGTTGTTTTTCAGTCATTTTTTATTCCTGTCTAACTCTTTGTGACCCCTATAGGGTCTTCTTGGCATGGTTTGCCATTTCCTTCTCCAGCTCATTCTACAGATGAGGAAATTGAGGCAAACAGGGTTAAGTGACTTGCCCAGGGTCACATGGCTAGTAAATATGTGAGGTCAGATTTGAATTCTGTAAGGTGAGTCTTCTTGACTCCAGGCCCAGGACTCTCTCCACTATGCCACCTAGCTGTCCCACAACATAACAACAATAGTCTAGTGCTAGTTAACTGCCGTTACTTAGCATTATAAACGCTCATCATATTTTTTAAGATTTACAATTTAGGCTCCATCCTAATTTAGGACAGTGTTCCTCCAAATGAGACCAAATCAGTAATATCTTACCATGTCTTATTTTACAAAATATGGCAAGCATAATAGATGTTCAGCATTGACTTGTAAAGGCCTGCTTTACACATATTGTTGGGAAATCTATTTCTCAGGGTTTTCTTCTTTTAGTTAAAATCTATATTTTTGTTCTTTAGGCCACTAAGTTCATCACACCTAAATACTTCAAGGATTCCTGATCTGTTGGTTTAGATGTCCCTCCAACGAGGCAGACTATAACATTTCCACAATTCTGTAGATCATTTTTGAGAGTTGCTATGGACCAGAAATAGATCACCCTGGTGATGGGCTTCTCCAGTCTTAGCTAGGCTGGTCCTCAGGCAACAAGACATACATAAAATCTATTAATGGGCCTAGAAGCCTTCCTAGCTAGGTAGGATCTGTCAGAGCTTGCGTTCTGCTGGCAGGGCTTACATGAGCTGATGTAGACAAAGTGCTTTGTAATCTTAAAGGGTTATATAAATGTCAGCTGTTATTAGTAGTCTTCAAGAACTCAGGTCACTTCCATACTAGGATGAGACACTGGAGAGGACCTCAGTTGAGGTGACTCTGGGTTTTCAAGGCTTAGCTAGCAGGGCATGAGTTCCTTATAATGAAAAATGACTGAATTATGAAATCCAGGAGACCTCCTCTAGACAGGAAAGGGCCTTTATAAATTCAAGTCTAGTACACTAGGCCTTTGAACTTGACACTTCTACCTGACAACCAAACATGTTCTGAATAACATTCATGAAGCTCTTTTGACTTTAAATTAAGTTTTTTTGAATGAGAAAATTCAAACTAGAAACTAGTAATTTCCTGAAGGATAAAAATGGAATCATTTATATTTAGAATATTCCTAGCATTAGAATGGAAAAATTTCTATATTAATTATGGTTTAGACTGGATAATTTATTATTTATTTAGCTTTTGTCTCTTCCAACTCTTAAGATGCTATACTGTAAATGAATGGTGAACTCATCAATGTACATATTGATGATGAATTCTGCAGTGAGACAGAATACTGGGCTTAGAGTCAGGATACAACCGCGTGAAAATCTTGATTCTTAACACTTAAAAAGCTGTGTGGTCACTGATTCTCAGTTTCCTTATCTGTAAAACGCAGATAATACTATCTGTAGTACCTGTTGCACAGGATTATTGTGAGGAGCAAGTGAGATAATGTTTGTGAAATGATGTGTAAGTCTTAAAGTCCTACACTAATGTCAGCTATTATTATTACCCTCCTTCTGCCACTAACTAGCAGTGTGAATGAACATGGGCAAGTCACTTACTCTGACACTCAGACTTATCCCTCCACTCCCTTTCTTTTCTTCTATTATTTCTTTGAGGATGATTTCATATGGAAAACAGCAGTAAGTACAGTATGAATTTGCATCCACCAGAATTCATGAGTGATGCACACCTGAGTTAAGTCTGAAGTTATAGAACTACTTTCCAAACACAAATGAGAATCTGGGTGGGTTAAGTCTTCAGAATGAGTGTGGATATTAGTGGCATCAGCTTCTGATGGGATTTCTAGTTGTTCATTAGGAGTATTCTCTTCAAAATACTCATTCTCTGTAGGTAATGACCAGTATTTTCGATTGTCATCATTTCTAAGTGTCGAATGATGGAAGGCCCCTAAAGTAACATGACATAATATTTTAATGCCAACTAGCATTAGCATGTACTAAATACAGTAGAAAGAACCAATCTTCCCATCTTTCCCACACATTAAGAAAGTAGCAAATGGCACATTTTTTGGTATGTCATTTAGACAAAGTAGTTGACAAAAATGCTATTTCTAAAAGAATCAGTTTCTCTCTTTACATACATATGTATATATAGCCTAGTAATCACATATGGTGGTAAAATTTGTTTGGAAACAATCTTCAAACGAGACTACAGGCACAGCAATTAGTCAAGTGGTTCCTGTAAGTCTTGGGGGCTTTGGAAGTTGAAGGCAAGCCAAAAGACCAGACCAGATATCACATAGTAGAGGTCTCTATTCTGCCACTTCAACAAAGGATATTTACAGAATCTTATCAGAGACATCTAAGGCTCCATAAAATACTAATTCTGGCTGTTTCCATTTAGACACACCTCAAACTCAGTGTGTCCAAAACCACCTTGCCATTTCTCACCTAAAAATGGCACTTATCCCTCCCAACTTCCCTGTCTTCATAAGTGGCAATACCATTCTTCCAGTTACCTGGACTTGAAAACTTAAGAGACTGCGTTGACTCATTCCTCTTTTCCATTACACATATCTGTTGTTTGTTGTTCACTTGTTTCAGTCATGTCCAACTCTTTGTGATCTCATCTGAGGTTTTCTTGGCAAAGATACTAAAGTGGTTTGCCATTTTCTTTTCCAGCTCATTTTACAGATAAGGAAACTGAGGCAAAGAGGGTTAAGTGACTTGCCCAGGGTCACAAACCTAGTAACTACATGAGGCCAGATCTGAACTCTGGAAAATGAGTCTTTCTGACTCCAGGCCTGACACTCTATCCACTGCACCACCTAGCACATTTATTCAGTCACAAATTCCTATTAGCTGTTCTTTCAAAATATAACTATGCCTCTTTAGTCTCCCTTCCATCCCCCACATCTAGAGTGTAATCATCATATGCCCAGATTACTGCTACAGAGTACCTTAATTTAGGTTTCCCTGCCATCCCAATCTGTCCCACACACTATTTCCACATTTGTCATTGTATTCTAAGAGGGGGTAGACTAGGCCTATGGGGGCAGTTCTTGGAGCATGAACAGATAATCTTGGCCTACTTTCAGGCCTTGAGGAACTTTGGGAACCTACTTCTACCAGGATAGGCCAGTTTACTCCTATCACACTTAAATACCACTTGATAGGTGGTATTATTATTCCCTACTCAAAAGCTGACAGTGGCTTCTGATTTCCTACCATGGCACCATCTATCTCCCTGGCCTGGTTGTTAAGCCCTCCTAGCTGGCTAACTTTACTTTTTATTATGCCTCAACACATGTCTCTGCTCTTTACAAAAGAGCTTCCTTGGTGTTCTATTAATAGAATATGTCTTGGTCATCCTTGCCTCCAGGACTTTCTTAGCTCGTGTTATAGAATATCCTAGAAGAGTCTCTTCTTTTTCACATGTCCATTTCTTACAGCCTATTTCTTTCTCTTTTATGAACACTTTGTTGCCTATTTTACTTCTTCCTTAAGTCTTCTGCCTCAGGAATTTTATCATATGTATGCTCTGTGCCACACAATCAAAAGGTTAATTATATACTATTTTATACTGGTCAGAGTCAAAGTTGGAAAGTATCTCAGTGGCCATCAAGTTCAATCTATGAATGATAATAGCTTTTAATAAATAAATGCATTTCTATAGAGTACTTTAAGTTTTGCAAAGCTCTTCACAAATCTTTCCCTATTTTATTCTCACAGTAATCCTGGGAGGTTGGTGCTATTATTATTCCGATAGATGAAGAAAATGAGGCAGACAAAAGTAAAGTGATTTGTTCAGGGTCGAACAGTTTGTAAATGCCTGAGGCTAGATTTGAACTCTAGTCTTCCTGACTCCAGGTCCAGCTTTCTATCCAAAAACAAACACCCTGATGCATTTGACAAGTGGTCATTTAATCTTTGCTTGAAGACCGCAAAGAAGGGGGGACGCATCATCTCAAGACAGCCCATTCTACTTGTGGACACCTCTCATTTTTTCCTGTCATTGAACCTGGAGTTGTGTCTTTGAAACTACCCCTCCACTTGCCCCTGCCTTGGTCCTGCTTTTGACAGCCAAACAAAATACAGCACATCTCTTCTCCATAAGGCATCCCTTCCCTCAAATACTTGAAGACAGAGGATGATGCAGAGTGCCTAACACTTGATAAATCAATAAAGGAACACATAATTGATATGCTTATAGGAAAGCAGAAGCCCCCCTATCTCAGGAATTAATAGTCTGATGGCAGAGTTAATATATGGAGAAGGGAGGGTATTTTGGTCCGAGAAATCAGAGGAATGATGATAGAACCACTAGTAACAAGCCCATTCTTGAAGCAATAACAGTTATTGATTGATTTTACCCAGGTTTTTCCATCCATCAATCAATAATTTATTATTGCTAGGCACTGTGCTAAGTAAGCACTGTTGGTCCCATCCTGCCCCAACCTGGGCCTTGCCCTGGATCTTTAATCCTTCACTGTGCTAGTTTTTTCTTATCTGCTCTAAATCATGCTCAGATCTCCCAATCCTAAAAGCAAACAAAAAAATCTTGACCCTTCTCCCCGATCCAATCTCTCTTCCTTTTCACAATTTAAAAAAAAGTTTTCTGAATCTGCCCCTTCCACTTCCCTATCACCTGTTCTTTCCTCAACCTGTGCAAATCAATGTCTAAACTCTATTAAACCTGTTTTCTCAATATTCACCAAATGATCTTGTAAACACCAAGTCAAACAAACAACTTCTGTCTTCATCCTCTTTCACCTTCTGCAGTGCAGGATACTGCTACAATCCCTGCCTTTTTCTCCCTTGATTTCTCCAGATTTCACTTTCTCTTGATTTCTCCTACTTCTTTAACTCCTCCTTCTCTGTCTCCTTTGCAGGTTATTCTCTTCCTGACCTTTTACAGTGAGTGTTCTCAAAGGTTCTGTCCTTGATACCTCTTTTCCCTTACATTCTTTCCCTTAGCAATTCTATTCACCCTTATAACTTTATCATGTCTAACCAAATGAACCTTGACCTTTCTTCCTAGAATTAGACCTATTATCTACTAGGACACCTCCATCTGCTATTAGGACAATTCCATCAAGAAATCTACTAATACCTCAAATTCAACATATCCCAAACAGAAGTTTTTATTTTTCTCCAAAAATTGTTTCTCCTCTGACTTCATTCTCCCCTATATTTAAAAATTTTAGTTTGGAATGATAGCTTATTGATTTTCTTCTCTTCTCACCATATATATATATATATATATATATATACACACACATACATATACATACACACACACACACACATACACAAACAATACTTATCAAATCCTCTGCAATCTCTCACATTATCTGTCTCCTCTCTTTTCATCTTAGTACAGGCCCTCATTTTCCTGCCTTGTCTACTGCAGAAGACTCCTAACTGGTCTTCTACTTTCACTTCCCCTCCAGTTAGTCTTCTAATTCAACAGATATTTATTAAGTACTTCACTATTATTCTAACAATTGGCTCATTCTCTGCTGCCTAGAAAGAGGTTTTTCCCATTCTTAAAAAACAACAGCCCTCCAATACTCCTTCCTACCATTCCCTCCATTTACTTTCCTGTACCTTTTCTCCTTTATGCAAACTCCAAAATAATAATAATAATAGTGATGATGATGATGACGTACCTACACTCACTGCCTTCACTTTTTCTCTTCTCAACCACTCTTTGACCCCTGGTAATTTGGCTTTCAACTTCAATGCTCAACTGAAACCACTCTCTCCAAAATTACCAAGACTCCAAAACTCAAGAAAAATAAAGGAAGCTTAAAAAAGTATGCTTCAATGTATATTCAGACACCATCAGATCTTTCTCTGGGGATGGATAGCATTTTTCATCGTAAGTCCTTCAGTGTTGTCCTGAATCATTGTATTGCTGAGAATAGCTAAGTCACTCACGGCTGATCTTACAATATTGCTGTTACTTTGTACAAAGTATATTTCACTTTCTATCAGCCCATGCAAGTCTTCCCAGGTTTTTCTGAGAGCAACCTGTTCATCATTTCTTACAATACAACAGTATTCCATAATAATCACATAGTTCCAAATTGCCCTACAGAATGGTTGAATCAGTTCATAATTCCACCAACAATGCATTAATGTCCCATTTTTCCTGACATCCCCTCCAACATTTGTCATTTCCCTTTTCTGTCCTATTATCTAATCTAATAGGTAGGAGGTAGTACCTCAGAATTTTTTTAATCTGCATTTCTCCAATCAATAGAGCATTTTTTCATATGGCTATAGACAGCTTTGATTAATTACTTCATCTGAAAATTGATCACAGTTTTGATCATTTATCAATTGGGGAATGGATCTTATTTTTTATAAATTTGACTCAGCTCTCTATATGTTTGAGAAATTAAGCCTTTATCAGACAAACTTGCTTCAAAATTTTTTTACCATTGCTAACTTTATTTCCCTCTATCCTATTCCCTCCCTGCCCCCATTTATTCTGTTCCCTCTCTTTTCACCCTGACCCTCCTCAAAAGTGTTTGCTTCTGACTATGCCTTCTCCAGATCTGCCCTCCCTTTTATCACATTCCCTTCTCTTATTCCCTTCCCTTCCTACTTTCCTGTAAGGTAGATTTCTACACCCAAATGAGTATGTATGTTATTCCATCTTTGAGCCAATTCTGATGAGAGTAAGGTTCACTCACTCCTCACCTCCCCCCTCTTCCCCTTCACTGTAAAAGCTTTTTCTTGCCTCTTTTATGTGAAATAATTTATCCCATTCTCTTTCTCCCTTTCTATTTCTCCCAGTACATTCTCTCTCTCACTCCTTAATTTTATTTTTTAGATATCACTCTTTATATTCAACTCATACCTGTGTCCTTTGTTTATATATACTCCTAACTACCCTAATAATGAGAAAGGTCTTATGAATTATAAATATCATCTTCCCACATAGGAATGTAAACAGTTTAACCCCGTTAAGTCCTTTATGATTTCCCTTTCCTATTTACCTTTTTATGCTTCTCTTGAGTCTTGTATTTGAAAGTCAAATTTTCCATTCAGCTCTGGTCTTTTCATCAAGAATGCTTGAAGGTCCATTATCTCACTGAATATCCATTTTTTTCCCTGAAGGATTATACTCAGTTTTGCTGGGTAGGTGATTCTTAGTTGTAATCCTAGCTCCTCTGACCTCTGGAATATTGTATTACAAGCCCTCCTATCCTTTAATGTAGAAGCTGCTAAATCTCATGTTATCTTGACTGTGGCTCCATGATACTTGAATTGCTTCTTTCTGGCTGCTCGCAATATTTTTTCCTTGACCTAGGAACTCTGGAATTTGGCTACAATATTCCTAGGAGTTTTCCTTTGGAGATCTCTTTCAGGACATGATTGGTGGATTCTTTCAATTTCTATTTTGCCCTCTGGTTCTAGAATATCAGAGCAGTTTTCCTTGATAATTTCTTGAAAGAGCCTAGGCTCTTTTTGTGATTAAGGCTTTCAGATAGTCCAGTAATTTTTAAATTATCCCTCCTGGATCTATTTTCCAGGTTAGTTGTTTTTCCAGTGAGATATTTCACATTGTTTTCTATTTTTTCATTCTTTTGAATTTGTTTTACAGTGTCTTAATTTCTCATAAAGTCACTAGCTTCCATTTGCTCCATTTTAATTTTTAAGGAATTATTTTCTTCAGTGAGCTTTTGGGCTTCCTTTTTCATTTGGTCAGTTCTACTTTTTAAGGCATTCTGTTCCTCATTAGCTTTTTGGAGCTCTTTTACCATTTGGCCTAGCCTGGGTGTTTTTGTTTTTGCTTTTTGGTGAGGCGACTGGGGTTAAGTGACTTGCCCAGGGTCACACAGCTAGTAAGTATCAAGTGTCTGAGGCCAGATTTGAAACTCAAGTCCTCCTGACTCCAAGGCTGGAGCTCTATCCACTGCACCACCTAGCTGCCCCTAGCCTGTTTTTTAAGTTGTTATTTTCTTCAGTATTTTTTGGTGTCTCCTTTACCAAGCTGTTGACTCATTTTTCATGATTTTCATGCATCACTCTCATTTTCTTCCCAATTTCTCTTTTACCTCTCTTATTTGAGTTTCAAAATCCTTTTTGAGCTCTTCCATGGCCTGAGACCAATCAATATTTTTCTTGGAGGTTTTGGATGTGGGAGCTTTGACTTTGTTGTCTTCTTTTGAGCGTGTGTTTTGATCTTCCTTGTCACCATGGTAACTTTCTGTAGTCAGCGTTTTTTTCCTGTTGTTTGTTCATTTTCCCAGCCTATTACTTGACTTAACTTTGTTAAACTAGGGCTTTGCTTCCAGGGTGGAGGGTGCACTGTCCCAAGCTTCAGGGGTTTTGTGCAACTGTTTTCAGAGATACTTCTAGGGACTTGTAAGTTTTCAGTTCTTCCAAGGTGGTATGAACTAAGGAGAGGTGTTTACTACCCTCCAGGCCTGTGCTGTGGTATGTGAGTGACCGCAAGCACTCTTTTCTTCCCTGGAACTGTGAGGAGGGACCCCCTTCTCTGTGGCCACAAGCTCTGCTATGTTAGTGCTCCTCCTTGCCCTGGAACTTCCACCGAGGATGCAAACCCAGATCAGAGTATGGGCAAAGCAACAGAGTCCTGCCTCAGTGCTAGCAAAAGGACCCCTGTAATCTCTTTTTCACCAGCTGTTTGGTTCCCTGTTTGTAGGCTAAGAGCTCCGGAAACAGCCGCTGCTGCTGCTGATTCAGTCACTCCCAAGACCTACTCTTGGTTTGCTGTGGCCAAGGCTGTGCTGGCGTGGCCTGTGCTGGACTATGCTCCACTCTCGCTCAAGTGCAACAGATCTTTTCTATTGACCTTCTCAACTGTCTTTGGCCTCCATGGGCTTAGAGGTCTGGAAATTGCCACTCTTGTCCATGATTCAGTCACCCCGAGGCCTGTTCAAGGTTTGCTGAGGTGCTTCTGCACTGTGGCCTATGCTGGGCTTTGCTCCTCTCTCACCCTGGTGCAACAGACCTTTTCTGCCAACCTTCCAAGTTGTCTTGGGCTGGAAATTTGTTTCACTTCATATTTCTGTGGGTTCTGCTGCTCTAGAATTCGTTTAGTCATTTTTTTAAAGAAGGTATTTGGAGGGGTTTTGGAGAGAGCTCAGGTAAGTCCTTGCCTTTACTTTGCTATCTTGGCTCTACCCCTACAGTGATGTCTTAATTTCCAAATCTAATGATTTTTCTCATTCCTTATCCTCTGCAACATTTAGAATTGCTGATCACTCTTTCCTCCTGTATACTTTTACCTTTGTAGGTGTTAAAAAAAATTTTTTTTTCTAAAAAGAAAATTCTGAGACTTATTACTTCCCAGTGAAAATGATTTAATAGCAAAGCTAACAAGTTGTCATTAAATCAGATCAACTAATCCCTCAGTAATTAGTAACAATTTGACAAGGAACTATATTCATGAGACCCATTCATAGGATTTACAGAGAAGTAGGCAGATTTGCAATATTTGGCTGCTGAACCTGTCAGGGCTTTTGGGGGAGCTTCTAGGTAGGATAACTGCTACATTCAATATCTAATTAGCTTGGAATTCATGTCTATCATTCTGTGAATTTTTTCTGTGGAATCTTTCAGTGGTCTCATAAGGATTTCTGCTATGGGTCTATGAAGCTCACTGAAAAAGAACTAAATTACTAAGAAGAACTAATGGTGAGCTGAGAAGCAACCCCTACTCTCCAGTTGTCTGTAAAGAGTCCTGTAATATCTGAGCTTAATTCTATGATTATTTTATTTCATTTCCATATATTTCCTACTGTAACTTATCTACTATTAAATCTTATCAAAATATCTATTCACTAAATCTGTAAGTAATTTAGGCTTAAGGGAATATTTATACTAGCTTAACTCTTCCTAAGGAAAGGAAACCTAATTCTTCAGTCAAAACTAAGATAAATCAAAGTAATTAACGTTAAGAGGTCATCCTTTTCATGGATTTTTGCAGTACTGATTTCTCTTGATTCTCTTCCTCTCTGTATGCTTGATCACCATCCATCTTCTCTCATTCCCTAACTCTGTCCCCTCTTTTATTTTATCCTTTCTTTATATGCTATCCATATGACTTGACTTCATCAGCTCCCAGGGCATTATCATCTCTATACAAATACCTATTCAATTATGGGTCTAGTCCAACTTGTCTTGTGAGAAAACTTTATTCAGTTGTAGGAACTGGGAGAAAACGTTATTAAATTGTTTGAACCTAGCCCTTTGTGGCTGGGAAACGATGTGCTGTTTAGAGACCCTTAACCAAGGACTCAGATCCAAAGATTGATGCAAGGAATTCTCTCACAGATATAGGATCTCAACCAACTCCAGTGTCTTATCTGAATACTGGTCCTATGCTGATCAATCAGTCGTTGTTTCTAAGGGACCTTTCAGGTCCTTCTGACTCCTCTCGCTTGTGGGTGTGGACTCCC
Source organism: Phascolarctos cinereus (assembly GCF_003287225.1). NCBI lineage: Eukaryota > Metazoa > Chordata > Mammalia > Diprotodontia > Phascolarctidae > Phascolarctos > Phascolarctos cinereus. Next base: position 567,817,083 of record NW_027555847.1, on the reverse strand, counting down.
AGATCATCTGAAGAAAACTCATGCTACTAACTGGATGGCAGAACCCTCTGGGGACCTCGATGTTTATCTCGTATGGACCTAGAAGCAGCCAATACGAAGATGAGACAGCTGTCTCAAGATTCCAGATAAGGGCTGAGTATACTGTCCTAGTTTTTTTTCTGTTCCTTTTGTTACGTGTCCAACCACCAAGGCCCTGATTTAAGTGTGTGTTGGCATTTTCTCTATATATATTTTTGGTTCTCCTACCTGGGACACACCTCCTCAATAGGTCCCCTCAAGAACTAAACTCCTGGGATAAAAATGTCATTCCATCATTGCTAAGGGGAAGGGCTGACAGATTGTTGGATTGGCTACCGTAACCCCTAAGCTTACCAACCTAAGCCTACAGCTGTCTCTAAACTCAACATCTTGTCCTGGCCCAACTGGCCTCTCGTGACGTCTTGGATTATACCTACCTTTCCTTTGTTAGCCAGAATGGGAGGAATTCTTTCAGACCCCTTCCCTTTGGCCAACAGGGGGAAATGTCAGAATCTGAATGCCAAGGCCACCCCTCTCTTTTTACTATTAGGAGATACGTTGTTTTCCAGAGCTAAGGCCCAGCAGTCGAGCTGTGCCCTGAGCTTGGCATAACAAAAATCCTCTGCGCTCACCCTCTAGATGAGCTCAGCCACAGCAAAATTCCAGAATTGTTTCCCGTCAGCACCAAGTGGTCTCTGCGCTCAGATGAGCGCCTATAATGCTCATGTTCTGGTCTCAAAGTCCTGCTGTGAATCAAACTTGTCTCATTACTGCTGTTATTCCTCACTATCACCGAATAGCCAGTAGTGTATGGACTGAGATTTGCCCACACTAACGCCCATCTCCTACAAGAGGAGGCCCTGGCACATGTATCTAGTTTCTTTCCTCCAACAGAATAATGAAAGCTTTTTGCTTATAAGCACTGTTAGCTCTTTGGTTTTATTTTGTTTTTAGAGTTAACTGTGGTTTTGATAACTTATGTGAGCTCTCTGGTTTGATTTTTTGTTGTTGTTGTTAGAGTTAACAGCAGTTGCAGAGCTGTTGTGGCTCTTTGGTCATTGTTATCAGGGCTGACATTTTGAACTTCAAGTTAAGTGACTTGTATTTTATAAGCAATCCTGTGTCTTCAAGATAGTTAGCTCTCTTGGCACGCAAAATCCTCCACAGCCTGACACTGTTTTCTATCTCCAGTCTTATCACAACTTTATGGGCACTGTACTTCAGCTAAACTTGGTTACTGCTGTTCCTACCTCCCCTAACACTAACTTCCTGGAGCCCTCATCTTTGCTGAAGCTATTCCCTGCTTCTAGAAATGCCACCTCTGCTTTCTCACTTCCCCCTGCACCCCCTAAGTATCCACAGTACTTGGTTGGCACTTCCCTTAGGCATTTAATTCACATATTAGTCATCCTATTAGTTATTTGTATAGGTATCTTATTTAAATATTTTATTTAAATTTTATGTTTACTCATTGGTGGGCTCCATGAGGTGGAAGCTTGTCTCATTTACTCTTTTTACGTATCCTAGCACCTTGCATAAGGATTCTGAGCAAATGAGATCAATCAGCAGACATTTATTATGCTTCTACAACATGCCAGGCATTATGTTAGACACTGGGGATATAAAGACAAAAGAAGAAAAAGAAAGAAACAACTTCTGCCTTCAAGGAGTTTACATTGTCTTAGGGGAGAAAATATGTACAAATATAAGTATATACTGAACATATATGAAATAAACACAAAATAAACACAAATTAGTTAAATACAAGGTAGGTGGTAGATGGAAGTGAGGGATTCTATAAGACAAAAATAGGGGTGGAGTGATTTTCGGGTGGAAGGCCAAAGCAAAGGCACAGAGATAGGAAGTAGGGTAACACGTGAGATGAACAGACAGAAGGCCAGTTTAGCCATACCTTAGATGGCAGGAAGGGAAATAATATATAAGGAATCTGGAAAAAGATGTTGGAGATTTGTTGTAAAAAGTATTAAAAGCCAGGTAATTTTATATTTTATTCTAAAGGCAACAAATAGAGGGTTTTTTGAGTTTATTAAGGAGGAGAGCAACATCTTCAGAGCCTTACTTTAAAAAAAAAATCAGCTCAGAAGTTGCATGGAAGATGGATTGGCATAAGGAGAGACAAGACAGGGAGACCAATTAAGACATCATTCCAAAGGTTTAGGCATATGGTGGGAAGCCTTAATTAAGGTGGTTCTGTGTAAGAAGAAAGAAAGGGATGGATACAAAAGATGTCATGGAGACAGAAATGGTTAAGACTTGGCAAATGATTGATACATGGGATGAAACAATGAGAACATTATAAATCTGTATGACTAGAAGAATGGTAGTAACTGTAACAGCCAAGTTTGGTGGACCAATGAGTTCAAGGACAAAGATAATGAATTTTGTTTTGGACATGATGAAGATACTTAAAGGACATTCCTTTGGAAATAGTCAATAGGCAGGTGGTATTTACAAACTAGACCTCAGGAGAAAAACTAGGGGCTTGATCTATAGAGTTGAAAGTCAATCAATCAATCAACATTTATTAAGCCCCTGCTATATATCAGATACTGCTAAGTACTGAGGCTACAAAAGAGGCAAAAGAAAGTCCCTGTCCTCAAGGACTTACAATCTAATGGGAGAGACAACATAAAAAAAAACTATGCAAAACAAGCTATCTATAGGTGTCAGGACCCCCGAGCCAAGACTACTCCTCTCCTTTCTTACTATTAGGAGAAACCTTGTTTTCCAGAGCTAAGGCCTAGCAAGCAATCTGCACCCTGAGTTGGGCATAACAAATATCCTTTGAGCATCTCCTCTGGATGAATTCTGCTGCAGCTAAATCACAGAATTGGTTCAAACCAGCCTCAGGTGTTCCCTGAGCTTGGACAAGCACCTGCATGAACCACATTCTGGTCATGAAACCCTACTATGAATAGACTTTGTGCCACTAGGCAAACTTGCCTCACTGCTTCAGTTATACCTCACTGCCTGATTCTTTGTCTAGCCACAATTATATGTATGAAGCTTAGCCTTGCTGCCTTGGGTCTCCTCAGTCTTAGAGGAGATCCTGGCACACATGTGTGGTTTCCCTCCTCCAACAGAATAAAAAAGGCTTTTTGCTTATAATCTCTGTGAGCTCCTTCGTTTTATCTTATTTTTCAGAGTCAGTAGTTGGTGTGCAACCTGCATGAGCTCTTTGGTATTTTGAGAGTTAACAGTTGGTGCATAACCTCTGTGGCTCTTTGGTCATTTATTTTCATGTGACATGGAATAAGGAGGAAATAATTAACAGAGGGAGGCATTGGAATTAAGAGGAGTGGGGAAGGCTTCCGTAAGAGGTATGATTTTAGTTGGGTCTTAAAGGAAGTCAGGGAGGTCAGGAGTTGGAACAGAGGAGGGAGAGTGTTCCAAGCATGGGGGACAGCCTCCTTACTGCTCTCTTTCCTCTCCCATGCCACTCTCCCTTGAGTATTGCCTTTCTCTCCTCCCACGAGACCTCCCCTTTCTGCTATCACCCTTCAATACTCAAGGCCTTGCCTACATTGTTGGCCTCCTTCGAACTCTGTACAAGGAGGGAGCCAGCATGCATGTTCCTGCTTTCCCTTGTAATAAAATAAGTTATGACTTAAATCTTTTGCAATTGTGACTACTGGTGAACAGTTGTGAGCCTGAGGCATTGGGAAGACGGTGTTGCCCTCTATAGTAATAGGGAAGGTAGGGGGAGAGAGGGCAGCTAAGTGGCACAGTAGATAAAAGCGCTGGACCTGGAGTCAGGAAGATGAGTCTTTCTGAGTTCAAATCTAGCCTCAGACACTTACTAGCTATGTGACCCTGGGCAAGTCACTTAACCCTGTTTGCCTCAGTTTCCTCACCTTAAACGAGCTAGAGAAGGAAATGGCAAACCACTCCAGTATGTTTGCTAAGAAAACTCAAATGGGGTTACACAGAGCTAGACATGACTAGACAACCAAGAAGGAGGGCAGGGTTTAGGGGGAAGAAAATGAGTTCTGTTTTGTTATGAGTTTAAAACATCTACGGGAATCCAGTTTTACATGTATGAAAGGCAGTTGGAAATGCAAGACTGGGGAACCTCAGAGAGATTTGGGCAAGATAGGCAGATCTGAGAATCATCAGCACAGAAATCTTAATCAAATCCATAGGAATTGATGAGATCTCCAGTAATTAAGCCCATGAGAGATGATGTCACCATGCAAGAAAAGAGAAAAAGGCCAAGGACAAACATTACCACAGTTGGGGGTATACCCACTTTTCAGAATTTGGATATCTGATAATCCAGCAAAGGAAATGGAGAAGAGGTCAGATGAGTAACAAGTAGGAGAACCAGGAGGAAGCAACGATGGGAAAACTACGAGGAGAAGTATATAGAAATTTAAAGGGTCAACACACTCAAATGCCTCTGACAGGTCAAGAAGAATGGAGAATGAGAGAACATCAGAATTAACATTGGAGAGAACAGCTTTGAGTGGGTGATGAGCCCAAAACTGGATTGTAAAGGGTAAGATAACATATGTAAAGTACTCAGCACCCCATAAACCTGTATAAATGTGAGTTTGGCATTCAAAGCTTGTTGAATTTTTAAAAAGCGTTCTAGTCTAACAGTTTTGCTTGAGGACTCAAATTTCTAGTTTACCCTTAGCATTCATCCACTCTTAATAGTGCAGCAACCCCCCCCCATACAAAACCTGAGCAAAACTCTTAAAAAAACAAACTATAGAGCCTGAGTTAAACTTACTTCCCCTCCCCCATTTTCTGTTTTCTCTTTTTATGCTCTGAGCTTCTATAACATAGCACCCCCCGTTATTTTTTTACTAGCTATATACCTGAATTCATTTACTCCAATGCTCTTCTTTTAAAAATGCAAATGTTATATTACTGCCCTTTAAAAAAAATGTGTAGTCCTTCCTCCCCTAACTCTCCCCTATCCCCCAAATCGGTCCTTCCCGATAAAAGTAGTTAATAAAAAAAAAAAACACCAACATAATTGACCACGTAGGACAACTTGTAATATACAGCATTCCACACCTGTAGCATACCACCCCTTTCCAGAGAGGCAAAATACATTCCTGCTCTTTTCTTAAGATAGAGTTAATGAGGTGGCTCTGCACTTACAGGAAAACACTAGAAGATTCATCGTTTTCTTTATGAGTATTGTTTTTCATTTTTCAAAGCTCTTTCACATTTCTCTTTTGTTGGTCACCAAAGCCCCCCAACAGGTTTTAAAAATGCTCATGTGCTCACTTTCGGGCTCCATTGAGCGTTCCTGGGTCTGCGGCCCGGGTCTAGTGCTTCGTTTCCCCCCGTGTGGGGGAAGAGAGATGTGGGACCTCTTACCCCCACATAGAGCTTTGGAAAATGAAGGCAATTGGGAGCTGTCAGAACGAAGATTCCGGTGTTGTGACACCTGTCCGCGTTCAGCCAATCCCAGAGGAGAGAACGAGCCTTACGCATTTTCTCTCTAGCCCCCGGCCCTCTCCCCACGTGTCTCCCGAAGTTCAGGGCGTGGATTGGTTGCAGCTGTACAGGAAGGGGGCGAAGCAAACGGCCAGGCTTGTCTTTTTAGGGATATTCTACACTTTATTTGCTCCGGCAGTCGTGACTTAGGTTGCTAAGTTCCTGTTTGCAAGGAGTTGTCCCAGAGCTAGACGTAGTTAAAGGAATTGCTGTTTATCTTCATTATCTTTAGCCAACCGGTGGCGTTGTTTGGAGGCTTTGTTAAACAATAAATGTCCCTTTCGGCTCTCCGTACTTCGTGAGTTCTAGCCGTTTTGCTCTACGTGGGGAGGACGCGGCCTGGGCGGAAGAGTCGGGTGGATCGGAGACCACGTGGCTCCTCTGTGTTGCGGGACAGTGGTGTACCCGAGGAGTGGCGCGAGGACCCTCGGAGCCGGGGAGCCCGGAGCAACTGCAACCTCCCATTCCATCCCCACGCCCTCCAGGCCCGGTGGGCGAGGACATCCGCTATGAACTACCGGGAGCAGCTCATGAGCCGGGCGGTCCCGGGGCAGTTCGATGATGCTGACTCCTCTGACAGGTAAGAGGATCCTTGCGGCGTGCGTGGGGCTTGGGCCGAGCCGCGGTCCTCACTTCCCCTGCGCTCCCGGGCTCCTTCTCCCTTTCTCTCTCTCCACCCCTCTCCCCCTCCCCGCCTTTAGGAAGTAAGTAGCTGTAAGTAGCTACATGCAGCCTCGGTACCCAGCCACTCTTTGGGCTCTTTTAGAGCCCAGGATCCTGCAAACCGATCCTCTTAAGTGTTTGGATCAGGTAGTGTAGTGTCTTTGTGATCAAAGCACATCATTTCAAGTGTTTCAGTGAGTTAATTTTATTTTAATTAAGTTTGTTCGATGAGCAAAAATCTACTTTTATCTTCCTCCCATCCTTTACTCCCTCCCCGCCCCACAACGAAATTAAAGAAATCTGTGTAGTCAAGCAAAACAATTCCTGCATTGACTTGTCCCAAAAAATACAGGGTGTCCCAAAATTCTTCTACAGCTTTTAAAAAAACTGTGGGAAGACTCTGGGACATCCAGTATATTTTGCACCCTGAGTCCATCTCCTCTCTTTCAAGAGGTAGGGGTAGCATATTTCATCAAGAGCCCTCTGGCTGATATAGGCTGTACTTATACTTATATCACATTAAACATATTTTTACATTAGTCATGATGTATAGAGCAATTAGAACTAATTCGAGGAACCATGAGAATGAAGCAATAAAACAAAACAACAAAAGAAAAGGAGAGCAAATAGTATGGTTCCATCTGCATTTAGACTTCATAGTTCTTTCTCTGGATGTGGACAGCATTTTCCATCATGAGTCTTTTGGAGTTGTCTTAGATCCTTGCGATGCTGTGAAGAGCCAAGTCTATCAAAGTCAGTCATTGCACAGTGTGGCTGTTACTGTATAAGATGTTCTCCTGGTTCTGCTCATTTCACTCAGCATCAGTTCATGTAAGTCTTGCCAGGTTTTTCTGAAATCTGCCTGCTCATCATTTCTTATAGCACAATAGTATTCCATTACATTCATTTACCAACAACTTGGTCAGCCATTTCCCACTTAATGGGCATCCCCTCAATTTCCAATTCTTTACCACCACAGTAAGAGCTGCTATAAATATTTTTGTGCATGTGGGCCCTTTTCCTGTTTTTATGATCTCTGTGGGATACAGACCTAGAAGGTGGTATTGCTGGGTCAAAGGGTATGCATAATTTTATAGCCCTTTGGGCATAGTTCCAAATCACTCTCCAAAATGGTTGGGTTGTTCACAACTCCACTAACAATGCATTAGTGTTCCAGTTTTCCCACATCTTCTCCAACATTTATCGTTTTCCTGTTTTGTCATGTTGGCCCATCTGATAGGTGTAGTTGTTATTTAAAAAAAATTAACCTTGGTTAAATTTTTATTTCTTTGTATAAAAATGTCTCTTATTAAATGGAAGTACAAATGCCTTAAATTTCCTAATGACTTGAGATTCACACACCTGTGGCATTTGTGTCACTGTATCTTAAATTGCATGTAACACTACCTGAAAAATTACTGTTTTTAGTGGAAGTATGGCCAGCATGGAAACAAGCAAAGAGGAGGAAGATGCAGCTAAAAATTCTCACCAGACTTTGAATGAGGTTGTTGAAGAAATTCAGGAAGATGATTATGACGATGATGAAGATGATGATGATGATGATGATTGGGACTGGGATGATGAAGTTGGGAAAATTACTAAGGGCTCTTCTTCAACTGGAGGGAGTAACCCACAGGTATTTTATAAATGAGTTTTTGACACCTTTCTAGTATGAACCTATTTCCTCTTAATACAAGCTTTCATCTACTATATTGCTCTAAAACAAGATCAATCAACCTTTCTTCTGTCATGGTCCGCTTTGGCAGTTAGGTAAAGCCTGTGGACCCCTTTTCAGAATGTTTTATTGCCTACAGTCATAATCAGAGGAAATGATAAAATTCAGTTAAAAGGTAAGTGAAATTAAAGATGTAATTTTTTTCTTGTCCAAATTCATTGACCAAATGTACATTCTGCTCTAGAGCTTAATAACTAGAGAAGATTGTCTGAGAATGCTCTTCTTTTCTCGCTAATTCATTTTTTTCTATCTCTGTATTTTGTCTTTAACATTCTGTTCATTTCCAAATATAGCCTTCCCTTGAAACAAAGAAGAAAAGGGAAAAAAAAAACGGTTCAGCAAAGCCAACTCATTTACAATGTATGACAGTATGCAAGCTTTCACGCCTACAGCTCCCTACCTTTCCCACACTGTTCAGTTTTTATTCTGGTTTTTGAAAGGTAAGGTGATATGCACCTTGGGTCATTGATCTAGAACTGGAAGGGACCTCAGAGCCCATCTGTTCTATTCCAGATACCTTGTTTTGCAGGAGGTGAAGGGCTTGCCTGAGGTCGCCCAAGCAGTAAATCTAGAGGTAGAATTTGAAATTGGAGAGCCCAGTCCAGTATTCTTGTTACTGGAACTCACTGTCTCCATTTATGGCATGTAGTAATGAAAATCTAGAAAAATAAGAGACACCTTCATGTACTTAATTTGTGTAAAGTGAAATCCAACATTTATGGACCTATAAAAAGAGATCTTAAATATTAAAACCATGCATTATTTGCAGAGGTAGGAAACTGTAATTGTATGCTTTTCGTTTTCTCTTTTATCCTTTGTGACAAGAAGTAGCCCTCTGGTAATGGGGGAGAGACATTTGGAAATCAAGGCATATTAAAAAAGTATAAAAAAATTAAAAGTAAGATTTTTATAACAGAGTAGGAAAAAATAATCTTACCTGTGTGGTATGGTATAATGGAAAGAGGTCAGGACTTGGAGTCTGGGGAGACTTGGATTAGAATCCTGCCTCTGTAACTATAAGCAAAGTCCTTAACCTATCTCTGAGCCTCAGTTTTATCAACTGTGAATGGAAACAATTCCTGTAGTACATACCTTATAACATTGTTAGGAAGATCAAATGTAACACACACATTTAACAATAAAAGTACTATGTAAATGTCAGTTATAAAAATAATAAGTTAGGCTAGGAAGAGTTGAGTATTTAACCAGGATAATTTATTATTATACTTGTGGTTACAATTTTGTAACAAGTACAAAAGTTGGTTACAAGTTTGTGCTTATATTTGTTAATTGTAGAAGTTTCAAGCCAAAAAACTCTCTTTTTTAACTTTATTCTCTGTTCACTTGTGATTTATACATTCCTTGTAATGTTTTTCTTCTTCAGAACATTATTTCCTTCAATTTTTATTGGGTACTTAGTAAGTGCTTACTGTATAAGTACCGAGGAAACAAAGGGGGGTGAAATGGTCCCTGTGCTCTAGGAACTCACAGTGGCTGAGACATATCCCCACCAGTCTATGATAACATATAAGGTTTTTCTTCTTCAGGGCATTGTTTCCTTTCATTTTTATTGGGTAGTTAGTTAGTGAGCATCTATTAAGTACTTTCTGTGAGCTGAGTTCTGGGAGGAAACAAAGGAAGAAAAAGTAGTGCCTGTCCTCTGGAAGCTTATATTCTAATGACTAAAACAATATCAATAATTAGGTCCATATAACATATATACAGAGTAGATGGGAGGGGGTCTGACTAAGGAGGATTTGGGAGAGATGAGGGAAGACCTCTTGCAAAAGATGGGATATGAGTTGAGTCTTGAAGGAAAAAACCAGGGAAACCAAGAGGTGAGGTGGGGGGAGGGGTGGAGGCCAGTACAAAGGCAGAGATGAAAGTGGGAGTACAAGTGGGCCAGTGTTTGAGTCATTGAGTATGTGGGGGGGGGGGAGTATAGGAAAAAGGCTGTAGGTGCCAGAGGAGTTTGTTATTGGATCCTGGAAGCAATGGGGAGCCATTGGAGCTCATGGAGTAGGGGGAATCAATGTGATCATAGCTATGCTTCAGAAGGATCGCCTTGGCGGTGAGTGGAGGATGGATGGGGGTGGGAAGAGACTTGAGGCAGGTGGACAGATTAAAAAGGATATTGCAGAGGTGCAGGAGAGGTGATGAAGGCCTGAACTAGATTATGATTGTGAGTGGAGAGAACGAGATGTCTGAGAGATTTTGAAGGTAGAAATGATGAGAATTGGCAACATATTGTGTTGCAGAGATATATGAAAGTTTATAAAGAATCAAAGATGAAACCAAGGTTGTAATTGAGAGGACGGCGGCAGCACCCTTAATACTAACAGAGGAGTGTGGAAGAAGGGGTATTTGGGGGGGGGGTGTGAGGCAGGCTAATATATTCTCTTTTGACCATGTCGACATTAAGATACCTACATCAAGTTCTAAATGTCCAAGATACAATTAGTGATGAGAGTCTGTAGCTTATGAGAGAGGCTAGTATTGGAGCATCATCTGCATAGAGATAATTAAATATGTGAGAGTTGATAGGTCACCAAGGGTGATCATATAGACCAATTTAAAAAAAGGAGGACCAGTGATTGAGCCTGGGAACGGAGGTCATCCACAGTTGGTGGGCATGACCTGGATAAAGAACCAACAAGGAGCCAGATAATGAACTTATAGAAGAATCATGAGAGAGCATCAGATGCTACAGAGATAAAGAAGGAGACTTGAGAACATTTGGCAATTATGAGCTCAGTGTTAAAGAGAACAGAATGATGACAAAATAGCTAGAATCTCATGTGGTTTTAAGGTTTGCAAAGTGCTTTACATATATTCTCATTTAATCCTCACAACAACTCTGGGAGGTAGGTTGTTACCTTGTCACCATTTATAGAAGAGGAAACAGATGCCAGAAGAGGTTAAGTGACTTACCTAAGGTAACACAGCTAGTCAGTGTCTGAGGTCAGAAACCAGATTGCATGGAGTTTAGAACAGGACAAGAGAAAAGAGGAACGGGAAGAGAAATGCAGGACGATAGCTAGAGTGATGGTTGGATTAAGTGATTTTTTTTTTTAAGTATGGGAGAGACTGGAGGATGTTTGTAGCTGGCTGGGAAACAGCTAGTAGATCGGGGTGGAGAGGTGAGGGGAGGGAGAGGAAGGATTAACAGTGGGATCATTCTGCTGAAAGAGACAGAAGGGGTTGAGGTCAAGAGTGCCCATAGAAGAGTTGGCCCTGGCAAGAAGCAAGGCCACAGTGAAGGAGAAAATAGTTTAAAGGAAATGCTGAATGATGTTAGAGGAGGAGGAAGGGAAAGGGGCTCAGGGTAAATGGTCTCAATCTTTTGGTGATGTGGAGGGTTGAAGGGATGTGAGGTTTGGAATAGTTGCTGTGGAAAGTGGGGTAGTGAATGAATTGAGGAAGGGAATTTTGTTTTGTTGCAGTGAAGGCCCGGTTGAGATTCTGTAACAAATTAGTAGCAAGCTCAGTTTACACAGATTTCATGCTCTACTCCACCTCTATTTAGCAGCATGTGAATAGGAGGAAAGGAAACGAATGATTGGAGGGATCCAGTTGGCAAGCCATGAGTGGTAGAAGGAGAGTATGGAAGTAGCAATGGAAAGCAAGAAGTATTCCCTCTTTCACTGACTTGTTGAAATGATTCAGGGTTAAATCATTTTGTCTGTTATATCCCTTTATTATTCATTCCCAGTGTTTCTTCCCATCCCTCGCCTGCTCATCTCAAATTCTAACCTTACTTCTGAGTTAGTGGTCTGCCGGTATACAGCTAATTCAATAATAATTCCGGTATGAATAACACATCTTTTCCTCTCTGGTAAAATACCTGTTTCGTTTTTATGGTGACATTTGGTACTTGCTACATCTAGTACCTTTTCCCCAAGAATGTGTTCATGGATTTAGAGGCATGAAGCTTTTGTGGAGTCTGTAAGGCTCTAGCCTCTCATTTTTTTTCCTGAACCATGCATTCCCATATTTCTTCCCACCTCACCCTTACTCATTTTTGTGAAGTCACCAAATATCAGTGTATGTTGATTTGATTTGGAAGGTCCTATCACCTTTTTTGTAGAATCTCTACCATTCATTCTTAGTAACCAAGGTTGGTATACACGCTGATATTATTTTCATAAGTGTCTTTGGCAACTACTTAACATTAGTACTGCAATACATGATAGCCAATTGTCCTATGAAAGTGTTTTTTTTGTAGTATTTGGATATATGCTAAAATCTACCAGCTCCTTTCTTTGACTTGGCAAGGAATACCAATGATCCTGCCTTCCATTTAGCTGCAACTTCTTTCTTTCTTCTGGTTTTGTTTATAGCAAGAATGTCAAAATTGATGTGATTCACCTCCTCCAGAAATAATATATCTACTTGTTGATCATTGGATAAGGGTGTCACATTTAGTGAGCCTGAAGTTTGGTGATCCCAAAACTAATTCTTAGCACCTTCTACTTCCTTCCTCTTCCTACTCTGCCACCATTGCAGAATTAGAATATAGGACTGAGGGCCATTTTTAATGTTTCTTTGTCTCACAGGCAGCAAAAATGGCAGAAACACCAACTATAATAATTTCATCAAGGAATTTAGCCAATGTAAATTAACACAGTAGTGAGACCAATAGAGCCCCTGTCTGTAAGTCTGTGAGTTGCCAGTTGGAGATAGATGGCTGCAAAAGGCAACAGCAGGTTAGAATATAAACCTGTCTTGTAAATCCTTACAAAGAAGGGTGGCAAATAGTTAAGAGAAGTATCCTCTTAAAAAGGAGAGAGAACCCAATTGCCCCCCCCAAAAAAAGGAGAGAGAAACAGTGGGTGGCACCCATTTTTAAGAAAACTTGGCAAGATATCCAACTAAGCAATCATCCCAAGGCCATTCAAAGAAGAACATTCAAGGACTACCAATAGAAAATGCAAAAGATTTGCACAAACGGTTTTTATCAAACTTCTCTATCAAGGAGAATGGAACTACTACATTTGGACCTCAACGTCAATCTCTGAGGTGCTTGCAGAAGAGGTAGAGAGGGCACCAGAAGAGAATAAAAACACAAAAAATATTTGGAATGGATCAAGTATGTAAAGAGGCAATACATTTGTGAATTAGTCAAAAAGCTAAGCGCTGGGAATACAAAGAAAGGTAAAAAAAAAAAAAACCAACACCTGTTCTTAAAAGAGCTCGTAGTCTGGTGGAGGAGACAGTATTCAAATAACTATGTTTAAACAGGGGGATAGTCTCAGAGGGAAGAGATTAAGATTGAGGAAGACTGGGAAAGGTTTCTTGTGGAAGATGGGACTATAGATAAAATATGAGGGAAGCCAGGGCAACCTGGAGGTGGAGCTGAGGAGGGAGAGAGTCCCAGGTATGGAGAATAGCAGTGAAAATACTTGGAATTGGGAGATGGTGTTTCTTGTGTGAGGAACAGCAAGGAGGAAGGGAGTGAAATGTGAGACTAGGAAGCTATGAATGGATCAGCTTATGAATGGCTTTGGAAGCCAAATCGAGGTTTTTATATTTGACATACAAGTAATAGAGATGTGTCTAAAAGAGGGAGAAGAGAGAAAGAAGCAATGATACCAAAGATATGGAGAAATATCAAATCTTGTTAATACAGGAAAAAAAGTAACCAAGAAAAGATCAGGTTAAATACTGACCTGTATTCCTGCTGTCCCATCTATGGAAAATCTTTGAGAGTTTTATATAAATAAATAGATATATGGACATATACATGCTTATATATATGTGTATGTGTGTGTGTGTGTGTGTGCATATACACACACACACACATACACATAAATTAAGGGCTTCTTTAATGAAAGTATCATTGGAAAATAAATCAGGCATTTTCAAGTGATGGTCAATATTGGACCACATCTTTACCATCTCACAGTTAACTGAAATGTAAAGAATATATGAGCCCACTGTGCTAATTGTTAATTAAGAAAAAAGCATTTGATTTGGTAGAACATATATGCCACCATATGAGCTCTTCTATAGAAAAAATGTCTCTTATTCATACATTGTGATCCAAGATTCTTTGGAAGATGCGATAACAGTAATAACTCTGTTTAATAACAAAAAATGTCAGTGGAAGCATAAAACAATGAGATGTATTCTCACCAAAGATTCCCCACTGTGATGATGGGAAGAGATAAAAGTGCAGTGTCCATCCATTTCTCTTGATGATGAGGTATTCTAGATGGTCCTGTTTGCAGATGGCATTGGGCTGACTGCATCATCCCCCAGGGTATGGCAGAGCCTCCTGAAAGAGATCTGTAATCCCTCAAAGGAGTTTGGCCTGTTCATTCATACTAGAAAGACTAAGTTGATGAAGTCAACTTCTTTTGGAAGAGTGAATGAAGAGTGCTCAGCATGAAGAATGCTCGTATTTCAACAGCTCAATAAAAGTTGTCCAACAGGGTGTATATAGTCAGATAGACAGTGAGCTGGAATCAGATTTGAAAAGGAGGGGAAGAGAGGACTGAATGACTTTTAGGGAATTACAAGCTCTTTTAGTGACCCCAAGCTTCATATGAAAACAAAGACCTACCTTTTTAATACTGGTGTTGCTATACAACAACCCACCTTTTTAATGTTCATATTTTACTGGTGTTGCTATACAGCAGCAGTGAGTTATGAAACACCACTACTATGTCTAAAGAACTAAAGATAAATATCGGAAAGTGATGTGACACTGACAAGCAGGCTGTTATACATGACCAGTAGTAACTCCAAAGAGGAACAAGGGTAAAGGGTGTCTGAAGAATCGTATGATAGAAAATGAGATGGGTTGGTCATAAGGCGAAAGCAAGAGATAAACAGGTGAACAACCAAAGTGCTTCATTGATATTGTTATTGATATTTCAACATGATGTTGAAAGAAAGCAAGGAAGACCCTTAGCATGGTAAGATAACACCTTGTGGTGAACTTTTAGGTGAACATGAATAAGACTTTCACAGGCTAGGTGGTCATTAGTAGGTTATGATCTGCATTGTTGGAAGTTGCTCCTGAATTGGTGAGGACATAAATCTGTTTGAATGCTTACTGTCCTAGGCTCTCTTTAGGGAGCTTCCCTCAGGAAAGATGAGATGGCAGAAAATCATTTTTGCTTGAGAATTTCAGAAAGGATTTGCTGAGAGAGAAGGTTGAAGCATTTCGTATAGTCCTAAGCTAGATGGCATTGTACAAAATGGTATTTCTCAGGTGCTCTATGTCTAATGAATATTAGCATTAAGTTGACCCATTTTTGTGTCATTTGGGGTAGATGCTCCTTTCTAAAGGTTTAGCTAGGTAAGCCCATCAAGTTAGAAAAACTTAACTGAAATTGAACTCTTAAATCCTTCATAGTATTCAGAGACATAGTATGACATAGATAGATGAAAGCTTCTGATCATCTAGAATCCTCATTAGACATTAGTTTCAACCTCCTCCTCATTCTTTAAAATTTAAGAAAACCTCACTGATGGTTCACTACCCTATATGTGTGTGTGTGTGTGTGTGTGTGTGTGTGTGTGTGTGTGTATACACACACACACACCACAAAACGTAGGTACAAATGTAGGTCTTAATAATTGAATATTCCACTCGTGTTATAAGCAAGTTTTCTACATCTCTTCTAGGCTAACCGACAGCCTCGTCACTTCAACTCAGCAAAAATGTCAACTCCAGCAGACAAGGCCTTAAGAAAATTTGAGAACAAAATTAATCTAGGTGAGTTTGTAAATGCCCGAGAGATGAATTTAAGTGATAAACTAACTGGTTACACAGAAGTAAGACTCAAGTTATAATTAAGGACAGCCAGAAAGAATTTCCTCCCTTTTGTGTTTCCTCAGATATGATAGAAATGGTATGCAGTTTTGAAACAATAAAACCTCACATATTCTAGTTAGAGTCTGTGCGTATAAGTGTCAGATTTAATGGAGCTTAACCTTTTACAATTGTATTGAGAATGCAAGAATGGTAGAATCCAGTTTTTATTGTCTTTCATACCTGTTTTTCCTCAAATGTTAGGCTGATTAGCAGAATTTAATTAAATTTAATTGAAAATGCCTCTTGAACTCCTCACTGTCTCAGGTGATTGTTTCTGTATCTTTGAAAAATGCCATATGATCTTGCTTATCTCTCAGAAATAGATTGATAGAGTTGCCTTTGGTTGTCTCTAGTCCTTCAGTTTTAGCATGGAATGGAAGCTGAAGTTCTTCCTAGAAATCAGACTTATATTAATTTATCGTGATTTATGTCTGTAGCCTAACTTGAAGCAGTTTCAGTTTAACTTCAGTTAAATGGAGATCTAATCTGATTCAAATACAGATACAGTCATTGGCTAGTATATCTTGGATTGTTTGACCAGTTTCATACAGGGACAAAATAGAAAAGTCAGATGTTTTTAAATTTTTTTCCCCTAAATTAAAACTCTTTTTTTTGTGCTAACCTCATTTTTCTTTTAGATAAACTTCATCTTGCTGATTCTGTTATAAATAAAGTCACTGAAAAGACTAGACAGAAGGAGGCAGATATGTAAGTAGTACTTTGAGAACTTTCTAACTTATTGTTATAGATTCAAGTTTTTGAATTCCTGAAATGATTTCCTTTCATTGTTACGAGAGGTTCAATCCTGATTTAGGATCATGGCTTTCTAGTGAAAGCAGACCTATATGTCATAAATGTTTGAATTTCACAAAGGAGATTTAGTAGACACTTGAATTTATTTTATAAATCTTGTTATTCATTAAATTATCATTACAGTAATTGACATGGAGCACTTTATAGTTACGAAGGTATTTGTGTAAATTATTATTTTGGATCTGCATAATAAACTCAAAAGGCAGAGGACATGGCAGCATCCTTGTTTTACAGATGACAAAGCCTAACAGATTAAGGGACTGGGAGAAGAGTATGGCATGCCACTACTTAGCAGCAGAACTAGGGCTTAAAGGCAGGCTTGGCAGGCTTTCTGGGTTAAAGTCCCAGTGTTCTTTCTACTCTGCAAATCAAAATACTCTTCTTAAGAAGTTAGAAGTGAAACCAAGTTAGAGACTAACATCTACAAGAGCTGATTATTGTTCATCCTTCATTCTCAGAGAGGACCAGTGACATCAGTAGGATGATGTCTTGACTTGCAAGTGAATTGGATTTAAGCAAGTCAGGACTGTGCAAAGTCATCAGCCTCTCTACTCCAGAGTCATCAGAGTCCAGTAGCAAGACATAGGTCAGGACGACTGGCAATGGCCCCCAATGCAGTGGGAGACCTTGGCCTTCTTAAGTTAAAATCTTTCCCAGGTCTCATCTCAGTTTATGTGAGGCAACACCCATTCCATGAACTGAAATGAAAAAGTTGAGTTTTCCTCTCTCCTCATGGACTCCTAGAGCCCTGAAATCAAAGCATTCTGTCAATTAAATGGTGGTATTAATATTTATATACTACTTGAAAGATTTTAGAGCCTCACTTTGAGCCTCACAGCAATCTTACAAAGTATATATTAGAGGAATTATGCCCATTTTATAGATGAGAAAAGTAGATTCAGTGAGGTAATTGATTGTAAGGGTTAGTGGCAGGTCTTGAGGTTGGCTTTTGGTGACTTCAAGTCTAGCATTGTATCTACTGCAGACAGTCAAACACTTATTAAAATTGCTGGCTCTTAATGATGTTACATACTATTTATTGTAAAAGGCCTTGACGTATCTAATAAGTTCTAGCTACTTGATTTCCTTAAGGCTTCTTGCTTAAGGAACATTGACCAGGATGTCTCTTGGCCGTTGGGAAAGCTTTTTTCTTTTTTCTCAGAATTTCTGCCTTTGTGGGATCTAGAGCTGGAAGGAGGGACCTTAGGAAACCATCCATTTCACCCATCTTGCTTAGAGGTGATGAGATCAAGTCCCAGAGAATTTAAGTGACTTGCCCAAAGTTACATAGATGATAAGTGACAGAGCTGGGATTAGAACTGGGATCCAGTGACTCAAAGTTCAGTCATTTCCCTCTGCTCCTTGTATGAGAGTGATGGTGAAGGGAAATATTAGAAGGCAAACTGAAGGGAGTGGACATGTACAAACTGAGCTAAGAATAAAAGAAATAGGAGGTTGGTATCATAGGAGGAGAACTTGGAAATGTGAGAAACATAAGCCTGCCCATGAATAAGGAAACTGCTTGGGTTTTTTAATGAAGCAATGCAGTCATTTGTGCTTCTTTTTTATTTAGTTCTTATTTCATTAAAATATGACAACTATTTATGACATCACATGTATGTTCATGTATCTTTTTTCTTTTGGTTAGGTATCGGGTGAAAGATAAAGCAGACAGAGCAACGGTGGAACAGGTACCATTTTAAAATGTTTTGAATGAGTATTTGTTATTTTCCTTTTAGAAATAAATTTTTATTGATATCTTTCTTTAAAAAATCACTAACATTTTCCCCAGTATCCCTTTCCTCCCAGAGGGCTAGGCTACCCCATATGACAAATGACATTTTTTTTAAAGGGAAAAAAATCAGCTAAACTAATCAGTATATCACAGAATTCTGAAAACGTGTGCAATGTGTACCTCCCACCTCTGCGAAGAGGTGGGGTGGAAATGTCTTGGATGTTTTCTTTGGAGCCATGCTTGTTCTTTGCAATTTTGCACCCTTCACTTCGATTTTTTTTTGTGTGATGGTTCTTAACATTCATCTTGTAATCATTGTTTACATTGTTTTCTTGACTTTGCTTGTTTCACACTGTATCAATTTGTATAGATCTTTCCATGCTTCATCATATTCATCACAACATAATAATATTCTGTTACACTCATTTACCACGATTTGTTTAGGCATCCGCTGGTCAATGGACATCTTTGTTTCTAATTTTTTGCTATCACTAAGAGTGTTACTATAAATATTTTGGTGTCTTTGGGAACTTCTCATCAGTCCTCTTCCTGGTGTGAGTCTATTAGTGGAATCTCTGGTCAAATGGTATGAACATTACTCACTTTATTTGCATAATTGCAGGTTGCTTTCCAAAATGGTTGTACGGATTCATAGCTCCAGCAAGAGTGTACTGGTATGCCTATCTTCTTCCAGGGTTGACTATTCCCCATCTTTTGCCAGAAGTACCAATTTGCAGGGAATGGGTTGAAACTTCAGTTGTTTTGATTTGTATTTCTCTTGTTAATGATTTGGAATATTCTTTCATATGGTTGTTAATAGTATGTAATTTCTCTTTTGAGAACTGTTTGTTCATACCCTTTGATCATTTACATCTTGGGAAATGAGTTTTGGTTTTATAGTTTACACATACATATCTTGGTGCGGTTTTAAGCTTTAGTGGCTTAAGACTGAACTAAGACTTTGGGACATCCTGTATACTCACATACATATGTATGTTAAGGATTTGGTATTCAAGATACATAAAAATTACCAAAAAAATTCAAATTTTTTTCTCATTTGACCACTTCTCTTATCCTGGGTGCATTATTTTTTCCAGAAGCTTTCTCATTTACATGTAATCATTTATCTATTTTATCTTTTGTGATTATTTTTATCCTTTATTTGTTTAAGAATATATCTCCTACCCATAGCTGTGAAAGATATATGCTCTATTTCTCTTTTGATTTTTTTTTTGTTTATGACATGGTCTTTAATGTTAATGACATGTATCCATTTAGAATATATTGTGGAATGTGGTATAAGGTGGGGTCAGCTAGGTGGCTTAGTGGATAGAGTGTTGGACCTGGAGTCAAGAAGACCTGAGGTCAAATCAGACACTTAGTAGCTGTGTGATCCTAGGCAAGTCACTTAACCTCTATTAGCCTTAATCCACTGGAGAAGAAAATGGCAAGCCATTTCAGTATCTTTGCCAAGAAAACCCCATACAGTGTCACGAGGAGTTGGAGACAACTGGATAACTAAATAACAACAGTTGATCTAAGCCTAATTTCTGCTTTCCAGTTTTCTAAGTATTTCTTTTTTTTTTTTTAAGGAAGTAGAGTTAGTCATGAACTGTTCTTTTTTTCATTAATTTATTTAAATTTATCAACAATCACTTCCATAAGCTTTTGAGTTTTAAATTTTTCTCCCCCTCCCTACTTCCCTCCCCAAGACGATGTGCAATCTAATATAGGCTATACATATACATTCCTATTAAACATTTTCACATCAGTAGTGATGTGAGTAAGAACTAGAACTAATAGGAGGAACCACCAGAAAGAGGAAACAGAATACAACAGAGGAAAAAAATAGCAAATAGTATGCTTCGATCTGCATTCAAACTCCATAGTTTTTTCTTTGGATATGGATAGCATTTTCCATCATGAGGCTTTTGGAGATATCTGAGAGGGGTTAAGTCTATCAAAGTCGGTCATCACACAGTGTGGCTGTTACTGTGTAAAACATTCTCCTGGTTCTTCTCACTTCACTCAGCATCAAACCATACAAGTCCTTCCAGGTTTATCTGAAGTCTGCCTGTTCATCATTTCTTATACACAGTAGTATTCCATTACATTCATATATCACATTCACAATTTCTCTGCATCCTTTTTCACCCCTGTTTATGCTTTTCTTTCTCCTTTCCTTTCCTCACTAATGTTTTGCTTTTGACTACCTCCTCCCTCAGTCCCACCTTCCTTCTATTAGCCCCCTCCCTTTTCTTTCCCCTTTTCCCTCCTACTGCCTATAGGGCATGTTAGATTTCTATACCTAACTGATCATGTTATTCTCTTCTTGAGCCAAATCTGATGAGAGTAAGGTTCAAACAATGCTCGTCTCCCTCCCTTCTTTTCCTCTGCTGTAGTAGGTTTTTGTGCCTTTTCCTGTGATGTAATTTACCCTTGTCTGCCTCCTCCTTTCCTTTTCTCTCAGTACATTTTCTTAGATCAGATTAATTCACTTACTTGGATCCATTTAACCCACTTGATTAGATTTTTTTTTATCATTACATCAAAGTCAATTTGTACCCACCCCCATTATGTATGCCCCTTTAACATGGTGTAGTAACAATACAGTTCTCAAGAGTTACGAGTGTCATCTTCCCTTGTAGGGATGTAAACAGTTTGCCCTTATTAATAACATGTTTATTTCTGTCCCCTTTTTTTGTCTCTTTTTATGTCTCTCTTGAGTCTTGTCTTTGAAGAGCAAATTTTCTGTTGAGCTCTGGTCTTTTTATCAGGAAGCTATGGAAGTCCCCTGTTTCATTGAATATCCATTTCCTCCCCTGAAAGATCATATTCATTTTTGCTGGGTAGTTAATCCTTGATTGTAATCTAAGCTCCTTTGCCTTACCAAATATCATATTCCACGCCCTACAGTCTTTTAATGTAGAAGCTGCAAGATCCTGTGTAATCCTGACTGTGGTTCCACGATATTTAAATTGTTTCTTTCTGGCTGCTTTTGCAGTATTTTCTCTCTGACGTGGTGATTTTGGAATTTGGCTAATATATTCCTGGGTGTTTTCAATTTGGGTTCTTTTTCAGGAGGTGATCATTAGATTCTTTCTATGGCTATTTTACCCCAAAGGAAAACTCCTAGAAATATTATAGCCAAATTCCAGAGTTCACAGTCAAGGAGAAAATATTACAAGCTGCCAGAAGGAAACAATTGAAGTACTGTGGAAACACAATCAGCATAACACAAGATTTAGCAGCTTCTACATTAAAGGACCACAGGGCATGGAATATAATATACTGGAGGGCAAAGGAGATAGGATTACAACCAAGAATCACCTGCTTAGCAAAACTGAGTATAATCCTTCAGGGGGAAAAAATGGTCATTCAGTGAAATAGAGGACTTTTAAGCATTCTTGATGAAAAGACCAGAGCTGAATAGAAAATTTGACTTTCAAATACAGGACTCAAGTGGAACATGAAGAGGTAAACAGGAAAGAGAAATCATAAGAGACTTATTAAGATTGAACTGTTTACCTCCCTGCATGGAAAGATGGTATTTATAACTCATGAGACCTTTGTCAATATCAAGGTAGTTGAAGGAAAAAAATTATATGTGTGTATATGTAGATAGATAGATAGATAGAGGGCACAGGGTGAGCTGAAGATTAAGGGGTCATATCTGGAGAATAAAATTAAGGGATGTGAGAGGATTATACTCGGAGAAGAAGAAAGGGAGAGGTAGAATGGGGTAAATTATCTCAAAAAAAAAAACAGAAAAGTCTCTTACAGTGGAAGGGGAAACAGGGGAAGGTGAGAGGGAATGAGTGAATCTTATTCTCATAGGATTTGGCTTAAGGAGGGAATAACATACACACTCAATTGGGTATGGAAATCTATCTTACCCTACAGGAAAATAGGGGGAGAAGGGGACAAGAGAACAGGGGGATGATAGAGAGGAGGGCAGATTGGGAAAGAGGGTAATCAGAAGCAAATACTTCTGAGGAGGGACAGGGTCAAAAGAAAGAATAGAATAAATGGGAGGGCAGGATAGGATTAAGGGAAATAGAGTTAGTTTTTCACAGTGTGTCTACTATGGAAGTGTTTTGCATAGCTGCACATGTACAACCTATATTGAGTTGCTTGCCTTTTCAGTGAGGGTGGGTGGGGAGGGAGGAAGACAGAAAATTTGAAACCTAAAGTATTAAAAACATATGTTTTTAAAAAAATGTTTTCACATGCTACTGGGAAATAAGAAATATAGGAAATGGGATACAGAAGTCTGTCCTGCCCTACAGGAAAATAGAAGGGGAGAGAGATAGAAGAGAGGACAGACTAGGGTAAGGGATATTCAGAATGTGTGCCATCTTGGGGGGGGGAAGATGGGGTGAAAATTTGGAACTCAAAAACTTGTGGAAGTGAATGTTGAAAACTAAAAATAAATTTATATTAAAAAGATAATTTGATTGGCATAGCAGTAAAAGTGTAAATTAATTTTGGTAGTATTGTCATTTTTATTTTATTTTCACCATCTCCCACCCGTCAAAAGATTTCCCTTTTTCTTACCCTTGTTCTCTATATTCATTCTCCTGTAGGCCCTCTTCCTGAGAGACCACGAGTCATTCTCCCTTCATTATTAACCATTGACTTGATTAGGATACATTACATTTCCCTTTATCATCTTACTCCTCCCTCTCCTTTTATGTATCCTTCTATTTTTCAGGTTAGTCTCATGCACCCCCCACCCCCCACCCACCCCCCACTCCCTTGTAGGTGGGATGTTGAGACATAATCTATGATGTTGAGACATAGTCTGTTTTCCTACTTTATATTTGACTTAGCCTTCATCCTTGTTTACTTGTGTACTTTTACAAAGAAATCTGTGGTCTCCTTTTATTTTATTGTTTTTGTTATTAACTACATAGCTGTCTTTATCTTTTTAGTATTTTTCCCCTGAGGATATAATTAATTTCTTTACCTTGGTTGTATTAATTTATTTTTCTTGTTTTTCTGTTGTCTGGGATGTTTGCAAAGCAAATAATGCTAGTCTGGTTTTCTTGTAAGATTGTTTCAAATTCCTCTTTTTTATTGAACTTTTGCTGTTCACTAGTGAATGGGCTCAGGTTTTCTGGGTGTGCCACCCTGCAGTTCATCTTAAGCCCCTTTGCTCTTTGGAACATACTCCATTCCTTCCTGCTGTTTCTCCTTGCTACAGAGTAGTCTTGTCATATTCAAATTTCCTTTCCTTTATATTTGAAGGGTTGCTTTTGATTGCTTGTGGAATTTATCATTGAAATGATTAAATTTAAATATAATTGGAATTTTAAGCATAGGATTTTTTTCTAGAGACAGTCTGTAGATTCTTTTGATTGGTACTTTGGGTTAATTGGTGTTTATTGGTTTTTGTGTTCAGAAGTTCTGGACTTTTTTTTTTTGTATTTCTTGCACGATCAGGTTTTTTGACTTCTGTGCTGTGAGAGATGAGAGATGCTTCAGTTGTCCTTACATATCTTATCTTCTAGGTCAATCTATTTTCTTGTATAGAGATCATGTTTTCTTTTATTGTTATTGCTTTTTGCCCTTCTTCCTAATTACCTTTCACTTCTGTGTATTTGCATTCTCTATCCATCATGCTCTCATTTTGTTTCTTTGGTGAGATTTGCTGGTGTGGATTCAAATTTTTCTGTTCTACCAAGTATTTCTGTTGTGAAAGTTCTGCTTTTACAATTCTCATTTCTCTTTTAAGCAGTTTGGGAATATCCTTCTGTGTTTCCATGCTCTCTTGGGAATTCACTAGATCCTTCTCGGTATTGGTTTGTTTTCTTGATTTGTAATATTTTTTTAAAGATGTTAATACTCATTTAGATGATCTGAAGGCCATCTTCCCCACTGTTACTATTGTGCCTTTTGGTTAATCTGTTTTTGCTTATGATCTTTGAGCTTTCTTCCTCCTGAGATCTTTGGTAATTACTTTTTAAATTTATATTCTTCTATTCCTCACTTTATGGCTCCTTCCTCTTTGGCATTAAAGTCTTTAAAGCTTTGATACTGGGCCTCAAAGCTGAATCAGCCTCTTCCCACACTGGGCAATTCACGTTCTACTGGCCTTGGTCTCTGGTCCAGTGACTTCTGGGGGGTTAGAACTTTTGTTGTTGTTTGGTTTTTTCAGTTGTGACTGACTCTTTGTGATGCTATGGACCAAAAGCCCCTCTGTTCTCCACTATTTCCTGAAGTCTGTCCAAGTTCATGTTAGTTCTTTCCATAACACTGTCTTATACTTTGCCATCCCCTTTTCCTTTTGTCTTTAGTCTTTCCCAATACCAAATCTTTTCCAGCGAATCCCATCTTCTCATTATGTAGTCAGAGTATTTAAGTTTCGGCTTCTATTTGATCTTCCAGTAAATAGCCTGAATTAACTTCTTTAAATATTGACTGGTTTGATCTCCTATCTAAGGGACTCTCAAGTCTTCTCCAGAACCATAATTCAGAACTGTCAGATCTGCAGCACTAGGTGTTCCTTATAGTCCAACTCTCACAGCCATACTTTGCTGTTGAAAAAACTATAGCTTTGATTATACAGATCTTTTATAGGCAAGGTGGTGTCTCTGTTTTTTAGTATGCTTTCCTGATTTGCCATAGCTTTCCTTCCTAAGCATCTTAATTTCATGGCTGCAGTTGCTTAGGCTTTGAGCCTAAGAATATGAAATCTGACACTGCTTCCATTTCTTCTCCCTTTATTTGCCAGGAAGTTGTCAAGAACTTCATTTTTTTTTTTGATGTTAAGCTTCAGGCTAGCTTTTACAGTCTCCTCTTTCACTGTTATCAAGAGGCTTCTTAATTCTTCACTTTCTGCTATCAGAGTGGTATCATCTGCATATCTGAGATTGTTGATGTTTCTCCCTGCCACCTTAAATCTGGCTTTTAATTCATCCAGTCTGGCATTTCATATGATGGTACTCTGCTTATAATTTAAGTAAATAGGGTAACAATATACAGGCTTGTGTTGTGCTCCTTTTCCGATCCTAAGCCAATCACTTGTTCTGTGTTCAGTTCTAACTGTTGCTGCTTGGCCTAAGTACAAGTTCTGCAGGAGACAAGGTGATCTGGCACTTGAGGGGTAGAACTAATTCAGTTCAATTCAGTAAACATTTATTAAATGCCTACTATGTGCCAGGCACTGTACTAAGCCCTGGGAATAAAAAAAAAATTAAAGATAATCTCTGCCCTCAAGGAGCTTACAATGTAATGGGGAAAGATAATACAAAAAAGGAAGCTGAAAACTGGGGGAGATGGGGAGCCACCAGGAGGTTCCCAGCTCAGGGGCAGTGATGATTCATGGAATGAAAATAAAACAGAGCTGCTGATTGAAGTTACCTGGAAAAGTTCTGAAAGTTCAGAGCCCCCTATAAAGGAATGCTTTGGGAGGAGTTTAGTACTGTACCTTACAGGCCTCTAGTCAGAGGGGAGAGGCAACTGAGGGAGCTTGAAAGGTGAATTGGTCCATTTAATGACAGTCCTCTTTGCTTCAGGGCTGGTGGATCCACATACATACCGGCATCCTGCCTCTGTTTCCTCTGTTCCTAAATTTTTTGGGTGCTGTTACAGTACAGACCACTTCTGTGCTGCAGATTCCAACCAGATCTGGTGAGGGTGAAAGGGTGCTAAGTGAGTGGGTTAAGGATTAGCTTTCTTCTGCTGTGATTTTGTTGGAATTCTAACACTGTGGAGACAACTGAAATTGCTTTAACTCCTGTGCTTAAATCTTATTTTGGAGTGGTGTGAGGATCAGAGTCTAATCTTCCATTTTCTTGGTCACATGAACACATTATCTGGAAATCCTCTCTTGTTTTCTTTAGGTTTTTTCTGCTTGATGCAGTAAAATTGCAATTTGTTTTTATTGTTCTGGGGGGAGGTGGTAACTAAGTGGGGACATGGTGGCTAAATCTGGAAATGAGTGATGTCTGATCTTCTCCCAAATGGAGGTCCTGGAAAGAACTCATTAATGAGAGCAGGGTCCCTCAGGAATATTTTCAGGAGGCAGTTGAAGCATGGTGACTAAGTCTGAAGAATCAGATTTGCCTAGTCTGGGGCTCTTTCCCAAAATGGAGATTCTGGGAAGAATTTATCAACGGGAAAAGGAACCCACAGGAGTGAAGTCAGGAGGCAGCTGAAAAAAGGTGTTTAAGACTACAGGATCAGAGATGGCTTATCTAGGTTATCATTCTGGGAAGACCTCACCATAAACTGATTAAGCCACAATGGTCATAGAGCATTGTACCCATTAATAAATGTTTGTTGAATAAATGCTGAATATTGCATAGAAAGTATGAGACTATAATTGTTGCCTAGAGGGACAATGGAGGAGGGGCAGATAAGGCAAGATGCCTCTGAGTTCTCTCCAACTGGCCTGGACACTGATTTTATGGAAAAGTCCTATATCTACCCATCCAATTTCCTAGTTTCAACTTATGAACTCCTTTGATGAGTGGATAAAAACTTTGATCTCTGTGACTGAATAAGGCCATTCACTTGCTGATCATTCTGGTCCTGGCCTCATATTATATCTAGATAAATTTGAAGAAGTAAAGGTAGTATAAGAGTGAATCTCATTTTACTCTCCCAGTATAGAAATATGCTTTATATTTCATTTCTTCACTTTATGCAGTTTTAACCAAATGATATTTGAGTCTAGGTAAATCAATCTTTTTGATGTCTTAATTTTCTCCATTTTTTCTTGAAGGTGCTGGATTCAAGAACTCGAATAACTTTGTTCAAGATGTTAAGCAGAGGAGTCATATCACAGATAAATGGTTGTATCAGCACAGGAAAAGAAGTAAGCTTTGTCTTTGGAAAGTTAAATGTTTCTGTGGGTTTTTTTTCCCCCTGGAAACCAAATAGATTTTGTTTTTAGGATGAAATGTTTGTTTACTAAGTGGCAAGAATTGGCCTTATTGATAGGTAAAGCAGATAGACAGTTATACACATGAATTATGCTCTTATACTACCCCAGTCACTGCTCCAAAATAGGGTGCTGATTGGGTAACTGACACTTCAAAGTGTGTTGACTCATCGTTGTCATCTGACTGGCAAATACCTAAATACCTAATTCCTGCTCAAACCATTTACTAGGGGATAGGAATTAGAATATTTCCCATGAGTGACTTTTTTTCTTCTCCCTTTATTTGCATATCTGAGAGGAAATGGTCACAGTTTTTGTTTCCTTTTTTTTTTTTAAACTACTTCTTTGGGGAAGTAGCTTACATTGAAATATATTTTGCAAGTCAAGTGTAGAAATGTCTGGTGATGATAATACCTCTTTTGGATTCAGCATGTGAAAGAAATAAGCCACTCCAAGCATTTATGCAAGTTGGGGGGCCTGTGGTGTATTAGTTCCTTTTTAAAAAATGTAATATTTTACTCTATTTTAATTTCCCAATACAAGTTCACTGTACATTTAGTTTCCAACTATGGTACCCAGGGACAAGACAAAGTAAAGTACTCATGTCCCTTGTAAACTAAGGATAGATTTGAAAATAGCCACCTGGACAGAAAAGCAAAGCACTTTATTCATGACTGTAAATCAAATTAGCACATTTCTGGTGGGATCTACATTTCTAGTTCCTGAGTTTTCACTTAAGTTGCCATTGGTGTACTGATTTTTATGAGAGCCTAAATGTTTGTTCATTCTGCCTCCAGGAATTCAGTTTAAGTATTTCAATATCCTTGCCTAATCTTGTACTAGGTACCATGGGACATGAGAAAAAAGCATGAGACCTGACCCTTCCTGTTAAGGAGCTTATCTTCTTTTCAAGAGAAAATACAGAATTACAGTACAAAGAACAAAAGAAATACCATGCATAATAAAGTTCTAAATGTTATTTAATAACATTGTTTGGGATGGATAATGAGTACTTTGTATAGTCAAGAAGAGATACTATGTCACAGAAAAGGAAATATTCTTATTTCTCATTAAGTTAATCCCTCCATCGATGCCATTCATCCTATTCCTGCTAATCTCTAGGATCTTGTTTCAGCAGTTTCAGCTGTTACTGTTTCAGCAGTGCTCCCCTTTATCAAAGATTCTTTTCAACTCTCAATATATGGTCCTACAATTCCTACAGTCTCCCTCTCCATTGGCTTCCTTCCATTTATAGACCTATTCAGGTCTTCCTAACCCTAAACAAAGCCCTTCCCTTCTGCTCCATCCAGATATTTCTTTCCTTTCCTTTACTGGTTAACTCCTTTAAACATTGTTTTTGCCTGGTACATCTATACCATCCAATCTTTCCTCACCCCTTTGCGAACTGTCTTCTATGTTTAGCAGTCCTGTGTTTTTGTTGTTGCTGATTTTTTTTTATTCTGAACTTAACACTAAGTAAGATGAGCATTTCCCTGTAGAAAGCAGAAGAGGATTGTACATGATGCTGTAAATCTTTATTATGAACAGCTTTCAAGTATGTAATAAATTCACCATTTTACTTTCAAAGTTGTCCTGCTTATGTGTGTTTCCTACTGACTTTCTATTCCTCTTCTATGCATTTCTTTAAATGCTGCAATGAGCCTCATACTTTTTGTTTCTTTCCATTTTTCGTTTTGGCAACTCTGACCTATCTTCTTTTTCCTTTTCCCAGTCAAAATGAAAATAAAACTTTTGTACCTAATATGCATAGTTGAACAAAATGAATACCTATATTGGCCATGTTTAAAAATATGTCTAATTCTGTACCTTGAATTTATAACCTTGCTGTCATAATGTAGTTGATATAATTTATCCCTGGACCTTTGGAATTGTGGTTAGTCATTGCATTGACTGGAGTTAAGGCTTTCAAAGTTGTTTTTCTTTTCAATGTTGTTTTTATTGTATAAATAGTTCTCCAGATTTCTGTTCATATCACTCTTCCTGGTTTGTTTGAAATCAGTCCCTTTTGTCATTTCTTATGGCACCATACTATACATTCATATACCTTAATTTGTTCTGGCTTTCCCCAGTCGTTGGGCTTATTTTCTAGTTTTTTTGCTACTACAGAAAGAGCTTATGTGTATAGATACAGATATATAAATATCTATATATAGGCATATTTTCTAGTTTTTTGCTGCTACAGAAAGAGCTGATACATGCATACATATATATATATATATATATACACACACACACATACACATATATGTGTGTATATGTATGTATATGCATATATGTGTATATATATGCATATATGTGTGTGTGTGTGGTGTGTGTGTGTGTGTGTGTGTGTGTGTGTGTATAGATGTATTTTACCATAATGACTCCTTTGACTTTTCCTTTGATTTCTTTGAGGAATAGGTCTGGTAGTGGTATCACTTGGTCAAAGTCTGTGCACAGTTTAGTGATTTTTTTTTTGAGTATAGTTCCACATTTCTTCCTAGAATAGCTAGATCAGTTCATAGCTCTACCAGTAATATTTTGAGTTGCTTTTTTTTGACCTTAGTCCCTCCAAAAATTACAATTTTTCCTCTTTCTTATTTCTCCAGTCTGATGGGTAAGAAGTGGAACCTGAGATTTGTTTTAATATGCAATTTGTAAAATTAAGACTTGGAGCAATTTTTATATAACTTTTCATAATTTCTTCCTGTGAGAATTGCCCGTTCATGTCTTTTGGCCATTTACCTATTGGGGAATGGGTATCATTCTTATGTATTTGAATCCATTCTTTATATCTTGGATATTATACCATTATCAGAAAAATTTGGTGCAAAGATTTTTTTCCAGTTAACTTTTCACTCTAATTTTATCTGCATTGATTTTGTTTATACAAAAACTTTTATATAATCAAAGTTGCCGATTTTATCTTCTGTGATCCTTTCTATATACATGTCATGAACTTTTCCCCTATCTGTAACTGGGGAAAGTATTTCCTTCTTTGCTTCTCTAATTTGTTTATGATATGACCTTTTCTATCGAGGTCAGGTACGATTTGGAACTTGTAGTGTGAGATGTTGGTCTAAACTCAATTTCTGCTGGGCTGCTTTCCAGTTTTCCCAACATTTCTGATCTGGTAGTGAATCTATTGATTTTTTCTTTCCCTTTTTTCTGTCCCTTTCCTCTCTTCTGTGTTCCTAGTGGTATCACCTAGGATAGTGCTGTCATTACCACCTTTCTGGATTATTGCAGTATTTTCTTCCCAGTTGTTTCCATTCTACTCTTTACCCCTTCTAATCCATACTTCCGTTGCTCCAAGAGTAATCCTTTTTAGTTGCCACTTAGTAATCCAACTAGTTTTCACTCCTCTGCTTAGTTTTCAGTAGATCCTTGTTGCCCACCAAATAAAATTTGAACTCCTTTGCTTGGCATTTAAGGCCTTTTCTTCTCGCATTACCAGCCAAACTGAATTCCTATCTATCTTTTGAATGTGCCTTCTGTTTTCTCACTACTTTGCCTTTGCTTCTGCTGTTTCCTACGACTGAAATGCTCTTCTTTCTCCCTCTTTGTCAAGTTCCTCTACATTTTTAAAAATATAGGTTGTATCACCTTCTCCATAAACCTTCCCTAATAGTCCTTGTTGATAATGACCTTTAGCCTTCACTTTGTTTTTACATCTAATTCATTTATTTAGTAATCTTTTATTATTAGTAATTAGTAAATTAGTAATTAGTAATTAGTAAACATTATTAGTAATGTTTTATTATAGTTGTTTATATTTTTTACATGAAGTCAGGGTCTGTATCTTAACCTCAGATGATATTCCCAGCACAATGCTCTGCTTAACTGGATGCCTAATTTTAGAATGAATGAGCAAATACATTTAAATGTCTTTTTATCATATCATATCATATATTCCAATTTAAATGTCAGTAGATGTAATAATGCATGTTCATTTTTGAACGGTACCGCTTATATTTGCATATTGAATTTCTACGCCATATTCCAAAAAAGTTAATTATTTTCTATCTTTGAGGGCAGAGTAATAGCAAAATAGCTAAGTGTTCTATAGTTATTTCACACAGAATCTCAGTCATGTACATTTTGCTTTGGATTACATTAGGCTAATGTGTATCATGCCAGCACGACAGATGGGGAGAACAGAGCAATCAAGATTTATAAAACTTCAATTTTGGTGTTCAAGGATAGGGATAAGTATGTAAGTGGAGAATTCAGGTGAGTTTTAATTACAGTTTGTTTCATTTTGGCTGTGTACATCAAATATAGAAATGTGCCTCTAAATTTTAAGATGGAACTGTATTGAGTTACATTTTTCAGGTTTCGTCATGGCTATTGTAAAGGAAACCCCAGGAAAATGGTGCAAACTTGGGCAGAAAAGGAAATGAGGAATTTAATAAGGTAACAGTTTTATTTCTTGTGTTTATCACTTTTGTATATCTGTATATTATAGCCCATATGTGGAAATCTGCCCATGCCTTTTACAAATGAACATTTTGACTCAGATGCAGCAAATATTTCAGGACCGTTAAGAACAATTGGATCCATTGACTGTGCTCAATAAAGTAATCTTTGACTAAATGGAAAGTAATGTTGCTGTCTCTCAGACTTTGTCTTGGACTTTCAAAGCCATCAGAGCAAAGGTTTCATAGTCTAAATGTGTCAAGTGCTTTCTAATGAGTTTAATTTAATTTGCTTGTGAGAAGTCCTCATTTCCATTACCTCATTTGAGGTCTGTTGTTATTTGAGTTTGTAGACTTAGCAACAGGAGACTCAGTGAGAGACAACTTTCTTTATTATCCATGGCAGTGAAGAGGAACATTAGCATGGATAATTAAAAACCTGGATAAAGTCAAACTTCAGCCCCAATTCAGCCAAGAGACGAAAACTTGTCTTTTTTTTTTTATAACTAGTCTATCAGGTTCTTTTGTCTGACAGTTGACCTCACTTTAAGTAATTGCTACCAGATGAGAGTGGTACCTGATGTAGGTGGTGTATGCTGTTCTTGACAGCTTTAGATTTAAATCCTAATGAAAGCTCTGAATTATGCTTACATTAAAAGTGTATGTAATTATAAACATCTGTATAGAAACTAAATCGCCGTACTTTATAGGATTCTGGGGTCATAGAGTCAGAGCTGGAAGGAGCCTCAGAAGTCACCTCATACCCTTTCCTCATTTAGAGATAAAGAAACAGAGGTCCAGAAAAGTTAAGTGACTTGGTTAAGGTCTTACAGCTAATAAGTAGCAGAGCTGGAGTTTTTACCCAGGTCCCCTGACAAAATCCATTATTCTTTCCACATAATCATTAAGAAATAGCAACGAGTAGTGCTGAGACTTGGAGTCAGGAGGATCTAGATTCACATCTTGCCTCTGACACTTAAGCTTGTGACCATGGACATGCTTGACCTCTCAGACCCTCACCTATAATAGCCACCTCACAGAGTTGCTGTGAGGATCAGGGGAGAAATTATCATTAGAGGAAGAATTGGGAAAAGCTTATAAAGCTGGGTAACTAAAAGAAAATTAGGAGTAACCATTGGTTTTGAGAGGGTAAGGACAAGAAGTCCTGTCTTAAACCTATGAAGTCTGACATACTTATGGGAGGTCAGGTAGTGATATCCAGCAGGTAATTGGAGATGCTAGAATCCAGCTCAGGAAGAAATGAATGCTGGGGATATGTAAATTTTGGCATCATCTGCATAGAGATGATAATTAAACCCACGAGGGTTGATGAAATCACCCAGAGAGAGAAAAGAAGCAGGGCTATGGTAGAGTGCCAAGGTATATTGCTAAGGCAGGGGAGAATAGAAATCAGGGAAGAGAGGTTGTCCAGATGGTCCACAGGGTGTAGTGCTGCAGAGCAAAGAAAAAGAAGGCTCAGGAAAAGGCCATAAGATTTGTCAATAAGAGATCATTAACCTAAGAGAGGTGTGTTTAATTGATGTTCTGTGCTTAAGTTCCTAATTTAAAAGTAATTTTTGAACATACTTTTACTGGGTTATTAAATTTTGAGATTTCTATTTAGATGGCATATTCTTTCAGATATATTTAATCTAAGAGTTCTTAACCTGGGGTCCATGAATTAAAAAAAATTGTTTGTAACTATATTCCAATGTAATTGGTTTCTTTTATAATCCTATGTATTTTATTTTATGCATTTTAATAACACTGTACTTGGGATCCATAGGGTTTATTAGACAGCCATTGGAGTACTTCATACAAAAAAAGATTAAGAACCCCTTTATAATCGTATAGTATAGAATAATTGTATAATAGTGAAGTTAAGCTTGCTTTTAAGAGATCAGTGACTGAAAGAACAGTTTGTCCAGTGATGGGGTTGGAAGCCTGGTTGCAAGGAGTTAAAAAATGACAGTAAGAAAATAAAGCTATGGAAAGTTCTTCTTCCCTTCCTCTCTTAAAGTTGGATGTGAGAGAGAGGCAAGGTATAGGATAATAACTTGAGAAAAGTTCAGGCTCAGATGAAGATGTTTTATTTTTGAAGGATTGGGGTGACCTGGGCATGTTTATAAGCAACAGGAAGGATCTAGTGTATAAGGAAAAATGGGAAATTAGGGAAAAAATAAATTATTTCAGGGGCAGATAGCTGGAGGAAGGGAGAGAGGAGGTGTGATAAAGTGTACAAGTAGAGGGGATGGCTTTTGCAAAGAGCTGAGAATGGAGAATAATTTTGAGGAGATTTGAAATATAGAATTGGGAAGAAGAGTAAGTTTGAGATCTCAAATTTTTTTTAAAGTAAAGAATGTGGCAAGTCCATTTATTGAAAGGGAGGAAAATGGGAAGAAAAGAAGAGTTATAGGGGGCTTAAGGAGAGAAGAGGTTTGGAATAGATGTTGAAGGAGTTTGATAGTTTATCATGGAAAAGTAAGTGTATAGTTCTCAAACAGCTCTTTGACTCAGAATGGAGAAACATTCTTTTTCTTAAAGAATCTGTTATGTAGTTCTCTTTCCTTATTACTTTCTTCTACATGATAACCAATTTTTGTCCAGTAAAACAACCTAAAATTCAAACAAATGCCATACCTTACTTAAGGCATAACTCTTGATTGGGCTGGCATCACAGTAATTTGACAACTAAGTTGAAAAACCAAACAAATTTTTCATAATACTGTGCTTCCATTTTTATGTACAGTGTGGTGACTATTAGAAACATGTAACATTGGATCTTCTTGTCATGAGGTGAAATCAACCTTTGTTGGTGACTTATTGGTCCATAATGTTTGACCATAAGATCATTCTAAAATGTTCTCTCCTCTAGATAGTGTTGTTCACTAGGTACGAATCCTATCATTTGTAGGAACATTTCTTCAAACCTGGCAAACTGAATATAATGATTCCAATTATATCTAATACAATTTGTGATGATAGCTGGGAGAGGAAGTGGGTTGTAGTGGGAAGCTTATTATAATTGTAATCAGGAAGACCTGGGCTCAAATAAAACTAGAGGACATTGACCATGAGCTTCTTTTCACCATAGAGCCCTTCCCTATCCTATAGCTCAAAAATTCTTGGCATTAGGCAGCTAGATGGTGCAGTGGATAGAGCACAGGCCCTGGATTCAGAAGACCTGAGATCAGATCTGGCCTCAGACACTTGACACTTACTAGCTGTGTGACTTTGGGCAAGTCACTTCACCCCATTGCCTCACCCAAAAAAAAATTTCTTGGCATCATCCTCATTCTCTCTTCATTTATTCTGTTCTCTGGTGAAGAGATGATCCTTCCCTCATTAGAACAGACCCTTCATTCCTTTCCCTGTCATCTCTTCTCTTAGATTATCCCCACAATCAAAAAAATTCCTGTTAGAAACAGTCCAGAGGAGCATGTGCTGTCCCCAGTTTCTGCAAACCTTTTTATCTTCCTTTGCTAACCTGGAAATCTGGCTCACTACCTATTGGACATTTCAAACTTCAGGCATCAAAACATAGTTCATTTCTTTTTGTCTTTAACCTACCCTTCTTCCTAAACTCCCTATTTCTGTTGAGGGTACTGCTGTTCTTCTAGTGATTCAGGATTGAAACCTGAGTCTCATTCTCCATTCTTTCAGTCTCCCTTCCCCCATCACGTCCAGTTCATTGCCAAATCTTACCAGTTCTGTCTCAGCATCTCTCATTTCATCCCCTTCTCTTCACTCAATACAACCACTGCCCTAGTTCAGGCCCTTATCTTCTCTTACCTGGACTGTTGCATCAGCCTAACTGGTCTCACCACAGCCGGTCTTTCCCCTCTTCACATAGTGGTCAACGTGATCTACGTGTGCCCCAGCAATAAGCCTGGCCATGTCAGTCTCCGCTTGAAAGGCACACCCCTCCTTTTCTCCTTTCCCTCCCTCTCCCAATTGCCTCCAAGCTTCATTACAAATTCCTCTTTGGCATTTAGAGTTGTTCACCATCTGGTTCCTGCCTTCTGTTCCAGACTTCTCTCACTTCATGTCCTCTGCAGTCTGGCCAGACTGGCTTATTTGCTGTGCCTTGTGTGAGACACACTATTTCCTGTTCTGTCTTCATGCATCTGCATAGGCTGCCTCCTGGGCCTGCAAAGGGCTCTTTTCTCACCATCACCTCTTAGAATTCCTTGGGGTCCATCTTCAACATGAAGCCTTCCACTAATTTCTGTATTTTCTTCCCCCTCACTCTTTGCAAAATTACTTTATATTAACTTTGTATACATTTTGAATGTACTTGTGGGTAGAAGTTGTTCTCTCTTATCCCCCTTCCCTTGCACTGCCATCACCAGTGTCTGGCAGGGACAGTTTAATTTTTTGGCTTTGTATCCCTAGTTCCTGTTGGTGCCAGGCTTAGTCAGTCCAATTTCTGACACTACCAGTGTGAACATGGTTAAGTCATTTAACTCTCCATGTTTGTAAAATGGGAATAATAATAATCATCTGGATAGTATTTACTCCATAGGATTGTCTTAAGGATCAAACGAGAAAGTATGTAAACACTTTGCAAATATGTTATACAGGTTAACTGTTAATATTAGCTACTGGTAGTGTTTCTCTATAAGTAAGCAAATAACTCCTTTTTTTTTGCCAACTAACCCCTATGTAGTTTATTTACTATATTTTAAAATTTTCAGCTTAGTATTCTTTGATCTGTTATAATGTTGCAGGCTAAACACAGCAAAGATACCTTGCCCAGAACCCATTATGCTAAAACATCATGTTCTTGTCATGAGTTTCATTGGTAAAGGCGACATGTAAGTATGCTTAAAACTTACATTTATGTATTTCAGGCATTTCAAAATACACTTACTTTCCTAGTTTAAAAGTACTTATTGTCATTTTTATGTTTAAATGGTATTGCGTTCTTTTAAATCTCTTTAAAACAGGGGTTCTTAACCTGGCATCTGTGTCCTTTCAAAAAAAAACTGTATTTCAACTTAATTTTTTTTGTTAAGTCTGTTACACATTTAAAACCATTATTCTGAGAATGGGTCCATAGGATTCAATAGACGGTCAGTGAGGTCCATGAGACACAGAGTTGAGATCCTCTACTTTGTTATGAATTCAGGAATTGCTCTATGGTAACAAAGGTAACCCTGTCTTTAAAAATGCAACTTATAATATACTAAGTGTTG
Organism: Phascolarctos cinereus; assembly: GCF_003287225.1. Lineage (NCBI taxonomy): Eukaryota > Metazoa > Chordata > Mammalia > Diprotodontia > Phascolarctidae > Phascolarctos > Phascolarctos cinereus. Next base: position 567,780,313 of record NW_027555847.1, on the reverse strand, counting down.
TGAATATAATTCCTATTGGAGTAAGCAATTTTATTTTTTTGAGCAGGTTATTTATTATAAGATGAATTGTCATGATGGAGAAGAATCATCAATAGAATAATGTCATTGATCTGTGATAACGTTTTATATCTTTTTTTTTTAATTGAGGCCTGCTCCACTTTTGAAAAATGCCCAGTTAACGGAATCCAAGGCCCGGGAATTATATCTTCAGGTTATTCAGTACATGAGAAGAATGTACCAGGATGCCAGGCTTGTCCATGCAGATCTCAGCGAATTTAACATGCTGTAAGTTGTATCCCTTACACTACTGTGACTTAAGGCTTTGTTTCTGGAGGTGGTCTCGTATCATATATGAAGCTTGGAAGTCTCATTCGTTCTTCAGACTTCAAACTGATATTGTGCTATTAAGAATCCCTTATTAATTTCACTTCAGTCAGACAAATGTCGATTTAAAAACTTACTGTCAGAAAATTTGGAACTCAAAGTTTTAAAAACACATGTTTTAAAAAAAAATGTTTTCACATGCAACTGGGAAATAAGAAATACAGGAAATGGGGTACAGAAGTCTATCCTGCTCTACAGGAAAATAGAAGGGGAAGGGGATAAGAGAAGGGAGGGGGGGAGAGATAGAAGAGAGATAGAAGGGGTATTCAGAATGCATGCATCTTGGGGTGGGGAGAGGGGTGAGAAATTTGAAACTCAAAAACTTGTGGAAGTGAATATTGAAAACTAAAAATAAATAAATTTATATTAAAAAAAATAAAAAATAAAAACTTACTATCAATCAATAAACAAGCATTAATTAAGCATCTACTATGTACAAAGCACTGGAGGCACAGATGCAAAGAATTAAAATCCCTCCTTGCTAAAAGATTACATTATAATGAGAGAAATAACTACATATACAAGTACATACTGAATGCATACAACATAAGTAAGTGTGAGCTGAGGAGGGCACTCATAGATGGGACTAAGGTAAGGCTTCACTTAAAGGATGGTGTTTGAGTAGTGTATTAAAGGGAGGGATTCTATGAGGTAAAGTTGTGGAGGGAGATATCCTCTAGGCAGGAGCAATAATTGCCAGTGAAAAGGCATGTTGGGTAATGGAGTGACATTTTTGAGGAACAGAGAAAGCCTGTTTGGCTGAATTAGTGATTATGGGTGAAGGAATAAGGTACACTGAAACTAGAAAGATAGGTTAGGCCTTGTTGCAAAGGTCTTTAAAAACTAAATTGAATTTACATTTTATCCCAAAGGCAAGCTACTGGAATGGAATTGGGGAAGTGATATGGTTAGATTTATGCTAAGAAAAATCACTTTGGCAGTAGTGTGGTGCTGAGATGTCAAAACTGGCTAGCTTCAAGCAGCAGGCAAAACCCCCATTCCTGTGTCAGAACCAGATTAAAATGTAATTGGGAAATTTGTATTGAATTTGGCACCACTGATATGGAGGATGGACTGGAATGGGCAGAGAGACCACTTGGGAGTTTCTTGCAGTAGTCTAGGCAAGAGATGTTGAAAGGCCTGAACTAAGGTGGTAACTATAATGGGAAACAAGAAGGGCGGGTGGAGTTTTGAGGGATGTTATGAAGGTAGACATTACAACATATACCACATGATGGAGGAGTTGAAGATAACACCAAGGCTGTGAACCTTGGAGATGAGAAGATTAGTGCCAACTTGACAGAGGGATAGGTTTTAAGAGAAAGATTAGTGAGTGGTGGTTTTGGACATTTTGAGTTTGAGATTCTGGGATTTCCAGTTTGAAATGGCCAGTAGACAATGATGGAGGACTGCAATTCTAGAGAGACTTTGACTGAAGACTGGTGATATATAGGCCTAGGAGTCATCTGCTTATGATTAAACCATAGTTGCTGATAAGGTTACCCAGGGAAAATGGAATGAGAGAAAAGAAAAAGCCCCAGGACAGAGGCTTGGAAAATACCTACATTTAGAGAATTTTATATGGATGATGAACCACTAGAAGAGACAGAAAAGGAGATATCAGATAGGAGAAGAAACAGGAAAGAGAGAGAGTAGTGTCATTAAAACCCCAGAAAGAAGAGAGTATCCAGGAGGAGGTGATAGGCAGTGAGGTCAAGAAGGATGTGGACAGAGAAGACTGTTAGAGCTGTCTGTTAAGAAATTATCGTTAATTTTGGAAAGAACAATTTCAGTTGAGTGAAGTCTGAAGCCAGTTTGCAAAGGGTTGAAAAGTGATTGTGAGAGGAAAGGAGGTAGGAGCAGTGAGTGCAGACCACTTTTTCTGAATTTGGCTGAAAGGAGAGCTGTAGGATGATAGTTGAGTGGGGATGGTAGAATCTAGTGAAGTGGTAGGGAATTTTTTGTTTTTGTTTTTTGTCTCAGAGGGAAGAGGCAGCTGCCAAAGGCTCTTGAGCATGTGAATGATGTGGTCAGACTTATGCCTTAGGAAAATTTGTGACAGTTGTGTGAAAGATGTACTACAAAAGGGAGAGACTGATGAATTGGTGCTGTTTGCAGTAGGCCAGAGAAGAACTGAGAAAGGTCCAGTTAGACTGGTAATGTTGATGAGTGGAGAACGAGGAGTGTGGATGTAAGAGCTATCGAAGTAGAATTTACAGTTCTTGGAAATTGAGAGCATATGGGAGGTGACAGAGAAAAGGGATGGTTGAGCCTAGGATAACTTCAGACTTGGATGAACTTAATTGTTAATGTCCTCAGATAAAGCAAAGTTTGAAGGACTGAGTTTGGTTTGGACATGTATTTGAAGTTCTGATTGGACATCTCTATAGAGATGTCAAGGAGGCAGTTGATAGTGTAGATCTGAAGTTCAAAACATAGATTAGGGATAGATTTATAGATTTGGGAATCATCATACTAAGCAATTTAGTATCAAGAAGGATGCAGACAGAAAACAGCTAGAAAGGTCATGCTATTGCTTCCTTTGATCCATAAGGTACCGAAATGGAGATGTATACATCATTGATGTATCCCAGTCTGTGGAGCATGATCACCCACATGCCTTGGAATTCCTGAGGAAAGACTGTGCCAATGTCAATGGTAAGTGGAAATTGGAATTTTCTGTTTTCCTGGCTGTCCATTGGAAGGTTTAGTTATACCATGTGAGTGTTGGCATAAAATTTTAGCAGTCCATAGAGGGGGAAAAAATGTTTTAAGTGATGATACTTAAGTTTCTTTTTCTGGGAGAGCATCCACATTTCTATACATGAATTGGTAGAGTAATTTAAGCATCTTGTGTTTTTGTTTCTCCTGAAGATAGTCACTAATTTTTTTTCTTATCTTCCCAAAGATTTTTTTTTTAAACATGGTGTTGCTGTGATGACTGTACGGGAGCTCTTTGAATTTATCACAGATCCTTCTATCACAAAAGACAACCTAGATGACTACCTCTTAAAGGCAAGTTGCAGGAAATGTCTGGAAGTTAAAAAAAAAAAAAAGAAGAAGAATTTACCTAGTATTCACTGATTAGCCAAAAGTGGTTTGTGTATATTTAATTCCATCCTTTAAAAAAAAAAGCTTACTAAATAATCTCAAAAATGAGTAATCAAATGTAGTAAGAAATAGATGTATATAAAGTTGTAACTTTGAAACTATTGAGTTATTTCCATCATCTAGACACCATTCCCAGGCATTGTCAAACCCTATTTCATATACAGAGAAACCAAGGTACTTTGTAGCACAGCTGGTGAATGGGAGAGAGAGATCTGCTAACTGATTATTTAGGCAGATTGAGCTGGACGCGAAGTTTCATTTGCCACTTTGTACAGAGTTGATATTAGTAATATTCTTCATTCTGTGATGAAGAGATGTCCATTACCACTAGGGGTCACTGAAGGCCAAAGTATTTTACCTGTTTGGTCCCTGGTTCAGAGGAAAAAAGAATGAAGAGAGAAATGGTACTGAAATTAGTAAGTTGGAGTACAAAGGAAAGTGAATTTTCCTTATGTTTTGAAAGGCCAGGGAAGTAGCAGCCCAAAGGACAGAGGAACAAAGATCCAATCAAGATCATGTGGATGAAGAAGTAAGCTTTTTAATTTATTATCTTGTCTTTACCCTAAAAAATATTTAGATTTGTAATAATTTTCGTTATTTAGGATATATAAGTTTAGTAGATAAAAAGTCGTGCTTGGAATTTTGGCATCACTTGAACATTAAAACTCTAGAAATATGTTTATTTTGCTTTAAAGTACTGTATAAACTTAAAACAGTCCATTTTTAATGTGTTGTGCTATATAATTGGTTATGCTATTGCCAGCAGCAACGTAAGGCCATAATCAAGCTTTGCAGGTGGCAAATAATAACTGGGATGTTAGGTGTGTGTGATTCGGGGCGGGGGGGCGGCAGCACCAGGAAATGTTTCCAATTAAAAAATGTGAATTTAAAAGAACTGTTTTTATTTCCATTTGAATAATGGATGTTAGAATGTGTACAACTTTAGAATAACTACATAACCCTACTTTTTTTTTTTTTAAGTGAACTTTTAGCATCATGGAAGTGTGGTAAGGACACTCCCAGTTGCCTAAAAAGAGAATGACATATACTTATGTTAGACTGAAACATTGACATAGTATAGTTTAATGAACAAGGGTTCTAGGTTTTCTAGTTAAGATCACTCTGTGCTGGATAACATTCATGGTTTTGTTTTCTCTTTTATTGTGACCAGGTATTTAAACGAGCTTATATTCCTAGAACCTTGAATGAAGTTAAAAATTATGAGAGGGATGTGGATCTAATGATGAAGATGAAGGAGGAAGACATGGCCTTGAATGTGCAGCAGGATAATGTAAGTAGGCAGGATGGGAGCTCACAGGACAGGGACTTAGAATTCCAGGACTATAATTGATATTGGGATCAAGTTTAACGTTTATGTTATAGACTTTCTATGACAGTAAGACATGTACAAGATGCTTTAGTAGACATGGAGAAAGTAGTCTGACTTCTATAGAATGTATAACAATGAAACTTTCCTCTGTAATGCTCTTTTACTGGGTCTGGTAATGAATCCATTTGTTCTTGTTTACCTCTTTTCTTCTAATTACAGATTTCATAAGGGAAAGCACTACATTGTCTTCTTATTGCATTGTAGGCAGTCTCCCTCCAGTAGTTAGGACACAACAGTGATCAATAAATGTTTTGTATGATGAAAGAACAAAGGCGTATTGATTTTAATTTAAGGTGAATTTACACCAGGGAAAGAGCAGTAAGGTTAAACCACAATTTAGCATTTAATTATATGTTATGTACCCTGCTCATCATATTTTCCATGCATATTAGTCTTGTATACTCTTCTACTGTAAGGGGCAGAGATTATTATGGAAGAATAGGACTCCAGTGCATTCAGACCACCCTCTCCCTGAATTATGAATCCTTTCCACAACATCCATGACAAATGGTCATCAAACTTCTTTTTGAAGTTATGCCCTAGGCAGGATATTTGGATAACCCTAATTAAGAAATGTTTCCTTATGTTGAGCCAGAAGCTGCTTTCCCTGTAGCTTCCACCGGTTGGTCTAGTTTTGCCTTCCAGGGATTAACGGATCTAATTCCCACCACCTTTCAAGTGTTTGAAGACTGTTATTTCTCCCTTAAGTCTTCTTTGATTCTTCCAGTTCTTCTCGTGGTAGGATTTTTAATCTCTTTGCCATTTGGATTTCTCTTTCCTGGTTGCTTGTCTTTTTTATAAAATGTGACACCAAAACTAGGCATGATGCTTTAGGTATAATCTAGCCAAGAAAGAACATGGTGATACCATGAATCACCTTCCTCAATAAGGACACTGCTGTTAACATTTTGGCTATCACTTCATTGCCAATTCGTTTGAGGCCTGCAGTCTCCTAAAATCCATAGGTCTTTTAATATGAAATGCTTTCTAGCCATAATTTTTGAATCGTGTGTCTAGTTTTTTTTTTTCTCACCTAAGGGTAGAACTTTACACTTGCCAGTATTAAATTTCATCTTGGGTTTAGCCATCTATTTCAGATTGTGGAGGTTCTTTTATATTTAGATTCTTGCATTCAGTGCATCTGCTAGTCTTCCCAGATTTGTTATTTGGGAATTTGAGAAGTATTTTGTCTCTGCCTACATTCAAGTCATTGTTTAACATATACTACTTCATGATATAACTTAAGATATCTTTCATATAGGTGCTTCATAAATGCTTACTGGTTGGTTGATTTGAAAATAGGGTAGGTTTATTAATTGGAACAGATAAATACATTTTCACTTTCATGGTTTAGAGCAGTGATGTCAAACCCATGGAGCAGCTGCTGTAAATGAATTAAAATGTAATTGGGAAATATTCATCAAAATAAATAAAAATACAATAGGATATCATGTTAACATATGGTTTTCTAGGTCAGTATGTAACCTACAAGGATCCTTATGTAAGGTACAGTGGCCCCGTTTCTGTTTGAGTTTGACATCATTGGTTTTAGATAATGGAGGAGGAGGAGATAAATGGCTGTTTTTGTGCTTCTGTTGATTTATCTTAGCTTTTTCCATTGAATTTCCATTGCTTTTTTTTTTCTTGTGCCAGATTTTGTATCAGACTGTGACAGGATTGAAGAAAGACTTGTCAGGAGTTCAGAAGGTAAGAATATATACTGCTTTTTATATATGTAAAAGTCCCTTCAAGTGTATAAAACACTACAGATGTATGTTATTAGAATTAGTCAATGTAATAATTAGAAAACTCCACTGCAGAGAAAATTTAAAAATATAAATACTTTTTAAATCTTCAGGACTTTCAGAAAAGGCAAGCAAAATGTCTGTTTCTCTTTTCTTTTATTAAGAATCCTCCTAGAGCTAAAAGCTGGGGATTGCCAGTTTTGCATTTTCTCTGCCCCTCAATTGTTTTGTGAGGTATTTACTTTCTGTGCCTCTGTTTTCTTTTCTGTGAAATGGAATTAGTGGTGGCAATTTACCTTATAGATCAGTTTGTTCTTCCACTAAAGTCCTCCTTTGATGCCTTATCAAGGAGGGATTTGGGGGGCAGCGGGGAGGCAGACCTTGGGTTCTCAAAGGCAATACCAGTGTATAACAAACTGTAGTAAGCCTAACCAAGTTGGAAAGACTCATCTCTCATGAGACGGTTGGTATAGGATGGTGAATTTTTGTAGCCCTGGCAACTTACCAAGACCATGAATTAAAGCTTGGAGTGATTTGGGGTCTATATCAGTGAAGGGAACCCCATACTGATGAAAAAAACCCTGTGTCCTTGAGATATTGCCTTATTGCCTTTTGTAATTTCACTGCAGATTTTAAGGTTTGTTAATGTAAAAGATTGTTGAAGTCTGTAGACTCAAACCAGGATGCACTTGCCAATGTGGACAGGTGTGAACTTGCGTAGGAGGGGTGAGCTCATTGGCCATGGGTGGTTCTGTATTGCTGAGATAGAACCTCTCATCCTTCCCATGGAAAACAGAGTCCATAGCTTGGCTTTGCTCTTTAGGAGGGCTGGGATTAAGTAGTTCTAATTTATGTATTTTAGCCCAGAATAAAAGCAGTCCAAATTTCCTTTTATCTCCTTAATTAGAGGCTTACTGTGAACATTCCAAGATTTCCTTCCTGGAAATCTAGCAGGGTGTTGCTGATTTCTCTTTTAAACTTCAGTGTTGGGGAAAGGTGAATGAAAGATTCCAGGGTGCTGCATTCTGAGGCCACAAAGAGCTGACTCGCTAGGCAAGATGGGCTTTGCATTCCAGAGCATGTTAGGTTTTGTTGTTGTAATGGAAGAAACCACTAAGGTATTTTGCAGATCAGTTCTTTCATGGTCAGAAAGTGTCTTTACAATTTTTCTTTTATGCATTAAAAAGCAAAAGGAAATATTAATAATGATGTAAAACTCCCTCATGTAATAAATTCAGTTTCTTTTAAACAATGGTTTGATTTTGACATTGCCTTCTTGTTTTTTTTTTTTTGTTTTGTTTTTTTTGCTTTTTGGTGAGGCATTTGGGGTTAAGTGACTTGCTCAGGGTCACACAGCTAGTAAGTGTCAAGTGTCTGAGGCCAGATTTGAACTCAGCTCCTCCTGACTCCAAGGCTGGAGCTCTATTGACTTTGGCACCTAGCTGCCCTCACATTGCCTTCTTTTTGTCAACCCCAAATATCTATAGAATTGTTATCACAAGAAATATAAATTTTCTGACTATTAATGCTTGTTCTTTGGAGATGCCTTGACTTTTCTCAGAATTGTATTTTTGAGGGTTGTTTCTTTGTCCTTCTATATTTCTGAAGTATGGTTGCATTTGCATCCTCCATCTGAGAGCAGTTACTGTCAGAGGATGTTTAAGTGACCACTGATTGTCTAGAGAAGTCTTCAGGTGGTCTGGAATAGTATACTAATGCTTACAAATATCTAGAGCTTCTGGCGGTAAAAAAAAAATAGCAACCACCTCATTGGTTTTTCTTTAAAAAAAATTATCAGTTGCACACCGTTTTGGGAGGGGTGGAGGAGTGGGAGAGGGAGAAAACTTAAAATGCAAAATCTTATGGAAGTGAATATGGGAAAACAAAATAAATAAATTATCCAAATTTATCAGCTTTCTAGAAATTGTGTGTGTGTGTGTGTGTGTGTGTGTGTGTGTGTGTGTGTGTGTGTGTGTGTGAGAGATTATTTATTCATTTTATTTTTTTCCCCTAGTGAGTAGGATTCCAGGACAGTGGGATTGGGGAAATAGTTGAGAACCACTGCAGAGTGAAGAGAGAGTCTCTTCTAACATTTTTTTGGTGTTTTTCTTCTTACCTTTATCACATTGATATTAAAGGGAGCACCCAGCCCATTGTGTGTGTCCTTGAACCTGACTCTAGTGGGTTCCTTCTAAGCTTCTGAGCTTCATCCCAGATTTTATTTTCAGGATTGAAACAAAGGCAAAGAAGGCCAAATTTCGGAGTTTATTTGTAAATTTGTTTGTTTTAAATTCTGTAGTTTCTTTTGAACCAGCACATCTCTGATGTAAACATGGGATAATTTGGCTTAGTATAACTTGGTTTTATGATACTGTCAAGGTCCCTGCACTCCTGGAAAAGCAAAGCAAGGAGGAGGTGGATTCTGATTCAGATGGTGCTAGTTCTGAGGACTCTGACTCTGAAGGGCATTTAGATCAGCCCCATCCCAGGAATCATCTCACTGACCCTGAAGTGGACAGAAAGGTCAGTTGTGGCTTCTCCTTTCTACATGCAGGTCTGGAGTTTGATGATTTGAGCAGCTTGTTCAGGTCAAGGCCATTCAAGTCAATGTGTAAATGAAAAAGCCCTAGACTTGGAGTCAGGAAAGCTGGATTCAAATCTTGGCCATAATACTTAGCAGCTGTGAGATTTTGGGCGAGCCCTGTCATTTCCCTATGTTTCGTTTCCCTCTCTGTAAAATGTAATGGCATTTGTCCTGCGTTGATGGGCTGTGGGACATGATTTGTCATTCAGTGATGAGCTTGTGAAAGCAGGTCACTTTTTTTTCCCTCTCAGATATCACATGGCACTTTTGTTTCATTGGTCTTGGAATATTGTGCATTAGCCTTCTACTAGACTGAAACTTAAGGAGAGTGGAGGCCTCTCTCAGCACAGAGTTTTATCAGTTATTATCGTACTTTAATCAGTGTTTGTTGAAGTGAATTGAAACTCATGACCAATAGATTTTATCTTTGTTCCAGTTCATAAATGTGGACTTTGCTTCAGGTGTTGGTGTTATTTATAGATTCTTCTTCTGCCAGGACCTGCCTGGGCATTACTTAAAGAGAGTTCACAGGCGCCATAAAGTGTGGCACACTCTTGTTTGAGATGCTCGACTAACTGATAATACGTGTTACCGAAATGAAGGATGTATTTTATTGTTTTGCAACCTTGAGTTTTTGTGAGGAAATACAATTTGGAGGGATATCATTTGTAAGTTTTTAAGAAATGAGAATTTTCATTATGAAAACTGTTTGTAACCAATTTTAAATGGCTTTTACAGGAAAGAAAGAAGATGGTCAAAGAAGCACAGAGAGAAAAAAGAAAGAACAAAATCCCCAAGCATGTGAAAAAACGCAAAGAGAAGATAGCCAAGATGAAGACAGGCAGATAGAAGCAGGCCTTTGTTATCTGAAGCCATGGGCCTGGTCGGCTTCTTGCCAAATGCTGATGTCTCCCTGTAGATGGAGTTGGAAGATAAAATGTTAATTTTATAACATTGAACCAAGTAGGAATGATGGCAGTTTCTTTGAAGACTCATTATTGTGGGGTTTTTGTATAATTATGTAAAAAGTTTTTAGTTCCATTGTCTAGGCCTGGCTTATGGCTTTTGGAGTTGATAAAAGAATTATTTAAGCTGGTATTTTAATAAAGAAACTGTATTTGTAAAAATTTTATGTTTTTCTTTAAAAATCAGGCTTTAGAAGGTCAATTAGGATTTTAAAAACATAGTGAACTAAGGGTTAGCATCAGATAGAGGGCTAGCCTCAGAGTTCAGAATATCTGGGTTCAAGTGCTGCATATGACACATTACCTGTCTGTGTGACCCTGGACAAAGTCACTTAGCCTTTTATTTCACCTGGCAACTCCTGGAGACTATAGCTGTAGAACATTTGCTATTCTGCATTGGGGAAGGGAATTCACTTATCAGGAATTTCTTGCAACAATGATATAAAATCAGACCTCCAAAACAGTACTCTTGAACACTCTTTTTTCAAAATAGGACCATGCTAGCTAGTTCATTGAGATACTTTTTAGCCTTCCAAGAAGAATTGACTATTGAGTCTTTAGAATCTGGATTTTCTTACTTTCCTTTGCCCAGTTTTTGATGAGGAAGCTGGGTTACTTGATGACTATTTCAGGGAGAAGAGATTATGGAGACTGGAGGAATGCATTTCCTGTTGTGTCCAACATATTACACACTGGGAAAAGTACTTAACTATGCCAGAAATTTAAGCACTTTAGGAAGTAGTATTAAATCAACTATTGTTGGTTTTAGAGTTCAAAGAATGCTTGAATTGGTACACTAACAAAAGTTAGCGTGTTTCAGGCTGTCCTTCAGAGGGTTTGTTTTGCTCTATTTCCAAGCTGATTATTTGGCTTGTGGATTGTCTGGGTTCATTTCTGCTTCTCCAATGTTAGATACTTTTGCACTCAGTTTGACTAAGGCAACACACATTCAGTGATTAAGGCTAGATAAGATATGAAGCAAGGAATGGTGTCTTTTACCTAGTTCAAAAAAAATCAGTCTGGGAGGGATAGACCCTCAGGGTTTCTGGCCAAAACAGAACCAATTGCTATTTACACTCGGCCATCAGGGCCCTTGGTCTGGGAACTATTGTTGGCCAAGGAGAGCCAGAGTGATTTGGGTTTAAAGCATGGTCCTTGAGAAAGAGATCTAGCCCGTAAACGCCAAGATATCTTGTGAGGTTTCAGCGATCAAATTGTACGTTCCTTTGGGCAGAGCACCTGCAGATAAGGGTATGATACTCTCTGTGGGTGGAGGGAGAGAAGGAAGGAAGGAGCCCGCCGAATTGCCCAAGTGGAACTGGCTAGTTAAGCCGCTAGTCAGGCAGCTCCTACTGCTTACAGGTTGTTGTTTGTCCTTCATTCTCAAAGAGGACTATGGCAATAGGAAGGTGATGCCATGCCTTGCAAATGAATTGAATTTAAGTGATTTAAGTTTTGCAGATCCACCAATCTCACTTTCTCATCTAGAGCTGTCAAGGTCCAGGGGCAGGATATGGATCGGGACAACTGGAGATGGCCCTGGATGCAGTGAGAGACCTTGGCCTTTATAAGTTAAGGTCTTTCCCAGGTCAGTAAAAGAGGCTGTTCTTTGACTGGGTTCTCATGTAGCCTTAATCACTGAATGGCCGTGGCCTCAGGCAAATGGAGACCTTAGAGAACCGAGGAGAAACAACAACAACAACAACAATCTTTGCACTCAAATTGTTGACTGATTCTCCTTCTTGCCTCTTGGACACTACTGTTCCATTTAGAACTATAATCAAATTTTAGACTTTAGTATTAAAATCAATCAACAAGCATTTATTAAATACCTACTGCATGCCACAGACAAAAGGGAAATTGTATCTGTGTGTGAGATGCGCACAGACACAGAAGATACAAAGTAATTTGAATGGAAGGGCACTGGCTGCAAGAGTGGGATGAGTTAAGCCTTGAAGGAAACTAGAAATTTTAAAAGTTGGAGGTGAGGAGGAAGTGTTCCAGGCACTCATTCAGTAACATTTATTAAGTGCCTGCTGTCTGCCAAGGCCCTGTGCTAAGGAAACAAAAAATCAGACAATCCCTGCCCTCACAGAGCTTACAGTCTAATGTAAGAGGCAAACAGCTATGTGCAGGATAAACAGGAAATAATAGGGAAGGCACTGGAATTCACCTGTAGCAGGTGAAATTTTAGTTGGGACTCGAAGTCAGGAAGGTCAGTAGTCAGAATGGAAGACGGAATTGTATTCCAGACATGGTAATAGCCAGAGAAAAATACCCAAGAAATAGTATTGTTAAGTAATTCCAGCCAGGAAGCCAATATCATTGGATGGAAGAGTATGTGTTGGGGAGTGAGGTGTAAGAAGACTAGAAAGATTGAAAGGGGCTAGGCATGGAGATACATAGTTTTGTGTATGAGAAACATTGAAGAATGCAGTGTGGCTAGACTAGTGTGTGTGAAATAATGTGGAGTAATTTATAATAAGGCTGGAAAGCTAGATTGGGCTCAGGTTATGAAGAGTTTTAAATGTCAAATAGAATTTTACATTTGATTTTTCAAGTAATTGGGAGCTACTAGAATATGAGTAGGGGAATGACATAGATGTGCACTTTAGGAAAAATCACTTTGGCAGCCGGGTGGAATTGGATGTGATTGGCTTGAGGCAGGAAAACCATGTGCCTACCAACTGCCATCTATGAGGCAGGCAAACCATCCTACCTAAAGCAGCAATGTGCCCTGAGGGAGACAGGTAAAATATGCCAGGCAAGTAGTGTTCTCCCCACCCCCACCCCCAGTTTTTTTTTTTTTACAAATAGGTCATTTTCCCTTTTCTTTGATTTCTTTGGGATACAGACCTAGTAGTGGTATTGTTGGGTCAAAAGATATGCACAGTTTTATAGCCCTTTCAGTATAATTCCAAATTGTTCTCCAGAATGGTTAGACTAGTTCACAACTCCACCAAAGGTGCATTAGTATCCCCAATTTTTCTGTATTGCCCCCATCATTTGTTATTTCCCTTTTTGGTCATGTTAGCCGATCTGGTAGGTGTGTTGGTATCTCAGAGTTGTTTTAATTTGCATTTCTCTAATCGGTGTGAAGGGCAGCTAGGTAGCACAATGGACAAAGTGCTGGGCCTGGAGTCAGGAAGATTCATCTTCAGACACTAGCTATATGACCCTGGGCAAGTCACTTTACCCTGCTTGCCTCAGTTTCCTTATCTGTAAAATAAGCTGGAGGAGGAAATGGCAAATCACTCTAATAGCTTTGCCAAAGCAAACCCCAAATGGAGCCATGAAGAGTTGGTCATAATTGGAAAAACAACAACAAAATCATTAGTGATTTAGAGCATTTTTTTCATATGACTATTGATAGATTTTATTTCTTCTTCTGAAAACTCCCTGTTGATATCCTTTGACCATTTGTCAATTCGGAAAAGGCTCTTATTTTCATAAATTTGGCTCAGTTCCCTATATATTTGAGAAATGAGGCTTTTATCAGAAAAACTTGTTATAACTTTTTAGTTTCCTATTTTCCTTCTCATTTTGGCTGCATTAGTTTTGTTCATGCAAAAGCTTTTTAACTTCATGTAATCAAAATTATCCATTTTGCTTCCTGTAATTCTATCTCTTGTTTCATCATAAACTCTTCCCTTATCCATAGATATTGTTCCATGCTTCCCCTAATTTATTTATCATATCACCCTTTATGTCTAAATCATTTATCCATTTTGATCTTATTGTGGTATGGGGCTATGCCTAGTTTCTGCCAACTGCTTTCCAGTTTACACAGCAGTTTTTGTCAAACGTTGAGTTCTCACCCCAATCTAGGTTTATCAAACACTAGATTACTGTGGTCATTTACTACTATGTAATCTATTCCACCGATATACCACTTTGTAATATAGTTTGAAATCTGGAACTGCTAGACTGCCTTCCTTTACATCTATCTGGTCTTGGGGATTTTTTCTTAGGGAGTTCATTGATGGCTTCTTCAATTTCTTAGTTTCTAAGATAGGGTCATTTAAGTATTCTATTTCCTCTTCTGTTAATCTGGACAGTTTATATTTTTGTAAATATTCATCCATTTCACTCATTATTTTTACTGGCATGTAATTAGGCAAAATAACTTCTAATAATCGCTTTAATTTCATCTTCATTGGTGGTGCATTTGCTTTTTTCATTTTTGATACTACTAATTTGGTTTTCTTTTTTTTGTCAATCATATTAACCCATGTTTTTTCTGTTATATTGATTTTCTTTTCCTTAAAACCAGCTCCTAGTTTTATTTAATTAGTTCAATGGCTTGTTTACTTTCAATTTTATTAATCTCCTTTGATTTTCAGAATTTCCATTTTTCTATTTGATATGGGATTTAATATTTGTGCTTTTCCTAGTTTTTTTAGTTGCATGCCCAATTTGTTGACTGGCTCTTTTTCTCTTTTATTGATATAGAGAAACTTTCACCTAAATGCTGCTTTGGCTGCATCCTGTAAATTTTGGAATGTTGTCTCATTGTTGATATTCTCTTTAATGAAACTGTTTCTATAATTTTTTCTTTGATCCACTCATTCTTTAAGATTAGATTATTTAGTTTCCAGTTAACTTTTAGGCTCTGCTTCCATGGCTTTATTAAATGTAATTTTTTTATTGCATTAAGGTTTGAAAAGGATACATACATTTAATATTTCTGTTTTTCTGCATTTGCTTGTGAGAGTTTTATGTCCTATTACATGGTTAATTTTTGTGAAGGTGCTATGTACAGTTGAGAAAAGGGTATGCTTCTTTATATTCTTTTCTGTTCCCATGCAATTTTCTCCAGAACTTTTTCTAAGATTCTCTTCATCTCCTTCACTTCTTATTTTTATGGTTAGATTTATCTAGCTCTGAGAGGGAAAGTTGAGATCTTCCACTACACAGTTTTGCTGTTTATGTCCTCCTGAAATTTATTTAAATTTTCCTTTAAGAATTTGGATGCTCTGCCATTTGGTACATATGTGCATAATAATGATACTACTTCACTGTCTATGATTCCTTTTAGCAAGATGTGGTTTCCCTGCTTATCCCTTTTAATTAGAACTATTTTTACTTTTGCTCTGAGATCATGATTGCTACCCCTACCTTTTTTAACTTCAGCTGAGGCATAATAGATTTTGTTCCAACCCCTTATTTTAACTGTGTGTGTGTGTGTGTGTGTGTGTGTGTGTGTGTTTCAAGTGTGTTTCTTGTAAACAACATATTATTGGATTCTGGTTTCTAATCCATTTTGCTTTCCAACTTCTGTTTTATGAGTGAGCTCCTTCCATTCCCATCACAGTTATGATTACTAATTGTGCATTTTCCTCCATCCTATTTTCTTCTGTTTATCCTTCTTTATCCTGTCCCTCCTCTAAAGTCTGTTTGGCTTCTGACCACCATCTTTTTTTTTTTCTTATCTGCCCTCCCTTTTATCATCATCTCCTCCCCCCTTCTTTCCTGTTGGTAAGATAGATTTCTATTACCAATTGGGTATGTATATATATTTTCCCTTTTTGAACCAATTAATGTGTAAATGAAGTTTAAGCATTGCCTGTCCCCCAACCCCTCCACCATTTTCCCCTCCACTGTAAAATCTCTTCTTTTGTGTGCCTCTTTTGTGTGAGATATATTTCCCAATTCTTCTCATTTCCCTCCTTTCCCAGGGAACCCCTCTTTCTTGCCTACCCATTTGTTTTACATCATCCTAACATAATTGACTCACTCCTGTACCCTCTATGTAGAATCCTTCTAGCTGCCCTAATAATGATAAAGTTCTTAGAAGATACATGTATCATCTTTCCATATAGAAAGGTAAAGAGTTTAGTCTTATTGAGTCCTTTATGGTTTCTCTTTCCTGTTTACCTTTTTGTGCTTCTCTTGAGTCTTGTATTTGAGAGTCAGATTTTCTATTCAGCTCTAGTCTTTTCATCAGGAATTCTTGAAAGTCCTTTATTTCATTGAATATCCATTTTTTCCTGTGAAGGATTATACTTAGTTTTGCTGGGTAAGTTGTTCTTGGTTGTAATCCTAGCTCTTTTGCCCACTAGAACATCATATTCCAAGCCCTCCCATCGTTTAATGTAGAAACTATTAATTTCTTGTTTTGTCCTGACTGTGGCTCCATGATATTTGAATTGTCTCTTTTGCTGCTTGCAATATTTTTTCCTTGACCTGGGAGCTCTAGAATTTGGCTATAATATTCTTGGGATTTTTGTTTTGGGATCTCTTTCAGGAGGTGATTGGTGGATTCTTTCAATTTCTAATTTACTCTCTGGTTCTATATCAAGGTAGTTTTCCTTGATAATTTCTTGGAAGATGCTGTCCAGTGCTGAGTGAATTGAGCAAAATCAGGAAGACGTCATACACAGTAACAGTAACATTGTGCAATGATCAGCTTTGGTAAACTTAGCTCTTCTCAGCAATACAATGATCTAAGACAATTTCAAAAGACACATGATGGAAAATGCTATTCACATCCAGAGAAAGAGCTATGGAGTCTGCAGATCAAAGCATACTATTTTCTCTTTTTTTTTCTTGTGGTTTTTTCCTTTTGTTCTGATTCTTCTTTCACAACATGATTAGTGTGGAAATATATTTAATATGATTGCACATGTGTGTATATACACACACATATATACACATACATATAGCCTATATCAGATTGCTTAGCTTTATGGGGAGGGGGAGGACAAGGAAGGGAGGGAGAAAAACAATTGGGATTCAAAATCTTATAAAAGTGAATGTTGAAAACTATCTTTACGTGTAATCGCAAAAAATAAAATACTATTAAGTGGGGGAAAAAAATGTCCAAGCTATTTTTTTTTGATCATGGCTTTCAGATAGTCCAATAATTCTTAAATTATCTCTCCTTTATTTTTTTTCCAGGCCAGTTGTTTTTCTAATGAGATATTTCACATTTTCTTCTATTTTTTTTCATTCTTTTGATTTGTTTTATTGTTTTTTGATATCTCATGGAGTCATTAGCTTCCAGTTGCCCAATTGAAATTTTAAGGAATTATTTTCTTCAGTAAGCTTTTCCTTTTCCATTTGGCCAATTCTACTTTTTAAGGAGTTCTTTTCTTCAGTTACTTTTTGTACCTCTTTTTCCATCTGTCCAATTCTGCTTTTTAAGGAGTTCTCCAGTGGATTTTTGTTCCTTTTTTACCATTTGGCCTATTCTGTTTTTAAGGTTTTATTTTCTTCAGTATTTTTTTGTGCCTCCTTTACCAAGCTGTTGACTCTTTTTTCATGATTTTCTTGTGTCATTATCATTTCTCTTCCCAGTTTTTCCTCTTCCTCTCTTGTTTTTTAAAATCCCTTTTGAGCTCTTTCATGGCTTGAGATCAATTCATATTTTTCTTTGAGGCTTTAAATGTGGGAGTTTTGACTTTGTTGTCTTCTTCTAAATTTGTGTTTTGATCTTCCCTGTCACCATAGTAACTTTCTGTAGTTGGGATATTTCCAACTGTTTGCTCATTTTCCCAGCCTTTTTCTGGACTTTTAACTAAAGTGAAGTTCTGCTTCTGGAGTGGAGAGGGCACTGTCTCAAGCTTCAGGTTTTTTCTGCAGCTGTTTTCAGAGATAAATTTGGATACTTGTAAGTTTTTGGTTCTTCCAAGGTAGTATGATTTAAGGAGAGGTGTGTTTACTATTCTCCTGGCCTGTGCTCTGGTCTGTGAGTTGAACACAAGCACTCTTTTCCACCCTGGAACTGTGACCAGGGTCCCAGCTCCCCTGTGTTCACAAGCTCTGGTGTGCTAGTGCTCCAACCTGGCCTGGGACTAAGACCCAGGACTACAACCCAGATTCAAGTATGGGCAATGCAACAGAGTCATGCCAGCAAAGGGATTCCTGTTATCTTCTGACCAGTTGTCTGACCCCTTACCATCTATGGCTTGAGAGCTTAAGGTATTTTCTTCAACTTCTTTGTTACTCTTTTAATAAACTGTTAATTGTCTTTTCGTAGTTTTCTTCCTTTGCTGGTATTTCTTGATCTAATTTTTCCTCTACCACTTTAATTTTGGAAAGCATTTTTTAGCTCTTCCAGCAATTCTTGTTGGGCTTGTGTCAGGTTCACATTTTTCTTTGAGACTTTGCTTTTACGTTTTTTGTTTTTGTTTTTGGGTTGTTGCTTTTTTGCCTTTTTTTTTTTTGGCTAGGCAGTAGGGTTAAGTGGCTTGCCTAGGGTCACACAGCTAGTAAGTGTCTGAGGCTGGATTTGAACTTGGGTCCTCCTGACTCCAAGGCCAGAGCTCTATTCACTGAGCCACCTAGCTGCCCTTTTTTTTTAACTTCATTGTGTTCTGAGTTTGTGTCTTGATCTTCCCTACACCATCGTAGCTTTTTATGATCAATTTCTTTTCTTTTTTGTTCGTTTGCTCATTTTTCTAGCCTATTTCTTGATTTGGAACTCTGTGTTAATGTTGCTCTCTGTTCCCAGCATCAGGGGTTGGGGGACGCTGTCCATGTGTCAGGCTTTTTTGCACTACAGTTCTTAGAGCTAGTTTTGGAGGTTCAGGAGTTTTCTATGCTGCCAAGATGGATCTGGGGAGAGGTGTGGTCACTGTTCTTTTGGTCTTCACTCTGGTCCTTAAGGGTCCTTAATCCCTCAGGCTTGCAATCAATACTGATCCTCATGGCCCCTCCTTCCTTGGGATTGGAAACAACACTCTTCCTCAGGGTCTCTGATCTCTTCCGGCTGGAAGTGACACTGTTCCTCAAGGCTTCCACTCCCTCTTGGGACCAAAAGTGTTCCTCTCCACCCCTGAACGATGACCCAGAAGTGGTATAGGCAGTAGAGCTGCCAATCAGCACCTGGACATGCATCCAGGGTTAGAATAGGAATCACCCTGTAATTTCTTTCTGATTAGTTGCTTAGATCCCCTTATCTCTGGCTTGAGAGCTTCCAAAGCTGCTGCTTCTGTCACCACCGCCTAGTCCCACCACTAGTGTTTCATCCTTGTGGGCTACAATGTTTTGATGGCCCTCTTTTTGAATCACTATTGCTACCCCTCCACCATATCCAGAAGTATGTCATTCTCTCTGTCAGAAGGTGAGTAGTATTTTATCATAGGTGCTCTGGAGACATAGCTGGTTATTAAAGTGAGAGTTTGTACATCTTTAAAAGTTGTTTTTCTTTGTAATGTCCTTGCATAAATTATTATTTCTGCTTGCTTCATTCTGCATCATTCATACTGTATAGGATTCTCTGAAATCATCTCTTGCATTTCTCAATGATGCAATAATATTCAATTACATACCACAATTTAAGTTATTCCCAAATTCATGGGCACCCCATTAAATTCTCTACCTTCTACCACTTCCCATTCTCCCCTCCTTTTCTTCCCTACTACCTCCACCCTACCTTACCAAATTTAGTTCTCACCAACCCACATGTACCCTGCCTTCTGGTTAGACAAATATTCACTTTTCTAACCCCTTGCCCTTTTATCTGGTATGTAATGAGGATTATGAGAGTTGCTCAGGTTGAAAAAATTGTAGCTCTCCGAAAAGCATGGAGCAGCCTGTTAGAAAGAGCTATAGAACTAGCAATCAGTAGACTGATTGTGTTGCATAGCTCTACAAAATTGTTTTGCTTAAAGAATGCAAAAAACGAGCTTTGACAGGCCTGTGGTTGCATAACCAGGCTTCTAGCATCCATTCTGAATTTTAAAACCATGCCTGTGGTGTTTTTAAACTCAGAAAGTCTTCTTGAATTCAGTCATGTCAGAAAGACAAGCAAGAAAATAGAGGAATGCAAAGTGCTTTAAGGTGGTCAGGACCCCTAATGTGAGGGTCACCAAGTGCCTTCCTGTGTTATACTGTTGTTGTTGTTGTTGTTACTGAGTCATTTTCAGCCAGTGTCCTACTCTTCCTGATGCCATTTGGGGTTTTCTTGGCAAAGATACTAGAGTGCTTTGCCATTTCCTTCTCCAGCTCATTTTACAGATGAGAAAACTTAGGCAAACAGGAGGAAGTGACTTGTCCAGGGTCACACAGCTAATAAGTGTCTGAGGCTGGATTTGAACTCAGGAACATGAATCTTCCCAAGGCTAAACGTTAAGTATCTCTAGGTGAGATCCACTCTGGTGTAATGGAAACTCAGTGATCTGGAGTCAGAGGACCTAGGTTCAAATTCTGAACTGGCTCCTTAGAATCCCTGTGGCCATTTTACCACTTTGGGCTTCCATTTTCTCATCTGTAAAATCAGAGCTTTAAGAGGGATGATCTCTGAGGCTTCTTTCAGCTACAAATCTTGACAGATGCAATGACAGAAGAAGGGAAAAGGAGAGAAAGAACAGGAAAAGGAGGAGATAAAGAAAAATGAAAACTGGTACATGTTGTCAGAAGACCGTCAGCACCAATTGCTACTAAAGACAGCATGAGGATTGAGTCCCAGAGAAGACAGGAGGCTGGGCTCTTCTACGATGGCTTCTTATACCTTGCTCCCCTCACATCCAAGTGCTCTGATCTAAAGACACTGGGCTTCTTGCTATTCCTCACACAAGACACGTGGTTTGCTTTTGTTGTTTTTTGTTCAGTTATGTCTGACTCTTTGTGACTCCACTTGGGATTTTCTTGGCAGAAATACTAGAGTGGTTTGTCATTTTCTTCTTCAGCTCATTTTACAGATGAGGAAACTGAGGCAAACAGGGTTAAGTGACTTAACCAGGGTCACAGCTAGTAAGTGTCTGAGACCAGATTCGAACTTGGGAAAATGAGTCTTCTTGACTTCAGGCCCAGCGCTCTTATCCACTGCGATGCCCAGCTGCCCATTCCATCTGCTAACTGAGCGTTTTTGCTGGCTCAAAAATGTGAAGTTCAGAATGTTAAGTAATGAAATACTAGGAAAAATTCTTGTAAAATGGGAGCAACTAACCAGAGAACAATTTCCACCAATACAGGGTGTAGAAAGGACAGCAAGGTCTACTCTGGCAGTTTCAGTACTAGTAAGAATGGGCATGGCAGGGGCATGTGGATAGAGCACTGGCCCTGGAGTCAGGAGGACCTGAGTTCAAATCCGGCTTCAGACATTTGACACTTACTAGCTGTGGAACTCTGGGCAAGTCACTTAACCCCATTGCCTAACCAAGAAAAAAAAAAAGAATACGCATGGCACCAACAGTGTCACCACATGCCTGGAACTCTCCCTCATCTCTACTTTCTATCTTCCCTGGCTTCAGTGTTCAGGGAGGACTAGCATCTCTGGTGTGAGGCTTCCTCAGCTCTTTTCAGGGCTGCTCATCCACCTTTGGTGTCCGCCTTTACCCAGCTCTCACCTGTGGCTCCAAGAAACTGTAGCATGAACAGCAGCTACACCCTGGTAAAACCTCTGCAGATAGGCTAACCAAGATTGAAGGTAACTGACAGGCTTCAAACCTGTTGGCAATTAGGGGGGTGTCTACCCCAAGCATGTGAAGACTCCCCACCATGGAATGAACGGATGAGAACAGTTTGTTCCAATGGCCGTGAAGGCGTCTGAAGCAGGCGCTGTGGAGTGCTTAGACCTTGGGCAGACATCAAAGATGCCAAGGTCATAAACTACATAGGGGGCCATGGCCACTTGTCTTGACTTTTGACTTGCCAGTGGACTTTGATGAGAGATTGAGGCTGACAACTGTGCAACTCTGCCTCACTTAAATCCAATTTATGCACAAGTCAGGACATCACCCCATGATGTCACTGGTCCTCTTTGAAGTGAAGGATGAACAACAAAGTCCCACTTCGTACAAGAAACCTTTCCCAGGTCTTCATCTTAGTGGTCTCCCCTCCGAGACTCCCAAATTTATGTTTTTTGTGCCTAGTTGTTTGCATGTTGTCTCCTCCATTAGAATGTAAGCTCTTTGAGAGTAGGGATATTTATTTACTTATTCTTTCATTCATTCATCCATTCATTTATTCATTTATTGTCTTTCTTTGTATCCCCAGCTCTTAGGACAGTGTCAGGACCCAAGATAATGGCTTCATTAGCCACAGTGCTCTTTCCAAATGACCAGACCATTTAAAAACAAATATGGCAAATAGAGACAAACACATAATGGGAAAAAATTCAATGGCCTTAAAATATGAGAAAGACAGTTCATATGTGCTCTGCAGCTACCACAGGCCTCTTGTGCTGGACCACAGTGCTTAACAAAAGAGAATACTGAATCATGAATCATACATCCAAAGCCAAACATCACTGGAAGATGAAAACACCAGAGGGCTTCTGAGTCAGCAGCATGTGTTCACAAACATCAATATTTTCTAAAAGTTGATACTTTGGATTATAGCCCATCCATGCCTGTTGATACTGTGGGAGTCCACAATGTGCTGGGGAGTGGACTGTTCTTTGGATCTCTTGACATTGCGAGGATACCAATGTAGCCTACAATCTATCCATCAGTTCTTCACTTTTGCTATGCAACTAGCCTCTCTTTTCCTGGTTCTAACTTTCTTTGATGACATCCTTTACACCATTTCTCCTGTGAAGCTCCTGAGTGCTTTGAATAAGCATAGGTTGAGATAGCGACAATTTCCAGAAAGCATCCAGAATATAAATTGTTCTAAGAAGCTGGTAGGATTTTTTCCCCATAATGCAGACCTGTCCTGACAGTGTCTCTAGTGCTGGTGATGAGTTTGTTTTTGCAGTTTTTCTGGTTTGATGTTACCCAATACACACTCTAACACCAATGGGGAATATTTAAATTTCCCTTAGATGTTCACTTAACATCTATAGGCAACTGAAAGATGAGTAACTGGACACTAATCTGGAAGTCACTAGCACTGAGCAATGACACAGATTGCTGTGGATTCTCTCAAGCAGTTGAGATGCTGTTTTCCTTATTTTACACTGTTCCATGGGTAGTTTGAATACTGGGGAAGCTGGTGATAGAATGATTTAAAAGAAACTTCTCCAGCTCTGGGTGATCTTCTTGACATCAACTTTCCTAGGGGGAATATTTTTATCTTGACTAGTGAATTTGAAGCAGTAATTAATTTTTTAAAAAATTAACTTATTTTTAGTTTTCAACATTACTTCCATAAGATTTTGAGTTTTAAATTTTCTCCTCCTCTCCTCTCCCCCCTCCCCAAAGCAGTAAGTATTTAGGAAGTCAGACTCATTTAGAAAAGAGGCAGAGAAGGTATCTATGAAAAAAACTAATTTTTCTCAGTGCACATTCTAATTTTGTCTTGATGAGCAATTTTCTGATCTTGCAATGATTTTTAGTCCTCTAGAGGGCAATGTTCTTCGAGGTTTCATAATCCATGTAACTTGCAAGGAAGTATGAGTGGTAATGTGTGGTCTGTTACTATCAAGTTTTGAGGCTACATAGGGTCTATCTAGGGTTGTTCTTAGAACTAGACAGGTAGGATATTTTTTTTGCTTCTCTTCTGGATTGTTCTTGACTTCCGTGTATTTGTATTCCCAGTCATTGTTCTCTCATTTCTTTGGTGAGAATTGCAGATCCAAGTCTTTCTATTCTGTTCATTATTTTTGCTATGCAGGTTGTCAATTATGCTTTCATGTTTCTCATTTCTATTTTAAACCATTCAGGAGCAGCATGTTGTGTTTCCATGTTCTTAAATACCACAGGGTTCTCTGTCTTGTTAAGTATGGAATCATTTTCCTTGCTTTTGTAATACTTATTCATTGATACCTCAACTCAGTTTACTGGCTCCGGAAGCCATATTTCCTTTTGCTGTTAATGTCTTCCCTGTTGATTTAGCTGCTTATGTTCAAGATCTTTGAATTTTCTTCTTCCTGAAATCTTTGGTAATTTCAGTCTATTTTTTCACCCTTATTTCCCCCCTATTACTCCGGTGGTAGTTTCTCTAGTGCTTGGATCTCAAAGTGTCATAGCCTCCTGCCACATTGTTCTTTGGTTCTCTCGGCATTGCATGAGAGCAGGGAGTGGAGCTTACAATCTATCCATCACTTCTTCACTTTTGCTGCACAACTAGCCCCTCTTCCTCTGGTCCTAACTTTCTTGGATGACATCCTTTATGCCACTTCTCCTGTGAAATTCCTACATGTGTTGACTGAATAAGTGTAGGTTGGGATGGTGACAATTTCTGGGCAGTATCCAAATTATGGTTCATGGTTCACCAGATTAGATCTCTGCTTGAAGTAACTTTTGGGACAGAACTGGCCCCAGCTGGATGCGGGCTCTTTCCCTCAGGCTTGGTGGAGTGTGAAACAGCGTTCCCAACACACACGCGCACACACACACACACACACACACAAATGGTATCCCTTTTCAAGTGTCCTATACTGCTTCCTCTGTTCCTCAGTTCTCTGGCTCAGCAACAGCAGTTTAGGGAACTGCGGGGCTGGTGCTATGTGTGTTGATTTCTACATTTTGGGTCTCTGAAGTTCTGGGAGGAAGGAGAGTTGGGGATGGGGTTGAGCCCTATTTCAAGGCCAGACAGGTGTCCTGACTCTCCCTGTGTACCTTCACTCTCTTTGCATAGATCAATTATTGCAGCATAGAACATCATGGCTGAGGCACTGGCTGGCTGTTGTGGCCCCAGGTTTCAGCATGGCACTGGAAAGAGTTCTGTTCTGAGTTCTGAGGCATGTTCTGCCTTTTTGTCCAGCCCTTGAGTCAGTTAGTGCGGCCATGCTGCCAGGAGCTTGATGGGAGGTGGGGAATGGGTTGCTGATCGAGTTCAAGGCAGCCATCAGGTCATAGTTTGTTGTTTGCTTTTTTCTTACCTTTTTTGGATTCTGTATGTCCTACACCGTGGTGTCAGCTGAAATTGCCTTATCTTTGGTACATAAGTTTTGGTTTGAAGAGGTTAGAGCAGTTTTGGGCATCAGAGAAAATGTCTAGTCTTCTGTCTTGTTGATCACATGTGTCAGAAGTCCTAGACTGGAAGGATTGCACCAAGCCACTCTGAACAGATGGAGTTAATTCTGTTCCTCAGTATCACTTTCTAATAGGTCATAGCCAGTGTAATCAGAAGGCTCCGACTTAAATTCATCCTGCTGTGATTCAAACCAATTGATTCTAAGGAGAAATAGTGAATGGTTCTGCATCTTGGCAGATTGGAAAGAGTGCTATCAGAGGACCTGGGTTTGAATCCTCCCTCTTACACTTAATGTTTGCATGACTTTGGGTAAAATCATTTAATCTCCTCAGGCCTCAGTTTCCTCATATACAGAATAAAGGGGTTAGTTTATGTAGGTTCAAAGGCTTCTTTAGCTCTAGAGCTCCATCTTATGACCTTAAACTCCTCCAAAAGTCGAAATAAATTCGTTCTTTCTCTTTGTGTTTCCAATACCTAGCACAGTCCTTGGTGCTTAATAATTGTTTCTTTGATTAATCTTCCCTGTGGTCATTTTTTTAATTGAAGCTTTAGTTTCATCCATCTTTGTTCCTGACTGGAACAAGTTTAACTAGGAGTTTGCCTAAGGTCTTTTTTTTTTCAAGTTTTTAGTAATTTTCATGGGTTTTATAATATCTCATTTAAGTCATAAAATTAATAATTATACTAATCTGAGACTGCTGAATATAATGGAAATGAACTTGAAATTCTTCCTACTTGTTATGTGACTTCATAGAAGGTTCTTGACCAAAAGGGATGGGAAGAAGATAAATTCTATTAAAAAAAAATCTCCGATTACACTGTGCATTCAATGATTTATAAGAGGATATGTACAAAGATTTTGCAGGATGAGCAGGCATGGATAGTTTATAGATGGTGTACTCTGTGGGAGGAGACAGTCAAAGAGGAAATCACAGGTCTATTGGAGCACTTGAATACTCTGAGCGCACTGTCTCAGAATTCCTCTAAGAGAGTTCTTCCCTTCTCTTTAAAGCAGTTTATTCTTTCTCTTCCTTCCCTGATTCCTTAAAGCCCCCAAACATACACCCATCACTCTGGTGTTTCTTATACTTAAGACATGAGACTGCAAAATAGTCAGAGGAGGGAAACTTCTTGTGTCTTTCCTGGTCAGCCTCTTGCAGGATGCCATTTTTATTTCCAAGAACTCCATTGCAAGAGGCTATAAGCAGCAAAAGACATAAAATGTCTGGCCTGATTCGTTTAAAGACAAAGAAAGCATAAAGACATTATTGTGGTGGAAAGTTCTTAATTAAATGAGACAACTTGTACAACTCTTTGCAAATCTTAAAGGGCTATGTAAATGTTAGCTATTGTTAAATGGCTGGGTTTTCCACAGCATTTAGATTCCTTTTATATTTTCAGTTTTGATTTAATTTCTAATTGACATAGTTATGCCAGTGCTTTCCCAATGAAGAGGAAGATACTGAGGGGTTGTTTTCAGTCTTTTAGAAATTGTGTTGGATATTTTGGGGAAGCACAAGTTGTCAAAGTGCAGTGTTGTCCTGGGACTGCCAAAATGTGCCTGAACTACTGTTTTAACTGCATTTTACACTGTATTTCAGTTGCATTTATACATGTGAGCAACAGATTGCTTTCTCTTAGCATCAAGTGAGCAACCTCTTAAATGTGAGAAAATTGGCTAGAATTTGACGATCAGGAATCCCAGGGCCTGGTTGTCCTTATGTTCAACATGATTTGGGATTTGGGAGCCCTCTAGAAGGCATAACTGTCTCCCAAAATATATTCCCTACCTAGGCTGTACTTCAACATGTGACCAAGATTTTTATCTCATAATGGGAAAACCCAAAGAACTCAGCAGCGCTGAGGCTTGGGGAACTTTAAGAAAACTATATGGTTGAAACCCAAGCCAGTCCTGCTACTGAGTCAGAGATGTGGGACGAGTGTGCCTAGTTTAAGAAACCACTATCTATTTTGCTCACCCACCTGTGAGGCCAGGCTGAGCTGGGATTGACCCTACAATTATGTAGATCACATACAGAAGTGTCTGGGACCTAAGGAGATCTCATCCTTCCCAGCCTGGGTGGAAGGTGCCAGGTGACTGCTACTTTTGCCTCTGTTCATTGGGGATGATATGCTCTAGTCAACCCTTAAGGAGCTCCCTTACCATCAAGGAGGGAAGGTAGGTAGGGCTGAGGTTGTACCACTGAGTTCCTTTTGAGGGCCTGCTAAAGATCTCTGGGTACAAAGAGCAACTAGAGGCCAGGGATTCACATATGGGGCTGTTCAAATGCCTGTACAAATAACCTCTTTAAGTACAGTCTTCCTATTCAGGGACAAACCCAGTTATCTACCTTATTGCTATTAAGCCATATATATCTTCTTTGGCCAATATGGACATGTGGTCACTAACCTTATTATTTCCCTGGAGATAACTTCCATGCTTTCTCTATGATTTGTTTTTGTTTAGTCATTCAGTCATGTCTGACTCTTCATGACCCCATGGACCATAACATGCTAATACTATCCATAGAGTTTTCTTGGCAAAGATACTGGAGCAGTTTTGCCATTTGCTTTTCTAATGGGTTCCTTGTGGATAGATTAGGGAAAGGGCAACAGAGTATGTGAGCCTTTTGAATTCTGATCAGCCAGTGAAAAAACTACCCTCACCAAAATTTCAGGAAACAAACACTGGATGATAATTAGATTTCTCTAGTGTTTGCCTAAAATGCCTTTGGCTCTCTGTGGGCCTTACCCTTGTGAAACCGATATCACAGGATAGTTGATTTGGAACCAGAAGGGACCTTAGAAGTCATCTAGTCCGACCCTCTCATCTTATAGAGGAGAAAAATGAGAGTCAGATGAAGGAATTGAGTTTCCTTAGGTCAGAGATTCTTAAACATGTCATGGTCCCCTTTGGTAATCTAGAGAAACCCTTCTAGAATAATGTTCTTAAATGCATAAAATAGATAAGATTCCAAAGGAAACAAATTATATTGAAACAGTTATCAAAATATTTTTAAAATACATGGTCATAGACCTTAGGTTAAGACCACCTGCCCTGGGTCAAAAATGCCCAGTCTTAGATCCAGGTTACCTGACTCCAAACCCAAAATTCTGGCCAGTGTACCAGATGGTCTAGGGTAGAATGCTATCCCCTATAAGGGGTGAGGGCAAGAGGAGTAGGAGTAGTGGGATAAAAAGAGGGGATTTTGTTGGGTATGAGGGGAGGAAGGGAGATAGTCCTTCCCAGTCCAGCAGAACTTCCATGGAGGTTACCACAGGAGAGCTGGCTCAGAGGAAACTGGGCCCCAGGGAAGGAGAGGAGCCAACCCTTCCACCACAGCAAGAGATAATAACCAAACAACATGAACAGTCACGCAGAGGAGATGGCCTCATAAATTAAAATCCATACCTGGGATCTAGGATGGTGGAACTATAAACAAAAAAGAAAAACAAAATCCAGAACAAGTCTCTAGGAGAAGATAAGGCAGCTTGGTAATATGGAAAGAGCAATGTATTTGGAGTGTGAGCCAACTGTTCTCTCGTGTCTGAGTCTTCATGACCCATTTGGGTTTTTCTTGGCAAAGATACTGGAGTGTTTTACCATTTCCTTCTCCAGGTCATTTTACAAGGTGAAGAAACTGAGGTAAACAGGGTGAAGTGACTTGCTCAGGGTCCCACAGCTGGTAAGTGTCTGAGGCCAGATTTGAACTCATAAAAATGAATCTTCCTCACTCCAGGTCCAGCACTCCATTTACTGCACAGAATTTGAGGATCTGGGTTCAAATCCTAGCTGTTCCACTTCCACTATGTGACCTTGAAAAAGTCATGTAACTCCTGTATGCCTTAGTTTCCTCATCTCTAAAATGGGGGAGGGAGAACTAGGTGTTTGATAGTAGGTTTCTTCCAGCTTATTCAAAGAAGAGAGCTGAGTATTTGTCTTGGTGAGGTATTTCAGCAGCCTCAATTTTCCCAGCTGAAGGGGGACTTCACTCCTAGATTTGGGGGCTGGCCATTCTCCCTCCCCTCCCCACCCTTCTACCTTTTTGTGCCAGCCCTGAGTACTAGTCAACATGAGCACAGCTAGAAGTCTGTTTGCTCAGGTTCACTTTTCGTTTTGAAGAGTATGAGACTCAGCATGTTTAGGGAGTGCTTCGAATCCTGGAGTCTGGGTACGGGGTGGAGCTCCTGTTTCGGCTGATGAGGACGCCTGAGGCGCTGTGTGCAGCTGGCTACAGCTGAAATCATCACCCACCAGCTCTGCAGTAGCTGCTTTGCAATGGAAAAACTATGCGTCTCAAAACAATAAAACTTCACGAAGACAGAGGAGAGGTCAGGCTGGCTGACTGGGCTGAGTGTGAATGGGGGTGGGAACTCAATTAAGTTGTTCCCAGTGGCTTCTAGGAATGTTGATGGGCCAGTGCCAGCCTATGTATGGCTTTCTCTATGAGAGAAGGACATTGCAACAAGCCTTGGCTAGCTTGGGGTTGCCCACTGAGTGGGTAGGTGTTGAGATGTGATGAAGTCAGTTCGCTCTCGAATTCGGCAGTCTGGCCACTCTCTGCTTCAGAACTCCATGAAGCAAGAAAACATTTTTTCATAGATACTAAAGGTACCTTTGTTCATACTGTTGTCTCCACTTAGGGGATAATAATCTGAATAACTAGCATTTACATAGCACTTGAAGGTTTGCAGAGTGCTTCACAGATATCTCACTTGAACCTCACAAGAACCCTAGGAGATAGATGCTATTATCATCCCCATTTTTCAGATGAGGAAAACTGAGGCAGACAGAGGTTAAATAACTTGCGCAGGATCACCCGGCTAATGTCTGAATCTGAATTTCAATTCAGGTCTTCCTGACTCCAGGCGCAATACTCTAAGCACTATACTATCCGGCTGCGTTGGGTGTATACGCATCAGGGAAGACTAGCACCTCTGGTGTGAGGGCTCCCGAGCCCTTTTCAGGGCTGTTTTCCACCTTTGGTATTTGCCCAACTCTCACATGTGGGTTCAAAAAGCTGTAGCATGCCCATCGGCCACTTTCCGGTAAACCGTGTATGAGCAAAGCAGAATTGCAGTAGCTAAAAGAAATGTGAGATGCGCAAATTTAGAGACATCACCACTTCAAATGTTCATACGGACTGTGCCTGAGCTGTGGTAGAACCTTCGGGGCTCCTATTGGTCACAGTTGGACACACTATATCTTGACCTCAACATAGTGATGTCATTTTGGTCCTCTTGGAGACAAGTATCAACCCAGCTGCCCAGGATGAGGACTGGACCAGTGATTTAATTCCCAGAAAAGAAATTTCCTCTACCAATGCAGATGGTCATCTCTGCAGTTTTAGTTTTAAAGCATAGCCTAGGGCACTAAGAGTTTAAGTGACCTGCATAAGGGGCAAGTATTAATCAGAAGGATTTGAACTCCAGTTTTCTAGGCTCTAAGACCAGATCTCTACCC
The DNA here is from genome assembly GCF_003287225.1 of Phascolarctos cinereus. NCBI lineage: Eukaryota > Metazoa > Chordata > Mammalia > Diprotodontia > Phascolarctidae > Phascolarctos > Phascolarctos cinereus. The sequence continues at coordinate 567,749,862 of NW_027555847.1, read as the reverse complement.
ACTTCACTGGGCTGTGTTAAAACAATTGGAAGGGGAGGGAGAGGCATATGAACCCTCCCTCCCTATGGTAACCATTTATGGGCTTGTTTGCAACACAATCACACCTACTCTTATCTCTCAACATTTCTCTATTCTACCCGGTCTCCTAAAGTATAAGCTTCCAATCTCCCACCACTGGAGCCAGGTGTTAACCCTTCAGGGCAGTTATGACCTAACCCCTCTCAGAGTACCCACAGCAACACTGGGCCAGGTGCCATTGGGAAAATCCACCACACCTTTGCCCCAAAGGAATGAATGAATAAATGAATGGGAGTGAATGAAAAAGTATTTCTTAAACACTATATGCTGAGCACTGTGCTAAGATCTGGATACACAAATAGGAAAATTAGTCTCTAATAGGGGAGGCAACTCATATGGGACTTTTCAGGAGTAAGTCAGATGCAAAGTTCCCAATGATTCTTGGGGTGCTACAGCAAAGCTCATGGTAAGGCATTTTTAAAAACCTAATTTCCATTAATAAAGTCATATCAGTTTCTGACATTGAACCATTTAACAGTGCTAAAGACTTTGTTTTCTGGATCTTTATTAGTGAGGGCTGCTGAGGAAGTGGGAGCTGTAGCACCTGCAGAGGCAGGTGCTCCTAGGTCTCCCTAAGAGTCACCTCATGGCTGTAGTAATTGCCCCTCAAAAGGCAGACTCTTTGATCTGGGATAATGACTGATAAGTAAGAGCCCTGCCTCCCCCATTTTTATTTTGGTGGGAAAGAATGATTCACACAGGATGCGGAGACCTGGAAGGGTGATTACAACAGATTGCAGACCTCATTATGTTATGGAGTCCCCCAAACCCACCTTTCTTCCATACTTCCCTATTACCACTGAGGGCATCGCCCTCCTTCCAATCACTCACATTCACAATCCGGGTATTATCCTTAATTCCTTTATCCTAATATACCATCAATTGCCAAATCTTGTTTCTACCTCCACATTTCTTGAATCAGTCCCAGCAATGGACTTCTAACTTTTCTCTAGTCCGAAAGCCTTTCTTCTGACTAATCTATCCTGTCTATACAAAAGCGAAACTGATTTTCTCAGGTCTTTCACTCATTCTCATGTGTATTTTTGTGTAAGTTTTATGATGTGCATAGTTATTAGTATAGGACAGCTAGGTGGAGCAGTGGAGCACTAGGCTTGGAATCAGTAAATCTCACCTTTATGAGTTCAAATGTGGCCTCAGACATTTACTAGCTGTGTGAACCTGGACAAGTCATTTAACTCTGTTTGCCTCAGTTTCTTCATCTGTAAAATGATGAGGAAAAGGAAATGGCAAACCACTTCAGTATCTTTGCCAAGAAAATCCCAAATGGGGTCATGAAGAATCAGAATTACTGAAATGTTAGAGATAGAACTAGCTATTTCTCTAACTTGCCTTGCTTTGGAATCATTTTGTTTTTTAAGAATTTATGATCGGGGTATATTTGGTTAGGAAAGATGTAATAAATGCTCAAACCATACCTGAGGGAAGTAGTAAAAATCCTGGCACCTGACCTGTCCTAAACCCTCTTAATGCAGTGCTAAGCTTTGCCAGGAAAGAACAAAGAAATTTTATGAATTGGTTTATTTTTCTACAAGAATTTGGAAAGTCATCAAATGTGGACTTGGATGACAGGTAAACTAAGGAGCTGGTCCCTGTATCATAGGAAATAAGAATGGTACTTTGTGATTCTGTTGGCAGACCCACTATTTAAGGGAAGTCTTTTGTTTTATCCTAGGAGTAATGATGCCTATGGACGATACGCAGCACAATGGATAGAGTGCTGGGCCTGGAGCCAGGAAGACTCATTTTCCCAAGTTCAAATATGGCCTCAGACACTTACTAGCTGTGTGACTCTAGGCAAGTCACTTAACCCTGTTCGCCTCAATTTCCTCATCTGTAAGATGAGCTGGAGAAGGAAATGGCAAGCCACTCCAGTATCACTGCCAAGAAAACCCTAAAATGGGGTCAGAGAGTCAGACAAGGCTGAAAGGACTGAACAACAATAATGCTGCTTACAGGGAATTGCCTTGCAGGTACAGATGAAGACTGAGAATGGAGCACAGGGAGATGACTTGTAGAGGAGAGGGATGAAAATAAGCTGTGAGAGAAAATCACCATCAGGATCAGTTAAGAGAGATTTTGCTGGGGGTGTCTGAGTTAAGGGGAACCCCTGACTCATCATGAAGCACTTCAAATCCCAATTCTGGCACATAGATTTTATTTGGGGTGTAGCCTAATTATTTGGAATGACTGCCTTTGGCTTCTTAGAGGTGGAAATGGTAGAAAATAGCTTTGATCTTTGGTTCTCATCTTATTCTAGTGATATGGCCTAATTAATGATTTGTAGCTCTCTCAAATTCCTGATTTGGTAAATTCTCAAGGGTTAGAAGATCTGTTTCTTCTACTCCTTTTAAAATTACTTTCTAAAAAACCTGATTACCATAAGTAGATTTTTAGGAAAGTAATCTTACAAAGTTCAAAGTGTTTTAGCACCAATTTTGTTCTTCTTTTAAAAGTGTTTGTTAAAAAAATGAGTCATCCTTGTTATAGAAAAGAATACTGGATTTGTGATCAGAAGACCTAGGTTTGAATCCCAGTTCACACAGCTACTACCCATGTGAAGATAACATTTACATTATCTACCTAATAGAGTTTTTGTCTAGAAAGGACTTTGTAAATTGTAAAGTGCCATCTGTGAGTAGATATTAAATTGTTTTTGCTAGAATGGAAGCTGCATGAGGTAGAGATCGTGTCTTATCTGTTTTTGTTTCCCTCTTGGCATCTATTATCCATATAAGCGCTTCTGTATGTACATCTTTGTTGTTCAGTCATGTCTGACTCTTCATGACCCAGTGGACCATAAGGTTTTCCTGGCCAAGATACTGGAGCTGTCTGCCATTTCCTTCTCCATCTATACATGTAGAAGGTGTTTAATAAATTCTTACTGAATTGGATTACTATATTGTTTTAAGATGCCAAAATATCATTCCAGTTCTAGAATAAGCATCAGTAGAAAGTATGCTTTCTTTATAGATGCCTTTTTCACATTTTCTACCATCACCATTTCACATAATTATTGTATATTTTTCCAAGAAGCATTTACTGGACAAATTCAATATGTGGATAAAATGAGTCTTTCTAGAAGAGTAGTGGCTTAGAAATGTTATTTTTTTGGTTCATAGACTATCTTTCTAAATTTCATATTTGTATACTACTGTACTTCGGGACCAAATACAATGCAAAGTTTAACAGAATTAGTTTGTTGCAGTTAACACAACATGAATTCGCTGCTGAAATGCTCAAGAGATCTTGTATTTCCTTGGTAAATGTGAAGGATTATGTTCCCACCGTTTCTATAACTGGTTCATGTCCCAAACTTTTCTGGGTATAACATGCTATCTTCCTAACTGATGAGGGAAAAAAAAGGAAAGTGCCAAATTTTAGATTTCCTTCCCTTTCTTAGGGGTGGGAGTAAGGGAGAGATATCTTTTTTTCTTGTTAAAAAATCCCCTTATTTTTATCATGAAATAAACAAACATGGGCATTTCAATACAAATAATAGCTAGTGTTTATATGCTTTACAATATCTTGTTTTATCCTTACAACAATCCTGGCAGGTAGGTGATACTATTACTTCTATTTTACTGAGGAAACTGAGGCAGGTGGACATTATGAGAACTGCCCAGGATCACACAACTTAGTAAATATCTGAGACCACACTTGAACTCCAGACCTTCCTGACTCCAAGTCCAGTGCTCTATTCAATGCACAGCCTAGCTTTCTTTTTCTGTTATAGGGGGAGAAAAAAAGATGGTATATGAAACTATGAAATTCTGTACAGGTTTAGAGGTGTATATTAAATTTAGGTGCAGCTGGGGGCTGTAGTGGATAGAGTGCCGGGCCTGGAGTCAGATTCATCTTCCTGAGTTCAAATCCTACCTCAGACACTTACTAGCTGCGTGACCCTGGGAAGTCATTTAACCTTGTTTGCCTCAGTTTCTTCATCTATAAAATGAGCTGGAGAAAGAAATGTCAAACCACTCTAGTATCTTTGCCAAGAAAACCCCAGAAAAGGGTTCACAAAGAATTAGACATGACTGAACAACAAAATATTAAATTTAACCTGATAGCAACAAAATTGGCCTGCACATCCATAGCTATGCCCTACCCGCCTCTGCCTGCCTTTATTCTTCTGTGCCTCCTTTTGAACTTCCTTCTGGAAAGACATTTTTTTTTCTCCTACAGAAGACAGATGAGTAGGTTGGTATTGGGTGATGACATTGCACCAATTTTAATTCATTTAAAAACAATTGAAAACTTTAAAAAAATGGGGTTGCCTGTTAATTGGGAAATGGCTGAACAGGCTGTGGTATATGATTGTGAAGGAATACTACCATGCTATAAGAAATGATGAGCTCAGTGATCTTAGAAAAGCATGGATAGACTTGCACTACATAATGAAGAACAAAATAAGCAGAACCAAGGAAACGCAGCAATGTTGTTTTAAGAACAACTTTGAGTGACTAAGTCATTTTGGCTATTATGAATACCCAAATTAACTACAAAGGACACATGAAAGAAGATGTTACCTGCATCCAGAGGAAGAACTGATAAATAGAAGTATATATAGAATGATTATGTATATATAAATATATATTTGTGCATGTATATATATATATATGTAAATATATATGCATGTACATATATACATACATATTTGTGTCTAATGGTAGCCATCTCTAGGGCAGGGGTAGGGGGTCGGCAGGGAAGAAAAAAGAAATTTTACGTGATAACTTTATTATGTATTTAAAATGAATAGCAAGTTGTATATAACACATTTGCAGTTTCATGTGCAATCATCTTTTTTTTTTAAATATACTGTGTTATGGAAATGTTTGTTTTATTCCATAAATTAAAACTAAAAAAAATTTTTTTAAAGCAAAACTCAGAAGAACTCAGAAATCCTCAGTTTCGAATATGAACAAATCACTCAAAGAAAGGATTTCTCAGAGATCTTGGGTTATGTATGCACAATAAATGGAAGGAGTTTAGCTGACGGAAGGTAGTACCCATTTCAGTTTTGAGTTGGAAGGAGAGTCTTTTTTCCAGGTCAGTTTTCTCAGAGGCAGTGAATGTAATGGACCTGAAGCTTGACATTTGAAGAGCTATTTCTACTTTTGTGTGACTTTCCCCCTTGATCCTAGGAACTGAAAGTGCACTTCCAGATAGAGACTGGAGGTGCCGTCTCTATCTAATTGATTACCAAAGCATTTCAGTGAAGAAGATGACTGTTACCCCTGTATTTGAGAAGAGAAACTGAGGCTGAGGTAGATTGCTGAAAGGGGTAACGAATCAAGTACATTCATTACCAGGCTAGTCTTAGTGACTAATCAGGATTTACAGCTGGATTCCAGTCAGTGAAATTCTCTCCTTTCCCTGTAAAAGTCATTGTTATTGTTATTCTGTTGCTTTCAGTCTTTTTTCCTATTATGAGAATTTATTTTTTATTAATTTATTTTGATTTATCAACAATCACTTCCATAAACTTTTGAGTTTTAAATTGTTCTCCCCTCCCTCACCAAGATGGCACGCAATCTGATATAGGCTATACATATACATTCCTATTAAACATATTTTCACATTAGTCATGTTGTAAGGAAGAATTAGAACCAATAGAAGGAACCACAAGAATCAGGACACAAAACAAAACAGAAGTAAAAAAAAAAAGAGCAAATAGTATGCTTCCATCTGCTTTCAAACTCCATAGTTCTTTCTCTGGATGTGGATAGCATTTTCCATCATAAGACTTTTGGAGATGTCTTAGATCCTTGCGTTGCTGAGAAGGGCTAAGTCTATCAAAGTTAATCATTGCACAATGTGGCTGTTACTGTGTACAATGTTCTCCTAGCTCTGCTCACTTCACTCAGCATCAGTCCATACAAGTCTTTCCAGGTTTTTCTGAAATCTGCCTGCTCATCATTTCTTATAGCACAACAGTGTTCCATTACATTCATATACCACAACTTGTTCAGCCATTTCCCAAATTGATGGGCCTCCCCTCAATTTCCAACTTTTTGCCATCACAAAAGGAGCTGCTATGAATATTTTTGTACACCTGAGTTGCTTTCAGTCATGTTTGACTCTTCCTGATACTGGCATGGATTGCCATTTCTTTCTCCAGCTCAATTTGCAGATGAGGAAACTGGGGCAAGCAGGATTCAATGATTTGCCCAGGGTGACACAGTTAGTGTCTGAGTCCAGATTTGAACTCAGGAAGATGAGTCTTTCTGATTCCAGGCACAGAACTCTGTTCACTGATCCCAGTTTTCTGTTGTTGTTGTTGTTGTTTTTGTTGTTGTTGTCATTCTTCAGTCGTGTCTGACTCTTTTGTGAACCCATTTGGCTTTTCTTGGCAAAGATTTTGCCATTTGCCATTTCCTTCTCCAGCTCATTTTACAGATGAAGAACCTGAGACAAACAGGATTAAGTGATTTGCCCAGGATCACACAGCTAGTGAGTGTCTGAGGCCAGATTTGAACTCAAGAAGATGAGTCTTCTTGATTCCAAGCCTGGCATTGTATCTGCTGCACCACCCAGCTGCCATCCACTACACTTAAATGCCCTGTAAAAGTCATTCGCTGTTCAAATCTTCAAGGCAGGCTACACCCTGTGACAACTCCACCCCTTCTAGTAGAATGGACACCTTCCATTCTCCACTGAAGCATGCTGGGAGCGGGGTTTGGCTTCCCTGGAGGGGAAGGCAGGACGAGCAAAACTGTGGATCTCCTTCAATTATCCTTAATCGGACTACACTTTCCTCCCAGCTCAGCAGCTTTTCTCTCTTGTAACAAAAGCCTGAGGGCTGTTTCGGGCACAGGTGTTAGCCCTACAAGCTGCCTTAATTGCTGAGTGAGAAGATGCCTGGGGAATCCTGGGACCTGGTTGGAGAAGTGCCTGGCCTTGCTGAGAAGAGCTGGACTCTGAGCCCTGCATTACTTTGCACACTGTGTTGGATTTATTATGTATGCATACACCCAGCTCTGCATGAATCATCCAAAAAGACAAAGAGAGAAGCTTCCAGTGGAGTAGGAACCTTTGCACCCTCACCCACCTGCATTTTAATTTGTTTTAATTGGGAAATCAAACACCTATGCTAAGAAAGAATGCGATAGGATTCTATCCCATCCTGCAAAATGTGTTTCAACAGCCCTTCTGTAGCAATCAACAGCATTTATTAGGCACTGGGGATATAGAGACCCAAACAGAACTCCTGCCCTCAGGAGTTTCCATTCTATTGAGGGAAATCAAGTGTGTGTCAACATATACATGTGTATATATACATGTATGCATGTGAATAGATAAACTTGTGAACATGTTTACATACACGTGCAAAATACATATATACGGAACAAATACAACTATACCTGGGGTTGTTGTGCAGTTGTGTCTGACTCTTCACAACCCCATAGACCATTGCACGCCAGTGCTGTCCATGGGATTTTCTCGGCAAAGATACTGGAGTGGTTTGCCATTTCCTTCTCCAGGGGATTAAGGCAAACAGAAGTTGTGACTGCTGAGATCAACATAAACCTTCACACAGCTAGTGAGTGTCTGAAGTCTAAAAGGACTGAAAGGCTACATCTTGCTGCCCTGATCTGGAACTTTTGAGTTGACGATAGAGGTTTGAAATGAAAGTGAAATGTCAGCTTAGTAGTCTCACAAAGTACCCTCACCTTTGGGGGAGACTATAATTATGGTGATGGATAATTGTTTCATGTTTTAAGTATTTGTTTGATGTGCTGTTAATGAATCTTTTGGGGTTTTTTAAGCATTACTTTTGTGGTAGAGGAAATTAATAGCTAGTGGTATGCAAGAACCATCTCCTGCTGGCTCTAGGGAAGTGATTCTTAAATTTTCAATGTAAACATTGATACCTCTGAAATCAACTAATGCAACATATCAGGACTTGATTTATTGTTTTGTTGATTGCCTAGACTTAAGAAAGTAAAGAAGAAAATGTTAATAATGCACAATCTTAAAAGTGTGTCTGAATACACTCCCCCCCCCCAACAGATTGTTAAACATTTACTCAGTATGTACCTGTAAACAGCTGTCTTATACTTGATATCTAATCAGTTGCTCATCCTTCATTTTTGAAGAGGACCAATGACTTCACGGTGTTTGGGTCAGGGTCCAGTGTGTTCAGCTGTGGCTGATTAGTCCAAAACAAGGTTTGTGTGTGAGCTCACTTTCCCTGTCCCTTCCTCCGAATTTGCATAGTCTTTTTCTTAAGCATTCTGATAATGTGAAATATTAAGTTCCATTTCCTTCTTCCCTTTTCTCCTCTAATGTTTTCCTTTTTTCTCCTCCTTTTTGTTCCTTCACTTAAGGTCATCAAAATAGAATAACACCACCCCTAGGCTCTCTCTTTGATATATATAATTCCCTTTAGGACCCTTGAAGACATTGGGCTTCTGAGGGAATACTTGTTTCTTTTCCCTCTATTATAATATGAACATTTCCTCCTTATAAAAAGTTTCTTCCAATTGCTACAGTGTACTTACTTTCCTAGGTTTCTCTTGGTTCTTGTTTTTGCATTTCAAAGATTTTGTCCAGTTTAGATCCAAGTATGAGAAATACTTTTCGTTGTTGTTGTTCAGTCATGTCTGACTCTCCGTAACCCTATTTGGGGTTTTCTTGGCAAAGATACGGGAGTGGTTTGCCATTTCTTTCTCCAGCTCTTTTTACAGATGAGGAAACTGAGTCAAATAGGATTAAGTGACTTGTCCAGGGTCACACAACTAGTAAGTGTCTGAGGCTGGGTTTGAAATCAAGATGAGTCTTCCTGATTCCAGCCTAGTGCTCTGTTCACTAAGCCACCCAGCTGCCATTGGCTGGGATAGTGGGTTTCTATTTGGTCGCAGTTTGTATTCTGCCTGGGCTCAACTTTTTAGTGGTCACAGTCTTTTCTGCCTATCTGAGTTGGGTGAAGGCACACACACACTGCAATTATTCTCTTCATTTCTTAACCATTATGTGGTTGTTTTCTATTTTCTAGAGTAGACGTGAGGGATCTGGGCTATTCTGCTTCTGCTCACTCTACCATCTGGAAGGGAAGTCTCCCTTCAGCTCTTATCCAAGATTCTGTTTTGGTTTTAGCCTAAGAAAGGCAGCAGGGCTCAGAAGAATGAATGCTAGATTTGGAGTGAGAGAATTCAGATTCAAATCCTTGCTCTTCTATTCACACTACCTCTGTGACTTTTGGTAGATCATTTCACTTCTCCACAATAAAAGAAAGGGGTTGGCCTTCATGGCTTGTAAATTCTCTTCTTGCTCTAAATTTATGAGTTTCAATTATCATATTTCTCATGGCTCAGCATCTTGATGGAGAACCCGTGTGAAGCCTGGACGCAGACAGGGCAACTGCCTTAGCTTTTGTTTGAGCAATTCCAGTTTTGTTTACTCTGAGAGCAAGGAAAAGTTCCCTGGAGAGAACTTTTTTTTTTTTAAATTTATGTGTGCCTGTGGGAGCATGCATGTTTCTAACTTCCTGCCTCCTATTTCTCCAGATCCTGCCTGCCAGGTTAAAACACTGTCCAGTTGCTAACAAATTCTAACAAATTTTCTCTCTTCTACCTATAGGAAAAGGGGTGTTCAAGACTGTAGCTGCCAGTCTCTTGTTTGTTTGTGTGTTTTCAGGAGGAATTATTTACCTCTGCATGTACCAGCAATACAGAGGTAGAAGGAAAGAAAAGAGGTGGAAGGTGATGGAATGAGTGGGTAGAAAATAAGGAAGATCATCTACAGAAGAAAGAGGAAGAATGATTTGGGGAGGGGGCAGGGAGTAAAGAGGAGGTGTATTCATCACAGCAGATCTGCAAGGGAAGGAAAGATGGAACAATAGCAAATAAGAATCCAATTAAAATTTGAAGACCCTCATGATGATGGAATGGAATGGAAAGGGAAAAAAAACTTGACAAATGTGTTTTCTTTTTACTTTTGGATCAGGGTTTTGTATGTCAGTGTTTCATATGTTTAAGGTGTGTTAACAACAGTCATATAAAATGTCTCCCTCTCCTTCCCATATATCACTTTTCTTCTTTTCCACTTACTCTTTACTTTTCATGGTTGCTTTTTTCTTTCCTTAGCCATCTGTTATTGGTAGGGTTATCACTTTATGTGTTAGCCAGCCTTGGAATAACATACACACACACACACACACACACACACACACACACACCACTTTAAGGTTTGCAAAGTAATTTATAAATATTGTCTCATTTTATTCTCACAGCAACCTTGGGAGGTAAGTGCTACCATTATCCCATTATACAGTTGTGAAAACTGAGGCAGACAGAGATTAAATGACTTGTTCAGGGTCACACAACTAGTATCTGAGGTGGGATTTGAACTTGGATTTTCCTAAATCTAGGTCTAGCACTCTATCCACTGTGCTACCTAATCAATGTGATTACAAATATTGTATTTCCATATTCAATTAAACAAGCATTATTAAGCACCTACTCTGTGCTTTGACACTATGCTAGGTGCTGAGGGGGGCAAGAATTTAGTAAGCACCTACTATATGTCTGGCATTGCATGCTAAGAACTCTACAAATATTATTCCTTTTGATCCTTACAACCACCCTGGGAGGTAGCTATTAGGCAAGTGCTGGAGATTCAAAGACAGGCAAGAAATAGTCCTTGCCTTCAAGAAGCTCATATTCTACTGGAAGGAAACAACACGTGTACATATAAGTAAATATGATACAAATTAAAGGGTGGGGAAAACTAACACTGGGATGAATCCAGAAAAATCTTCTATTTTCTCACCTTTAAAGCCTTTTCATTATATGTGGGATACTCCTAGATCTTGGTGGTGTTGAAAATTTTCAACTTCCAGGATCTTGAGATTTTTTTTGTTTTGTTTTGGCTAGGCAATGGGGTTAAGTGACTTGCCCAGGGTCACACAGCTAGTAAGTGTTAAGTAGCTGAGGCCGGATTTGAACTCAAGTCCTCCTGACTACAGGGCCGGTACTCTATCCACTGCACCACCTAGCTGCCCCCCCTTTTTTATTTTATTTTATTTAGTGAGGCAACCAGGGTTAAGTGGCTTGCCCAGGGTCACACAGCTAGTATCGTATGTCTGAGGACAAATTTGAACTCAGGTCCTTCTGACTCCAGGGCCAGTGCTCTCTCCAATGTGCCACCTAGCTGCCCTGAGATATTTTTTAAGCACATTATTTGAAACAACTAATTAGGCTCTGTTCTATTTTGTACTTCCCTCCCTAGGTTTAACTTGCATTTCTTTGATTATTATAGAAGTTAAGTATTTTTTGAACTGATTATTGACAGACTATGTTTTCTTCAAATTGAAACAACTTTGGCTAAATTGACAAAGATGGAAATGACAAATGCTGGAGGGGATGTAGGAAAAAAAGCATATTAATGTGTGGTTGGTGAAGCTATGAACTAGTCTAACCATTCTGGGAAGAAATTTGGAATTGTAAACAAAATTAAACTGGGCAAAACCTCTGTCTCAGTGATAGTTATACTAGGTCTATACCCCATGCGGAAAAGAACCCTTACATACAAAACATTTCATAACGCCTTTTTGTGGTGGCAAAGAGTTGGAAACTAAGGAGACACCTATCAATTTGGTGATCAATTGGCTGAACAAGTTATGATATATGAATGTGATAGAATACTATTGTTCTATAAGAAATGATAAAAGGAATGGTTTTAGAAAAATATGTATGGGATAGAGGATTGTGGGAAGATTACACAATAAGGCAGGAAATTACCTGGCTCCCCCCAATTTCTCCCCCCCCCAAAAAAACCCTTAACTCCTCAAGTTAAATTTTAGAGTGTAGAAATAATTTTAAAAATGGGATAAAGAAGTTGTCCAGACTAAGACAACTTGAGAGGTGTTAGGAAAGATTTAACTTATCATGGTGGTGGTCTGGATGGGAATGAATTGCAGATGCTGCAGTGCTGGGCATGGGGCCCAGGTGAGTTGGCCCAACACTGTCCCAGGCTGTGGCTGAAGGTGAGAAAGAACAAGCACAGGCTGCTGGTGAGTGTGGTGGCAAAGGTGCAATATAAAATACCTGGGGGCTTTTGACCTGGGAGTACAGCTGCCAAGACAAACCCAGGAACTATATGAACATAATTACAAAACACTTTTTATATAAATAAAATGAGATTTAAATAATTGGAGAAATATTAATTGTTCATGGCTAAGCTGAGCCAACATGAAAAAATGACAATTATACCTCAACTAATCTACTTACTGAGTGCCATCCTAATTAAACTACCAAAATTTTGGTTGGGCTAGAAAAAATAACATCAAAATTCATTTGGAAGAATAAAATGTCAAGATATCAAAAGAATTAGTAAAAAAATGTAAAAGAAGGAGGTCTAGCAATACCAGATCTTAAACTGTATTATAATGCAGTAATTATCAAAACTATCTGATATGGGCTAAGAAATAGAATGGCAGATCAGTGGAATAGAAAAGGTACACAATAAACAGTAGTATGTAATGCAGAACATTATTTTACCATTTAGGTAGTAGAACCCTTTAGGCCATGGAAAACTCCAAATTCCTTAGCAAGACCCTTATCTGGCTGCTCAAGTCCTAGCCCTCAGATCGTATCTCTGGAAAACTCCAAATTCCTTAGCAAGACCCTTATCTGGCTGCTCAGGCCACAGCCCTCAGATCATATCTCTGGAAGCCTCCATTGTAAGAAAGTTTGCAGAGCATTATCATATCTACACAGAGGGAGAAGGGTGTCCTTGACCAGCCAGACTTCAAAGATCCATCCCCCTCCCTGTCCTGTATACTCCCTATATAAACCCTGGCTCGAGCCCTGATGGGGGTTGCTTGATTTGGATGTGAATATCCCTGGCAGCCGCGCACTAATATAATAAAGTCCACAATTTAAAATTAGTCTGGGTGGTCAACTCGCTAATTTCTCGGTATAACAGTAAATGATGATAGTAATCTAGTGTTTGATAAACCCAAAGACCCAAGTTTTTGGGACAAGAACTTGGTAAGAATTTGGTAAAAATTGCTGGAAAAACTGGAAAGCAGTCTGGCAGAAACTAGGTATAGACCAATATCTTACACCAAGATAAAGTCAAAATGGATACATGACCTAGATGTAAAGGGAGATATCATAAGTAAATTAGAAGAGCATGGAACATATTACCTATCAAATTTATGGATAGGAGAAGAATTTGTGAATAAATAAGAGGTAGAGTATTGTGGGGGGTATAAAATGGATAATTTTGATTACATTAAGTTAAAAGGTTTTTGTACAAATAAAACTAAGCCAAGATTAGAAGGAAAGCAGAAAATTGGTAAAAAAAAAATTATAGACAATTTCTCAGATAAAAGTCTCATATCTCAAATACCTGGAGAACTGAGTCAGATATGAGAATATGAGTCATTCCCCAACTGATAAATGGTCAAAGGATATGAACGGTAGTTTTTGGAAGAAGAAAGCAAAGCATATATAGCCACATGCAAAGATGCTCTAAATAATTACTGATTAGAGAAATGCAAATTGAAGCAACTTTAAGATACTATCTTGCACCTATCAAATCGGCTAAAATGATAGAGAAATGTTGGAGAGGATGTGGAAAAGTGGGGACACTAATACACTGTTGGTGGAACTGAAGTGATTCAACCATTTTGGAGAGCAATTTGGAATTAAGCCCAAAGAGTCATAAAATTGTGAGTACCCTTTGACCTAGCAATACCACTATTAGGTCTGTTTCCTGAGGTGATTAGGGAAAAAGGAAAAGAACCAATATGTTAAAAAATATTTATAGCAGCTCTCTTTGTACTGGCAAAGAACTAGAAATTGAGGGTATGCCCATCAATAGGAGAATGGCTAATAAGTCGTAGTATATGATTGTGATGGAATACTATTATGTTGTAATAAATGATGAACAGTTCGATTTTAGAAAAACAGAAAGACTTGAATAAAATAATAAAGAGTGAAATGAGCAGAACTGAGAGAATATTGTATACAATAATAGCAATCCTGTTTGAAGAGTAAATGTGAATAGTCTATTCTGAGTAATATGAATATTTAAATCAACTATGAAGGAAAATACTATCCACCTCCAGAGAAAGAACTGATGAAGTATGCGTTGTATGATTCCACGTATTGTTATTGTTGTTTGTCCTTGATATAGCTTGGGATGCAATGCATGACCTTGGCACCACTGATATCTGATCAAGCTCTAAGCTCTCCACAGCACCTTTTTCAGCCACCTTCATAGCAGTTGGAACAAATTATTCTCATCTGTCCATTCTGACTGGAGAAAGTCTTCACATGATTGTGAACTCATTGAAGGGTTTGACATCTGTTGGTTGCCCTCAACCTAGTTTAGTCCATCTGCCAAGACTGTTTTCCAAGGTGTGGCTACTGTGTATGCTACAGCTTCTTGGAGCTACAGGTGAGAATTGAGTGTCAGATATGCACCAAAGGTGGATCAACAGTCCTGGAAATGGCTCAGTAAGTCCTCACATCAGAGGTGCTAGCCCTCCTTGAATACCCCATATACTCCACATATATATCTGTATCAAATGTTGCTCTAATGTGGGGTTAGGAGAGAAAGTGACAATTCAGAACTCAAAATTCAGAACAAAAACATTTTTTTAAAATTTGTATGAACTTATACAGAGTAAAGTGAGCAGAACCAGGAGAGCAATTTATACAGTAACAACAATATTGTAAGGACAATCAACTCTGAAAGACTTAGTAACTCTGAACAACAAAATGACTGACCATAATTCCAAAGCACTCACAATGAAACATGTTACCATCTCCATATAGGGAAGTGACAGACTCAGAGTACAAGTCAAAGAATATGTTCCTTCGCTTTCCTCCCCTTCCCCTTCCCTTCCCCTCCCCTTCCCTCCCCTTCTCCTTCCCCTTCCCCTTTCCCTTCCCCTTTCCCTTCTCCTCCCCTCCCCTTCTCCTCCCCTTCCCTTCCTCCTTTTTTCTTTCTCTCTTCCTTTCTTCAAGGCTAATGAGGGAATTCATTTTGAAATACTATACATATTGTAATGGTCTTTTTTTGGGGGGGGGTCTTCTCAGTAGGTAAAGGAAAAGGAAAAGTAGGGGAACTGGGAATAAAATAAAATTCAGACTTAAAAAGCCTCCCAAACAACTTGGGTTTTCTCTTTTAAAAATTGTCAGTTCATATATTTTGACACATCTATTGGGGTCTGGGAGTTGTGTTTGTATATTTTTGCCTTTGGATCCAAGTTGCCTACCTCAGGGCCTTATACAGAGTGAGTTTTTAACAAATGCTAGTAGGGTTGATTTCAAATGTGTCTGATATGTTCATGTAAAAACTTTTGGAGAAACTGTGGACAACCATTTAATAAAGGAACGATTATTTAAAGGAAACAGCTCATTCAACATGGATTTGTATAGCAAATTAATTAGGTGAAGGTAGATAAGTGTATCTGTTCAATTTTCCAGATAGTCTGGGATACTTTTAACTTGACAGCATTGTGTTGGATCTGGCATTCCAGAGAAAAGAAACCCAAGCTGCTTATCAGTGGTTCCAGGACAATGTGTGTGAAGGCTATGTGGGGGAGGGAGAGAGTGAGGAGGAATAGCATTGCAGAGGTGAAAGGTCATGACACACTATGATAAGCGTGTATGGCAAAACCTTTCACATGGCCAGAGTATGTACTTGAGAATGCTTACTCATTGGCTGGTGGGTTCCCTCATCACCCACAAATAACCCCTATTGGTTCCACTCTTTGTTTAAACTATTGCTTTGGAATGTCACTTAGCAGATAGTTCCTCTATGCTGCCCTTTAAAGGAATAGTCTACATTCTCTCTGCTTAGTCTAATGAGAAGTGATAAATTTTTTATGACTTATGCGGGTCTTTTAAACAACCACAATCTAGGAGACTGGAATGACATCACAACATCTGTGTAGTTTTCAAATTAGTCTGTAAAGAACCTGGATATACTCAGAATAATGAAGCACTCTGAGAGATGCAGATTTAACAGGCAAAATATTCCTTCCATTACCCCAAAACCTCATGGTGGGGGACAGGAGTGAGACGCCTGTTATCTTTTGAAAACAATTGATTTCTGGAAACTCACGTCTCAGCAGCACGGCTTTTAGAAAGATGAAATTCTTCTAGGAAGAGGTTAAATAAAAGAGAAAATTTCTAAATCCTATTCAGAGCATCAAAGATTTAGACCCATAGGATTTAGAACCTTCAACGTTCTTCATTCCAACTTTCTCATTTTACAGCTGAGGAAATTGATAGCCCAAGAAGTTAAATGACTTGCCCCAAGTCACATGGGGAGGAAAGGAGAAAAGCTAAGATTTTAGCCGAACTCCCAACAATCTATAGCTATAGCTCCCTCTCCTGCACTGCAAGACCTCTTCTCAATGTTCTCGAGCTGGTTAGAAGTACAGACACTAAATTACTGAATTACTATTTTAGGAGAACAACATTTGCCAAAAGTGTCGATTTCATGTCCCCCAACTACTAGAACTATGAGTTAGATCTGGGGAGCGGGGTAGCTAGGTGGTTCAGTGGATAGAGCACCAGCCCTGGAGTCAGGAGGACCTGAGTTCAAATCCAGCCTCAGACACTGGATACTTGCTGTGTGACCCTGGGCAAATCATTGAACCCCATGGCCTAGCAAAAAAGAAAAACAAATAGAAAAAACTGGGGAGCCTGAAGAAAGGGAGGAGAGGACAGAAGAAAGAAGAGTGATTCTCCAACAGTCTTAAATTCTAATTCCACTGATGATTTATTTGACCTTCCTGGTATTTTAGTTTCTTCAACTTTGAAACAGCCATACCTGCCTACAATCTTTCTGGAATATTGTGAAGATTCATTAGTTAATTGTTGTAAAGTGCTTTGAGATCCATAGATAAAAGGCCTAGTACAAGCTCTAAGTGTTATTATGCTCTAGTTCTGTGCCTAGAGTGTGTGCCCCTGTGTGTGTGTGTGTGTGTGTGTGTAGTGACAGGGTGGAATGGGGTGTTGGTTCCCTGATTCAGCTGAGCTGCAGCCAAGCATACTCTACCTTCTTTTATCTCAGCCCTGGTTTCTTTATGTTTATATGGAGGAAGAGACAGGGAGGGAATAAGGGTGGGGAGGCTGAGATAAAGCAGGTTTGTTTAGGGATGAGTCAGAGGAAGCTCAGCTGGAGTGTTTTATTTGGGGCTGATGGATAAATTGCTCATCAGGGCTTTAGCTACTCCCATGGAGAAAGACATGAGTTTCTCACAACTTATCCAATCTGTGAAGTTAGTTATCAGTGGGGAACAGGGAACTGCCAATCATCTGAAGCCCCATTTTGAAATGTCTAATTAGAGAATGGTGTTATTGATTAGCAAGACAGCTATTCAAAAAGTGGTCATATTTAATGGTAAAGGTATCTTTTTATTTTTATTTTTTAGCTCCAAATGTTCTCCTTCCATCCCACCCCTTCCCTCTCCCTGAGAAGGCAAGCATTTTGATATAGACTATGTGTGTACAATCATGCAAAACATATTTCCATATTAGCCATGTTGCTAAAAAAAAAACAACAACACAGAAAAACTCATAAATCCAAGACAAATAAAGAAAGCAACAAAAGTATGCTTTGATCTGCATTTAGGTCCCATCAGTTCTTTCTCTAGATGTGGATAGCATTTTTCATCATAAGTCCTTCAGAATTGTCTTAGATCATTGCACTGCTGAGAATAGCTCAGTCATTCACAATTCTGCATCATACAATATTGCTGTTACTGTGTATAATGCTCTCCTGGTTCTGCTCACTTCACTTTGTATCAGTTCATATAAGACATTCTGGGTTTTTCAGAAAAAATGGTGACGGTATTACAGCTGTATCTCAATTATATTTTGAACTATATCACAAACTAGAAATGTGAATAATTAAGCAACTTGCCTACAGTTCCTTTATGAAAAAGTGGTTAAAAGAGTATAGCCCTCTGAGCAAAATATATCAAGTGATATTGTCAAATGAAATAATGTAGGCAAAGTACTGTGCAAACCTTAAAGTGCTATATAAATACTATTTTTTTTACCATAATTATAGGTATATCCTACTTTAGGAAAACTAACCAAACAAAAATCTGAACTTCAAAAATAGATAAAAAATATCAAATTTTGCTTCTCAAATGTATCATCACTCCCCTCCCCTCTTTAACTAGCAGCAATTAAAATTTAATTCCAGTCACAAAGGATCAATTTCTGCCAAATATTCTAGGCTCACATCTCTTGTATAAAGTGAAATATATCTTTGGCATTCATTGGGGAGGCTACAGAAAAGTCTGCTCTGTCCTTTGTTAGGTAGATATATCTCTGGTATAAAGGTTAGTAAACCAGAATTATTACTTGGGGTCCCCTAGCATTCACATTCTCATACTTTGATAATAATCTTCCAAAATTCCCCAACCTAAGATCTTACAGCTAGGGCAATTTTTATTATTTTTAAGTACACTAGCTTCCCCATCAGGTGGAGATCTAATTTCTCTCTAATTGTGTAAAGAAGTGGAAAATGTCCCAAATGCAACTTGGAAAGCAGAGCAACAATTCCCTAATAGATAAATAAATGGTGAATGAATATGAATAACAAGTTTTTAAAAGAAATGTTATCCACAGCCATTTGAAAGTTTGTTCTAAATCACTACTAATAAGAGAAATGAAAATTAAAACAACTTTGAGGTATCACTTTACACATCCAGCAATTGACAAAGATGACAAAAAGAAAGAAATGTTGACGTTGGAGGGGCAGCAGGACCTGTACACTAATAAACTGGACCATTTCATAGCTCCACCAACAACCATATTTTGGAAAACAACTTAAAAGTATGCAACAAAAGTCAACAAACTATTTTATTGTCCTTTGACCCAAAGATTCCACTGCTGGGGCTATGTTTCTTGGAGGTCAAAGACAAAAAACAAAGGATCCATATATACACTAAAATATTCATAGCCACACTTTTTATATTAGAGACAAAGAAGGTGCCCACTGATTGAGGAAAGGCTGAACAACCTAGTATATTAGTGTAATGGATTATCATTACACTTAAGAGACAATGAAATAAGAAACAACTAATTCAAAGAAACATGAATAAAAAAATATGTATTAAGCCCTAATTATGAGGCAAACACTATGCTAAGCAATGGAGATACAAATAGAAAAGGAAAGGTCTTCAAGGAGATTGCATTCTAATAGGTGAGACAAAACACCCCCCCCCACACACACCCTTCCTCCCCTCTCCCCTCCCCCCCCCCGAGCTATGGAGGCCAGGGAAAGCCATTTTGGTCCAGAAAATTATAGAGATGGTGAATGGGACCATAATGGAGAAGATTGACAGAGCCCATCCAGAATTGGAGGAAGGTAGGGATGAAGGATAGGTGGTTGTTAAGGCTATGGAAAAAGGGACCAGAAAGGAGGGATTAAAGTCAAGCATGGCGGTGGCTTTCCTAAAATAGTGGTATAGTCCATCACCAGTCAGGAGATCAGGGCTCTAGTGTAAAAATTCCTCCAGGGATTGTTCTCTGGTATTGCTACAAGGTGATTGGTGAAAAGGTTGTAGAAGAGGTGGCCAGAGAGGAGGGAGTGAAATGAAGTAGGTTGGGGATTTCCTGACATAGTGTTCTGAGAGGTAATCAATCAGAAGAGCTAGGTCCAGGGCAGAAATTCTTCCAGGCAACAGTTTCTGGTATGAGCAACATGAGAGTTGGTGAGGTTATGAAGGGGGGCAGTGGTGGATAGGAAGGAGGGAAGGCTTACACGAGCTAATGCAAAAGGAAGTAAGCTAATCTAGGAAAATTGCATACATAATGACTACAACAATGTTAACTTTTAAAAAAAAAATTAAGCTGTGTATCAAAACGAATGATCTGGGACCTGGAAAAGAGATGAAGAACTCCTTTTTTTGAAGAAGTGAGGGATTTTGGGCGAGACATTTTGTATAAGTTATCAGACAAAGTTATTTTGTTGATTGCTTTTGCTTAATTGTTTTCTCTGTTATAAGGTAAGGCTCACTGGTTGTGTGTTGATATCTCAAAATTACTGTAGTGTACAAACAAAAGACACTAATAAAAATCCTTTTAAAATATTAAAAACTGCCTCAAATTACTTTCTAATAAAGGAACCGCAACTTAAACAACTCTGAATGTTGACTTCACACACCTTAAAGTGGCAAAGATGTCATGCTTTTTGATTGGACTCAATTTTTGCCGGTGTAGGCAGCTCCTGTCAAGAAACTTGACCACTATTCTTTCTGTAACTTGCAGTCTTAAGTTATCTGGGGAACTAAGACTTTAAGTGACTTGCCTGGGTCACGAAGTCTGTATGACTCAAAGTTAGAGACAGGTCTTCCTGATTCCAAGGCTAGCTCTCTAGCCACCATGCTCATTACTTTTCAGGAAAAATGATAAATGATGGAAATGATCAACGTTGGAGAGGTTGTGGGAAGAAAGACACAACACACTTTTGGTGGAGCTGTGAACTGTCATTGAACTGTGCATACCCTTTGTCCCAGTGATCCAACAACTGGATATATGCCACAAGAAGGACAAAGACCAAACAACAAACCCCGTATATACCTGGATGTTCATAGTAACACTTTGTAGTAAAAAAAAAAAAGAGAGAGAAAAAGGAAGGAAAGAAGGAAGAAAGAAACAAATGAAGAAAGAGAGTGAAGAAAGATAGAAAGGAAGGAAAAGAAAGGAAGGAAGGAAGACTGTCTCAAAAACTAACAATTACCACGAAACTGAGGCTTTTACTCTGCTGGCGAGTGCTGAACTTATCATCCCAGAGGCATTTGACTCAGTCACAAGGTGAGGTGCGCTGTGAGTATGCCTGGAGTGGCTATGATGTAGAAGTGTGTGCCTAGGGTGGGAGGGATTTTCCCAATGGTAGCAAATTAGGTTATAACTACCTTGAGGGGCCCAAGTTTAGAAAGTGGAAGCTGGGAGCTTGAATAGCTATGTAGGGGGAATAGTGTGGCTTTGTTGAAATTTAAAGGTAGTTGAAGTTGTGTTAGAAATAGACCATTTCAGAGAGAATGCAGCAACTCAGCTTCCTACCTGCTGATTGGGTGATCACACCTCCCCCCTTCCCCCCCCCCCTTTAGGGATGACTGCTTCAATCAATGATAAATATAAGGAACTCAGAGAAACATACAAAGGAATATGGAACTAACAAAGAACAAAGTGAGTAGAAAAAGGAGGCTGGTAGAAAAACAGTCTTTAAGTAAATAAATAAGGCAAAAAAAAAATGAAGTGGAGCACTTCTGAGCAGCAATGTGTGGGCAAGAGTCCCATCTCCTGCTTTTGTTGCCGTTGCTGTTACTGTTCTGGGACAGAGTGAGTCTCACAAGATAATTAGGCATAGATGGGGTATGATTTTCAGCACAGACTCTATCTTATCTTTCGCCCCCACCCCGCCCTTCTTCCAAACTTCCCTCTTAGTGTTAAGTAGACCACCATCTTTTCTATCACCTAGTTCTGCAGCCTTAGCAAATGGCTCTTATGAAAGAAGCCAGTGGGAGATGTTGGGTTCTGTGTCTCACTGTAATTATTGACTGTCTGTATGAACTTGGACAAGCCTCATTCTAGATTGATAAAATGTTGTCTGTTTCACCTGAATGAGGTACTCTCAATGTAAAAACATTTGGAGCTCGCTCCCACCAATAAAGAGCCCGTAAAATTATTAATAAGTATTATCATCACTGATATTATTAAAAGCAGCTCTAGGTAACTTTGGGTAAACTGGATGGGAATCATAAAATTCATTCTAATTTGCTGAAGTTCATCTTTATCCCAGGCAAAGGATGACCAAGTACTCCTGGGTCCTGACTCTACAAGTACACCATATGAATAAACTGCTTGCTATGGTTTGTTTCACGTGGTCATAGTTTGGGTCACAATTTGATTACTGTTGTCATTAGCTCTACTTGAAGTGTGGAATGTTTTCTGGTAATTTGGCATAACATTGCTCAGTGGCCCGTTGACATTGCTTTTTAATTTGGCGATAATAACAGCTTTTGTTATTACTGTTATTATTGTCATCCTCGTAGAATCACAGAATGTTAGAGCTGGAAGGGACATTGGAAATCATGTAGTTGAACCCTGTGTTTTTCTCTATTTCTCTGCCCCCATCCCTAGGAAACAAACAGAGGGAGCTTAGCTGGTATAATTCAGATAGGCCATGCTAGACAGGATGTAGCCACAGCTTTATTTCTTTTAAAAATATTTTTTTCATTTATTTTTTGTTACATTTTGAGTTCTGAGTTGTTTCCTTCCCTCCCTCCCAACTCCACATTAGAGAAGCCAACATTTGACACAGCTATATATGTGGAATCCTATGATACATGCTTCCATATATCAGTTCTTTCTCTAGAGGTGGATAGCATTTTTCTCCCTAAGTTCTTTGTAGTTGATTGAATGTTCATGTTACTCAGAATAATTTAGCCATTCACAGTTACTCTTGTAACAATATTGATGTTACTGTATACAATGTTCTCTTGGTTCTGTTCGTTTCACTCTACATTATTGCATACAAGTATTTCCATGTTTTTTCTAAAATCAATCTGCTTGCCTTTTCTTCCAGCACAGTACTCTTCTATTACAATCATATACCACAACTTATTCAACAATTACCCCACTGATGGGCATCACCTCAATTTCCAATTCTTTGCCACTACAAAAAGAGCTGCTATAAATATTTGAGAACATATAGGTTCTTTTCCTTTTTCCTTGATCACCTTAAGAAACAGTGGTATTGCTGGATCAAAGAGTATACACAGTTTTATAACTGTTTGGGCATAGTTCCAAATTATGCTCCAATTACTCTTAATTTTTCAGTTCTGGGCTATGATAGTATTCAGACAATTGAAGACCCCTTCACATACTACAAAACCGATACAGAGGGAGGCTACCAAGTACCATAGACCATGGACACTAAAGCTCTACTTTTTTTTTTGCAAGGCAATTGGGGTTAAGTGACTTGCCCAGGGTCACACAGCTAGTGTCAAGTATTTGGTCTGAGACAAGATTTGAACTCAGGTCCTCCTGACACCAGGGCTAGTGCTCCATCCATTGCGCCACCTAGCTGCCCCTAAAGCTCTATTTCTGTTCCCAACCTCATATGGTCTTTCTCTAGCTCTCACATACATGTTCAACTCAATTCTCATGACAAGGACACTTTTTCTCACCGCCATGTCTATAGATTCTCACCAGATGATTTCTTACCACCAAGTCAGTTTGATCCAAGATTTGTACCAGGTGCCTTTCTATTACCTAGCTACCTTGAGTAATTTGCACTCATTTCAATTGTTTCCTTAGTCCTGGAGAATGTCCTAGGGAAATCTCCCATGCCCTGCAAAAGACATCACCTGTTTTTTCTTGAACATCTTCCTCGGTGTCACATTCTCCCAACTAGACTGCTGTATTTGAAGAACAAGGAAACAGGCCCATTGTTAATAATAACTTTTTATTATGCTGCCCTGATAATTTAACTCTCTATTTAGATTTGTTTTTTAAAGGGATCCTTTTCCTCTCTTTCTGCATTAAATTGGAGATTATAGAGTAAAGAGAATTATAGAGTATTATAAAGATATTATAGAGTAAAGAAAGCCTACATATAATATATGTATACATACGTATGTACATATGTATATATGTATATACATGTATATGTGTGTATGTATATATATATATAAAATTTTTTTCTGAGAAGCAGCATGGTTTAGAGATCATTAAATCTAAAGTCAAAAGATCTTGGGCATAAATTCTGCCTCTGCCATTTTGTAACCCTAGATATGTGACAACTTCTCTGGCTTCAGTTTCCTCATCTATAAGGTAAGGAAAATAATACTTTGAAGAGGAAGCCTGGCACAGCTAATAGACAGCTGTCTTCAGTCAGGAAGACTCAAATTGAAGTCCTTTCTCTGACACCTCCCTACTGGATGTGTGACCCTGAACAAGTTACGTAACATTTCACTGTCCCAGGCAGCTCTCCAAGACTATAAATTGCAGGGCTGGTGCTGAGATTTGTACTAGTAAAGGAAGTTACTTCACTAGGGATTCCCTATAACAATGAAATCACAGGTGCAGTCCAATAAAATAGACAATAATACCAGTACTATCAGTATTACCTACCACACAGGGTTGTTGTGAGGGTAAAAAGAGATAATGCAAATAAAATGCTTCATGGCTATTTAAACATATTATTTTGTTACTGGGATACAGATAATTGACAGATGGCAAAATTTTCAGATATGCTGATTTGATAAAAACTATGTTAGCTAATGAGAGGGATTCCGATAGCATGTTTTTTTGAGACAATCAGGGTTAAGTGACTATCTCAGGGTCACACACAGCTAGTGAGCATCTGAGGCCAGATTTGAACTCAGGTCCTCCTGATTCCAGAGCTGATTCTGTATCCACTGTGCTGTCTAGCTGCTTTGGCATCTGCATTTTTAAAAAAGAAACAATTCCTGTACCATAGCCACAGATGATTGTTTTCAGTTTCCTCAGATATCATATTTTCTGTACCTTCTTCAACTGTGAATTAATTTGATTGTTAAGCACAAGCAGTTGCCCTATGGAAAAATGTAAGACAGAATAGAGCCCTCACCTGGGAGCACTTATGAATGAGGTTCCATATAATGGTTTACCTCCTTTGTTTGTGGTGGGAAGTGTAGAACAATGTAACCTCATTTGGGAAAGATGGACCATTGGGATGGGAGGAAGGCTTGTGCATGCATTGGAATGACAGGAGAGAATGAGAATATCTGATAGCAAAATCCAGCTGTAGGAAAAGAAAGGGGCCCAGACTTAGAATGAGGCTTTTGTAACTGCCATGATTCAACAGTTCTGATTCTCCATGGCCCTGTAATTTTACCTTATCCTCAAACTTCATTAGAGATCAGAGTTCAGAGTTGTTTGTTTTGCAGTGACAGGCAGGTGTAGATATAGGGAATGGTCATAGCATAACAACAGTTGTCACCAAATGTTTGTACTTTCAAGGGAGAAGGAATGCTGTTCCTTCATTCTCAAAGAGGACCAATGACATCACCAGAGTGATGTCTTGACTTGTGTGTGAGAGAAAGAGTGTACTGCTAAGACAAAACCTTGGGGGTTCATCATAAGTGGCCCTTTTCTTGGAGATACTGGAATGCTTGCCTTGGTTCTCTGTGACCTTCTAAAATGGAATTAATTCCTTCTAGGAGTTCAGTATGTTCCTCAAAAACAAAAATAACTCAATAAGTTTGTTGTCTTCTAAAATGGACTTGGAAATCCTGGACACCAACAATCCTGACACCAGGAGCCCTCTGGGAGGAGAGATGAATCACTGGTTTTGTGGAAAGTGTGAACAAAACAGGGGACAGGGAGTTAGTGGATTGGCTTTCTGATCTGATTTTTAGAGCTGTAACTTTCAATCTACTAGGTTTGCACGCGTGCGTGTGTGTGTGTGCGCATGTGTGCGTGTGTATGTGGAGATCCTTATAAAGTCAAGCATTCTTTGATTGCTTACTATGTACTAAGCATTGCACTAAATTCGTCTTTGAGCACAGCCACAGAAGGGCAGAGACATTTGGGGAAAAGAACATTCCATAGTGCCAGGTCTCCTGCCTATTCTTCAGATGAGGAGTGGGAGTGAGGAACAGGAGAAACACCATTCCATTGAACACCTTTGTTTTTTCAAATCCCTTTCCTCTTATTTTATCACTGATCTTGCCCTGCTAAGCCTCAGCCTTGAACAACTCCTTCCTTCTGCTACCCTTGCTACTATTTACATGCTGCTTGTACATATGGTCATAGAGGACCAAGACAAACATTCTGGTGCCTATGAGAAAAGGGCTACTTCTATTGAATGTGAAGCTGGAGAAAATAATGAAACCGTGCTGACTGGGTCCACTATAAATTTATTACATAATCTCAACTGGGCCTTCAATGCAGCAAGGCACTTTTTCTATACTTTCCTATCCCACTCTTCACAGTAGCTCTTCCAAACCTTTTCATCCATCTTCGAACCTCCCATAGCTTTTCCTCCCCTCACTCTCTCAGCTGAGAACCTAGACTCATTTTTCAGTGAAAAAATAATTCTTCCCTCTTCTCCCTTCTTTTCCATTTCACATTTCTCCCCCTATGCCTTCTGCCATAAAATCTTCTCCTTCACCCCTTTTGCATATGAAGATGTAGCCTTTCTCCTTACCCAGCAAACTCTGCTTTCTATATAAATGATCCTATTCTATCCCATGTCCTCCAACAGACTGCGCCCTCTGTCATCCCCACTCTCACTAATTTTCAATTTCTTCTTGTCCATTGCTTCATTCCTTACCACCTACAAACATGTCCCTGTCTCATCCATCCTCAAAAAAAGCCTTCCCTTGATCCATCCATCCCCGTTAGCTATCATCCCACATCTCTTCTCCATTTTAAGCTAGATTCCTTGAGAAGGCCAGCTGCAATGATGCTTCTCCTTCCTTTCCTCTCATTCTCTTCTTAATTCTCTGCCGTACAGCTTTCAATCTCATCATTGTTCTCTTCAAAGTTACCAATGGTCTTATCGCCAAATTTAATGGTTTTTTCAGCCTTCATCTTCCCTGACCTCTGGAAGGCTTCAATTACCCTTTTCTCCTTTATATTCTCTTTTCTCTAGTTTTTCATAACTCTCTTCTGATTCTCCTTTTGCCACCTGACTACTCCTCAGTTTCCTTGCTGGATCTTTGTCCAGTTTACACTAGCTAAAGGTGGGTGTCCCCAGAGCTCTGTCCTGACCCTTTTTCTCTTTTCTCTCTATACTATGTTGCTTGGTCATCTCATCAGCTCTTGTGGATTCAGTTATCATCTCTATGCTAACGATTCTTAGATCTACTTATTCAGCCCTAATTTTTCTTCTCATCTCCAGTCTCACACCTCCAGCTGCCTAGTGGCATCTCAAACTGGGTGTCCTATAGAAATCTTAAACTCAACATGTCTAAAACTGAGCTATTAATCTTCCCCTCACTCTAAACCTTTCTCTCTTCTTAATTTTACTATTTTACTTACTATTAATTTACTATTTTACTAATAGTACTATTTTGTACTAATAAAATAAAATAGTACTAATAGTACTAATTTACTTACTACGATTTACTATTGAGGGTGCTGCTGTCTTCCCAGGCTCACAACTGAGATATCGTCTTTGACTTCTCGATCTCTCTCACCCCTACATCCAATTTGTTGCCACCATCTGTTGACTTTATCTTCATAACATCTCTTGCATATCCTTCTCCTCTCTGATCCTGCCACCACTTTGCTGTAGGACCTTATCGCCTCACACCTGGATTATTGTAATAGTCTTCTGGGTTAGTCTTCCTACCTCAAATCTTTCCCTACTGTAGTCCATCCTCCACTTAGCTGTCAAATTAATCTTCCCAAACCATTGATCTAATCAGGTGCCTCTCCTCCCTGTTCAATAAATTCCAATGGCTCCCTAATACCTCCACGACCAAATATGAAGTCTTCTGTTGGGCATTCAAAGCCCTTCACAACCTGACCCCCTACTACCTTTTCAATCTTCTTATATTTCATTCCCCTCCCCCACAGCTACCCTCTATACTCCATAATCCAGTGATGCTGGCCTCTCTGTGGTTTCTCTGACAAGACCCTCTCTCTCTACTCAGGGAATTTTCACTGATTGTCTCTCATGTCTGGGATTCTCTCCCTCCTTATCTCTGCCTCCTGACTTCCCTGGCTTCCTTCAAGTCACTGCAAAACTTCCATCTTCCATAAGAAGCCTTTCTTGATTCCCTCTTAATTTAGTACCTTCCCTCTGTTAGTTATCTCTAATTAACCTGTATATATTTTGTTGATAGACATTTTTCATGTTGTTTACTCCATTAGGCTGTGAGCTCCTTGAGAGCAGGGACTATCTTTTGCCCTTCTTTGTATGGCCAAGAAGCAGCACAGTGCCTGGCACATAGTAAATGTTTAATAAGTGCTTACTGACTGATTTACTGACCCTGACCTTGAGAGGTAAAGAGGGCTTGTGCATAGAAGAAGGAAGAAACCCTTCAAAGCAACCAACAGATATGCAAGAGAGGAGCCATGGGGAGCAAGCCACAGACTTCCAGCCAGGAGGAACGGCTTTGGTGGCTCCTAAGTAGGATGATAGGGATGATCTGAGCATTATCCTGAGCAAAATGGGCACTGATGATCAATCTAGGGCCAGGAAGAGAGAGATGGTGACACACACTGTTCCCTTCCTTTTCTCCTTGTCTGAGGTAGGGGTGGGGAACCAGGGGCCTCTAGGTCCTCAGGTTCGACCCTTTGCTGAATTTAAACTTCATAGAACAAATCACATGTGGCCCTCTAGGTCCTCAAATTTGTTCTGTGAAGTTTGGAGTCAGTCAAAGGGTTGCACTTGAGGACCTAGAGGGCCACATGTGACCTTGAGGTCACAGGTTCCCCACCCCTGGGAGGGCATGGGGGAGGTGAAGGCATTGAAGGTATTGTGGGTTATGTACCCACCTTAAACTCTGTGCTTCCCTTTAATCTTTGTCCTAGAATTTGCTTACTTTTTCTTGCTCTGATATGTGATAAAACTTGATTAACATAAACCCAAACTGTCTGTTGTATTTTTATTTAATGCTCACCTACATAGATAAGAGAGGGATGTGAATGTCCTTGTTTTTAGAGATGAGACATTTGGTTTAAGCACGGGGCAACGGCTAAACATGTAGTTTGGAGGCAACAGATCAAAGTTGGGGATTCATGTCAGACTATTGCAAAAAGTGCCCCAAGTATGTCAAACTAAAATATCCCTAGAAATTCTCCTTTTCTTTAATTGAACAAAAGGAAATCGTGAGTCTAGAAGCAGACTGAGGGCTGGAAGGAAGCAGCACTTTTAGTCTAAGAAGCAGTTTGCTCCTTTAATGGGCTTGAAAAGAAAGCTAAACTCTGAAGGTGGAGGGAGAACGAAGAACTACACATGTGTGACAGACCAGCAGTGATGGCTCCAGCAGAGCACGGGCTGTTGGCCCGATGATGCCACCATGACAACCCAATTCTGCTACCAGGGCCTGATCTCTCTCAATAACTTCCCCTGATAGCTAAGCTTGAATTATGGATAGTAGCCTCCTTGAATTATGGATAGCAGTCTCCTTTAAGGGTTCATTTTATTATTTTGAGGGGCCACAGGCCCTGACTTGAAGTCGGCATCAATCTATCTTTATAGAATAGTGGAAGGAAATGTGAAATACTGCTTATATGTTTCAGAAGATGGGATGGTCAAGTTTGATTACTGTATTGATTGCCTGAGTTAGAAAGAATTTTGATGAATGTGTCATTCAGTCTTTTTGAAGGGTAGGTAACAGAACAATGAGAGTAGATAACAGACCTTTTATGAGCTTTTTTTCCTTTTCTGGTCATCCTGGGTTTTGTATAAGCTTTAGTTTGGTGCAAGACTGTTTGGAGGTCTCTTTGGGCAGCTTAGTGTTTGGTCAAGTAATCAGTCATTGTGAATACTGACCGAGGAGAGGGAGAATGGAGACCAGGAAGTAGTGTAGGCAGAAGCCTGGATTTGCAATGCAACGTATTATTTGCAAATTCAAATGTCAGAAGGAAAGCAATTCAATAATCCTGCTGGGACAAGGTAAAGCAGTGGATATAGCTATTCCGTCTGTTCATGATTTGGGGGTGATGAGCCAAAGATCTTTCCTTGGAGAACAGAAAAACAGGCATGTCAGAACCGTGATATTCCTGAGTGCCTTGAATCCTGGCACCGCAAATGCCAGGCTGTTAAGCACATTCCTTGCCTAGTAGGTTCGTGCCTGCTCTTACAACGCTGCTGATCTGCCAAGGGAACACTGGACCACCCACGCATCTGCATACGTCCATGATAAGCTTCTTGGAGGCAGGCCTGGTGATAGAATAGCTTCACCCAGCAGTAAAACAAAAATGGAGAGGCACCTGTAGCTTTATCAGAACCAAGAGATAGTTTATATCCTTTACTGTCAATCTTTGAATAGCTGATTACTTCAGCTCCTTGAAATCATCATAGGGCACGAGAATTGAATTTTGATTGTATTTGTACCACGATCATCTGACAGGCCTAGAATCCGAGGGGCATTATCACCCCAGGAGCAATGGGAGATTTCCCGTCTTTTTCTCTTATGTGTACTTGTGTGTTCTAAACATATTTAGAGATTTCAGGCCTAGCTCAGGACTGTATTGTCCTGACCATAGTTGTTAGAGACAAAGACGCTATTGTTCAGTGCCATTCCTCTATGTTGGCTCTTGGTGTGGACTATGTCTGGGGTTGAAGGGTAGTTTGGTATTAATGGATGTGCCAACATCCATTGTTGGTCTGTGTAAATGTTTGGTTCACAAACTGGTTTGAAGCATAGAAATCCAAAACCTTGCCTTTACTTGATAATAGGTAGGATCAAAATGGGGGAGCCAGTCATCTGTAACCCATACAAATTGGAGACCTTGGTCATAAACAGTTTGAAATAGCAGTCTATCAATTCAGATTGCTTCATATAGGGAGGGATGAGGAATCTCAGTGGATATAGTGGGGGATGATGGCCATTAAAAGTAAGATTTATTAATGTCTGTCATTTTTTATATCACAGTCACTTTTGGATATACCCTCCTCCTATCTCTGAACCCTCCCTTGTGAGAAAGAAAAACAGTTAAGTAAGAACAACTGATACAGTGACTGAGTGACATTGTACTCAATATTCTGCTACTGTGGTCTTCGGTGGTATAATTCATGATATCCTTTTCAGAATTAAGTGGTTATTACAATGAGTCAGATTTTGGCTTCCTTTACGCAACTGTAGTCATTGTATATATTGTTCTGCTGGTTCTGCTTATTTTATTCTGTAATCAGTTCATATAGATTTTCCTATATTTCTCTGAATTCCTTATACTCATCATCATTTCTAACTGCACAAAATGTTCAATTATATTCACATATCAATGTGTTCGGCCATTCCCTAATTGATAGGTACTATTTTTGTGTCTAGTTCTTTGTTACCTCAAAAATTGCTGCATTGAATATTTTGGTATGTTAGATATTTCTGCCTTTGACTTTCTTGGAATCTTTGTGTAGTAATAGAATTTCTGGGTCAAAGGGTTTTTAATAGCTATATTACCTTTTTATACTTTTATTTCATTGTTTCTCAATTATATTTAAAATTTTTTTAACATTCATTTTAAAAATTTTGAGTTTCAAATTCTCTCCCTCCCTCCCATCCTTGAGAAGGTAAACAACATGATATAGATCATACATGTGAAGTCACACAAAACATATTTCCAGATTAGCCATCTTGGAAGAGAACACACACACACACAGATGCAAACAAAGAAAAATAAAGAAAGTAAAAAAAAGTATGCTTTAATTTGCACTCAGAATTCATCATGGGTACTTTGGAATTGTCTTGAATCATTGCCTTGATCAGAGTAGCTAAATCTTTCACAGTTGATCATCCTTATAATGTTGCTGTTACTGTGGACAATGTTCTCTTGGTTCTGCTCACTTCATTCATCATTTCATATAAGTCTTCTCAGGCTTTTCTGAAACCACCTCCTTAATCATATCTTATAGCACAATAGTAGTCCAGTTAGGTGGCACAGTGGATAAAGCACTGGGCTTGGAGTCAAGAAGACTCATCTTCTTGAATTCAAATCCATCCTCAGACACTTACTAGCTGTGTGACCCTGAGTAAGTCACTTAACCCTTGTTTACCTTAGTTCTTCATTTGTAAAAATAAGCTGGAGAAGGAAATGACAAACCACTCCAGTATCTTTGCCAAGAAAACACCCAAAAGGAGTAACAAAGAGTCAGACATAACTGAAAATGACTGAACAGCAACAAATTCCATCACAATCGTCTATCATAACTTGTTCAGCCATTCACCAATTGATGGACATCCCTTTAATTTCAATTCTTTGCTGTCACATGAAGAACTGCTATAAATATAAATAAATAAAAGTCCTTTTCCTTTTTCTGTGATCTCTTTGGGATACAGACCTCATAGTGGTATTGCTGGGTCAAAGGGTATGCATAGTTTTATAGCCCTTTCAGCATAGTCCCAAAGTATTCCCCAGAATGGATGGATTAGTTCACAGTATAGTTACAAATAGAGTGGATTATATATATATATATGTTTCTGAAACTGAGCTCTCAAAGGTCGACTTACACTACCTGGGTTTGAACCCAGGTCTTCCTGCCTGGGAATAGTCATGTTGCTTCTTACCATCCTATGGTGCCACACAAATTAAATTATGATTTTTTTTTACTACTCCTTCATGCTCTCCTCCCTTGGCTTCCATGATACCACACTCTCCTCTTTCTCTTTTTGCTTTTTTAACTGCTTATTTTCTGCTACCTTCAGTAGCTCCTTTTTCTCCTCCTGAAATATGGGCAATTAACCGATCAATCAGTAAACATTTATTAATCACCTACTATGTGCCAGACATGTGCTAAATGCTGAGGATACAAAGAGGCAAAAAATAGTCTCTGCCCTCAAGGAGCTCACAGTCTAATGGAGGAGACTATATTACACATACTTTTTTTTCTTTAAATACTTTCCCCCCTCAGGAATCTCACCCATTTTCATGGCTTCAGGTCTCCCCTCTACATGCCTGACTCCCGAATCTATATTTCGAGCCTTATTCTCTTCCTTTAGTTCTACTTCTCATTTTCTGTTTACTGAACATTGTCACTACTTCAGACTTAGGATGCCCAACATTGAACTCATTATCTTCCCTTCAAAAATCTGCCTTTCCCCCTAATATTCCTGTTTCTATTGACAGCACCATTTCTTGCAGTCATCCAGGCATGAAACCAAAGGGTTGTTTTTATCTCTACACTCTCCTTCATCCCCAGCATCCTAACAGTTGCCCAATCCTGTGGATTTTTACCTCTCATTGTCTTTTATAGTTTTCTACTCACATCTGTTCCAGATGCCACTATAGTTTTAGTTCTCATTGTCTCTGGTCTAGATTGCTTATATCTAAATCTGAAATATTATTTTAGCCTCTCTCCTCTCCAAACCATCCCTTATACATCTGCCCAAGTAATTAATCTTCCTAATGTCCAGTTCTGCTCATGGTATTCCTCTACTCAAAAAACCTTCAATGGCTTCCTTGTTGTTTACCGGGAATAGTACAGGATCTTAAACTAGTTATTCAAGACCTTCTACATCTAACTCTAATCTACTTTTCAAGTCTTAACTTCCAGTACTGTACTGGTAAATGTTTAACAAATGTCTCTCCAGAAAAAAAAATCTACCCATGACATACCTCTAATTTTAAACAGCATTATTAACATTTTCTTCATAACTTTTAAAGTCTAGACAATGAACAAAATGATAAATTAAGCCATAATTTGAAGTTTGGCTGTTTCCAAGGTGTGAATGTTCACACTGATAATTTAACCATTCTCTCTCTCTGTCTCTGTCTCTGTCTCTCTCTCTCTCTCTCTGTCTCTGTCTCTCTCTTCCTCCTCATCTCCAACATAATTTAATCAAATACTTTCATTTTACAAATGAGGAAACTGAGGCACTGACAGGGGAAGTGACATGCCCAAGGTCACAAAGCTTTCATCTTTTTGTCTCTACCCTATAGAAACTGTGTAAAGCCTTGAAATCCTTTAGAAAATGGTAAAAATGTAAGGAAAAAGTAATTCAACAAATAAAATTAAATTTAACAGTTATTAAATACCTACTATCTTCGAGGTCCTGAGGATAGGGATTGGACCTGTAATTTCCTAGTTATGGGGAACTCCTTCTACCAATACAAAGTAGCACCTTCTCTGCAGTTTGCAATCTTGGAGAGTTACCTAGATCATTAAGAGGTTAAATGATTTGCCCAGGGCCACATAGCTAGTACTTGTGAAAAGCAAGACTTAACTTCCTGACTCTAAGTTCAGCTTTTCCCCCCACTATACCTTGCTACTTCTCGTCATAGGAATACAGCAACAAAAACCCTGAACAGGGCCATATTAGTGACAGTAAACCTCAATGTCATCATCCTGGTCTTCACTATATTAATGTTAGAAGGTATAGGGTAGCTGATAGGAATTTACTTTTTTATTAAAGATAAAGTCAGCATGTGAATTATAGGTGAAAGACTGAATTTTAAGAAAATCCATATTGGGCTAATCTTATTTTCAATTTTTGTTAAATTCAGTTGTGTGATGGGGCAGGCAAGAATAGAGAAAGAGAAACAAAGCTTGCATATGATCTGTCTTTGTTTTTAATATAATCATGATTTGGTAACCCCATAAAAAGGTCTGTGGTATTCTATGAACCACTGGACTGTGTTAATTATCTTTCACCAATCTCCTTTAACAAAAGAAACCAACTATTCATATTGCAAGTAGCTGCTTGTGCTGGCAAGTGTAGGATTGCATTGTCATTGATGGAGAAAGGAGGTTTGCCTGCTTTCCACACCCATTCCTGAATTACAAGACAGGAAAAAAAACCAAAAACCTATTCTGGAAGTCTTCCATAAGACGTTAGGGAAATGTCCTTTCCTGGGAGAGAGGTGTGTCCCTTTAGGACCAAGATCTGATGAAACCTTGAAGACAATAATTGAGGGACTGATTGCCCTGCAGGCATTTTCCTAGGTGGCCTGGATAGGCAACTGTCAGGACTGTCAAGATACATGTATATAAATACACATACTCAGGCATACATATGGTGAAAATCTGAGAAATTCATCTGCTGACAAAGCATTTTGCAGACTCCCTCAACCAGATGGGGCTGCAGAGCACCAAACACATCAGAGAAGAAACCTCTGGGATTGCTATTATTCAGTTGTTTCACATGTGTCTGAGCCTTCATGATCCCATTAGGGGTTTTCTTGGCAAAGATAATGGAGTGGTTTACATCTCTTTTTCCAGTTCATCTTATAGATGAGCAACTGAGGCAGAATTAAGTGACTTGCCCAGGGTTACCCAGATAGTAAGTGTCTGAGGCTGGATTTGAACTCAGGAAGATGAGTCTTCCTGACTCCAGGCCCAATACTTTATCCACAACACCACCTACCTGCCTAAACCTTGGGGAGGTCTCATGTTTACATAGCTGTCTGGAATTGGTGGGTTGGGTCCTCTTTTCAAAGTACTTGTATTTTTCAGAATCACCTAATCAATGACACTTCCAGCTTTAACATGCAGGTGTGGAACACTTTCTTGCTTCAGAAATACCTCCTTGAAATGTATTCAGTATTGTCCGTAGTTCTTGAAATTGTCCTCTCTATATAGTTAATCCAGATACCTTCTGTAGGAGTGTAGGCTGAATGGGCAGAACTAGGGTAACAGTCTAAACAGCAGATCTCTAAGCCACACTTCCACAGCCCCAGAAAACATTGGGCAGTGTAGGGTGCCATGAAAATAATAGGGTGGGGTCATGCATGGTCTTGGGCTAATCTCCGTTTTCAGGCACCTCTTTGGGTGGAGCCAAATGTATGGAGCTGCTTAATTGTTCTCTCAGGTGGATTTTCCAGGATTACTGTATTTAAAAAGGTTACACATGTGGGCTAAGCCAACCAAGGCATTGCCAATGAAAGTAATTGCCTACATGGGGGCTTTCCATAATTAGGTGCACTTTATGTAAAGAGATAGAAGTGCCTGGCACTTTGTGACCATGAGGTCACAACTGAATAAAAATAATAATAGCAACAAGGAGGGCTACAGCTGGTCATATGACTGAAGCAAGTAGGTGCTTGAACTCTGGGGATAGATACAAAGACGAAAATGAAAGAGTTCTTGACCTCAAGGAGATTACATTCTATCCAGGGAGTTAACATAGGCACGTATATGTATAAACTTCATATATAGTAGGTAACATCAGGAGGTCACTAGAAGATCAGGAGAGGTCTCAAGTAACACTGGAGGAAAATTTTAAAGAAAATTATAGATTCTGAAAGGCAAAGGTAAGGAAGGACCACATGTCAGACACAGGAGACAGCTACTCACCAAGCACAGGCAAAGGAGGTGAAATGTATGTGAGGAATGGACAGAAAAGAAGACATTTTGGCTAGCTACAGACTACACAAAGGAAAGGAATATGTAATCAGCCTGGAGCCAGATTGGGTAGTTGTTTTTTTTTTTAAATGAAGGAGTTTGTATTTTATCCGAGAAATAATAGAGAGCTACTGAAAATTATTGGGTGGGGAAGTGGAATGGTCAGGCCTGTACTTTAGGAAAATCATTTGGCAGCTAGGTGGAATATGTATTCAAGAAGAGAAAGATTTGAGTCAAGAGACCAATTTAGAGTATATTGCAATAGTACCATGAAAGGAAATGAGGGTCTGAATTAGCATGATGGAATGTGAGTATGAAGAAGGGAAAGATACAAGAGATGCTGTACAGGTAGAATAAACAAGACTTGGCAACTTATTGGTCATGGAGGGATCAGGAAGAGAGAAGAGCGAGGATGACTCTGAGGTCATCAATATGGATGGAAGGATAGGTGGTTTCCTTAACAGAAATAAGGAAATTTGGAAAAGGAATGGATTTTGGTGTGGAAATGAGAGGGAGGGGAGGGGAAGGATGATAAGTTCTGTTTGAACATGTTGAGTTTGAGACACCTATTAGACATCCAGTTTAAAATGTCCAAGAACACTAGCTAACATTTATATAGTGCTTACTCTGCACCAGGTGCTGTGCTAAGCACTTTACAAATATTGTCATTTGATCCTCACTACAACCCTGAGAGGTAGGTGCTATTATTATCCCCATTTTACAGTTGAGGAAACTGAGGCAGATAGCAATTAAATGACTTGTCCAGAGTTGCACAGCTAGTAAGTATCTGAGGCTGGATTAGAACTCAGGTCTTCCTGACTCTAGGCCTGGTGCTGTATCCACTGTGACACAAAGCTGCCCCCAATAAATAGTATATATGTGTGCATGCATATAGGTGTGTATATGCACATGATTAGGCATGACATATATACACATATGTCTGTATGGGAGTCATATGTGTAGAGAGGATCACTGAATCCATGGGAGCTGATGAGGTCACCATAACAGATGGACAGCCCAAGTGTTTCACTGATATTCACAAAATATTAAGATAGCAAGACAAAAGCTTTTCGAGGACAGAGTCCTGAGGTCTGCCCACAGGTGGCTCATGATCCAGCGAAGGATACTGTTAAGAAGCAGTCAAACAGGTAGGAAAACCAAGAAGGAGCAGGATCTCATGAAAGTCAAGAGAGGAGAAAGCATCCAGGAGGAGAAGGTGGTCAACGGTGTTAAATGCTTCCAAGATGTCAAGAAGAAAGAAAAACTTTTTCTGCGTTGTAAAAACTATTAAAAAAAACCACTTTCACTTTGAACTAAAGTAAAATGGCAGAGCACACTCTTCTCATGGGAAATAAAACAGCATAATGGTCAAGGACTTCAGCTAAAGCAGAAGCTGGGAGCAGAAATGAGCTCCAGACCCACACACCCAATGAGGCTCACCTGGCAGTGCTCAATAGAGTCTATACATCTAGAAGAGCAGCTTTTAGTGGAGCAACGTCTGGAAGATGTGTCCAGTGGAGATCTAGCATATCCAGAAGAGACCAGTGGAGTTCAGGCCTGGCAAAAGCAGCTCAGTGACATCCCTAGAAGACAACATCAGGGCTGTGAGTTGCCCCACCCATATGTATTTCCTATAAATGTCCACATCTTCCACTGACAGTGTTTGTACTTGTGGGAAAGAGTGCCCTAGGTTTATGGGGCAAATATTTTGTTGTTATTTTTTTTTACAATGCCATTTCATCAAATGCTTTTGCTTTGACCTAATTGTGGCAGCTAAGTGGTACAGTGGATAGAAGGCTGAACCTGGAGTCAGGAAAATACCGGCTCATATCCAGTCTCTGACACTTACTAGCTGTATGTTCTTGGGCAAACCACTTAATTAATCACTGTCTGTCTCAGTTTCCTCAACTGTAAAATGGGGATAACAATAGCAACTACTTCCCAGGGTTGTTGTGAGGCTTAAATGAGATATTTGTAAAATGTTCCGCATGATGCCTGGCACCTGGTAGGTACTTAATAAATGCTACTGATGATGATGATGATGATGATGATGATGATGATGATATCCTTTGTCTGACTATCAAAAGTGTATACATCAGGGTAGGTTTGCGAGCTATAGTTTTTTAGTGCAAATTCACAGAACACACTGAATCTGAGGGAACTTTCTCTAGGGAGAACCTGAGAATTGGGAGCAGGTGCTGCAGTACTACGAATGGATGGAAGGTGGTACATAACTGAACCAATTAAAGGTTCAAGACTATTGAAGAGAGAGGTAAGTGAGGGCAGAGCAGAAGTGATGAATAATTTAAAGAAATTAATTCAGGCTATGAACTAGAAGGTCAAATACTAAAACCGAAGCTTAAATACTTTGGCACATAATGAGAAGATAGGACTCATTGGAAAAGACCCTGATGTTGGGAAAGATTGAAGGCAAAAGGAGAAGGGTGATGAGGATGAGAAAAGAGGATGAACTGGATAGAGAGTATCTTGAAACAGAGAGGGATGAAAGAATTGGAGGTAAAAAAATAATAGGTTTGAAAGGAGTGAGTCAGAAGGAAAGATAGTAAGACTGGGAACTGTTCATCAGAAAGAGGAATAGGTGTATACCCTGCTTTAGAGACCAAGTATCTAGATTTGACAAGAAGCAAAAGTGGGAAGAAGGGATAGTTCTAATTATTGCTACTAAAAAGACATACGATACTCATACGCATATAAATAGCATGTTTTTCCAGAAGTTGGTTTCCTTGCAATAACTCTGCTCCTCCTTCAAACATATTCTTGTTGCCTTTTTTTTTGTGAAATCTCTTATCCTTTTTTTTCCAATCTGTTCTTGATATTCATTTCAACCATGATTCACTTGTATGAATGTGAAGCTGAGAACTGATGGATCTATCATCTTATCCCACTTAAAGTAACTAACAAGATGCTCTAGCCCATATACCTTTATCAAGTTGGTTGGTTGTTGTCCGTCTTTCTCAAAGAGGGACAAAATGACATCACTCAGAGTCAAGTTACAGTGTGTCCAACTGTGGCTGATCAGACCAATAAGAGCTCAAAAGGCTTTACCACAGGTTGGGCACAGATAGTCCATGTGAACATTTGGGGTGGATTCTCTAAATCTCCATGTCTCAAATTTCTTTTGAGCTACTTCAATAATGCTTTGTTTATAGAATAGAATGCCTACTTTTATGTGTATACAACATACTGGGCGATCCTTTGCCAACATCTCCCATGTCATGCAATGAATTCCAAAGTTCTTCAGAGAGACCTTGAGAGTGTCCTTGTATTACTTCTTCTGACCTCCGTGTGAGTGCTTGCCTTGTGTGAGTTTTCTGTAAAACAGAGAAGCATACGTTTGGCATTCGAACAAGAAGGCCAGCCCGTCATGGTAGTAGAGTTTGAATGCTTGGCAGTTTAGTTCGAGAAAGGACCTCAGTGTCTGGTATCTTATCTTGCCAGGTGATCTTCAGAATCTTCCTAAGACAATTGAAATGGAAGTGAGTACCATGCCAGGAAACTTTGTAAAGTGAGAAGCCTCTATTGAATCACTCAATCAAAAGCATTATATTATGTTTGAAAAGTCCTTAATTTTGGGAAAAATGAAAGCCATTGGATGAATTGAAGTGTATTGGGATTGGCTAAAGAGGCAGGGAATTGGTTGGTGGGGAGAATAAAAAACCTTGGTCTCCCTTCCCATGTAGAGTAGAGGGTGACCTTATGAATTTTAAGGGTTGGAAGATTTTCAGCTTCTAATGGGTGCCCTAGCAGTGTCCCCAGAATAGCAATGGCTGATGGTAGTATTTGCAACAGGAATCAAGGAGACAAACTAGACACACTCAGAAATGGTAGCTTTAGGACTCTGCAAGGAACCTAGCAGAAAAGTGAATATCATGAGGACTCCACAAAAGGAGAAAAGAACTTCTATCCAATCAAGAGCTATGTTACTCTTTTGTCACGTGTCCCTTGTAAGCTTGAACTCACTTTCCTCTGGACTCTGTTATGTACTTATGGGATAGTATGTCCCAAGGCTTTTAGAGGAAGCTTTGTGCCAATTGTACATAGAATTCCACTTTAAGAAAAACTCTTTTCAGGGGCAGCTAGGTGGCGCAGTGGATAGAGCACTGGCCCTGGATTCAGGAGGACCTGAGTTCAAATCTGATCTCAGACACCCAACACTTAACTAGCTGTGTGACTCTGGGCAACTCACTTAACCCCATTGCCTAGCCAAAAAAAAAGAAAGAAAAACTGTTTTCTAAAAGTTAACTGTAGTTGGCTAATGGATATAAACTGATCATCAATGGAAGTGCATACCATAAAGGATTGTAAGCAATAATATTTTAAAGATAACCTAACACCTTAGTAAGTGGTTAGTATAAGATTTCTAGGTTACCCTAGAACCATGAGGGAAGAATTAGCCAGCCACCATCTAGGGACCCAACCTGCCATGGCAAATGGAATTTTAGTTTGCTCCATAAAATTGCTCCATATGCTCCATAAAAATTCTGAGAGGCAAGGGATGCAGGATAATTTTATTTTTATTTATTTTTAAGATTTCTTTACCTCCATTTCTTATTTTTTAAAATTATTTTCCCAATTATATGTAAAAACAAATTCTAATATTCATTTTTTTAATTTCGAGTCCCAAACTCTTTACCTCTCTTCCAACCCCTCCCTGAGATGGTAAGCAATTTGATACAGCTTATATGTGCAATCATGCAAAACATATTTCCATATTAGTCACCTTGTGAAAGAAGACATAGACCCCCAAAAAAAAACCATGAAAAAAATAAAGTGAAAAATAGTATGTTTTGATCTGCATTCAGACTCTATCAATTCTTTCTTTGGATGTAGGGAGCATCTTTCATCACAAGTCCTTTGCAATTGTCTTGAATAATTGCATTGTTGAGAATAGCCAAGTAATTCACAGTTGATCATTGTACAATTTTGCTCTTACCATGTACAATGTCCTTCTAGCTCTGTTCAATTCACTTTGCTTCAGTTCATGTAATTCTTTCCAGGTTTTTTGATGCAAGGTAATTTCCCCCAGACTTAAAAGACCCCAAAATAGCTGGCCTTGATGATAGTAAAATAGTTTGAAATTGCATTCTATGAGGAAAGTGTTGGGTTTGTTTGCCCTTAAGTTGAGAAGTTTTAAGAGCGAGACATTATAGCTGTTTTCAAATATATAAAGGGTTGTTATATTAAAGAGAGAAGATATTTTTCTGATATTGTACTATAAAGCTTGTCCAGAACCAATGGGTAGAAGTTGAATAGAAATTGGTTTCAGCTTAGCATAAGATAAACAGCAAAGAGAAGAGGAAAGAATGCTGAACCTAGAATCACAATATCCAAGTTGGCTCCATTGCTCATTATTTGACATTTAACAAATCATTTAACCTCTCTGGGCCTCAGTTTCCTTATCTGTAAAGTGAGGGGTTTGGACAAGATGACTTCTAAAATGCCTTCCATTTCTAAACCTATGATCTTTTGATCCTTAGAGCTATCTACCGAATAGAGTTCTCTCTAATGCAATAGGTTACCCAGGTAGCTAATGACTTCCCCATCTCTCTAGGTATTTGAGCACAGTCTGAAAGTTCAACTGTAATGGATACTGTAGAAGAGTTTCCTCAATAAGGGGGAATTTGGATTAAATGAGGTCTCAGTTCTCTCCTGGTTCTAACATTCTATGAGATAGAAAATAAGTTGAGAGCATGGACACTGTAACGTTCTCGGAATGAGATTGAGAATCTGGATATATTCAGCATATACTTTCTCCTAAAGCTAGGTATACACTACCAAAACGGTATCTGAAAAATTGAGATGATTATCTGTATAATTTAGGGCAAAAGTCTTCTCTGGCCTACATTTTCCAAATGCCATGGTTTGATGATTAAATTACCCTAAACAAGTATCTTGATTTTCTCATTCACTCCTCACTCGAGATCCTTTCTCTGTATTCCTTTAGTTGCTATACTTTGTTGCCCATTAGGAAAAGCCTTATTTTTAGAAATGAATATGAAATCTTTTGCTTCTCCTTGTTCCCTCATTCTGTTCGGGTAGTCTTCCAACATCCCAGGATTTAAACTATTAGATCAACTGACAGCAGTGGTCACATGTACTTTAATTCATGTCATAGCCTGCCTATTCAAATGTTTTAGTGAGATGTTGATTTTTAATTAATAGAGCGTTATATGAGACATTGTGACTCTGATTAAGATGGTGCCAAGTTTCTAAGCCCTTTCCTTTGGCTAAATTCTCGGGATGGGAACACAGGGCTGGGATTCAGAAGTCAATCCAGTCTCAATAATGCCACTGACTTACTACAAGGCCCTAGAAAGGACACCACTTCCCAGATTTCAATTTAGTTACCTGAAAATTGAAGGTTATTATATTCACTTTCCCAAAGATATATGCATGGATTAACTGATTAATGGGGGGAGAGGAGAACATTGTACACAGTAACAACAACATTGTGCAACAATCAGCTCTCATCAACTTAGCTCTTCTCAGCAATACAGTGATCCAAGACAATTCCAAAAGACTCGAGGTGGAAAATGCTATCCACATCCAGAGAAAGAACAGATGCAATATAAATGCACATCAAAGCATACTATTTTCACTTTATTTTTTCGTAGTTTTTTCCTTTTGTTCTGTTTCTTCTTTCACAAAATGACTAATATGGAAATACATTTTACACGATTGCAAATACATAACCTATGTCAAATTTCTCCCTGTCTTAGGGAGAAAGGAGGAGGGGGAAGGAGAAAATTTGGAACTCAAAATTTTATTAAAAAATGAATGTTAAAAAAAACCCTGAGAAATAAAATAAAATAGTAATGGGGGCAGCTATTTGGTGCAGTGGAGGACAGAGTGTTGGGCCTGGAGTCAGGAAGACTCCTCTTCCTGAGTTCACATCTGACCTCAGACATTTATTTGCTGGACCCTGGGCAAGTCACTTCACCTTGTTTGTCTCGGTTTCCTCATCTATAAAATGAATTGGAGAAGGAAATGACAAACTACTCCAGTATCTTCTTCAAGAAAACCCTTAATGGGGTCACAAAGCATTATACACAACTGAAAAATGACTGACTAAAACTAAATAATTCTTATATAGAGAACTTTGAGTACTTGCACATAAAATCTTTTTACTGATTGTTTTAATTATCTTTCATGAGCTAAGAATTTCCTCTTATATTGGTCACTTCCAATAACTGAGAATCAGTGAAATATTTTTTCAATACCTATGCTATATCTACTTCCATATTTATGAATTCTAAAAGTCCTTCATCATTGACAATACAGTCTGTTGTCGTTCCGACTCTCTCTCTGCCTTGCAAACCGCAAGCTCTGTTCTTCATCTTCCCGATGACCTCCAATCTCTTTACCCTTCAGTTCTTTCCCAGGATATCACTTATCCCTGTGCTGACTACACTCTCCTTCCCTCCCCACCTTGACTCCTTGGTGAACCACTGTCTTCTTCTCTTGAGTCCCTTGCCTTTGTATTGTGTTGCCAGTCCTACCCTGCCAGACTTCAGCTTTGGATTACTCCTGCCATCTGTGCTCCTGCTCATGTACTGCTGAACAAAGCTGGAGAAAATCAGGAAACCATACTCATTGGGTTGATTACAAGGTTATGTTATGTAATTTTAACTGGACCCTCCCTGTGGCATGACAATACATTTGCACCTTCTTAATTAATTCACTATCCCATTCATCACAGCAGGGTTTTTTTGTTTTTTTCCCCCAAATCTTTTTATTCCTCCTCAAA
Organism: Phascolarctos cinereus; assembly: GCF_003287225.1. Lineage (NCBI taxonomy): Eukaryota > Metazoa > Chordata > Mammalia > Diprotodontia > Phascolarctidae > Phascolarctos > Phascolarctos cinereus. The sequence goes on along the minus strand of NW_027555847.1, from coordinate 567,706,007 downwards.
ACTTCCATGACTTCTTTTCCCCTACTCTCTCCGTTGAGCATTTTACCTTATATTTCAATGATAAAGTTGAGGTTTTTTGCTCACAGCTTCCTTTTCTCCCCTTCTCCTCTCATACCACTCAGAGGTTTTCCACTAGTCTCCTCCTTCTCCCCTCTCTCACCTGAAGAGGTGGCCCTTCTCCTTGCCAAGGCTAACCCTCTACATGAACAAATAATTCCATTCTGTCCTCTTTTCTTCTGCAGATTGCCCCCCCCTCTATGCTCCTTACTCTAGTGATACTGGGCCCCTGGCTATACCACAAACAAGGCTTTCTATCTTGGCTCCCAGCATTTTCTCTGGCTGTCCCCCATGCCTGCAACATTCTTCCTCCTCCCCTCCAACTAGTGGCCTCCCTGGCTTCCTTTAAGTCCCACCTAAAATCCCACTTTCTTCAGGAAGCCTTCCCTTTTGCTGTTGTTCAATTGTTTCAGTCATGTCTGACTTTTCAGTGATCTCATGTGGAGTTTTCCTGGCAAAGGTACTGGAGTGGTTTGCCATTTCCTTCTCCAGCTCATTTTACAGATGAGGAAACTGAGGCAAACTTCTTTCCTATTTACCTTACATGCAGCTTGCTTTGGATATATTTGTTTGCATGTTGTCTCCCCCTTTAGATTGTAAGCTCCTTGAGGGCAGCAACTGTCTTTTGCCTCTTTTTGTATCTCCAGCACTTAGCACAAGTCTGGCACATAATAGACACCTAATAAACATTTATTGATTGATTGATTACTCTCTCACTATTTTTCAAACTCTCCCTATCTATTGGAAGCTGTCTACTGCCTATTAACACTCTTATGTTTTTTCCATCCTCAAAAACTCCTCACTTGATCCATCTATCACAACTAGCTATCATCCTGTATTTCTCTTCCCTTTTGTGGTTAACTCCTGGAGAAGGCTGTCTAAAATAGTTTCCTCCACTTCTTTTCTTCTCACTCTCTGTGGTCTGCCTTCTGACTTTCATCATTCAACCAAAATTGCTCATGCCAAAGTCACCATTGATCTCTGAGTCACCAAATCTAATGTTTTTTTTTTCTCAATCCTCATCCTTTTTGACCTCTCTGCAGCCTTTGACACTGTGGGTCACCCTCTTCTTTATACTCTCTCCTCTCCAGATTTTAATGACGCTGCTCTCTCCTGGTTCTCATCCTACTTACACATTCCTTTTCAGTTTCATTGGCTGTATCTTCATTCAAGTAACACCTTGTTAGTAAGTATTTGAGGCTAGATTTGAATTCAGGTCTTCCTGACTACAAGTCTAGTGCTCTGTCCATTGTATCACCTATTGCAGTATGCATTCTCTTATTGGACAGAAGGGATCTGAGAGGATTCAATTAAATTCAATAAATAATTATAAAGGCACTCTGACAGGTGGTAGGGACACAAGGACAAAAATAAAACTGTGATTGTCCTCAAATAATTTACATTCTATTAGGGGATACAATATTTACTAAAAGAGAAGTATATACACACACATATTATCTATGTTGGTTATTAAATTTAATAAAAAAAACACTTGGAGCAAGATTTTTAAAAATATGAACAATTATACATAGATTTATGCCTTCTCTCAAATTCTACTTTTTACTAATATTTGCTTTACTAAATCTAGCCTTTCTTTTCTATTTCCTCACATAAAAATCAAGGAAATAAACTTTCAAATAGTCTGGCTTTTTTGGCCAACCTGGCCTTTGTAATGTGTGAAGTGATCTTTATTAGTCATTGATTCTCCTCACTTCCTACCAAACCACAAGCTCTTTAATCACAGAGAAAATTTACCCTCAATAAGATTTTGTAATCAAACTTGACAAAAATGACCCTCAAGAATTCAGTGTGAGGAGTCTGAAATCATTAGTCTGGTAACAGATCAGACTACCAGGACCTTAATTAATTCTTTTAAATAAATAAATTTGTGTTTTATTGATCATAATAATCTCACCAAGATTACCTCCCATTATTTGCCCTCTTGATAGCAGCCCCTTCCATGTGCTATGGGAGCTTGTCTCTTTCATTACTCCAATTGCTGCATATTGTAGACTTAAGATCATATACTAGAAGGAATAAAATCCATGTGAGGCAGTAGAGGGTAGAAGAAGGCAATATGTTGTAGCATAGTGGTTTTTAACTTGTGAACTACAGACTTTTATAGAATTATTGCAAAGGGTCTACAAATCCATTTGTGCAAGGAGCCTTGTTACTGTTCTTTATTTAGAGCTTCCAAAATACACAGCATTTTTCAGTATAATAAACAAATGTACCTCCTATAGATTGAATAGATATTTCACAAATATATATACGTGTATGTATGTATGTATGTATGTGTATAGATAGATAGATAAAATTTTCTAATGAAAAAGAAATGATCAGAGAAAATGCTTAACTGGAAAAGGCAGTAGGCTAGTCATGTAATAAGAGACTGAGGGATGGACAGTCTATGTGCTCCATTGGTGCCCATGTAATATCAAGAAATTTCAAAGAAGGCCTCCAAACACTGAGTAGACCCCCAAGGGAGAATTTACAGGAGAATGTGGACAAGATGTGAAAGTGTGGATAGTTGTTAATCTAAAGATTAGAAGGAACAGGCATTAATACACTACAGATTTGATGAACTATTAAATTTTCTTTCAAAAATAGGCATTCTGATTGTGCTAGGAAGTGAAGAACCTATAATTTCACCAGTATAAGAAGTACCTCCATCCTCCCTCAAATTTAGAGCATAGCCTGTTTATTGCTTAATATATAAGTCCTATGGAGCTGATTGAGGTACTGAGGGGTTAAGTGACTTGCTTGGGGTCACACAGGATATAAATGTCAAAAGTGGGTTTTGAAGAGTTAGGTTTTTTTTTTCACTCCAAGCCCAGAACTCCTTCTTTGACACCAGTAGTGTCAAACTCGATGCCTAACAAAATAAGTAAAAATAATACAACATAGGTAATGTGTTTCTGGTTTTCTAAGTCAATATGCAGCTCACGAGGATCTATTTCTATTTGAGTTTGATACCACTACACATTATACCATTCTTCCTCCCTTCATACTATATTCCTTCCTTCAGATCCATGCCTTCTAGAAAATGGCCTTATATCCACAGTACCTAGAAAAGATATACCTGGGAGAGTGCTCTATACATAGTAGATGCTCAACTACTATTTAATGAATTGAATTGGTGAACATCTATGAAGACATAATAATAATAGCTGGCATTTATATAGGGCTTTAAGTCTTGCAAAACACTTCACATATTTTTATCTCCTTTTATCCTCCCAACAACCTTGGGAGTTAGGTGCTATTATTTTCTGCATTTACAGATGAGGAAACTAAGGTTAAGTAACTTGCCCAGGGCCACATAGCTAATAAGTGTCTGGTCCATGTTTGAACTCTGGTCTTCCTGAGTCTAGGCCCAGAACTCTATCCACTATACCACCTAGATGTTGCAATATAAAAGTATTCCTATTATAATGTTCTAAAGTTAAATTTTCCAGCCAAGAAAATCTAGTTTTTAATAGATATTTTGGAAGAATTGAGAACTTTATTTTCCTGTTTTCATAGAATTGTAGAATGTTATAGTTCTAGGCAGCTAGGTGGTACAGTGGAAAGAATGTTGGGTCTAGAGTCAGGAGTTTAAATCCAGCTTCAGAAACACACAGTTAGTAATAATAACTATGAAAAAATTTTACAGCAAGTTTCTCTGATAAAGACCTCATTTCTCAAACATATAGAAAGTAGAGCCAAATTTATAAAAATAATAGCCATTCCCCAATTGATAAATGGTTAAAGGATATGAACAGGCAGTTTTCAGATGAAGTAATCAAAACTATCTATAGTCACATGAAAAAAATGCTCCAAATCACTACTGATTAGAGAAATGCAAATTAAAACAACTCCATGGTACTACCTCATACTAATCAAATTGGATAATGTGACAGAAAAGGAAAATGACAAATGTTGGAGGGGATGTGGGAAAATTGAGACACTAATGCCCTGTTGGTAGAGTTGTGAACTGATTCAACCATTCTGGATAGTTATCTGAAACTGCACCCAAAGGGCTATACCCTGTACCATTCATACCTTGTTGACCCAGCAATACCAATATTAGGTCTGTATCCTAAAGAGATAAAAACAAAAAGGAAAAGGACCTGTATGTACAAAAATATTTACAGTAGCAATTTTAGTGGTGGCAAAGAATTGGAAATTGAGGGGATACCTATCAGTTGGGGAATGGCTGAACAACTTGTAGTATATGATCGTGATTGAATACTATTGTACTATAAGAAATGACAGGCAGGATGCTCTCAGAAAAGCCTGGAAAGACTCATATGAACTGATGCCAAGTGAAGTGAGGAGAAGCAAGAGAACATTGTACACAGTAACTGCAACATTGTACAATGATCAACTGTGAATGACTTAGCTGTTCTTGGCAATACAATGATCCAAGACAATTCTGAAGTACTTAATGAAAAATGCTACCCGTCTCCAGAGAAAGAACTGATGGAATCTGAATGCAGATCAAAAGATAGTTTTTAGGGGCAGCTAGGTGACACTGTGAATAGAGCACTGGCCCTGGATTCGGGAGGACCTGAGTTCAAATGCGGCCTCAGACACATAACACTTACTAGCTGTGTGACCCTGGGCAAGTCACTTAACCCTATTGTTTAGCCAAAAAAGAAAATTTTTTTAAAAAAGATACTTTTTAAAAACTTTATATTTTTTTTTGTTTTTTGGTCTGTGTTTTCTTTTACAACATGACTAATATGGAAATACATTTTGCACTACTGCATATATATAACATATAAATTACTTGATGTCTCAGGGAGGAAGGAGGCAAAGGAGGGAAGGAAAGAATTTGGAACTCAAAGTTTTAAAAAAATTAATGTTAAAATTGTTTTTATATATAATTGGGGAGAAAATAAAATATTAAATAAATTTTTTTTAAAAAATTCAGCGTCAGATGCTTACTAGTGACATTGGGCAAGTAACTTAATTCTCTATTTGCCTCAGTTTCCTCAATTGTAAATGGGGATAATAATAACACCAACTTTGCATGGTTGTTGTGAGAATCAAATGAGATAGTATCTATAAAGTACTTGCTTTACAAATGACTTGGCCAGGGTCACACAGCTAGTGAGAATCTGAGGCTGGATTTGAACTCAAGTCTTCCTAACCCCAAACCCAATGCTCTATCCACTGAGCCACCTAGCTGCCTTGCCTAGCATGTAGTAGATGCTTAATGAAGGCTTTTCTTTTCCCCCTTCCCTTACAGTTGAGAGGATCACCCAAAGTCATTTAGCCCAACCTCCTGTCCAATGCTGGAATCTCATATCCAACATTCCCAACAAGTATCCATTTACTTGCCTGAAGACTTCCATTGATGGGAACTCCTTGACCCTTAAAGCAGCCTAATTTAGAGCCTCCCTCATAGGGTTGTTATGGAGATCAAACGAGGTGATATTTGTTAAGCACTTTGCCAAACTTTATATTAGTGCTAGTTATTAAAAAGATGCAAACAATGGAAAAATGCAGTCAAAGTGCAGCCATTTGACTGAATCCAACTTCACAGAACATTGAAGTTTAGATTCAGTCGAAACTTGAGGACCTAGAGGGCCACATGTGGCCTTGAAGCTGCAGGTTCCCTATCCCTGGATGGGAGTATATTTGGAAATGACTGTAATATAAAAACAAAAGGCACCAACAGAAGTGGAGGATGCAAAATTGTAATTAAGTGGAGGAGTAGAGAAGTTGGAAATTCTGACTGGGACTCAGCATCTCCAAACGGGGCAATGCCCCAAGTGCTTCACTATGGTAACGGGTCTAGATACAGTTTCCTTTGTGGTTATTAAATTCTCATTACCTAGATTTTTAAAAGAGAGGATTTTCTTTTATCATATCTGTCTGCAAGCCTTGGGACCACTGATTGTTGGTTTTGATGATTCAGACTTGATAGACAGGGTTGAACTGCACTTTCCTGGGATTTTTGGAATGTTAGTTTGGGCCTGTTTCTTGAGCCTACTTATCTTGGTAATCCTACATAGCACAGGATGAATAATCGCTTTTGATCCTGCTCTTTAACCATTCCATTAACCAGGTCACCAGGTTGATTAGCATCAGGTAGCATGATAATTTCTGTCTACTCAAGGACAGAGGAAGGAGGTAATGAAAAAGAACAAGGAGTAAACTTTGAGTATGGGTTAGTGGAGAAGCATCGTGTTAGCCCATCACTTCTTCATTTAGACAGGTCTCTTCTATGCCTGAGATGGCTGTGGCTGTGTCTGAACTACTCTGAGCTACTATTGCTGCACCATCAAGGATTGTGTACAATTGAACAATGTACAGTGAGTAAACATGTATTAAGCACCTCCTATATGTAAAGTACTATACTGGCTAATGAATAGGATGCAAAATTAAGACATGGCCCATGTCTTCATGGAATTTGCAGTCTAGTATGGGGGTGTGACACCTATGTAAATCAATTTAATATGGAATAAATGCATTGAAGAAGAAATGCAGGGTGATTATCTAAGACATAAGTTCTACTCTTCTGCCTTAGTGTGGGGGAGGTGACCCTACAATCATTAAGGTCTAAACCAGCAGAGTGCAATCTCTATCAAGTCCTACCAAAGTAGATAGACTGCAATATTTGTTTGGACTTTCTATCTGTTTGTCTTCTGAGGCTCTGCCTAGCTAGGACTGAAGAGTTTTGTTGCCAGGTTGGAAGCAAAGTGAACAAATTTTCTAGCCATAGCAACTCCAGAAGATAATCTCCTCAGCTATAGAGCGGCTTCAGCCTGAAGAATCGTGTAAGGGTATAAGATGCAAACAAAATACTACAGTAAAATCCAGGGAGAGAAGTCATTACTGACCTTGGGGATCTGAGAAGACTTCTTGGAAGAGCCACATTTGAGTTTGGCTTTATAGGGTAGTTTGAGGCATTCTATAATAAGAGTAAATACTAAGAGTAAAAAGCATGGAGATGAGAAAGTGTATAAGATGTAGGAGGGGAGAGTATGTGGAAGAGATAAATAATGCAGCACAATCTCACCTCCCTTCTCCAACTAGACCATGTCCTACAATGGTCCACACCTTTCCCATTTTAAAATTAACTGAAAGGTGGAAAAAATAAGAAAATTGTCTTTGTTTATTGTTTGTTCATTATGAAAAAGGATTTAATTTGAGAAAACAAAATGCTGCCTTAGAAGTTCTCTTCCAACAAGATGTCCTCCATATGTACATCAAAATCATTTAAGACTCTGAAAGACATTACTGTTGAAACACCGCTCTTTTATGAATTAAAAACATTGGTAAAAGATGTCATCAGGGAAATGTATGCTTGGAGAAGACTATAGAATGGTCACATGCCAAGGGCAAGGGATCTTAGAAGGACAATACAACAGTTACCATGGTATTCCTGTTATGTCAGGAGAAAGTAAGAAAGGCCTCCAGCATGTCGAGTAGACCCCTCTGGCAATTTTATGGGAAGACATGAGCAGGCCTGGATGAGCCATTATCTGCATCATTGGAGGGACTATCCAAGTTGATGAGATCACAAATACATTCAAGTATCTGAGTATCAGTATCATTATTTCATATATTTTGTGCATAGCCAAACAATAATCAATAAATATGTCTTTATTTTATCTTCCTTATTTATTAAAGAGCAATTTTCTAATTGTATAAATCTTTGAAATATCTTGTTTATCTTCCAGTTATTTATTAATTTTATAGTTATCTTGAATATTTTTCACATTTCCCCCCTTTTTTGTTAATATCATATAGAAATTCTACTGTTTTTGGATTTTGTATCTACTTTGCTATAATTATTGTCTCAGTTTTTTCCCTGATTCTCTGAGATTTTCTAACTACATCAATATTTTATCTTTTCTCTCCTCTTTCTTAATGTTTATACCTTTTGTTTTGTTCTTTTGTCTTATTATTATAACTAGTATTTCTAGAAGTAGATCAAATAATAATGGGAGATGTAGCATCCTTGCTCTACAACTGTTTGTGCTGAGAAATTTTCTCCATTGCAGAGAATGCTAGCTTTTGGTTTTAAATATATCCTTTTAATGCTGTTAATGAAGCTCCATTCCTCCATTCCTATAAGTTTTAGTAGAAATGAGTGCCTTTTGGGGGGAAATTCACAAATAGCAATCAAAACTTTGAATGAGAATGGGATGTTTATAGCAGTTGTCCTTTTTTTTCTTTCTTTTTAAAAATTTATTTATTTTTCATTTTCAACATTCACTACCGTAAGATTTTGAGTTCCAAATTTTCTCCCCATCTCTCCTCTCTCCCCACCCAAGCCAGCATGCAATTTGATATAGGTTCTACATATACATTCATATTGAACCTATTTTCACATTAGTCACGTTGTAAAGAAGAATTAGAACCAATGGGAGGAACCACAAGAGAAAAAGAAACAAACAAACAAAAGGATAAAAAAAGGGAGAGAGTAAATAACATGCTTTGATCTGCATTCAAACTACATAGTTCTTTTCCTGGATGTGGACAGCATTTTCCATCATGAGTCCTTTGGGGTTGTCTTAGATCCTTGCATTGCTAAGAAGAGATGAGTCTATCAAAGTTAGTCATCGCATATTGTGGCTGTTACTGTGTAAAATGTTCTCCTGGTCCTGCTCACTTCACTCTGCATCAGTTCATTCAAGTCTTTCCAGATTTTTCTGAAGTCTGCTTGCTCATCATTTCTTATAGCACAGTAATATTTCATTCCATTCATATACCATAACTTGCTCAGACATTCCCCAACTGACGGGCATCCCCTTAATTTCCAATGCTTTATCACCACAAAAAGTATAGCAGCTCTCTTTGTAGTGGCAAAAAATTGGAAACTGCAGGCCTTTTTTTCGGTCAAAGACTTTCTATATCTATTTGAAATAATTGTGGGTTTTTAACTTGTTTGCTTATGTGAATAATTATTATGTGTACTAAATGTTGAACATATACTATCCTTGTATAGTACTACATGTACTATCCTTGCATCCCTAGTATGAATTTAACTTGATTATAGTTCACTATAGCTATTGTGAAATGTTTCTGTAGTTTCCTCACATTGTTTTATTTAAATTTTTAAAATTAATATTCATTGGTGAAATTAACCTAAGGAAATGATCAGCTCTGACCCTCCCTAATTTGGATATCAGGGCCATGCACATAGAAGGAGTTTGATAGGGTGCCTTCTGTCTCTATTTTTAAGAATAATTTTTGTAATATAAATATTAATTGCTCTTTAAATGTTTTATAGAATTCGCTTAAATATCTATCTGGCATAGAACTATTCTTCCAGCCCTTTTGGCAATGTATTTATGACTTGCTTTGATTTCTTTTTTGCAAGTGTTGGGGTATTTAAATTTTTAAAATTGTATTATTAGTTTGAGTTTCATATTTTTGTAGATATTTATTACTTTCCTTTGAATTCCCAGTCTTGCTGGTATATAAATCTATATAGTGATTTCTGATAATTCTTCTTATTTTTTCTCTATGAGCTCATCTTTCCAGTTTTTATTTTGGTAGTTTGATTTTTCTCTCTTTTTTTCTTTATCAGTTTGGCTAATGATTAATTGATTTTGTCTTTAAAAACCAATCTTAGTGTTATTAATTCTTTAATTTCTTGATTTTTCAGTTTTTCTGTTCTCTTTTATATTTGTAGGTTTGCTTATGTGTTTCATAGTCTTTTTTTTCCGGTGAGGAAATTGGGGTTAAGTGACTTACCCTGAGTCACATAGCTATTAAGTGTTATGTGTCCAAGGCCAAATTTGAACTCAGGTCCTCCTGATGCCAGGGCCGGTGCTCTATCCACTGTGTCACCTCACTGTCCCCTTGTTTCTAGTCTTTTAAATTGAGGGCTCAGTTTGTTGGTCCCCTCTTTTTCTATTTTGCTGATGTAAATTTTCAGATATATCACAATTTCTTTTTAGGCACATTATTATTCAGGGTGTCAATACTTTCTAATAACCTACCTTCATCAGGACATCTTCTATCCACTGATACTCAGCCTAGACTCACTTGCCAATCATTAGCATATTGCCACCCCACCTTACACTCTCCATTCCAGGGATACTGAGCTCTTGTTTACAATCCCCTTCTCCCAACTCCCTATTGTTTGCTCTTTCATTCCCATCCATCTCAACTCTACCTCCCATTATCCTGCTCCAGTTCTGCCTGTCCCTTCTACTGTGTCCCATGGAATTCCTGATCTATAACAAACTTCCATTCATTTTAGACCTCTTTCATCTTCCTTGTATCTTTTTGCAGTCATTGAGATCTGACTCTCCTTATATGACACTGCCTCCTTGCCCATCTTTTACAGTATTGATTGCTCCTTCCCTTATATTCCCAACTCATTGATCCTGGTGTGGAGAGGGAGGAAGGTGGGAATATTCCTTGCTCCCCATTGCCACTTGCAGACTTTACCTTTACCACCAACATTCAGCAATCTCTCTTCCTTTGAGATTCACTCTAGCCAAACATACTTCCCAATTCGGAGCCTGCTGGCTATTATCTATCAGCTCCCAGTACATTCTCCCTCCCTTCTCAAGGAGTTAAGTGCTTCCCTCTGCCATAGCTCCTGACCTCATACTAGGGGAAATCAATATACATGTTGATCTTCTCTCAAATATTCTAAATTCCTAGTTCCTCAAACTACTCAACATTCATGACCTATTCCTCTTCTCTGTCTTAGCTACACACAGGGATGATCATACCCTTGATCTTGTCATCACCTACAAGTGTTCCACTTCCATGTTCAAGAACTGTTAAATTCCTTTATTTGCTAGTAATCACCTATCATTGCATCTCTTCTCATGCCTTACTACTCCTTAGAGTGACTTCCAAATGCTTCACCCATCAGTATTTTTCTCTGGTGATCACCCCTGCTCTGAGTAGAGGTAAAGCACTCTGACAACTGGTGACACTGGGAGACCCATCAAAGCCATCAAATATGCCACCAACAACTGGACTCCTAGTGCTGGTGGCAGTAGCAGTAAGGTCCATCAAGGAGCCAGCCCTGAGGAGTGACCTGATTGACTTATCCAAGCAAGGAGCCAGCCTAACTGAGCAAGGGATAGATATTCATCCACAGGTTCTGTCACACCCAGAAGAGAACTTCATGGAAATTCTGTAAAGCAAAATAGAACTCCCAGGATCAGGAATTACTCTCACTTCCAGGTATGAGGGAATGTTTTACGTTTGAACTCATTCTCCCTAGGGATTGAATGCATGTGTAAAGGGGAGAGTTTACCTTTTGGTTTAGGAACATAATGTTCTTTGGGCCTTGCTATACCTTTTCAACAAATACAACTTTGTAAAAGCTAATCGATGTTAATTGGTTAATTGATGCTGGGGAGATGTTAACTGGTTACCTGATATTGGGAAGCACAATGATGGAGGATCATGAGCAACAGTACTAGAAAAACCCTCAGTCTCTTGGAGTTATTCTTAAGGGTAGCGGTACTGGGAATCCATCCTATCAGTACAAGTAGGAGTTGGGAAGTCTCCCAGAAGGTGTGGGGCATCTCTATATGCTCTCACTTTGTGACTTTGTTAGCTCCAGTGGATTCAATTATCATCTCTATACAGATGACTCCAACATCTATATCTTTCTCCAGAACCAAAGTCCTATATCACAAACTGCTTATTAATCATTTTGAACAGGTTTGTAGGCATCTCAAACACAAAATGTCCAAAACAGAACTCATTATCAAACCAACCCCCTTTCTGAGCTTTCCCATTACTGTTGAGGACACCATCGTCCTCCCAGTCAACTCAATTTTTTTTTTAGGTTATACATGTGCAGTTACGCAAAACACTTCCATAGTAGACATGTTGTGAAAAACTAACTCTATTTCCTTTAATCCTATCTTGCCCCCCCATTTATTCTATTCTTTCTTTTGATCCTGTCCCTCCTCAGAAGTATTTGCTTCTGATTACTCCCTTTCCCAGTCTGCCCTCCTCTCTATCATCCCCCTACTCTCTTGTCCCCTTCCCCCCCTATTTTCCTGTAGGGTAAGATAGATTTCCACACCCAATTGAATGTATATGTCATTCCCTCCTCAAGCCAAAGCCTATGAGAATAAGATTCACTCATTCCCTCTCACCTTCCCCCCATTTTCCCTCCACTGTAAGAGCCTTTTCTTTTCTGTTTTTTTTTGTGAGATAATTTACCCTGTTCTGCCTCTCCCTTTCTTCTTCTCCTAGTATAATCTTCTCTCATCCCTTAATTTTATTCTCCAGATATGACCCCTTAATCTTCAACTCACCCTGTGCCCTCCATCTATCTATCTATCTATCTATCTATCTATCTATCTATCTATCTATCTATCTATCTATCTATCCATCTATCTACATACATACAATTTTTCCCCCTTCAACTACCCTAATACTGACAAAGGTCTCATGAGTTATAAATATCATCTTTCCATGCTGGAACCAGTCAACTCTATTTACAACTTCAGCAGCTTCCTCTACTCCTCATTCTCATTCCACATGTCTAATCAGAGGCCAAATCTTATCATTGTTATTTCCCCAACAACTTTCTATTTACATAGCTACCACCTTAGTTAAGTCCTCCTCATCTTCTTTGTACTCTTGCAATAACGTGCTAATCACCCTGCCTGACTAAAGTCTCTACCCACTCCAAACCATCTTCTCTATAGCTGCCAAAGTAATTTTCCTGAAAGGGCAAGTCAGACCATGTTAGTCTCATACTTAACAAATTCTAGTGGCTTCCTATTACCTCTAGAATAAAATATAAACTTCCTTCTTTGGTATTTAAGCTCTTTACAACCTGGCTTCTTCCTACTTTTCTATTCCATTCAACATTATTCCCCTTTATACTTTGTAAGGAGCAGCCTATTTACTATTCCTTACACACTCCCATCTCTGTGCCTTTGCACCTGATGTCCCCTATACCTGGAATGCTCTCTTGACACATCTCTGCCTCCTGGAATCCCTGATTTCCTTCAAGACTTATTCAAAAACTACCTACTACTGGAGATCTTTACTAGTTCATCCAGCTACTAGTGCCTTTCCCTCCAAGATCACCTTATATCTGATTTGTCTGTATCTTATAAATACTTGTCAATATACCTGTTGTCTCCTCTGTTAATGTAAACTCTTGAAGGGAAAGGGTTATTTTACTTTTATCTTTGAGTCTATTTAGCATTTAGCGCAGTGTCTAACATATAGAAGGCATTTAATAAATGCTGATTGAGTGATAGGCAAGAGGGACTACAGAACTGGAGTAATAACAATGATGATAATAATAATGGTAATTCACATTTATAAAGTGTTTTAAGGTTTGTAAAAAGCTTTGTATGTAGATCTAATTTAATCATTATAACAACCTTATAACACAAGTGCTATAGATGAGGTCAGAGAGGGTTAAATGACTTGCCCGGGGTCATATAGCTAATAAGTGTTAAATCCACATCGTCTGTCCGAGTTCTAAGTCCAACTCTTTATCCACTATGCCAGGCTGGGTGCCACTTTCCTTTCCTGCTTTGAGGAACAAATATCCATCATTATCATCATCCTCAGACATTTGTTGAGTGTCTATTATGTATAAGTTGTGATAGATTTAAAGTGAGCTGAATGAGCTGCTCAGAAAGTCACTTACTCTCTCTTGATTTAGTCTATAAAGTGAACTTACAAACTCCGTACATCCATTTCCATAGAGGGTAGAGGAAGATCATTCACTCAAGAATGTTACCTCTCACAGACTGTTCTCAGAGAGTCCCCAGGCCTTAGAGAAAGCTTCCTCTTGAGAAGCAGGACTATGCAACAACACCATAAATCTCTTCCTGGTACTGCCATCACTACATTTTGAATGGCTAGAACATCATGGAACAGGGAAGATAGGGCAACAAAACATAGTGTTGAGGAGATTATGCAGATCTCCTGCAGAAAAATAAGTACTTACTAGCAGAGGCAGTGTTGTAGCTAGAGCAAAGCAATTAGGACTTTACTGCATGGGGACAAAATCTGGCAGGGTGGTGCTCTGCAATATGATAGCCTACCACAATCTAGAGACCACTGTTCCCATGCCTCATACCTTGTGCTCCTCCTGGCCTGTATCAGGTGGTACAGCCTCATTGCTATGCCATCCCTCTTCCAAGAACCACCTTCTCTCTGCTAATGAGGGGGAAGGAGCAAAACTCTCCAATGGACAGGATTCCCCTTCTCCTAGCACAATTGGAACAGTGGTTGGGTTGTCCTAGTCTTAGTTCCACCCTCCTGGCCTCACTCCAAACTGTTTTTGCCCCAGGCAAAAAAATTCTTAGTTATGACTTTGAATAGAGTCCATTATTTTCCTTTTTAAAAAAATTTATTTTTAGTTTTCAACATCCACTTTTATAAGATTTTGAGTTCCAAATTTTCTCCCTCCCTCCCCTCGCCCCTCCCCAAGAAGACATGCAATCTGATATAGATTATCCATGTACAATCATATTAAACGTATTTCCATATTAGTCATGCTGTGAAAGAAGAATCATAACAAAAGGGAAAAACCACAAGAAAGAGAAAAAAAGAGAGAAAATAATAAGCTTTGATCTGCATTCAGACTCCATAATTCTTTCTCTGGTTGTGGATAGCATTTTCCATCATGAGTCTTTTGGAATTGTCTTAGATCATTGTATTGCTGAGAAGAGTTAAGTCTATCAACGTTGATCCTTGCACAATATTGTTGTTACTGTATACGATGTTATCCTGGTTCTGTTTGTTTCACTCAGCATCAGTCCATCTAAGTCTTTCTAGGTTTTTCTGAAATCTGCCTGTTCATCATTTCTTATAGAACAATAATATTCCATTACATTCATATACCACAACTTGTTCAGCCATTTCCCAATTGCTGGGCATCCCCTTAATTTCCAATTCTTTTCCACCACAGAAAGAGCTGCTATAAATATTTTTGTACATGTGGGTCCTTTTCCCTCTTTTATGATCTCTTTGGGATACAGACCAAGTAGTGCTATGAGCAGTGTTCATTTTCAAGAATGTTAAAAGGTACTTCTGTTGTAGGAACATAACTAGTTTAGATGAAATGTACCCTGGAGGATGAATTCATTCCTCTCATGTCTATTATGTATCTTCTCATTGTTGTGGCTTTTGATTCATCTACTGCCTTCTATAAATCCTTACCACTTATGTCTGCATTGTCATTTCAAATCCAACTCTGTCTCCTGGGATAAAGGAATATCAACAGAGTAACTGTAGTGTTTCCCACCAGGAACCACTCCCATGCCTGGATACATAGCTACTTTCAATTTCAGCTTTTTCTCCCAGGCTCTTCTACTTTTTCCCTCATTTGCTGCTTATTCATTGATCTCATTTAAATGAGTCCCAGCATCTTATGTGACCTCAATCATATTTCCACCCAAGATTTTCACCAGTCCTGTGTTTCCTACATCACCAGATAGATGTTGAAATTTCAGTGTGTTGGCCCCTGTTACCACTGGTAGGGACATTCCACTCTAAGGGCTAAAGCACACTGAAACTCCTTGGAGGGGAAAATATAGACTTCTGGACTTAATTTTTTTTTTAAAAAAGGAGGCTTGGTCTGTGAGTTTTGAACTTACAGCCCCTCAATAGGTTAGGAATCTACTTGCAAGATCCTTGCAAAGAAAACTGTACCCTTTTGGGAACACTCCCAGAAAAGCTAGTAAAATTTCTGAAAGTCCTTGTTTATTTACAGGATGGCCTGATGCCAGAAAATGAATAATTATATATTCAAGGAATGTAATATGGTATATCATTAAAGATATAATGCTAATTGAATTTAGTTTGTTTTCTGTTAAGGCAGTCCCTTAGCAATTAATATCTGGAACCAGCTGTTTGTAAGTATAATATGACACAATATTAGACCAAACCTGCACTTACACAGAAGTGGGGCACTGTATACCCTTTACCCCAGAGTTCCTTTCAATTTATAACTAATCTGCTTTACTAACCACATTATGGCATTGGCCACTTAATGAAATACTTCCAGATTTCCAAGTGCAAAAGGATGTCTGTGGAGGCACTGGGTTCACTGGCAGCATGCAATGAGCAGTTACCCATGAGAATCAGTTAGTTTACTATCCCTACCACAAGAGCAGAAGCATGCAAATAAAATTATACTCACTATCAGAGAAAGCTGAATAGGTTTGAAATAAAAATGGATACCCTATCCCTATTTCCTTGTACTTTTCTCCAAATGTGGAAATTGAATTCAAAGCTCTTCTAATCTTTCTCAAATACCTTTCCTACCTATCCTGGCCTCACTACACTCAATTCTCTGATAGGGTCTTAAGATCAAAGATTTAAAGGTGGAAGGGACTTCTGAGATCAATCATCTGGTCCAACCTCCCACTTGACTGATGAGGTCCAGGGATGGGAAATAGCCTTGATTAACATCACAGATGAAGTAAGAAACAGGGGCTAGGATTCATATTCAGGTCCTCTGCCTCGAAGTCCACTGTACCCATCTATCTTCCATCCTTTTTTTTTATGTGAGGCAATCTGGGTTAAGTGACTTGCCTATGGTCACACAGCAAGTAAGTGTCAAGTGTCTGAGGCCAGATTTGAATTCAAGTTCTCCTGACTCCAGGACCCATGCTTTATCTACTATGCACCTAGCTGCCCCCATTTGGTGCTGCATTACTTTATGGACCCAGCTCCCAAATACTGGAGCATTTCAAAAGCTTTGTATTGGTAACTACTGAAAAGAGAACCCAGCTCTTAAGGTAATTCCCAAAGACATGTTGGAGAGGGATCTAGGGTGGAGGTGTGAGAAAAGGATGAATCAATGATTCTCTAAGGACAATGGAAGGGTGAACTCATCTCAAGAATTAGTGAACTGGCTTTTCAGCTTTATCCTAAATAATAAATTAGAAAGGTAAGTATAAAGTATGGAGAAAGAAGAAGAAAAAAATTCAGTGGTGGATAAGAGAACTGCATGGGACTTTTCAAGAATAGCAAGTATTTGGGCTTATGTCAGTTGAGACAAGTAAGTAAACACGCATATGTTTATATCAACATTCACATGTTCATTTATATGTATCTTTATATGTATATGAGCAAATATACATACAGGACCAAAATTTTGACACTGGAGAGAAAGGAAGTGACATAAAATCATTGAATGTTAGAGCTAGAAATAACTTTAAGGTATGGTTCTCAAACTTTTTGGACCCTTTTATCTTTTTAAAAAATATTGAGGACCCCCTCCCCAAGAGCTTTTGTTTATGTGGTTTCTTTCTATTAATTTTTACTATATTTGAAATTAAAATGTCTTAGTATTTTTATGAAAGGGTCTTAAGTACTGTCAAAGGACCTGGGACCACAGTTTGAGAACTGCTGCCATCTCAGATATTCCTTGGCACCCTGGGATATCTCAGGAGGCTGGGTAGCTAAGGTAAGACTGTCAAATCTATTGTGTTTCCTACATTTGTTGTTGTACGTGTGTTGACTACATTTATTTTGGCATATTTACAATGAGGAAAAAATCCCACTAGAACAATCTTGCATTAGGTCTCTATATTGATTCACTGTCGGTGACCAAGTAATCAATCAATAAGTATTTTTATGTACTTCCCATGTGGAATGCAATCTGGTCAGCTCTAGGATTACAAAGACAAAATAGAAGCAGTCCCTGCCTTCAAGGCACTTAAATACTAATGGGAGAAACACTATGTTTACATATGAATATGTATCAAATATATACAAACTGAATGAAGGTGGATTTGAGAGAGAGTACGGATAGGTTCTTAGGATCAAAGATTTAAAGGTGGAAGGGACTTCTGAGATCAATCATCTGGTCCGGATGGGGGCAGGGCCCAAACCAAGATCTTCGCCCTTTGCCCCAAAGGGAATCTGACTCACAGGCCCCAGACCCTCACCTCCCTTTGCAAGCCTTAGCCTCGCCTTTCAATCTTATTCAGGTCTGGCTCCCTTTTGTCTATAGGTCCCAGAAAGGCCTTCCTTATCTCCCCTTATCTCCTTTTGAAAGTCCTGGCCCCACCTTGGTTTTGTGCAGATGCCTTTCAAACTTCTGCCTTCCCCTTCCCTCCATTGTCTATTCCCACCGTCTATTCAATCTCTCAGACCTCCCCAATTAGAATTCTTACCTAGACCCTTTTCCCAACCCCCTTCTCTGGCCACCCAAAGCTACTTTAGTATTTAAGATCCACCTTGGCCCTTATTCAGATGCTGAGAATCTCACGCTCAAAAGGCTGAGAACTTCTCATGCCTGCCTGTCCTTATGTCACCTGGCCTTAGTGATTTATCACTAATAAACTTTTCCTCTGGCTGAAGAAGATTTGAGTTGAATTCATTCAGCAGGGCCCAGTACCGCGATCTTGGGGTCCCAGCACCCCAAAGCCCCTAGACCTCTTCAGTCCAACCTCTCACTTGACTGATGAGTGGCTGAAGGGGCCAGGAAAAGCTTCACGAAGAACCTAGTATTTGACCTGAGTCTTGAAGGAAGCTGGGGATTCCCAGAGGAAGAAGGGAGAAGGGAAAGCATTCCAAGCATGGGAGACAGCCAGCACAGAGGCAGGAGAGTTCAGAGACAGAGTGGAACTCCGAGGAAGCTAGTGTAGCTGAAACTCAGAATTAGAAAATGAGAGTAAAGGGTAAAAAGACTGGAAAGGGAGGAAGGGGCCAGGTTATGAGGGGCTTTAACTGTAGAACTGAGGATTTTATATTTGATCCTGAAGGCAATAGGAAATCACTGGAATTTATTGAATAAAGTTCAGATGAGTTCACACCTTTGTTTTAGGAAAATCATTTTGGAGGAGAGAAAGGCAAAGTTTACTATTCATTTTCCCAACAGCTACTTATCTTTGCCAAGAAAACCCCAAAACAGGGTCTTGAAGAGATGGATGTGACTGAAACAACTCAACAGCTTGTTCAAAGAGCCCATCTTATTTTCCCTCTCCTTGATAATGTTTCTCATCATCTCCAACCTCTTCTCATAGGTTCTCTGGGGAAGCTGTTTCTCTCCTCAAAGGTCGAGCTGGAGCCTTCTGAGCCACCAGCAGCAGATCCAGCCAGCCAGCCCCGCCACCCCCATCTACAGTCAGGCTCTGTATCTGATCCATATCACCCATCTTTATCCTACATACCTCTCAGGGCACTTTAATAATAGCTTTGGCAGCAGACTGCCAGCGGCTTGGTGGACAGATCCCTTTTATCTCCAGCAGCTCTATGGGGATTTCTTCCAACCTTCCTGTTCCCACCAGTTTGGAATCATCCTGAAGGGCAAAAAAGTCTTTGCATAAAAATAAACTGCAAGTGGAGATAGTGGGAAACATGGAAGTGAAAGGAGAGTAATTAACATTGTAGACCAACAACTCTATCGGTAGAATGGGTCATGCTGGTAAATGTTTAACAACTAGCTTTGCAAAGGAAAAATGCATACACAACATACTTTATTAATATTTTCTCCATCAATTTAAGCCTAGATAATCAACAAAACAATAAATCAAACCCCAGTATATAGTGTTTGCCAATTTTCAAGATTGAAAATTAATAATCATGAACAAACATGCATTTCCTGATCATCTGCTGTATGCAGAGCACCTGTGATGGTGACAAGGCAGCGTGTTGTAGACTGAGGAAAGAAGACTGAACTCCGAGTTCAGCATGGTCTGAGTTCAAAGTCCAGGCCAGGTTTAGCACAGTATAACCATAGTGTTCAGAACCTTCTTCTCCTGAGTTATAAAATGGGACTACTAATACTTAAGCTAACAACTTGGTAAAATTGTGAAAAAAGCACCGTGAAAGCCTTCAAAATGAAGAACTAGTAGATAGAGCACTGGCCCTGGAGTCAGGAGGACCTGAGTTCAAATCTAGATTCAGACACATAACATTCACTAGCTGTGTGACTTGTGTGGTTGACTCATTTTAGACTCTTTGTGAACTTTTGGGGGGCAAATATACTGGAGATATTTGCCATTGCTTTTTCTAGCTTATTTTACAAATGAGGGAACTGAGGCAAACAGGGTTAAGCCCAGGGTCACACAGCTAGTAAGTGTCTAAGGCTGAATTTGAACTCAGGTCTTCCTGAGTTCAGGCCCACTGCACTATCCACTGTGCCACCTAGCTGCTCTGGGCTACGGAGTATAATATAGACAATAAATGCAAAGAGTTCTGTGAAAGGTGTGATCATCCTGAGCTAAAGTATTCTGGGAAGATCCCATAGAAGTAGGTCTCATATACTTTTAAGGATACAAAAGATGGGGATCAGTGGAGGGAAGAAGATGGCATTCTGGGAGGGGGCATGCCATGAACAAAAGGGACCTAAGAAGCACAGTGGATGTTAGGAGGGCAGCCTTGCTAGAGTGTAGCAATCACATTGGGGATGGGAAGGAAGTCAAGCTGTTTGGGTAAGATAAGGCCAAATAATGGATAGAGGGCCTTAATTCATAGGTGCCCCAGACCTTATGAGCTCATCTCATATGAACAGCTGTTCCTATGGCCTCTTGGCTTCCTGGAGGCCTCATTTGTTCACCTGAGGAAGGTTGGAATATAGTGTGCTCAGACAAATCAGGTGACTGAAGGTATTTGGAAGAGTCACTAGACACACCCACCATTCTATAGTTTCTACTTCAGTGTCACCACCCTAATCCAAGCCCTCATCACTTCACTCCTGGGATTGCTGAAATAGCCTCCTAACTGGTCTCCCTGCCTCCATTTTCTCCCTCCTATGACTTTCCCTGTACCCAAGTGAAGAAAAGGAATACCAATCCATCTTTCATTGCAATGCCAGATTCACTGGTCTCAGATAACACTTTCAACACATCATTCTTCTGAACCTCTAACAGCTCATAGCATCAAACATACTTTTCTTAATCCTCTAGCACTGAAAGACCTCATAACCTGGCTCCACCTTGCCTACCCAGCCTTATATCTCATCAGATTCCAAAAACAAAAGGTCCATTTCTGTAGAATATTCTCCTAATCCCAGTCCCAGCCTAATCCCCAAAACACATTGATCCCCTCTCTTATTGGTTCCAGTCCCTGAAATCACCCTGGGCTGTGGTAGGTAAGCTTTAGCCTTATCTTGCCTGAACTAGGCTTCCACTATACTTCCCAGGGACCAGTTCCAAATCATGTGGTCTTCAAACCACCCCCCTCCCTTCCATTTCCCCTTTACGTGTTGTCTTCTATCGTTAGAATGTAAGTTCCTTGAGTCAGGGACAATCTTGTTGGCTTCTATTTGTATCCCCAAAGCTTAGCATAGTACTTGGCACATAAGTTCTCAACAAATGCATTCTCTCTCTATCTATGTCTCTCTGTCTCTGCCTTTTTCTTTTTTAAAATTTTTTTGTTAATTTATTTTGATTTATCAACAATCACTTCCATAAGCTTTTGAGTTTTAATTTTTTCTCCCCCCTCCCTCTCTGCCTCCCTCCCCAAGATGGCACACAATCTGATATAAACTATACACATATATTCCTATTAAACGTATTTTCACATTAGTCATGTTGTAAGGAAGAACTGGAACCAATAGGAGGAACCATAAGAAAGAAAACAAGACAGAAGAAAAAATAGCTAATAGTATGCTTAGATCTGCATTCAAACTCCATAGTTTTTTCTTTGGATGTGGATAGCATTTTACATCATGAGACCTTTGAAGATGTCTTAGATCCTTGCATTACTGAGATGGGCTAAGTCTATCAACGTTAGTCCTCTCACAACATGGCTGTTACTGTGTACAACATTCTCCTGGTTCTGCTCACTTCACTCAGCATCAGTCCATACAAGTCTTTGTAGGTTTTTCTGAAGTCTGCCTGCTCATCATTTCTTATAGCACAATAGTATTCCATTACAGTCATATACCACAACTTGTTCAGCCATTCCCCAAATGATGGGCATTCCCTCAATTTCCATTTTCTTTGCCACCACAAAAAGAGCTGCTATAAATATTTTTGTACATGTGGCTCCTTTTCCCATTTGTACGATATCTTTGGGATACAGCCCTAGAAGTGCTATTGCTGGATCAAAGGGTATGCACATTTTTATAACCCTTTGGGCATAGTTCCAAATTGCTCTCCAAAATGGTTGGATCATTTCACAACTCCACCAACAGTGCATTAGTGTTCCAATTTTCCTATATCTTCTCCAACGTTTATCATTTTCCTGTTTTGTGTGTTGGCCAATCTGATAGGTGTGGCACCTCAGAGTTGTTTTGATTTGCATTTCTCCAATCAATAGTGGTTTAGAGCATTTTTTCATATGACTATAAATGACTTTAATTTCTTCATCTGAAAACTGCCTGTTCATATCCTTTGACCATTTATCAATTGGGGAATGACTTGTGTTGTTATAAATTTGACTAAATTCTCTGTATATTTTAGAAATGAGGTCCTTATCAGTGTCTCTGTCTTTGTCTTTCTCATCTTTGCCTTTACTCTTATGTCTTGCCTCACCTCATCACCCTACTTATTTATACCAATCCTTCAACGTCCAGCTCAGGTCTCCTTGTTCATCAAGCTTTCTCTGGCCTCTAATTTTCATTTACTTGTCCTTTCTCTGAACTCCTATTGAATTTACTATCTGAATTAGATAATTTAGCACCTGATTTTTACTCTCTTATTGCTTTCCAACTATTTCTAGCACACCTAACATTTGCCTACCAAAACTGATTTTGTAAATTCCCTGAGGAAAGGGATTTTTTTCGGTAAACTATCACCCCAACCTCCACTTCATACTATTTTGCATAATGCTAGGGACATAGAAACCACCCAAAAGTAGTTCATTCTTTTCTAGTTTGCCAAATAAGGCAGGGTCTCACAAGTATCTATAGTATAAGGATATTCAAGCACATGGAATAAATGATCTGTCATAGTCCATCTCCATCCCTTGATGTTGTTCAGTTGTTTCAGTCTTGGCCAACTCTGTCACCCCATTTGGGATTTTCTTGGCAAAGATACTGGAGTGGTTTGCCATTTCCTTCTCCAGGTCATTTTACAGATGAGGAAACTGAGGCAAACAAGGTTAAGTGACTTGCCCAGGGTCACATAGCTACTACGTGTCTGAGGCCGGATTTGAAATAATGACTCTAGGGGCAGCTAGGTGGCACAGTGGATAGAGCACTAGCCCTGGATTCAGGAGGACCTGAGTTCAAAACTGGCCTTGGACACAGAATACTTACTAGCTGTGTGACCCTGGGCAAGTCACTTAACCCCCATTGCCCAACCAAAAAAAAAAAAAGAAATAATGACTCCAGGCCTGGTGATGTACCCATAGCACCATATAGCTACCCTAGAGTCATTTTGTTTTCTAAGGGGGAAAGACCATTGATTTAGGTTGTCAGTTCACTGAACTAGGATGAGATTTAGCTTGGAAGGGAAGTTGGAGAGGATGAGATCACAGATCTAGAGCTGGAAGGGACCTCATAGGCCCTCTAGTCCAACCCTCATATTTTACAGTTGAGGAAACAGAGGCTCAAAAAAAGGTGAAGTGACTTGTCCAAGTCACACAGGTAGCAAAAAGCAGAGCTGAAATTTAAATCCAGGTTCTCTGGTTCCAGATTGCATCCATTCCACTCTATGAAGCTAGATCTGGGAGAGCTAAGTTCTACCTGGGCATTCCTTTTGTTTCTCAGGATCTCAGTTTTCCCATCTATGGAATGAAGGGATTGAATTTCTCTTCCAGCTCTAAAATTCTGTGATTTTATGACTTCAACATTAGGTGCTTTTTTTTTTTGAATCAAAAGAATATACCCCAAACCTGAGACGAAGTGCAAATAAGTGTAAATTCCTTGGCATCTTGATTGGGATTGGCTCTCATCCATATTCAGAGTTATCAGTTTCTCTTCAATGGCAGTGCACAATAGTTCTTAGACCTGTAACAAAGTAATTCCAAGAAGTAATGACTTACAAGCTAGATATCTGGGACCCCAAAACCCCAGGTGTCATTATAAAGCTGCTGCCATGTCACTTCTAGTCAGGAGGAGTGCATGACTAATCACAAAGTGATTTCAACTTCTGTTTCCCAGAGTCCTTGGAAGCCAGGAGCTCCTGAGAGAGTGTAGCTGCCAGAACAGAAGGTAGAAAGAGGGAGGCAGAGAAAGGGACACGCCTTTGGGTGGGGTCTTAAGTCTTAAGCAGGTGTGAGTCATTGGTGTCTGTAGTCTTAGGAAAGCCACACCTCTTTACCCAAATTCTCAATACCAGATGGAACATTTGCCTAAACCAAACTCCTTAGTCAAGTCAGAACTGGTTTCCCAACAGGGCAATTCCTATTAAAATTAATTGAACTGAAATGAGCTTTTCTCCCTCTTCCTGAATTTGTATCTTGATTTCATTTTTAAGTGTTTGCTAAATTCTGAGAAGGAAAAATATATACATATATGTGTGTGTATGTACACATGTATACATGTATGTATGTGTATATATATAGAGAGAGAGAGACAGAGAGAGAGACAGAGACAGAGACAGAGAGAGAGAGAGAGAGAGAGAAAGAGGGAGGAAGTAAAATTTGATACCCACAAGAATGGGATGAGTCAACAATTCCCCTCTCTCCTAACTTTTAGAAGAGAAAGATTAGAAGGAGTTCATGGAGAACAAAAACACTGGATTTAGAATCTGAAGACCTGGGCTAGTCCTTCCCCTTCCTAACTCCAACTTTACTATTTATTGTGTAGCCTTGGGCCAGTCCTTGGCCACAGTTTCTTTATCTGCAAAATTGAAGTAGATGCCTACTAAAGGCTTTTTTAAACTTTAAAATCCTGTGGTCCTTTGGTTGCATATTCAAGCCAAGTCCCTGTGTTGTATAGTATGCTTCAATTGCTTGCCTGTACCATAATCTGGTTTTTCATCCTGCATATTTATGCATTATAGCCTGTTTTCACAAGGAATAAGAAAAACCAGAGGGAAGAGAGCTAGGTGGTGATTTGCAGATTTTCTGGTCCTTTCTTGGTGCTCTACTGTACCGAGGACTCTTATGAGGTCTGTGACATCTAAACTCTGTATCTTTAAGGAGGCACTTAGTAAATGTTTGTTGTTTAAGAAATAAGTGTGGTCCTGATGTCTGCACATATATAGTTGGAGTAAGACATGCCAATGGCCTTAGGAAGCTTAATTGTTTTCAGTATTCTGATAATCGAGTCCAAATCCAACTCGGCAGAGCTCCACACTTTCCCAGCTGAAATCTATTTGAAGTTGTCTCTTATCACCAGTGATTTAAAATGTATGCTCAGTAAGAAATGGCAATGTGATAAGGACTGAGATACATGTGAGCTGCCCTCCTTATGATCTGAAAAAAGCCCACAGTCAACACAGAGACCTCTGGCTATCAAGTGTTTTATATAAATAAGTTATTGTTGTTACCATTGCTATCATTTTTCAGGGGATTGCGAAGGATGGCACAATGGACGGAGCAATGGGTCTGGAGTCAGGAAGATCTGAGTTCAAATTTAGTCTTACACATTTGTGACCTGTGTGAACCTCCACAAATCACTTAACCACTGTTTGCCTCAGTTTCCTCAACTGTAAAATGGAGATAATAATAGCATGTAGCTCACAGTAAAAAGCACTTAGCACAGTGCCTGGCACAGAATAGGTGATATACAAATACTAATTCCCTTTGCTTCCCCAATTACTCAGGTCCCACAAAAAATTATCATTAAGGAACCTCCTGTACATTGGTCCCTGTCCCTCCCCTATACAAAGTATTGTGTGTTTGGGAGGGTATTTTCTTTTATTGTGAACTTAGATACTTGCTCGTCAAGATGGATTAATCTGGTGCTGAAGTCAGAGAAACTTATGTCTTTTTACCTCATCTGCTATGGAAGGAGTAAAGTTAGAAAGATATTTACCCCAAGCAATTAAGATAAATAACTCAGGCTTAACATAGAGAGGCTTACTGTAGACTCAGGCTTAATGTGGGTCTAGACCTAAAGTCAAAAAGACCTGGGTTTAAATTCCATTTCTGCCACTACCATTACTACCAGTTTGCCATTGTGCAAGTCATTTAGCCTCTTTGGGACTCAGTTTCCTCATTTGTAAAATAGGCCTTGAATTAAATGACCTCTAAGATCCCTGGTAGCCCTCCATTTATGATCCTATTACCCTTTGGGCAGAAAGCAAAAAAAAGTCCTCCTTGCCATCAGAAGGCCACTTGATGGGCTGAGAGCAAACACAAGATTGGAAGAATGGACCAATGTGTTTGGTACAAAGAGAAGATAAATCCCCATCACAGACAGAGTGACAACCCATCTGAAGAGAAGTTATTATCTTCTGAAGCCACAAGGGGAGCCTATAAAGTTAGCAAGCCTGAGGGCAATGGGGAAATTAAGATGTCTCCGCTAGGCCTAAGGGAATTTTACCATATAATAACTTTGGAAGTTTAAGGTTACCTTGTCAGAGATTAGTTAGATTTCTTTTACACGTATAATTTCTAATTACATACCTTACTCGAGTGTATAATTTTTGAATTTGTATATTTTCTTTTCTCTTGTAAATAAACTCTTAAAAAGTACCTTTGTAGTCTGGAGTATGGGGACACAAAGGGCACAGAAGGGAAAGAAGTCAGTATGGATCTAGGAAAGGTTACAAAGAGGAACAGGGAAAGGAGGGAGTGGTGATGATAAGAAGGTGATAATAGGGAAGAAATGCCTTACTCTTGCAGGATTTGGAATTTCCTGACCTTTCTACATTTATATTATTAAATTCTAAAATAGATTCTGTATTTATTTTCTGTGACAAAAAATTTTAAGATTTGAAGTTTTAAAATTCTATTTTGAGTAGAAGAAAAAACAAGTTTGAGGGATGAGGAAAAAATACAATATTTCTATATTCAGCTATTCACTACTGAAGTCTGGGCCTGGGCTTGCTTCTTATCTTGCTCAACATCCAGAAGTTTGTTCAAACATGACTTTCTTTTTAACTTCAAAGTTGGAGGTACATATGAGGCAGTTTTGTGGTTTCAGGATCAAGGTGGGAATCAAGGTTTGGAAAAGCTACAATCAGAGTAACTAGTTAAGAAATAATCGCCTACTCTAAAAAGTCTCAAACCATACTTCCCACATATTCATAAAATTCAGGCCTGATCAAAACAGTTATGACACCAAGTGGACACTTTGGAGTGTCTATAACAAGGCAGTCCTACAGTAGGTTTGGAACACTAGAAATAGACTTAAAAATACTGCACGCATCAGGGACACACATGATTGGTGGAGACCAACTTTAGACAAGTCCCTACACATAGGGATTCATATAGCCAACCTCTCTTTAACGCTAAATTTACTCTGGATGCTTCATACGTGCATTGTACATAAGGTCTCAAGCACACATAGACTCAGAGTTCCTTGAGGGTGAGGTTGGGTCCTATTTCATCTTTATGTTCTTAGCACCTAGCCCAGATCCTTGCCAAAAGTTGCACTTGAGAGACTTGAATAGAATTGAATCTCACTTCCGAGCCCAAGAAGGCTGGCTATAGGTACTACACTGGCCTGATTGTTGGGACTGCAGCTTTGGTCAGTGGTCTTGGGTCCAGTCTTGCCTAGGATGATTAATGGGTACCATCACCAGTCTTGCAAAATCCACAGCTGCTGATGAATGCACAAATGGACCTGCTGAACCTTCAAACCGTGCGACAAACCTGCTCCACCTTACCCTGAGCACCACATGAGACACAAATGCTTCTTACAACCGCTTCTCAAGTTTGAGCAAGTTTCTTTATTAAAGAAGCAACATGACCTGCTCAAAACCAGCAAGGGAGAATGCTATTTTATGGGCCAAATGCATAGCTCTGTGTGTCATTTCCCTAAAACACCTTACAATATTTGCAAATGGTACTGGGCAGCTTATTCTGTGAGTGATGAGCTCTCCTTCCCAAGAAAAGTGTTAGGAACATCATTTGAAATTAGTTCAGAGCGATTCTGCCTGTGGCTGGATCTGAGTAAGATAGATCAGTCAATAAGCATTTTTTAAATGCCTATGTGCCAGACACTTCTTAAGTGATGGGGATACAAAGAAAGGTGAAAGACAATCGAGTGGGGGAGACGACACGCAAACAGCTATGTACAAACAAGTTACAGGGAAAATAGGAAATAATCAACAGAGGGAAGGCACCAGAATGAAGAGGAGTTAGGAAAGGCTATCTGTAAAAGGGGTGATTTTAGTTGGGGCTTGCTTGGTACAATTTATTCACTGTTATGACCATATTCTAGGGGATTAGACTTTCCTCAACTTGAAACAGAAGCCTTCACTAGGATTTTTCTAAGAGGTACATAGAGCTATGTGAAATAAGCTGTCCATGTAGATGTTTACATTTGAATCTGAATATTGTCATAACATTAGCCTATCCTCACTTTGCAGTCTGTTTTCAGATGGGTATCATATTTGAATATAATCATTGCTTCCTCTAAGGTCATCATTTCTTAATTTTTGTCTCCTGCATTTCATCCCATCCTCTCTAATTGATCCAGATTTCATAGGGTTGTGTTTTTTTGTTGTTTTTTTGGTGAGGCAATTGGGGTTACATGACTTGCCCAGGGTCACACAACTAGTTAGTGTCTGGTCTGAGGTTGGATTTGAACTCAGGTCCTCCTGACTCCAGGCCTGGTGCTCTATCCACTGCACTACCTGTGCTCCAATTAATTGCTTTTCTACATCATAAGTGAAAGTTCATTGGTCAGTTGGACATTGAAATAACTATGGTGGTTGAAGGGGTATGGCCAATGCAAAGTACAGAGCTGAGAGATGTAGTATTAAGTGCAGGGAAGTGTAAGGTCAGCTTGGCTGGACCTCAGCATGTGGGAAGGAGAATAAATGCATAGTAAGTCTGGTAAGATAAGTTTTGAGGACTTCATAGCTTTTTAAGTGCTTTAAATGCTAAACAGAGGAGCTTGTATTTTATCTTAACAGCAATAGGGAACCACTGGAAATCACCAAGTAGGGGAGTGATGTGGTCAGACCTAAACTTTAGGGAATCATTTTGGCAAGTGTGTGGAGGATGGATTTGAGTAGGGAAATGCGTTGAGTCAGGGATCCCAATTAGGAAGCTATAGTAATGTTCTAGTTAAGAGGTAATGAGGTGGGAAAACTGAGAAATGGTTAGGAGGAAACAAAGCATAGGCCAACATCTCACATAATATTCCAACATAAGATCAAAATGGATAAATGATTTAGACATAAACGGTGATATTATAAGTAAATTAGGGGAGCATGGAAAAGATCTATGAATAAGAGAAGATAGAGAGGATCATAGGATGTAAAATGGAGAATTTTGATCACATGAAGTTAAAAAGCTTTTACACAAACAAAACTAATGCAACCAAAATTAGAAGGAAAACAAGAAACTGGGGGAAATAATTACAGCAAATTTCTCTGATAAAGGTCTCATTGCTCAAATATGTAGGGAACTGAGCCAACTTTATAAAAATAAGAGCCATTCCCCAATTGATAGACAGTCAAAGGATGTGAACACAGAATTTTCAGAAGGAGAAATCAAAGCTATCAATAGTCACACGAAAAAATGTGCTAAATCACTACTTATTGTAGAAGTGCAAATTAAAACCCTAGGATATCACCTCTTGCCTATCAAAATGGCTAGCATGACAGAAAGAAAATAAATGCTGGAAGTGATGTGGAAAAATAGGGACCCTAATGTACTGTTGGTAGAGTTGTGAACTAGTCCAACAGTCCTAGAGAACAATTTGGAACTATGCCCAAAGGGTTATAAAATATGCATACCCTTTGACCCAGAAATACCACTACTAGGTTTGTATCCCTAGTTTTGGAGTTTTGCTTAACTTATTAACATATGTGAGGTACTTTATGAATCTTAAAGGGCTGTATAAATGACAGCTATTACTATTAACATCAACATTAAATCCTTTCCTTTCTTCTTTTTATTGAGTTTTCTAATTCTTCCAGTCTTTTTTCTCTATTAACTAATCAAGTAAAATTCCCTTTTTCCTCCCCTTCAATTTGTTTTATTTTTTTAATTTATTTTTGTGCTTTTTAAAAAAGATTTCTTTCCCTCATTCTCTTCATTATTTCTTTTCCCTTTCTGTCCATTCTAGACTTTTATTCTGATAACAGCACTTATGCTTATATAGTGCTTCTTTAGTCTTTCTGTTCCTCAAGGAATTAAAGCTTCTGAGGTAACTATTTTTGAGTTCCTCTTTCTAAATAGTTTCTATGGTATTGCCCTGAAGTTATAGCCCTTTCCTCCATTATTTTTGTTGTCACTCACTCTTAGAAATACCAGTTCCTTTGTATGATAGAGAGGATATAAGTATTGCCCTATGGTAGGAATTTTCTTATGTCACAATTGTGAAGTTTATTACTATCTCTTTCCTACCTGATGATCATTTCCCCACATTTAATATTGCTAGGTCTGTGCCCTCCCACTCTTCTGGGTATCAGTTATCCCCAGTAGCTGATTTCCTTCTCCTAAGGAAGAATGAGTGATCTCTCTAGTTACCAAATACTTGCAGAGTATACCCTTTATAAGGTCGTCATTTCCCATCATAGACTATATTTCTCCTTCTATGGGACTCCTCACCACTGAAACAAGATTTCCCTTCTTTCCCCTGATTAAATCCCTACTTTTGCCTCCTCACACTTTCTCCTGTAAGCTTTCTTCTTCCTGGGAAAATGCAGAAGTTTCCATTCATTGTTAATTTTTGACTGGATTAGGATACATTACATGTTACCCTCTGTCTTCATTGTTAATTTTTGACTGGATTAGGATATATTACATGTTACCCTCTGTCTTCTTTCTTCCGGTTCCCCTTTTATTCATCCTCTTATTCTACAGTTTAGTACTACAAAAAAAAACACTGATTCATCTGTAGGCACAGTGTTGTGAGTTTTAGTTTATGATGTTTCAAGCCTGTTCCTCTACTATCACTTCTATTAGATTTCCACTTTCACCTTTGTCTCCTTGTGTATTTTTAGAAAGAACTATCTTATTGGTCTCTGTTGCTATTTTGTTTGTTGTTGTTGTTGTTGTTGACCTCATGGGCATCTTTTTAGGTTTTGTTTTCCATTTTTTTCTGGGATAATTTATTTTGTTACCCCTGCCTTTTTTTAATTGCTGTATTTGTTTACCTTTCTTATATACTTCTGCTGCTTATTGTGATTGCAAAGTAAATAATCTGCTCAAGTCTGGCTTTCTTTGTAGGAATACTTCAAATGCTTTTTTTATTAAAATCTATTTTTTTCATGAATAATTAAGCTCAGGTTTGCATTACATGTCCCTGGGTTGCAGCTTGAACTCCTTTGCTCTTTGGAAAAGATTGTTCCATTCTCTCCTATATTTCCAGTAGGTGCAGAATGGTCTTGTGTAAGTTGAATATCCTTTCCTTTATATTTGAAAGTCTTTTTTTCTGGTTGTTTGCAGAATTGATTTTGTCGTTGGAGTTTTTAAACTTAGCTACTATGTATCTTGGAGTTTGTAGCATAGGGTAGGTTTTGTTGTTGTTGTTTTTTAGGAAACCTGCAGATTCTTTTGATTGGCACTTTATTTTCTATGTTTGGAAGTTCTAGGGAATTTTCTTGTTTTATTTCTTGAATGATAGTGTTTAGGTTTTTTGACTTGCTGTGTTCTTTTGGGAGACCTATATCCTTTCAGTTGTTTTTGCACATCCTGTCTGAGAGATTAATATATTTTGCTTTTAACATTGTTCTATAATATGACTGGGGGAATACTGATATTAAAAGATGGGTTTTGTGGCAGAGATCAGCTTGGGAGCATTGAAAGTGACGCAGTTTCCAAAATGATGTCTGACCTAGTCTTCTCATCATTCATGACTCTTCTAATTCAACAGAACTCATCCACTGAGGTATTATTAATAAGTCTAAAATGGTATGTATGCTGAACTAACTCCATGACCTTGATTAGTAAAGAATAATTATTTATTATTAACATAATAACAAATACGGTCCAAGCAACTTTTAAAAAATGTTTTGTTGATGTCTTTTGTCTTTACATTGCAGTCATTTCCCTTACTCATTCCATATTGAATCCTTCCTTGTGAAAAAGAAAAAACAAGCAAAAGCATCCAGTGTGGTAATTTTAATATTATTCTATCCTAATAGTCTCCCACCTCTCTAACATAAGTATTTTTCATTATCTGTTCTGTAGGACATTGTTTATTTACAGGTACTACCACAAAAAAAAAGAGAAAATCAATGGTTATGTGACAGTACAAACTGTTCAGGACTCAGATTTTTGGCATGAAATGAGTTAAACTCAATATATTTACACAGCTCTATTTTCTCATCATAATTACAACAACCCTTTGGTAGGCTCTATAGATTTAGAGTCATAAAACCAAAGAATTCCAGAGCTGGAAAGGACCTCAGAGGTCATCTAGATAAACTTCTGACTGAGACATGAAACTCATCCTTGACAAACTGTTATCTAGCCTCTTCTTAAAGATGTCTGGTGGGGTTATCAATCACCTCTTTGTTCTAAGCATTGTATTTTAAAAATTTATTTAATGAAGAATTTTCCTTTTTTTTGGCTGTCACCTTCACTGTTTACTCACCTTGAGTTAGAAATGCACTAAATCTTCCATACTCTTTAATCTTATGCTCCTCATCTTTTTCTTTTGTAATTGACTTTTTGTATCTACATGTAAGACTTTACAATTATCTACATTAAATTTAATCTTATTATATTCATCCAGGTTTTAGACCCTGACTCTGTCATCTAAAATACTAACTATACCTCATCAGTTTACAGATGAAGAAACTGAGACCTAGAAACAATAAATGTCTAATGTCATTAAAGGTGTGGTTAGAAGAGTTTGAACTGGAATTCACCTCAGACTCCTAGCCCAGTACCCTTTCATTATACCAGTGGCTAATGGATCCTCCTATATTACCCTTTCCGCTGCTTGATGGAGAATGGCTCAGTTTTTTTTTTTAAGATGGGCAGTAAAAGTGTATCTTAGTCCATGTGTTTCCAAAAGGGAGGGGTTTTACAGTAGTTTTCTGTATGGGGGTAGTTTGGAAGCCTAGAGAGAGATCTGATATCTGGGGATCAAGAATACCATATCAGAGAGACTCCTCCTTTCTAAAAATAGAATAATGTTGTTTAGAACTATGACATACTTTCAGTAAGTTTGAGCTATATTTTTGAATGAAGATGATGGTAGCATTAAACCAGATTTCTATATAAGAAACCAAACTTTCTTTTAGCAGTGCTAAAAGTTATCTACATCGGGATTCCAATTGGGATTTATGTAAGAAAAGTAACTGACCACCCATATCCTTTAACCTAGCAGTACCATTACTGATAACTATGGCATGTGGATGTGGAGGATATTATTGTGCAGTAAAAAGTGACAAACATGAAGAATTCTCAGAAATGTGGAAAGATTTATGTGAACTGATGCAGAATGAAATAGGCAAAGGAAGAGGACAGTATACAAAATGACTGCAATCATTCCTTGAACTATGAGTAATTGAAAAACCAGTAAAAAATGTGCTGTGGGACAGATGACGAAACATTTTCTTTATGATAGAAAGGTGGAGAACCTTTCGGACAGAACATTGTATGCATTGTTAGATGAAGTTATTGTAGTGGATGTTGCTGCTTCGTTGTTTTTTTTTGTCATAAGGTGGGGTTCGATCTGGAGTGGATGTGTTAAATGACTACAATGTAAAGACAAAAGATGTTAATAAAACATTTTTAAGAAAAGTGAGAAAGGCCATATTTATTATCGTGTTAAATATATCTGACTGTCTTGTTACATTATCTTTGTAGTCATTCACCATCTGTGGCCTAGAATTTGTCTTCTAAATGGCTGGCTTCTTTGTGGGCTAATCACATACAGCTATTTTTTCTTCATTTCTCTAACAGTTTTAAGTGGTTTTTTGGAGATAGAGACTTATTTTCTCCAAGGCTTCCCATTGTGTCTTGCATGTAGTAAATAAGAGTTTAAGAAATGTTTTGTTGAATTGGATTGAATTGTAGAGATTGTTTTCAGGAGCATGACGCAAAAGAATGATCAGAGTTAGAAGAGATATGTTGGAATCCTGACTCTAATACTTACTGGCTATGTGACTCCAAGCAAGTCACAACCTCTTGGAGCCTCAGTTTTCTCATCTGCTGGATGGGAATAATATCCTTACTACCTACCTCAAGGGATTACTGTGATAAAAGTATTTTATAAACTTTAGTGTACAATGTAAAGATTAAATATTTATGAGAAGAAAAATATAGATACTTCTTAAATTAAGCTGAAGATTTCATTTTTTGCTTTGAATAATTTCTTCCAGGCATCTTGTTGGTAGATGCTCTGAAGTCATCTGTGCATAATGGAGTTGAATGACCTGTAGGGTTAAGTTATGACAAAAAAAGGAGAATATTCCCTTTTCTCAGGGGACAGGTGATAATTCAAACAAATAAGTTCTTGGGTCTTTTTTCTCACATACATTAGAGGGAGTTGGGTTGTTAGGAGACAGATTCCACACATCTGACATAGTTCATAACTGTAGAATTTCAATCAACTTTTAAAAAATCTAGGCTTCTATGGCCTTTGGATAATAGGATCATGGATTTAGAACCATCAACCCCTTCACTCACTACATCTAGCTCATATTTTCAAAAGCCACCAGAGAATTTTCAGCAAATCAAAGGCTAGCAACTCTTATGATTTCATCAAACTTGATTGAGGAACTTTTTTTTATAACTCCTAAAGAAGTAAACTTTAAACTTCTTTTGTAAGTTCTGAATGTGCACTCTCATATCTTCCCCCTTTATAATCTTCAAATAGGTCACTCAGGGTGGCCATTCAATGTATAAAGCTGGAAGAGTCTAAAATGGCCTTTCATCTAAACCCTTACCAGGAACTAATCTAGTTGCTATGCCATGTACTAAGACTATACTTAGAAGGTAATGTCTGCTTTCAAAGAGCTTATAGCTAGTTTGGGAGACAGGGCACCAATACTAAAAAGTTTAATAGCATGACAACAATTTAAGAAATCTTAAGTGGCATTATATAATGAATTCAATATAACAAACATTTGTTAAGTGCTATTTGTGTGCAAATGTCAAATGAATGATGTAAACAATAGGTGCTCTGGATGCAGACAAAGAGAAACTTCTATGAGATGGGGTAGGGAAGATAGATTTTGAAGAAGAGTTGAGACTGAAAATGAAACCTTAAAAGAAGCGAAGGATTTGGATAGATAGGAAGGCAGGCAGGAGGGATGTCCTTTTCTCTATCCTCCTCTGTTTTTAATCTCTCTGCATTTTAATCTCTTTGACATTGTCGATCATCTTCTTCTCCTTGAAACTGTCTTCTTTAGGTTTCCATGGTACATCTCTTTCCTGGTTTTCCTTCTTACCTGCCTGACCATTTCTTTTCAGTCTCCTTTGCTAGATCTTCCTTTGCCCACTAATGTGTTCCGTTGGTCTCCATCCTGAGCCTTCTTTTCGTCTTCTCTACTATTTTGCCTGGTGATCTCATCAGCTCCCGTGTACTCAATTATCATTTTTATGTTGATGATTCTCAGATCTATTTATCCAACCCTAATCTCTCACTACCTCCAGTCTTGCATCTCCAAGTGCCTATCAAACATCTTGAACTGGATGTCTTGTAGGTATCTTAAACTCAACATGTCCAAAACTAAACTAATGATTTTTTTTCTCCCAAATCCTCCCCTCTTCTTAACTTCTCTATTACTGCCAGGGGTACTACCACCCTTACAGTCACCCAGGCTTACAACCTAAGTGTCGTCCTTGACTCCTTACTCTCATCCTCCATTTCCAATAAGTTGTCAAGTCCTATGAAGCACAATCACTTTGAGAATCATACAGTATTAGGAAGATTGGGAAAAGACCAATGTGTCATCTTTCTCCTTGAAAACAAGAAGTAAGTACCATTAGCCTAGAAGTAACCATCATATAATTTGGATTCAAATACTTAGCCACATGACGGAACAAATAACAAGAAATATGTGCACATCTCTGCAGGGCAAAAGACCGAGTAAGTAATGGTTTTTATAGAACAGAGATGGTCATTTAATAGCTTTTAAATTGAACCACACTGTAAGTGATTCATCATCATTGACATCATCATAATCAAGAGTAGCATAGTATAGTGGAAAGAATTTGAAATTTGGTGCCAAAGGAAAGAATTTGAGATTTGTCTTCATTTAAGTCCCAACTCTACCATTTAAATCTGTGTGGCTGGACCTTTGTTGAACAAGGTTTTGGACCAGATGACCTCTAAGGTCCTTTTTACTGTTAAATTTATGATACTTATAACTCATGTTTATATAGCAGCTAGATGGTGTTGTAGATGGAGTGCTGGGTCTATGGTAAGGAAGACCTCAATTCAAATCCAGCCTTAGTTAGACACTCACTGGTTGTGTAACTATGTCACTTAATCTCTGTTGGACTCAGTTTCCTCATCTGAAAAATAGGAATAATATTAGCACCTACCTCCCAAAGTTGTTGTGAGATAAAATGAGATATGTTTGTAAAGTGCTCTGTAAACCTTAAAGCACTGTATAAATACTAGCTATTATTATTATTATTATTACATAGCACTTAGCAATTTGCAAACTTCTTTCTTTACAACAACCCTCTAAGTCTGGTGTTGTTATTGAGTAGTTTTTCAGTTGTGTCCAACTCTTCATGACCCCATTTGGGGTTTTCTTGGTAAAGATACTGGAGTGATTTGCCATTTCCTTCTCCAGTTCACTTTATGGATGAGGGACTGAGGCAAACAGAGTTAAGTGACTTACCCACCCAGGGTCACATAGTTAATAAGTGTCTGAGGCCGGATTTGAACTCAGGAAGATGAGTCTTCCTGACTCTAGGCCCCGTGCCACCTAGCTGCCCTGTATTTTTGTCCCAGTTTTACAGATGGAGGACACTGAGGCTTAGAGAGGTGAAATGGTTTGCTGAAGGACACAAAGCTTATAAAGACTGACATCCGGGTTCTCTGACTCCATAGCTAGTGCTCTTTTGATGAACAGGGGAAATACAGCAGATGTGTTAATAGAGTCATGGTTGGACATCTGATAATGTGGTCAGAGCTGTGTTGCCCCTGCCTTGATGTGTCAGAACTGTGTAGGACATAGTCCCTGGCTTATATTAGAAGCCAGACAGACAAAGTAACAATTAAACCTTAAAATATGCCAGATCAGAAGATGGCTGAATACAAGAGGTGTGGAATTGCTTGACTCTTTGATGAACGAACTTCAAGTTTAATTTAGTTTTAAGTCTCTAAAAGAAGATACCACTGATCAGCATCAAAGAGCAATGGTATTTCCTGAAAGATTTCAATAGTTAAGGGAGTTTGGCTCAAGTATATAAAATCATTAAATTATAGAGCTGGGTAGCATCTCTGAGGCCATGCTAACTGCTGCATTTTAAAATTTTTGACTAAGAGTAAGAGTTGAATTCAGGGCCACCCCACAAATTAGGAAAAGAGGAAGTTCCTGAACTCAGGTCAACGTAGCAGAAAGCATAGAGAAAAAGCAAAGTGAAAACCAAAAACCACTATTAGTCTAGATGAGGTATGGAGGGCCAGTGTCAGACTCTAGTGATCTATTCATGGATTCCAGGTGTAAGAGGAAAGGTAGCAGAGATTGGTGAGTGGAACTCCTAATCAGTTGAATCCTCCTGCCATCCAATGGATGTAGTAATAGGACAGGGGCTTTGTCCAAAAGGAGTATCTCCCATAGAGCTAGTCATAAGCTCTGGTTTCTAGTTGAGGGACATGTATTTTGTTGGGATGACAGAGGTATTCCTGATTGGTTTCTGTGATTGTGTCAAAGGCAGTTGGCCCCTGAGAGCCAAGATGATGGACTCCTATGAGTGAAGGAGATGGACTCCAATCAAGCTATAAAGCTATGGAGATGGTTCTGCCCATGCTCTTGGCCCTTTGGGGACTTTTCCAGCACTCTCTCTCCCATGACCTTTCCAAATAGTGACTTGCTTTAGAAACACATGACAATGGAAATCAGTCTGTGTTTTCCCATATGAAACTAAGATGAGATCTTAAGTCTCTGGCTGCTTTCTTTTTGAAGGAAGGAAGGAAATCAGGAAGAAAACAAGCATTTATTAAATGCCTACTATGTGCCAGCTGCTTTACAAATACAATCTCATTTGATCTCATTTTGCAGTTGAAGAAACTGAGGAGGACAGAGGTTAAGTGACTTGCCCAGGGTTACACAGCTAGTAAATGTCTAAAGCCGTATTTGAACTAAGATCTTCCTGACTCCAAGCACTGTACTCTATCTACTGTGCCATTTGTCTGTTGTTGCCTTCCCTGAACAAAACTGAGGAACACTGATCCAGAAAAAAAGGATGTTTCCAGCATTGGCAGTAATGATCTCATGAGTTGAGAGTTTCAAAGTTCTAAATCTGAATATTAGCCAACCAAATGGAAGAGAGCTTCTCAGAGGAGAAGTTGGCTATTGGGAGGATCATTCTGTAGCTAAAGGACTATAGTCATGCCATGGCTGGCCATGAGAGCTGGACCTTGTAAATCCCTAGGTCAGAGCAGGTCTGAGGTGAATGTCAAATATCTCTATTATCATCCCACAAAAGGCCTTTATCATTCAGGGATGCCTGAGGTACTTTCTGCTTTCTGTATTTGTTCTTTGAGTCTTTTGCATGTTAAGCATGTTCTGTGGTGAAGTACATTAACCACTCTCTCATATCTGTTGTAGAAGAGACCCTGTTACCCATATTTTGGGGAATCCTAGACATAAATTTGTTATTGAAATTTCCCTGGAGTTTTACTTTGGGATCTGGGGTCAGGAGAGAGAGAGAGAGAGACAGAGAGACAAAGAGAGAGACAGAGAAAGTGAGACAGAGAGAGAGAGAGAGAGACAGACGGAGAGACACAGACACAGACAGAGACTGACACAGAGAGAAAGATACACAGATAAAGACAGACAGAGAGAGAAAGATAGGATGAATCTGGTCCATATGAGCCCTGAGCAGAGCCCCCTTCTCTTGTTTGCCCTTGACCACAGATCACTGACCACAGATCACATTGGTAAATACTTTTTTTGTTGTTGCTAAATTCTCAGATGGTCCCTATAACAGGTCCAGGAAGGTTAAATCTGGCTCATGGGCTACATGATTGACTCCTGGAATTTAGCCTATAGTTTTGTCATATCTATTATTCCTGCAGTAAGCATAGCTCTACAAAGTTATTAGAAAAAAAAACCCATGAACTTTCCTCTGATTTCATTGAAGATAAAATAAGAGGAAGTAAGCCAAACTGAACCAAGAGGTATTTGGTTTATCAAAAAGAGACAACTCCTGACTCAACAAATTGCTAAATAACTTGGATGAAGTATGTCATTTCTAACCTTGTAAGCCTTAAGACTTGAGTAGCCACTTTATGTCAAACAAGAGAAAACTTGTCTTGAAAGAAGAGAAAATTTTTCAGGTGACCAACCATTCCAGGTTCCTTTTGTCTAACTACTTTTCGTTATCAAAATCTCCCTTGGAAAAGTAATTTGGAAGGGAAGAGGATTCTCAGGACATGGTAAAATGAGAAGACACAAGGCAATGCCTCCTCATTGTCTACCTCAAAAATGAATGTTGCAAAGTAACAACATTGTTAAACATTCCCATAAAAAAAATGAATGAGCAAACTGATTGATCTTGGATAGAAGAGAGCAGAATAAAAACCAGCAAAAAGGAATTAACAAAACAATGTCAGAAGTAGCAAAAGAAACAACCCAAGAAAATCTGAGAAATAAAATGAAATAGTTAAGTATACACATTAAAGGAAAAAACTAAATGCAACTAAAATATACTGAGAGATAATGCAGAATTAAGCATCATGTAGAGATTTTGAAAATAATAGCAGGGTTACATTGATAGCTGACTAACTTGGATTCAAACATTTAGAGACATACTAAACTAAACTATCTGTGATTTCACCTCCTCAGTGATGCAGATCCCAACTCATCCATGCCTGTCTAGCCTGTACAACCTCTTGTCCATTTCCTCCCACAAGCTCACCACCAAGGAGGCTAGCCTATATGCTAAGGGATTTACTCCTATCTTTTGACATTTCAGACATACCAGTGGAGCAGATGAATTGTCAATTGGTTATCTCTCATTCTTTCCATGTGACTGGTCCATTTTTTCCACTCCTGTATTTCTTTTTTTTTTAATCTATTTTGACGGTAGTCCTGTTGTAAAGAAGAGTTAGAACCAATGGGAGAAACCATGAGAAAGAAGAAACAAAAGAAAAAAGAGAGAGAAAGCAAATAATATGCTTTGATCTGCATTGAGACTCCATAGTTCTTTTTCTGGATGTAGATGGCATTTTCCATCATGAGCCTTTTGGAGTTGTCTAAGATCATTGCTAAGAAGAGATAAGTCTACCAAAGATAGTCATCGAACATTGTGGCTGTTACTGTATGTAATGTTTTCCTGGTTCTGCTCACTTCACTCAGCATCAATCCATACAAGTCTTTCCAGATTTTTCTGAAGTCCACCTGCTCATCATTTCTTATAGCACAATAGTATTCCATTACATTCATATACCACAACTTGTTCAGCTATTCCCCAACTGATGGGCATCCCCTCAATTTCCAATTCTTTGCCACCACAAAAAGATCATTCATTTCTTTGTTAACATTTTTTACACACTTTCATCATTCTTTATTTTTAATGTCTGTGCTTATATCCACTATGCACTCCTTTGCCATTTGGGTGATATTCATTTTCAGTTCTTTGGTTGTTGTAGTATCCTTGACTCTTTTGTTTCTTAAATGGCCTTCCTTCTCCTCTCTCCAT
The DNA here is from genome assembly GCF_003287225.1 of Phascolarctos cinereus. Lineage (NCBI taxonomy): Eukaryota > Metazoa > Chordata > Mammalia > Diprotodontia > Phascolarctidae > Phascolarctos > Phascolarctos cinereus. The sequence continues at coordinate 567,665,234 of NW_027555847.1, read as the reverse complement.
GCCTTTTATGGGCTGCTTCTCATGCCTGGAATTCTCTCCCTCTTCACTTTCTCCTCATAAAATCCCTCTCTTCCTGAAAGATACAGGTCAAGCACCATGTTCTACATGAAGCCTTTTTCTTACTAGTATCCTCTCTCCTTAACTACCTTATATTTAACTACATTATATTTATGTTATATTTTGAATTTAATGTATTTCTATACTTAAATCTATGTGTGTTGTGGGGTGGGGACTGTGTACCAGGGGTGAGGAACCTGCAGCCAAACTGTTCTGTGAAGTTTGGATTCAGTCAAAGGGCCACACTTGAGGCCCTAGAGGGCCACATGTGACCTCAAGGCCACAGGTTCCCCACCTCTGATAAACATTTTCAATTTTCCTCTAACTGGTTCAAGTAAATAATTCCAATGACAAGGGCATTTTTTCCCCTTCTGCTGTGGAGTTGATATTCTCTTAAAGGTTTACCTCCTGGGTGTTTCCTAAACCAAGGCATTTTCTCATGGTATTTGGGGTTTTCTTTGGTTTGGTCATGGGATGAATGGTAGTGGTGGTGGTGGTGGTGGTGGTGGTGGTGGTGGTTGTAGCAGGTGGAGGAAGTGGGGAATAGGGGGTTTATGTTTGGGTGTACCTCCACAGTGGCGTAGGCATGGCTTGCCTAGCTCTAAGTATGGTTGGAGAAGGAAATAGCAAACTGCTCCAGTATCTTTGCCAAGAAAACCCTAAATGGGGTCATGAAGAGTTAGATACAACTGAAATGATTGAACAACAACAACTATCTCCACAACTTAGTGGTGTAGGAATGGCCTGCTTGTTCCTGAGTATAGTAGACCATACTGGGCTCTTCCTTTAAGGGATTCCAGGCCTACTCTGGGAGTATTCCCATATTGGGTTCACGCCACAAGCTTCAGGGATCATTTAGGATGGATTTTATCTAGGTCCTTTTTCCTGTAAGTGAGCTCAAGCCACTGTTGTCACTCTGTATCCCACCTGGAATGCCCTGAGGCTACTTATCTCTATTAGGTTAGACTTTGGTTCAAAGTTTGCTTCCAATGGGCTGGACTTAGCTTCAGTTTTGTTCAGGCTGAGTGCCATGTTGGATTTGCCCAAAGTAATTTTCCTGCATCCATGTGATTCAGAAAAGGCTCCAACCAGAACCTGCTGGGCTCATCTGGGTGATACTCATCTGGGTGATACTTCCAGGGAGTATTGGAATTTCCCTGAATATTCCAAGGGAAGCCTTTTGTTCTCAACTTGCCTACTTGTCTATCCCAGAATCCCTGTAGGCCTCTAGGGTTTCCTTTTTGGATTCTTGGGTTGGGTGGAAGAGTTTAGTGGTGATTCTATCTTTTAGTGGAGTGGTGCATCTCTAAGTTCCAACAGAGTGTTCTGTGGGGAATCTGGGCTCTTCTGTATCTTAGCATCCCCTCATCATCCCATAATCCCCCCATGCCTATCCATTTCTGTACCCCTTCATAGTCTGAAATAGATGATGATACTTAAGTTGTAATTATTTTTATAGTAGTCTTTCAGCAATTGCTTAAAATGGGTGTTGCAACTCAAAAAGACCAAATGTTTTTGTGAAATAATGTTTCTTGTTGCTTTTGGATGCAGGACGAAATAAATTATACCAGCTCTTTCTATGGCTCCAAGTAGAAACTATGAGCCATCATTCCATTTAAATGCAACTTCCTTCTTTATTCTGTCTTTGTCTATGGAAAAATGTGAAGTTGATGACTTTGTTCTACCAGTATTGCATCTGTTCACTGGTCGTTGAACAAGGATCTCACGTTTAGAGTGTTAACAACTAAGATGAAGTTTATTAATAATCTAAAAAAACTATCTGTTTTAACACCATTGGCCACCTTTTCCACCACTTTCTTACTGTCACTACAGAGACAGAAGGAAGCTGAGCACAGGGTTGATAAATGAATCAACATTAGGACATATATTTGGAACAGGAACTGTTGGATATTGATAGTGAATCAGGCCCAGAATTGAACAGGAGAAAGAGTGGGCTGGGTCCCATTTGGGGAAAGTGTGTTTCTACCAAGCTACCCCCTTTTAAAAAACACAACTTGTCCATGTTACATGATTCTGAATCTTAGAATACAACAATTTCTCAGGAATCAAAGTCAAAGGAGAATAGAGGTATGATGAGCAAAAGAAGGCCTCAGCTTTTTCTCCCAGATTACACTGAGATTGTAAGAGATACCATGAAGGACAGAGATGATTAGAAAAGGAGGTGGTCCAGGCATGAGGTGAGAGGAAGTGTTAATAGATAGAGAGCTCGCATGCTGTACTGGCACCCAAGGAATATCACCTGATCCAGAGGAAGACATCCAGCATCTTGGGTACATCCTCTTTGGAGGTTCTATAGAAAAACACAGATGACTTGTGAGTTGCGTGAATTGAGGAAAGACCATGTGGACAAGATCATAGATCCATTGAGGTATTTAATATTTGGCTGCTCACATTTGTTGCGATTGGTATTATGTTTACATAATTTAAAAAAGTATTTTTAACTGTCACCATCCTTCTTCTGCTCTTTCTCATTATTCATATCCCATCAGACATAACTAATGTTGTACTTTGAAGGAAAATTATATAAGTATTGGGGAAGATGAGGGTAAGAATAAATTTTAAATCTAATCCTACTGAACATCTTCATTAATCACATTGCCATAATTATGGCAGTTTTGGGATTGGAAGCATTGGGTCATGAGAAGAACATCAGATTTGGTGTCAAGAGACATAGATTCTAGTCCCAGCTTTAAAATTTAACTAGTGACAGATAGGGAGAAATCATTTGACTTCTCAAAGCCTCAATTCCCTCATTAGTAGAGAAGACCTTAAGATAACACTTGTACTGTCTAATAATGTTATTGTAAAGAAAGTGGCTTGAAAAATAAAGTGTTAGGGGCAGCTAGATGGCACAGTGGATAGAGTCAGAAGAACCTGAGTTCAAATCCAGCCTCAGACACATGATATTCACTAGCTGTGTGACCCTGGGCAAGTCACTTAACCCCATTGCCTTGCCAAAAAAAAAAAAACAAGAAAGAAACAAAAAAAAAATAAAGTTACTATTTGTATTATCACTTACTATTTGTGTGATCAGAGGGAAGTCACTAGATGTCTCTACCTCAGTTTCCCCATACATAAATTGGACTGTGTGATCTGTGAGGTTCCCTTCCTCTCTAGATCTTATTATCCAATCAGTGCTTTGCATAATGCCTGGCACATAGTAAGTGTTTATTAAATACTTGTTGACTGACTGACTCTAGGACTCCTTCTGCTTAGTACTTGTGAGTTATGAGATTTTTTTTTTCCTCCTCTGCTTTTGATATGTTAAGTTCACATGTAGTATGGCTAAATCTGTTTTCCATTGTGTATATTTACTTATCCTAACTTGGAAAGGTTTGAGCAGAAATGATAACTCTAAAGCCTCCATATTTGAAAAGTGCCTGTTCTGAATCATTTTTAAGAGGGAAAAGTCATGCTTCACTGGTGAGCAGGCTGTCCTGTGCTTTCTAGCTTCTAGTATTTATGGCACTACACCAGATACTGCAGCACCTGTGTCCTGTTGACCATGTGTGTGCAATCTCTGAAAAGCAGGGCATGGATAGGAAAGTAATAGAAGAGGCCACTGACTTTTCTTTAAGCAACAAAAGATCATTTATTTATCATGGGATGACCAGTATGTAGGCCATGTGTGATAGGTATAGACAAGAGAGGAGCCCCTCCTCTGAAATATCTCATTTAACACAAAGAGTGGGCATGGCAGGGGAATGAAGTGGTCACACGAATGTGACCTAAGCTTCTCATCACCCAGCTTTTAGAATATTTGATTAATGGCTCCTGGGGTAGGAATTATCACAAGTCTGGAAAACAGGAAAAAAATGGAGAAGTGCTAGTGGTATCTGTTAGCATATCACATGCTCCATGACAGCAGGGACCATCTCTTACCTAAACTCTGTATCTTCCTCAGGACTTGACACAATGTTGTACACATAATCAGCATTTCATAAATATTGTATGAATGAGTGAATGATTAAAGGGACTGGATTTAAAAGAAGAGAAAAATGAAGTGCTTTATAAATGAGCTTTTTACTGTGTAGAACATGAGCTCCTTGAAAGCAAGGATTGTCTCATTTTTCTATTTGTATCCACAGTGCTTTGCACATAGTAGGTGTTTCATAATTGCTTTATTTATTTAATCAATCATTTATTCATATAAATGATTTAGGGTTGTTTTTATCTAGAAATACCATATATAGTGAATAGAGATAGTCATGAACTTCTTCAGGAATAAATAAAAAATAATAGCTAGTATTTTTATAGTACTTCAAGATGTACAAAGTATTATATATGTATATGCACATATATAAACATATCTATCACACACACATACATATACATATGTATATATCTTATTTTCTCCTCACAATAAGCCTGGGAGGTAGGCACTATTATTATCCCCATTTTACAGATGTAGAAACTGAGGCAGATAGAGGGTAAGTGACTTGCCCATAGTCATACAGTTGTTAAGTGTCTGAGGACAAATTTGAACTCATGTTTTTCCTGAATTCAGATTCAGGGCTCTATTCACTTCACCACCTAGCTGAAGATCTGACTTCAAATCCTGCCTTAGGTTCTTATTAACTTTATGACCCTGGCTAAGTCACAACCAGTCTGAACCTCAGTATCGTCATTAGTAAGACAGCGGTAAATAATGGCACCGATTTCATAAGGTTGTTGTGAGGAGAAAATGGGATGTTGTATGTAACTGAGCTTCTAACCTACACGGAAGGAGACATGACTCCAGATTGGTAGAGAGAATGTTCAGGCTGTGTACCTGTGTTAAGTCCTATAGTCAGTTTGGTTTGTTTTGGGGTTTTTTTTGGGGGGGGATGGGGGTGGAGGGAGAAACATGTGTGGTTCTAGACAGTCAACTGGAGAGATACAAAAACTTTAAGCTGCAGACATACAAAAGAAGTTAGCTTCTTAACACTTCCTTTATTTCCAGTTTGCCTCCTAGACACACTTGGAAGACTTTCCCTAGGATGAGATTAAGCCCTTCATCTTGGTTTGAGCTGAGATTTTATCTCACTTCCAGCTAAAAAGTATATTCTAGTATATTCTTTGATATCTTCTGATAAGAATAACTTTTCTGATTTCTTTTTGCTGTTTGCTTGGGTAAATGGGATTGTATTAGCTGTTATTTGGGATTGTTTTTTGTGATTGTGTCTTTGTGGGAATGATTAGCTGGTGAATGCAAACTCAGAGCTACCAGAGCTCATACTCCCTTAAGAGAGATAAAGGAATGTTCAGCTTGGAAACTCTTAATTATCATACCCCTAGACCAGAGAGAAATATTTGAGGGAGATAAATATAATCCAGTGTGATACCCTTTTCAGAGACTAGAGAAAAGAGCATCTAGTCTCACGTGGCTCCTGGGGTTTGCCTGTTCCTCCCCACCCCCCACTCCCCCGTGCTAGCTTACTGGTTCTATGGTTACCCTGGACTTCTCTATGGAGAGGGGTGGTCCAGATTCCAGACATATTTATCTATGCCATTCTCGAGCCACACCTACACATTTATATAACCCATGAAGGCATATAGATATGTCTTACATGACCACCACATATATCTTAAATGTATATGAAGTACATTGCAAAAATTAAGTGCTGTGTAAATGTGGGCAATTATTATCTGACTTCCTATCTCATTCTATAATATCCTGTGAAGACTTGACAGGCTCTTCATGAACACTTCCAGCATCAGGAAATCAATGACCTCAAAACACAATCCATTCTCTTTTTAGAAAACTCTTAATTGTTAGAAAACTCTCTTATATAGGATTAAAATTTGTCTCCTTGTAACTTGGACCCATAATTCCTTTGAAGACTCACAGAATAAATTTAATCCCTCTTCCATGAAACTGCTATTCAAATATTTGAATGCAAACAACACTTTCCCCATCCTCCCACCACCACTAAATGTAAGACAGGATCCAAAAAGCATTATCTTGACACTTTACTTGTTTGTTTGTTTTTAAGATGAGAAGAGTTAGAACACTAGTGAGGTCAAGAGGCAAAGTGTGAAAAGGTGCAGAGAAATTAACAAAATGGTCAAGAAATAATGAGTTGTGATCGAACTTGGCAGCACGGGATGAAGGCTACTCTAAGAAGATGCAGTGTAGGTAGTCAATGGAAGGGAGTCACTTGGAAGGTTAGAATGTTGAAAGATTCTAAGGAATGATTAAGAGTTCAAGTGAGTGTCTTGTACAAGCCATAGCAAAAGAAAGTGGAAGGACCATTTTAAGTAGTAGATAAAAGGGGTATGTCCTGAACTCTGCTATTTTGTAACTGTGAAACCTAGCATGCATCATTTCACTTTTGTAGAGTTGCTTCATCTATAAAATGAAGATGATGAAACTACATGACTCCAAGGTCCTTCCAACTCTGCATCCATGCATCTAAGATTCTTTCTTCATTAACCTGAGTAGGTTGCACCTGGAAACCTGTCTTTGTTATTAATCATTTCATTCAGAATGAAGTATGTGTGCCTACAAAATAGTATGATTGTTTTGTACAAGGTGTGACACTAAGTTTTAAATAATAAGGCTTTAAAAAAACTTATTTAGTTTGGACTTGAAAGAGTGTTCAGTTTTGGAATGCCTCTTTGGAGGAGAAAACGTCATTCAGAACTAGGAGACAAGCCACAACAAGAAAACTAGTTTGATCACTTTATTAATCACATCTCACATTTACTGAGTACCTCCTATGTGCTGAGGGAGAATACAAAAGCAATTAATGTAAGACGTAGTCCTGCCCTCCAGAAACTTCCATTCTATTTGGGGAAATGATATAAGCAACCAATGAAACAGTGAGGAAACAATTAGAGGAAGTCTGATACAAAAACAAATGTGATAGTCTGAGTGATTACAGCAAGTAATAATCACGAGATTAGAGAAAGGAGGTACCAATTTGTATACAATAGGCCTTGTGGAACAGATAGGAGTTGGGCTAGACTTTAAATGAAAGAGCCCTAGTGTTCCAAACTGAGGGAACCATATGAGCAAAGTCTTGGAGGTGGGACTATGTATATTAATGGGATGGTGAAAAGATTGATAAGCCTGGAGTGGAGATTTTAAACTAGAGAGTACTGGGACAAAAGACTGGATTAATAGATTGGGGATTGATTATAGAGAATCTAAAATTACAAGTTGGGAAATTTAAATTTTATTCACTAGATCATTGGGGAGAATTGAAGATTTTGGTACAAATGAAGGACACAATGAAATCAGTGCTTGAGGAAGAACATTCTGGGGTAGCATGTGCGATGCACTTGGCAAGAGTGATTGGAACCAAGGAGATGTTGGGAGAATGTCTAAGATTAGAGGAGTGGTAGTAGGTATATAAAGAAAGAGATGATGGGGCAGCTAGGAGGCACAGTAGATAGAGCACCAGCCCTGAAATCAGGAGGACCTGAGTTCAAATCTAGCCTCAGACATGTAACACTCACTAGCTGTGTGACTTTGGGCAAGTTACTTAACCCCTGCCTCACTTGAAAAGAAAAAAAAGAGAAAAAATAAAGAGATGGATACAGGATACTTTTAGAGAAAATGAAGAGGACTTGGTGGCTGACTATTTTTTTGAGAATCATATTAATTACTATTTATGTAGTGCTTTAAAATTTACAAAGCATTTCCCGTTTATTATTTCATTTGGTTCTCACAACAACTGTGCGAATTAGATGTTAACATTATCCCCATTTTGCAGATGAGAGAACCATGGCTGAGAAGGGTTAGATAACATTCCCAGGGTCACACAATTAGTTAGTGTTTGAGGCAGAATTTGAACTCAGGTCTTCCTGACTCCCAGCACTCTGTCCATTATGGAGGAAAAAGTTAAACATTGTGATCAAGTTTTAAATCCAGGTAAAATCAAGAAAATAATGATGCTACTGACAGAAGTCAGGCACTTTGACTGCAAGTTTGGCTTTTGGGGGAGATGAATTTAAAAATTTTAGCACCAGAAAAATGGTAGTCAACTGGAAAGAATGTAAAGCTGAAATGATTAAGGGGATAAGACTGATGTCTAAATTTATGGAGTTGTAGGAATGAATGGAACCTTGGGAGTCCATTTAGACTATTTCCCTAATTCCAGGTGGGATATCTATCTCTTAAGATCTAGAAGAGACCTCAGAGACTAGCTCATTCAACTCCCTCATTTTATAGAAAAGGAAACTAAAGGCCAGCAATGTCAAATGACTTGCCCAAGATGATGGAATTGTTAAACGTAAGGGGCAGGATTTGATTCTAAGGCCTCTGAATGCAGTCAAAGATCTTTTCCCTGTATCAATTCAATTCAACTGAATCCTGGACAGATTGGCATCTATCCTATTTTAACAATTTCTAGGAGGAGATTCCACAAAGGAAAACAGTTTCCCTTTATTCCTCATTTCAGTGATTTAAAAAATTCACTTCTGGGAAATTCTTCCCTTATATATTTAGTAAGTATTCTGTGGGCTCACAATTCCAGAGCCAGGCTGGCTACATTTTCCTTTCAGTGTTCTAAGGATACCCCTGAGGGATTGGGGCATTTTTACTATTATTATCTCAAGCCCCATTCTGGTTGGTGGTAGGGAAAAAAATCATAGTTCTCCTACTGTTAGCAGCCAACAAGTTGTACTCAAATTTCATTGAACCAATTAATATAAATTAGGTTTGACAAAAGGATATTTTCTTCAAAGATATAGCAAGAACATTTCTCTCTAACATTACAGAGGCTTACTCTCTAGCATACCACTTCAATGTCTGCTGACAGTAGCCTCAGATTTAACACAATTTCTATATAGCACTGGTCCCACCAAATTCAGGTCCAAATGTGGAATTGATGCCAGAAAAGCCTTCATCTCAGCTGCACTGACTTGGTCCCCAAAGGTCACTCTTAGACTCTCTGGGCATCATTGCCAGACTGGGTGCAAAACTTGTCATGGGAGGAATGATAAAAATGGTCAACATAGTTCACTGCTGTAAGTGGGTGAAGAGGGATGAGGACAAAGAAGAAGCTGTTGATTTGGCAAATAGAAGGTCACTACTGATCATGGAGAAAGTTTCAGTAAGGTTTTGAGGTTAGAAACCATGAGGTTTGAGGACAGAGTAGGCAGTGTGGAAGTAGAAGTTACAAACCTTCAGTACTCTTCTAGAGTTTTTTCATGGAAAGAGAGAAGACTTCTAGGATGAAGACTTGAGGAATTGAGAGGTCAGGGAAAGAGTGGTTTTTTTTTAAAGGCTAAAACAGAATAGACCATGTTTGTAGGAAGAGGTGAAGGTGTTAGGAGAGTGGGAGAGTGACAATGAGAGAGAGTGGGAGAAAGCATAGTAATATCCCCTTTGCCTATTTCACTAGGTTGTTGCTGTGAGGATCAAAGTGATAATATTCCTGAAACCACTCAGTAAATTATTATATTGTCATATATTGGTTAAAATTAGTTTTTAAAACTTAAAGAGATATTGTGGCTTTGACACTTTCAGAATACAATTCTAAAATAGAGTTTTAATGATGACTCTGTGATTAGTATGTATTTTACCTTAATGTGATTTTGAGAAGTTCCTTTATAATTATTAAAAATATTAAAAATTATCTAATTTTTATTATATATTTACTTAGGGATTCATGTCATAGAAATATTTCCTGCTTTTTCAGGAGGATGGTAATTCCAACAGTAAATCATTACATATATTTCTTCTTAGTCGAAACAGTAAAATAAAGAGCTGTTAAGAGATGACAAATAGCTATCTCTGTTTTCCAAGGTGGGAGAAGATGAGCTAAATTATTTGACTCCACCTGAAGCCAAACTGCTAAGTAGCTGAAACTTCTCTAGGAAGCTGACAATCAGGTTTAACAAGGCTGCTGTAGTTCCCCACACCCTTCTCTGCAAGACAGAACATTTCTTTGGCTCACTGAAACTGTTCTCCCTCTCTGATTAGGACTTTCTCCCCTGAAATTTGAAAAGTTACTCCCTCATGTTAGTGCAGGCTAAAGTCTTCCTTCTGGAATAATCCACAAATGCTGGGATAAACAGTTCCTGGTAGAGTTCTATTACTGCAGATGACTATCAATTTAGACACCATTTGCAGAAAATTTCCTTTCCATCTTCTAACTCCTCATGCTCGGAGATTGAAATGAAAGTCAACAGCCAAAATGCAGAGAGAGAAAAATTTTGGACATGTATGTGTGTGTGTGTTTATGTATACATGGAATGTATATGTATAAACATATCTACCTATATCATGCGTGCATATATTTATGTGCATATTACGTATGTGTTATGTGTGTTAATGTGATGTCTCCCTCATTAGAATGGGAGCTCTTTGAGGCAGGGACTGTGTTTTTGTCTTTTTTTTTTTTTTAGTATCTCTGGTGCTTATCATAGTGCCTATAACCTAGTAAGCACTTAATAAATGCTTATTAATTGATTTCTCCAGTTCTTTGTTTCTAATAGAAGATGTAGTTGGGGGATAGGAAAAGAGGTGATAAACAAAAAGGGGGAGAGGTTCATTGAAAAATCTTTTAAAATGCACAGAAAAGATAGAAGCACAGACAAGTAGGACAGTGTTTTGAAAGTAACATGGAATTTATCGTATACCTTCTATAAAATGGAGATTCACAGTTCCATGTACCCTTTTTGTTCTTCTTGTGTCCTGCTTTGTATATGAAAATGGCCATTATTTTGGTATTTAAGTTCAGAATAAAAAAATTACTTTTATTATTTTTTGGTGAGGCAGTCAGGGTTAAATGACTTGTTCAGGGTCACACAGGTAGTAAGTGTCAAGTGTCTGAGGCCAGATTTGAATTCAGGTCCTCCTGACTCCAGAGCCGATGTTCTATCCACTGTACTACCTAACTAACTCTCAAAAAATTAATTTTTAAAAAAGAAATTAAGCCTACACGTGGAAAGTAGTTCATCTTTTTATATTGAAAAATCTTTTAGACTCTTCACCCGGTTTCATTGAGGTAATTGCCTTTATAACATTATCTGTCCATTTACATTCTTTCTTCCTTGCACTGGGACATCTTTCTAGAAATCATTGAGGTGTTTCTTTATGGGATGGTGGGATTTTGAGCTCACAAAGGAGTTCCTGATTCCATTGGTTATTGTCCCATTGTCCATGAACCTCATAACTTAGATGGTCCAGGGAAAGCTTTTAAGAGAGCATGCTAAAAGGTGAAAACATGTGCAGAGAGGGCGTGGGTTGATGTCAGTTGACTACTCCTCTTCCCACACTGGGCATCTATGTGTTTCTGAATCTGGTTCAGTAATTGTTTTAAAGGCCCTAATCAGGATGATTGCTGGCTGCCTCACCATTGCCTCAGCCCCTCCCTTTCTCAGGAGCCTCTCTATACAGTGCTGTGCATACCAGTCTGTCACAGAACACCACCATTCCGATGAATCATTGCCCAATTGGGTGGAGATTTTTTGCTTTCTTGCTTGAGGCCCAGGATCTCATCAGTAGAGCTGTAATGTTTTGGTGTTTGAGTATAAAGTTTGGTGTTTGAATAAAAAGAAAAATAAAATTAATTTTTAAAAGGAAGCGAAACCAGCATAATGAAAGCAATTTACCTTTCTACATTGAAATAAATCTTTTAGGCCCTTATGGTTTTTCAGGGGAGAACAGACACACACTTTTGTGCTCTTAGTTCAAAGTACTAATTTGTATTATTATTTGACATCTATTTGCATGCTGAATTCATAAGCCCCTAATTCCAGGAATAAAAAATAAAAATAAAAAACCAACCAACCACCACCAACAACAACCAAAAAACCCCCCCAAAAACCAACAACACAAAAAAAAATTAGTGTGACCTGTTATTTACAAGCCCAACATTAAAGGTATTTTATATAGGGATTAGGGAAAAAAGGATTAAAGCTGCAAATGACTATTCACCAGTTCTTACTATGAGAGATGTCCTGCTAGTATCTGCTCAATATTGAGGCAGCTTAATAAGTGGAAAGGACATTGAACTCGGGGTCAGAATATAGGGAGCAGCTGACCTCTTACCAGCCAGCAGTGTGACCTTGAACAAGTTAATCATGTAACTTTCAGAGCCTCAGTATCTTCATCTGTAAAATGGAGAATGATAATACTTCTAGTAATATTTACTAGGTGTTTTTTTGAGGATCAGATGGGATGATGTGTGCAAAGTGCTTACCACTAGCAAAGTTCTATATACATGTGAGCTGTTATTACATGTAGATGTGTGTTTACCATTTTGTGTCCTGCTTTAGCTGTTCAGGTCACTGAAGGCAGGGACTATGATTTCTCTGCACCCATTCTTCCCATCACTAATACTCTCTTCCATTGTTCTCTATAGTGGTAAGTATACATGCAATTTCCCCCCCAATAAATAATAACTGATGTTGATAATAGTAATATTAGTTGATGGACATTCTAATTTCCTACAAATGGTGAAGCTTCTAGCTAATCAACCACTTTGAAGATAAGAAAAAAGTGAGGCTTATCCTGTGGAGAGAACACACACCAGCATCCTGGCTCTTCAATATGTCAAATCAATGAATTTATATCAATGCTAAACAAGTTCTGCCTTTATTTCTGACTTAATGTCATGCAGTCCTGATATTCAGCTTTCTTAAAGAACCGAATGTTTAGCTCTTCCATAGAATTTCAGATTAAAATGAAATAAGCTACATGAATACAAATAGGAGAGCCACATAAGCTGAAGATGAAAATCTGTGACCAGCTTTGCCATGAGCATGACTATAAAATAATGAGACTGAATTTAGAATGTGGCTTATAGATATTCAGTCACATCACTTTATAGTTAGTTAACCTATATGTTTCTACACAGCTCAACATGCATTTATTAAGTGTTTACTATGGGCCAGGCCTGGTGCCAGGAGCTGAGGATACAAAGGCAAAAATAAAAGTCCCTGCCTTCAACAAACTTATATTTTACTCCAGGGGTTCCAACAGTTATGCAACTAAGTAAATATAAGATGACTGGAGGAGAAAAAATTCAAAACTTGGAGGGGACAGGGATCAGAAAAGGTTTCATAGAGGAGGTAGCACCTGTGCTGAGCCCCTAAAAATAAAGGTTTTAAGAGGCAGAGGTGAGGAAGGCAGCATGGGGGACAGCCTGTACAAAGGAACATACAAGGGAGATTGTTGTTGTTTGTCCATCATCCTTGAAGAGGACCATGATATCAGGAAGGTGATGCCAGGACTCACAAGTGAATTTAAGTGAGAGAGGGGTCCAGTAACAAGATATAGATTAGGATGACTGGAGATGGCTCCCCACAAGGGAGATAGCATATTGAATAAGGTGAATAGTAAGCAAATCAGTTTGCCTGGGATGTGGATCTCATGGGAGGAGGAGCAGTAATGTGAAATGGAAGAAAAGGCTAGAGCCAGACAGTGAAGGGCTTTAAAGGTCTAGCTAAGGAATTTGTACTTTATCTTGGAGGTAATAGGAGGCCACTGAAGGGTTTTGAGTTGAAGAGTAATAGTCAGACCCACGTCTTAGAAGTGGAAAGGAATGGAAACAGGGAGACCAATTGGGAGGTTATTATAATAGTCCATGCCAGAAAGCCTGGCCCAGAGTAGTAGCCATATGTTTTATTTTCCACTAATTTATGACTGCAGCAATTTATTTCATAGTGTTTGGTTTGTGATCTTTATAACTCTTTCTTATTATGGGCATATGTATGGGTTTATTTCTTAGTACTTTATAAATCTAAGTTGTATTCTTCACTCTGGGGAATGTAAAAGAATTTATTTTGTTCACTAGTAATATATATATATATATATATATATATATATATATTTATACACATACATCCATATGCACGTTATTTATGACTATTTTCAGAATTTGGGCCTTCCTCACGGATCTTTGTGCCCTGGAAGTTTAACCTGATTTCCCTATAGTATATGAGCTAGAATTCATATGGAGAAGAATCTTGAGGAGAAAACCACTACAGCCTCCATAAAGTCTTTGATGCTTACTTAAGACAATAATCCAAGGCTATTCTTCTTGCACTGGCCAGACAATTTAAGTTGAAGAACTCCTCAAAAGACCCACATTCATATTCATTAACTGGTTACCATCCACTATTCCTCTATGGTTTTAATTGTATCTTGCTTTCTTGTATTTTCACCCCTAAAACCAGCTTGGAAGAGCTCCCTGCTTCAACAGTTATTATTCCACAGATAATTGTCCATTTGGACCCCAAAGGCTTATAACATTGAGATCATAAATAATTTTCCATATCCCTTTTGATAGTCAACCTTGAATAAATTGAGAAAGATTTCAATCACATTTCCTCATGTCTCTCAACCAATTACTATACGCAGAGACCCAGAAACATAGATGGGGAAACTGAGGTAATTAATAGTTAATAAAAAGAATGGATTACCTCTAACATATGTCAGAGGTGAAACTTCCTTGTCAAAAGTGAAATCTGGGAAGCCATCTTGGAGATGCTACCAAATCATTGCACCATCCCATTCTAGCTGCAGATTTGGAAGATCAGAGCAGCATTGTTCCCAATCCCATAACCAGATGTAAAAAATAACTTCTAGGAGCAGCTAGATGGCACAGTAGATAGAGCATCAGCCCTGAAGTCAGGAGGACCTGAGTTCAAATCCAGCCTCAGACCAAATACTTCACATTAGCTGTGTGACGCTGGGCAAGTCACTTAACCCCAATTGCCTAAAAAAGAAAAACAAAAAGAAAACCCCAAAACCTCTAATGAATCTCTTTTGGACACGTAAGTTTTAATGTGTGCTTCTTTCTCTCTAATGTTACCACCATAATCTCTTCCTTGGAGAGGTATTTGCTGCCAAATGTAGGAATTAAAGTGAGTAGGAAAAAAATTGTCTCCTCATTTTAAGCTTCTTTGAACTCACACAAAGAGACCCCACCCCTAACAGTTGCTATAAGGAGTAACCTTAATTTACTTTTTAGATGTAGAGAAGAGGTCAGAGAAATGTTGTTTGTGAAAGAATTTAGTAGCTTCCAAAAGGAAGATGGAGCAAGAAGATGGAAAGAAGGTGAGAAAAACACCTAGGATGAAGGGAAATTTGTCAAAAATAAAAGATATTCCAGAGGAATAATTCCTGGCTATTAAGATGCCAATATTTAAACAAGCTCCATGTCTACCATACTTATTTCTTCTGAAAGAAAAATAGCTACTGCTGGTTTCGCATCTTTTTAAATATTGTCATTTAAAACTGGGATCCTGCCGTGTTTCATTTTATTAGTCTTGTCATATCTGACCAAGTAAATTAAGTTCTTAGTGGAGAATGGTCTTGATCCATTGACCCTTGGGTTATTGATTGAATGTGTTTCTACTCTACCATTCTGCTATAGGCTTGGTCATGTCATGAGAGTGAAGCATAATGAATGGATAGCCCCTATACTTAACTGGTATCCTCTTGATGTCAAGAAAAAGGTAGCACACATCGCAGGCTTATGGAAGGATAAGGACAAGAGTCACACAATGGGAGTAGACAATCTGTATTGTTAGATGGTACATTCACATTGATAAGATCACAGACCCTTTTAAGTATTTGAGAAAAATCAAATACAAATTCTGAACTGTTGCACTCTGGACTAAGTTGTTTAGTTGAGTTTAATCCATTGTTTTGTTCTTTACCTAAGTATTTGTCAATATTCCTAAATGGTAAATATCCCTGTGAAGAAATTTGAGTATAATTCGAGCAACAACTTTGTCTGCTGTCCAAAGATCAACTTGGCACTGTGCCCAGATGGTCATGATAATGGGTTGGCCACTTGGCCTGTGAGTTCCTCGAGGTGCCCCTAAACATGGAACATTACTTTGATAAGTCATCCTGTTTCTGCAAAGAATTAGCTGATTTGGTTTCTTAGGTTGCATTTATTGTCTATTATGAGCTGAAGCTATATTTATCATAGGGATCATAAAATTTGGAGCTGAAAGGAGTTTGTTGACAATACAGTGTTGATTATTTAAAATAATTTGTGTTATTGGGTATCTCCATTTGTTAGAACTTTACTAATAGAGCCAAAGTATAAAGCAGAGATTATAGATTTGAGCCCATGTGGACCAAGTAGCTTCATTCTGTTTTACGGCCATAAACTTCATACTTAGGCCCAATCAATCATCTCACAAACTTGGACTATTGGTGGAAAAGTAGAGGAGGAAAATTACTGCAATTAAACAGTACAATAGTAAAACATGTTTGCCCTATTCATGGTAGATGACTAGCGTCATTTTCATATGGTAAGGATAGAACATCCTAGTACTTGCTATATGGGCTTGCAGCAGAAGAGATCAGGAACCCCTGATCTAGCTAAGGAGTTGTCCAAATCCACTGGATGAGATGATAAAGTATGGACCTTTGCTAGACTGAAATACCTCCAATGGAGTGGGCATGCAAATATGGCCCCTTGCTGAAGGACATGTATTTTTGCTAGGAGGGCATGGTGAGAGCCTCATTGGTTTGATGAGTCCCCAAAATCCACTTGATAAGGCAGCAGAAAGTGGATGTTGTTATATTGGAGAATCTCCCATAGAGCTGGACTTGGCCTCTTAATTTGGGGCTTGTTTCTTGTCTTGAGCTTCGACTGTCCCCAGTGACTGGGACTGTCTTCTGATGTTTCAACAAATAAGCAAAAGACAGCAAAATCAACTAGTGTATTATCTCTGTCACTCATGGTTGACCGGGGACCATGAAGACATACTGATTGGAAAAACTTGCCCTTCTCTGAAAAATCCAAAGAGAAACAGCTATGTCCATTGTTGTTAAATTTCTAAGTCAGATACCCAAATTGCACCCTGAGTGTCTTTTCTAGAGAGAACCTGTTACCTACATTCAGGTGAAATCACAGACATGAGATATATCTAAATATTCTTTTAGAAATTTCTCCAGAAGGGCATCTAAGGGTATTGAGCCAAAAAAAGAGAATCTTGCCACCACCCCCCCTTTTTTTTTTGGAAGACTTCATAAAGCATCAAGCAATTTAATGGGCATAATGAGATTGACAAAATTTTGATATAACTAATGTAAATTCCAGCATAGTTTTCTCTTACCACCATAAAGATTTAGAATGGAGAAAAATTCCCACAAACATTACTGTAACAAAAATTAACTGCAATAGATTAACTGTATGTCTTACTTAAGATTTAGAATGGAAGAAAAATACCCACACAAACTTTACTATAACAAAAAATAACTGCAATAGGTAACTGTATGTTTTACTCAGGTTTATACCCTAGGACCTTTTATGTAATGGATAGGTAATGAACAACATGGCAACACTATTCAGCAGATCTCAAGCCATTTAATCAAACACGATCCGGTAGCTGCGTTCCTGCTCCTTGTCATGACTCCTGCAAACCTTTGATACCTCTTCCACCTTCTGCTGCAACAGGGCTGAATTTTGATCAATCCGTTGAAGGGAATCCATATGTGCATTCAAAATGTTACAGATCTGCTGGAGCGGGTCGCTGGTGTCAGGAGGCCCTTCACACATATTCAGGTGCTCAATAATGTCCTTGAGGTCTTGGGCCATGCGCTTCAGTTGAGCATCTATATTCTCTGCTAGTTTATAAGTTTTCTCTAGCTCCTCATCTGCATGCTGCAAATAGATAGTTCCCCTCTGCTCCTTCACAGCCTCCTCCAGAGGAGCCAGCAGGTCCTCTAGTCCTTTCTGCTGTGACAGGATGAAGTCTGATTCTTGGTCCAACCTTTTCTGATCCAGCTTCACTTTCTCTACTGCTCTGTGTAAAGAAGTAATCTTCTCACCATTCTCAATTAATGTCCAGTCCCAAGCATTCATTGGGTGGCCTGCTGAAGGAAGTGTTTCTCTTGGTCCTCCAGTTCGAGACTCCATTTATTGATCAAACTTTCCAGCTGAGGGTAAGTCATCACAGGGGTTATACTTGGAGCTGTGGTAGCTGAGGGCAAAGTGGCACAGGTGGAAGGGATGATGCCAGTGCCAGGTGTACTCAGTGGCTTTAGATTCAAGGCAAAGCCTGTGGTGGTAGTTGAAGTCGTAATAGTGGTAGTAGATGTGGCTGCACTTGTCGAGCTAGGAAGTTTTAATCCAAATCCCAATACTCCAAGAGCAGGTGCTGCAACTGAAGTGGATGGGGCTCTAACTGAGAGGGTTGGGGCAGAAAAGACTGGAAGGGAAGAATTTGCTATGGAAGCAAACAATGTAGGCCTAGAAGTGGTGGTAGGAGCAGAAGTTGCTGCTGAGAGTTTTGGGCCAAAAGACAAGGCAGATACCTGACTGAAGGTTGAGGCTAATGATCCAGTGGGTACAGCAGTAGACCCTGCAGAGGCCAATAATCCAAATCCTAAACCAGAATGGCTGCCGCTCCCGCTCCCGACCTGGAAGTCCACCACCCCTTTTAAGAATCAGTTTCCCAGGGATCAAATCTGGGTCTACAAATCTAGTCTCCTTTGGGGAGCCTCTGGTCCACAGGGTACATTATGGAGACTCATCTAGGGTATGACCTTGAAAACAAATGTAAGAATTATTCCTAGACAAATGATCTGAAGATGGGTGGAGCTTTTCCCTTGGCTCTCTTACAGACCATAGAGGAAGAACTCTGAAGTTCTTGTTCTTACTCAGCTAATCAGCAGAAAACAGCGCTAGTCACTAGGAACAATCAGAAAAGCTCCAGGTGACCTCCAGAAAGGCACATGTCCCTCAGTAAGTGGCCAAGTCCAGCCTGTGAGAAGTACCTGCAGTCTTATCACATTGATTAGAGAGTCTCCAGATCATTTCATCATAGATTCCAATATAAGACACATCATTTTCCCAAATATGTTTTTTATAAACCTGAATGCAGCCTTTGTAAGAGAATGATAGTGAAAATGATAAAGAAAAAAGGGGATAAAAAAAATAACTGACATATTTATTTGAATGGCAGGAAATATATTTTAAAGTCACTTTTTATAGTAGACATATTATAATATTTCCATTTTGAACAATAACTTGATCAGTAAGGACACTTTAGCCAAAATATCCTTCTTGCTACTGAGTCCTATGTGACATTCAAATTCTCTCTTCCAGGCCTTTGCACAGGGAATGCCCTCCTCTTGGAAACCCTACTTCCATTAAAGGCTCACCTCAAGTGCTACCTACTTTAAGAAGCCCCCAATTATTAGTGTTACCCTCCCCCATCTGTATTTATTTTGTTTGGGGTTTACTTTGTTTTGTCATTAGGTTTTATTGGTGCCTTTTGCTTTCATATCATTTTCTTCTCTGAATAACCCTTCTCTCCCAACCCAGTGAGCCTTCCCTTGTAACAAAGGTGATTGATTACATAAACAAACAGACAAAAAATTGGTTCAACTAAGTCAACCAACACAGAGACCACATCAGACACTATATGCTTTTTATTTTGTTATCTATTCTATATTTATCTGTGAACATGTTGTATCTTTCTCCAGTAAAATATAAGCTTTTTGAGGGTAGAGACTATCCTTTTGTATTTGTATCCACAATACTGAGGCATAGGAGTTACTTACTTAATGCTTGTTGGTGGTTAATGATGGATTTTATTTTCTGGGCCTGTGATTTCATTAGTGTAGGGAACTTACCAATGCAAATGGGCACTGTGTCAATAATTTATAATCTTAGAGAATAACCTAAGTAACTGAGAATGTAAAGGAACTGACCACAGTCACATACATTTCGAAGTTGATAGTAGATGTTAGAAGCAGGATTTGAATTTAGATCTTCCTGAAACCAATGCCAGCCTTCAATACATTATTCCATGCAGTCAGTCAATGATGGACAATATTCCTTGATATTATAGGTTTTTAAATAAAAGAGTTTAAGTACTACTTGTGATCTAGCTCCTTCAAATCTCTAATTGCATTTCATACATCTCCTATGCAATTATTACATTCCAATTTGTAATATAGAGTATGTGTCCCTCCCTGTCTTATCAACCCAACTATCATTTAAATTCCCTGAAGATATTTTTGTATCTCCCACATTGCCTCTTGCCTATAGTAAGTGCTAAATAAATCTTCCTTGAATTTTATTTTTCATCTTCTATGTATGAACTAATTGTATTTAATCCAAAACTTCAAGATTTCTATTCACCTCAATTCACCTCAACTATTTACTTCTAAACAGTTACTTAAAAAACAAAATACCACATTCCTGTTCCTAAAGGAAACTTAAGCTAATCAAAGTTTATAAACACTGCCAGTTCAGCTATAGCTTGCTTCTTTCTTTCTTTCTTTCTTTCTTTCTTTCTTTCTTTCTTTCTTTCTTTCTTTCTTTCTTTCTTTCTCTTTCTCTCTCTTTCTTTCTCTCTCTCTTTCTCTCTCTCTCTCTCTCTCTTTCTCTCTCTCTCTTTCTTTCTCTCTCTTTCTTCTTTCCTTCCTTCCTTCCTTCCTTCCTTCCTTCCTTCCTTCCTTCCTTCCTTCCTTCCTTCCTTTCTTTCTTTCTTTCTTTCTTTCTTTCTTTCTTTCTTTCTTTCTTTCTTTCTTTCTTTCTTTCTTTCTTTCTTTCTTTCTTTCTTCCTTTCTTTCTTTCTTTCCTTCCTTCCTTTTTTTTTTTTTTAAAAAAAAGAGTACTTGGGGGCAGCTAGGTGGCACAGTGGATAGAGCACCGGCCCTGAAGTGAGGAGAACCCGAGTTCAAATCTGGCCTCAGACCAAACACTTGACACTAGCTGTGTGACCCTGAACAAGTCACTTAATCCCAATTGCCTAAAAAAAAGAGTACTTACTTCTGATTGTGTTTCATCAGTACTTTTCCATTTCTGAAAAAAGGTTAATTTTTAAAGTTAGTTTATTTATTTTTAGTTTTCAACAATCACTTCCATAAACTTTTGAGTTTTCAATTTTCTCCCCCTTCTTCCCCTCCCCTCTTCCCAAGATGGCGTGCAATCTGATATTGGGTCTACATACACATTCCTATTAAACATATTTTCACATTAGTCATGTTGTAAAGAAGAATTAGAACCAATAGGAGGAACCACAAGAAAGAAGAAACAAGACAAAACAGAAAGGGGGGGGAAGCAAATAGTATGCTTCAATCTGCATTCAAATTCCATAGTTCTTTTTCTGGATGTGGATAGCATTTCCCATCATGAGACTTTTAGAAATGTCTTAGATCCTTGCATTGCTGAGAAGGGCTAAGTCTATCAAAGTCAGTCATCAAACAACATGGCTGTTACTGTGTACAATGTTCTCCTGGTTCTGCTCACTTCACTCAGCATCAAAAGTTAATATTTATTATCAAGCTTGTTGACTTACGTAAAATCTTTTAATTCAGGATTCCTTAACCTCTTTTTGTGTCATAGGTCCATTTGGCAGTCTGGTAAAGTCTACGGACATCTCAGAATAATGCTTTTAAATGAATAAAATACAACTCATAGGATTATAAAGGAAATCAATTACATTGGCACACAATTACCAAAATATTTTTTTAAAAAAGCTCATGGATCCCATTAAGAACCCCTGCTTTATAATTAGTTTTAACAATGATAAAATGGACAGTTCCTATTTGTTGACATGTAAGGCTGGATTTTGTAATCTCTAGAGCACTTGAATTTATTTATAACCATGGTAGAATCAGAAGGTGATGGGGATATGAAATGTGCTATTAAATTCCTATTAAGCACATCATCATTCAATTGAATCTAACTCAACAAACATTTATTAAGGCACTTACTAGTAGCAAAGGCACTGACATATTTTTATTTGAAAAAAAAGATGAATGAACTTTTTCATCTCAATAGTTTTTTTTCTTAAATTTCAATCCCTTGCCCCAACTCTGTAATCTTGAAGTTGTGAAAATATTCACCAGCCAGGCAGGGTGGCTGTTCATTCTAAGGCCAAAAATTTTTCTTCTGTGTGGAACAGAGAATATTCTTTATCAAGAAAATACAAAGCTTCCATGGAATTTTGAACAGATAAGGAATTCCTATGTTCAAGGTGTGTTGTTTCTATAATAAATCCACAATGTTTCTGATTCTTTTTTCCTGACTAGCAAGGTCATCTCTTCAGTCAGTCAGGGAGAGAGAGACTGTACCAGTGATTTGCTTTTATCAGTTCAAGGGGAGGTAAGCATAAGTGGGTGGAAAAAATAGCTGACTTTAGTAGAGTGACTTGTCAAGAAATGCTTAGCTTCAAAATGTGGATCACTGACTTTTAAAGCCACATGGTAAGAGACAGCTTGGCCCAGTGTCTTGGAATCAGGATGACCTGAATTCAAATCTGACTACAGGCATCTAAAATTTTTCAACTGGGACAGCTCTGCAAGAGTGTAAGTTGCAAAACACTTGGTAATCAATTTGCAATGGAAGAGGGAGTTTCCTAACCTAACTGACTTTTCCTGCCCTGATGAAATCACATGTCCAGACCAAAATAGCAATAACACCCTAATATCTTATGCTGAGTAACTGACCACTCTTGGATCTCTGAATCTGAAAACTTTGGAGCTGAAGAAACTTTTTCAAATTTGTTTTCTAAACCTCTTAGTTTATAGGTTTACAGGTTCAGTAGTAGAGGACCAGGCCTGGAGTCAGGAAGACCTGAGTTCAAATCCAGCCTCAGATACTTACTAGCTGTGTGACCCTGGGCAAGTCACTTAGCTTCTGTTTGCCATGATCTACTGGAGAAGGAAATGGCAAACCACTCTAGTACCCTTGCCAAGAAAACCCCATGGACAGTATTGTCCTCAGATACTCACTAACTGTGTAACCCTGAACAAGTCATTTAACCTCTGTTGGCCTAAGTTTTTTAATCCATAAAATAGGGGTAATAATAGCAGTGCCTATTTCCCGGGGTTGTTGTGAGGATAAAATGAGAAAATGTTTTTACAAACATTTGTTTCCACTTTGCAAACCTTAAAGCAACATATAAATGCTACCTATTACATTATTATTACTATAGATGAGGAAACTGAGGTCCAAAAAAGTTAGTCATTGATTCATTGCATAGTTACTATTGAGGCAGTTAAATGGCAGTGGATAGAGTACTGTACCTGGAGTCAGGAAAACCTGAGTTCAAATCCAGCTTCTGACACTTATTAGATGTGTGACTTTGGGCAAGTCACTTAATCTTATTGGTCTCAGTTTGTCCAGTTGTAAAACTGTACCCACCTCACTGGGTTGTGGTGAAGATCAAATTAGGTAATATTTGTAAGGCACTTAGGACAGTGCCTGGCACATATAAGATACTTAATAAATGCTAGTTTCCTTCCCTCCTCCTTAGTAACAACTAGGACTAGAACTCATGTCTTCTAATTCTGTTCCTCTACTATTCCATCCTGACTTCAAAGTTAGGTTAAATATGGTGCACAGAGTGATAGATGCAAAGACCCATGGAGCTTTTTATTTCTTTGTGTATGTGTGTTTTTAAAGGATGTATTTTTGGATGATACTATCCGGTTTTATTTTTAATCATTTAATCCAAAAGCTAACAGAATACTGCTGAGTAGAGATTCTCATAATTAAGAATCAGGAATGAGCATTCTGATGTGTATACATAGTCACATTGAGAGCAATGCTTTTTTGAACTATGTCCACTTTATAGACCACAAATGTTTTTAAGTTGTACCTTCCTTCCCCTCTCCCCACCATTATAATGCCTCTGGGAGGTAGTCTGGTAACTTAATGAAGAAAGCTTCTATGTTGTAATTAATGAGTATAAGAACAAAACCCCAAAGGTTACTACTAAATAGACCTAGGATATTTTGATGGAACTAAGATAGAGAAGGGAAAAGCAGAAGAGACAATCCATGACTGCCTGATACTGTTAAGTAGCAAAACAATACAATATAATACAATACATATTTATTAAGTACCTACTAGGTGTCAAACACTGTGCTAAGCAATGGGGTTACAAATAGGAAAAAGAAAGACAGTCCCTGTCTTCAAGGAGCTTACAATCTAATGAGGAAGACAACACACAAAAGGAAGCTAAAAAGTAGAGGTGAGGGTGGTGGTAGAAGGTACCTGGGGCAAAGGAGCATGATGATGGTGGAGTTGAATCCAAGGAGTATAGCTGGTGGAAAATGAGGAGTTGGCTGGACTTCTGAGTCCTCTTTAAACTCGGATTTTGGGAGGAGTTTTTTGCTCCCACACTCAGAGGGACAGACAGTACTGTCCCTCTGAGAAGGGTGGAAATGAGGACACTTAAATAGCAAAACTGATGCAAATCTCTTTATATAAATAAAACTCCTTCATAAAATCCCTTAATAATACAGATGTTGAGACACAGGTGAATGTGGGGATGAAAGACACTTTGCCAACTGAGATGTCTTTTAGCTTGGCTTTTCACAATTTTTTTTTTTTGGTGAGGCAATTGGGGTTAAGTGACTTACCCAGGGTCACACAGCTAGTAAGTGTCAAGTGTCTGAGGCTGGATTTGAACTCAGGTCCTCCTGACTCCCAGACCACAGCTTTATCCACTGTGCCATCTAGCTGCCCCTTGACAACTTTTTAAATCTCAAATAAGTTACAGGGATACACAGGTCAGCCTTCACCACTTGCCTTATGCCAACCTTGGTCTGCTGTAGACCTTTTTTTGTTTGTTTACTTTTTAGCTCCTCAGTAGGTCTAACACCACAGTAGATTTGTGTATATATTTTTGCTTACTTACTGCTCTCTTTTGTTAACTACTACCTACATAGACAAGGGACAGAAGAGATAATATTGGAGGATTTAAGAAGGATAGCAAGACACACCTATCAGTAACCTGCCTCAGTATAGATGAAGTTAGATGAAATGACAGCCATCTGCAATTGGAGTAAAAGGTTTGGACTCCATCTTTTGGGGTTGCTGATCTCTTTCCTATATCCTCTCATTTCTTACACCACTCTTGGCAGACATATAAAAAGTCCTGCAGGATCTTAGGTCCTCAGCAATGTCACATATTAAAGGAGACAGACCAGTTCCAAGGGAGGCAGTTGGAAATGTGGTGAGCTTGGGGAAAGGATAGATCACACAGAAGAACTTACAAGCTGGGAGATGTAGTGGGACAAGTGCCTGACCTAAATTCAGGATACCTTGGTTCCTATCCCAGCCCTGATAGTTACTAGCTATTTAACTGTAAGCAAGTTATTTCACCTCTTTTCCAATTTCCTTTTATGTGTTGTCTTTCCCCACTAAATATATGCCCCTTGAGGGCAAGGATTATCTTTTTTTTATTTGTATTTATATTTCCAGAGTTTCAGCACACAGTGCCTGGCACATAGTAAATGTTTAATAAATGCTTATTGACTGGTCTTTATGAGCATTGGTTTCCTCATCTGTAAACTGGGGATGGTATTACCTAGACAACTTTTCCCCTAGGGTTGTGGCAAGTAAACACTTTAAAGTAGTAAAGAAATGTGAGTGATTATTGTTAATCAACAAATATTTACTGAATGTCTTCTCTGTGTAAGAGAATTCACTATCCTTTCTTCCTTTCTGTTCTTCTATCAATATACAAATATAATTTTGAAAAGCACAGAGTGAAAAGACATTTGGGTGTTGGTGGTGTAAGGGTTGTGAGTAGCTCTTTTTGGTTGTAAACTAATTTTTGATACCCCAGGATTTTTTAGAGATAAGAGGAAGTCAACTGCAAATAGAGTTATTATCTTTTTGCCAAAGTTTATCCTTGTTTTTGGTCAGTTTTGCCATTGCAAACAACCTAGCTAGTGTTCCTTCCTTTTCCTATTAGAACACTGAATTTAATAAATATAAATTCAACTATTTCATATTGTTGTCAATACTGGTTCACCTGCAGAGACATCCTACACCAGTCAGTTGTTCAATATATTTCCTTTATTGCTTCAACACAATTTGTTTGGAGGTTTTTATCTTTTTCTAAAAACTTCCTTCTAAATCTTGTCCTGAGAATTGGGAATCAATGGGTGGAAGATGCAGAGGCAGATTTAGGTTTGAATAACGTAAAGAAAAGCTTTCTAGGGGCAGCTAGATGGCACAGGGCATAGAGCTCTGGTCTTGGAGTCAGGAGGACCTGAGTTCAAATCCGACCTCAGACACTTGACACTTACTAGCTGTGTGACTCTGGGCAGGTCATTTAGCCCCAACTGCCTCACCAAAAAAAGAAAAGAAAAGAAAAGCTTTCTAACAATCAGTGCTAACCAAAATTGGGATGAGATACCTCAGGAGGAAGCAGTTACAAATGAAGGGCCAGAAGATCACGTTTTAGTTGTTGTCATTCAGTTGTTTCAGTCATGTCCAACTCTTCATGACCCCATTTGGAATTTTCTTGGCAAAAAATACTGGCGTGGTTTTCCATTTCCTTCTCCAGTTTATTTTATAGATGAAAAAAAAACTGAGGAAAACAGGGTTAAGTGAGTTGCCCAAGGTCACACAGACAGTGTCTGAGACCAGATTAGAATTTAAGGATGATGATTCTTCTGACTCCAGTCACAGCCCTCTCTCCACTTCAACACCTAGCTGCTCAGAAGATCACTAGAGATCTACAAATGAAGGAAGGCTAATCATTGTTAGGAACGTTATAGAAGAGATTGTTGTTCAGGTGTGGGTTGGATTAGTCAACTCCTAAGGTTCATTCTGATTCTGAGAGCTTGTGATCCTGCATTTAGCAACCCTAGACTTTTGGTTTCTAGGCTATACCTAGTAAGGGCTGCCCTGAGTGTGCAGTTTATCACTGATACAGGCATTCAAGTAGCATTTTAATAGCTACACTACTGCATATACATCTTCTGAGATTTGTTGGAGGAAAGGGCCTCATAATGTTGTTGTTTTGTTGTTTTTCATTCAAAGAAGCCCACAAAGGGACATTATCATCAGGAGAAATAACAAACACTCACCATAGCTATTTTCTTCTTGGAATCTAGATATTAACTAATGTTACTTGCGAGAGAGAGAATATTACTACAGGGATCATTAAATCTAGGGTTTATTACTACATTCTTAGGATGTTTTCCAACATACTAAATAAAATGAAACTACAAAATCAGAAGTTGCTTGTAGCTTGGATTGTCAGATTATTCTCTATGGAAGGAAAAGAGGCAGCCCAGAAAAAAGTGGGGATTACTAGCCTGGGCTCAACTGTCACCAAGTAGCAGAATGGCCTTGGGCAAGACATTTAACTTTTTTGGACTTCAATTTCTTACTGTGTGAATATAAGATTAGACTAACCTCGTTAAGATTACAGATCACAGAACTTGAAAAAATGGAAGGAATTTTACACCAACTAGTGCAACACTTTCAAAGAAGGAGAGGAAGAAACAAATACTTTCTTACTCTAGTTTTATGAATCTAACACTGTTGCTAGTCAAAGGAATACTTCTGCAGATCACTATGATCACATACCATTAAGAAAAAAAGGGCTTGGAAAAAGGCAGCTTTGGATGGAGAAGTATTGGTTGCAATAAAAGTGCCTTTTTCAAAACTTGAAGAGGGTTTTTTTTATTCCTCCCTAAAATCGATGCCTTTTCCCATTCCCCAAATTAAGAAACTGAAATTAACGTTGCAGGTACTTTGTACTTACATGTCTACCTAATAGTCATGCAATAGCATATAAGTCCCCGGAGGGCAGAGACAACTTCGGTTTTTGTCTTTCTGTCCCCAGCTTCCAGTTCAGTGACTAGCATGTAATTAGGAAATGCAGAATTAAATTCAACATTATTTATACTCAGTTGATAACTTTCTTGAAGGATAAAAACCTTGAACTGTGTTCTTAGTGTACCTTTTTGGAAAAAAAAAAGTAAAACTCAAAGAAATCAATTATTGCCAAAACTGATTGACTTCTCCAGGGATTGGCGTCCATCTTTCTAAAATAATAAGGAAAAATAGACACATTAAGGAAGGTAGCTATGAGGATAATTTGAACAGAAGATCTCTCTCACCCACCCCACCCCCATTTTATAAATACTTCTTCAGTCGGCACCCTCCCATTTTGGAAAACCCTGGATAAACCTCTAAAGCTGGGATATTCCATTTATTGTGTCTGCTGGAAAAGAGATGCCCCAGAAGGCGCGCTCTGTTCCCCCCCCCTTCTTGCCCCCAGCAAAGAGCTTTCTTGTCTTGGGATTTTTTGCTTCAGCCATTCCTTCAAGAATCATCAGCTCAAAGGGCGGAGCTACTTGGGTAGGGCTTCAGGTGCTGAGAGGAACGGAAGGCGTGAAGCCAGGCCAGGCTTGCAGGCTGGGCGGGCCTGGGAGAAACGGTGGGAAAGAACCTGGACAGCCTGCGCGTCTGTGAGACCGCCAGGAGCAGGGGGAGGAGCTGGAAGAAGACTGGGCCAGAGTTCTGCGCTGCTAGGTGGGGGAGGCGCGGCTCGGCTCTGTCGCTCCACCGCGCCTGGGTGTGTTCATTTAAAAAAAAAAAAAAAGACCGACGTAGAAGAAAAAGAAACCAGGCAGGTGTGGCTTCGCCTTTTCTGTGCCAGCGGGGAGGAGACTAGCCCTCCACCATCGACCAACACCAACACCCGGCGCGCACCCAGCTTCTCTGCTTCTCTACTCCAGCACCCACCCGAGAGCAACAACTTTTCCTCCTCTCTGGAAGCCAGCCCTCGTCACCACCACCACCAGCTGGGCGCTGCACCTTTCCCAAGCTCTACCCTACCCCGGCCCAGCCCCCCGGTGGGGTTTTCTTATCTCCCTTTTGCTCTCCCTTCCCCTCTTCGACCACTGCAGTGTACCCAACACTGCCCCTGGAGCGGCGGAGAGGAGAGAAAATCAGAATCAAAAGAGCTGCTGTCCGCTCCTGCAGGGGTCTTGGGAAACTTTTGGTCTTTTTTTTTTTTTAATGGTGAAGCTCCTTTGATTTCTTTCTCGCCCGCCCAACTTTCGCTTATGTCACAGTCCTAAGTCGCTCCATTGATTTCTGACCAAGATGAGTTGTAACGGAGGATCCCATCCGCGGATCAACACCCTGGGTCGAATGACCCGTGCAGAGTCCGGCCCGGACCTACGCTGCGAGATGACCTACGGAGGAGGTGGCTTCGGTGGTGGCGGCGGCGGCGGGGGCGGGGGATCCAGCAACAAGATGTATTATGTGAGGAGGTATACCGTGAACGACCAGAACTCCGACGGCTACTGGTGGGTACCAGCAAGGGCAGACTCTGGCCCTTCCCGGCGCTCGCTGGCGGCTGGGGAGGAAGGTTTCTATGGCCTTAGTTACCTGTTCGGAGAGGGGAGAGGACGTTTCCCCTTTTCCTAGGTAGAGAGCAGGTTACACAGGGGCAACTGCCATTATACTTCCAAAGAGCCTTGATTTCATTCTTGTGGGTACTCCCACCAAAGACAGATCTCGATCTTTTCTGTATCTTAAGAGACGAATTTAAATGTCCTAATTTTAAAAAAAACCAGCTTCCCCCTCCACACTTTATAAAAAAAAAAAGGGGGGGAGATTAAAGGAATACCGAAAGAAGTAAAGCAGGGGTCACTTTTCCTGTAGGAAGCCTGCGGAGTTTCTGTACATTGCTAGGGTGACTGATGGGAATGGTGTGGGAGGCGATTGTATGTATTTCACCTACAAACTTAGGAGACTGGTTTGGTTGGGACTCCGCCTTTGCTCAGACATAGTGGGTGTTTGAAATTAAGAGATCAGCTCCTCACCTACCCGCGAGAGGGGCGCGATCTGGGAACCTGCTTTTATTGTGGTTTAGAGGAGGAAGCTGGGGGAGGGGGAGAGGGAGAGGGAAAACAGCTGTCATTTATCCAATCCGCCCCTATAACTAAACTACTTGGGGTCTATTGCGGAGGAGGAGAGGAGGGACTTGGTGGGAAAGATGTGGTTTTGCCTCTGGGTTGTTTTTGGATCGCCTCTGTCTCGTTTGTCATTATTTCCTAGTACCTAGCACGGCACCTGACACTTAGTAGGCACTTATTAAATGGTTTTTGATTGGTTGCTTTGTTAGGAGACCAAGGTATGGTGTTAAAATTACACCGACTTTCCGTAAAATAAGCGTAAATTTTAAAAATTACAAAAGGAAAACAGATTTTCTGGGCACCCACCCCCGACCCCTCCGGCTCTGGTGTTTAGAATTGGGGTCGCAAATCTGCCATGTGCCTGTTCCCAGTATAGCTCAAATTTAGTTTTGTTATTCACACGGAAAGCCCAACAAAGCCCCCTAGAGTGCCTTAGGCAGGGTCTCCTCTGCTTACCTGCAGAGCCAGTGTAGGAGACGTAGATACTGGCGAGTCTTCACTTTGCCCATGTGCTGGGAATCCCTCCGTGTCATCCCCATTCTCTCCCTCATCCCCAGGGCTTGTCCAAACACCATTTCCCCCTCCCAGCCCCTAGAATGGGTCAGGCGCAGCTCTCATCTCTTTCCCTGCTAGAAGAAACTGAACCCATTCACGGTTTTGGAGGCATGCACCAGAGTTCAAATTAAGAGAGACTCGAACCTCTAAGGGACTTTCAGGAAAATTGGGAAACCCCGAAGTCATCTGTATCTCTCACTCCCTAACCTAAGCCCCCAGATGCTGCAGAGTTCCGCTCTCGGACTCAAGTTGCCCGGTGACAGTCGATGCCCCAGCCACCCCGGGAAGGTGGTGACTCGTATTGTCTTTTGCAATACTGATAAACCATAAGGAAAAGGGGAAACGCTTTAAATTGGTGAACAGGGTGCCTTTTGTTTGGTGCCATAGATCCTGTATCATCAAAGGAAGGTTTCCAGGGCAGTAAAGGCTCCCCAGAAAGTGTGGAGAGAGTTATTGAGAGCTGGTTGTAAAAGGCGATGGATGGGCCGCTGGCCCACCTCCAGCGTTGTTGTTAACTCTTGGAATGGCGTCCCGTGACTCTGAGAGGGCCACTTCCAGAGCTGGAAAGCGACGAACAAGTCGGATTATACGTGGGGAAAGAGCTCAGCTAATGTGATTTTCGTGATCGGGTTTCTCATGTGTTCCTTGGAGTTCGGAGCTTATAGTATATTCAGTATTTTGTTAGTTTTTCACTTTTATTAGTTTGACCTATCTCTTTCCCCCTTCCATGCCCTAGAAAAAGGAAGATCTGGGGTGATTTGCTCCTCGTAGTTAGTATTGTCACCTTAGGCTGGGGTGGAGCCGAACCAACCTGAAAACACTCCTAAGATTTTTTTGGTTTGAAAGTAGTTTTAAAATTTGTGTGGGATTATTAAAATTCTTAAACTACTTTCCACTTGGGTCTGATTTCTTTTACAAGTAACTTATTTGTTCTAGATATTTTTGTGGTTGGCTAAAAATGTCAATCATCTGAAAACTACCTTTGTCTGAATTAAAAGAACCTGGGATTTTTCAAAGAAAAAGAAGCCAAGCAAAAGAGGAATGAGGCTGGGACTTTCCTGTAGAAATTTTTATGTTGATTATTGAATTTTAAAAAAAAATTTGGCAACTTTAAAAGTCTGGCTCTCACCCCCTTTTCCTCATTTTTCCTTCATGTTACCTATATTCAAGATACACATTCTTTTTCTTTATCCGTGAATTTACACTCAGTCAAAATTTATAGAGAGGTTCTTGAAAGTCTTTCAATATAGCAGGGTTATTTAGTACTTAGCAAAGTTTTATTTCTTGAAAGACAGTGAAGGTTTTAATTTTCTCCTCTAGGTCTAAAGCCCAGAAAATGCTTCTTTAAAATGAAAAAATAATCAGCCATGTTAATACAATATTTTATCTTGACTGATTAAAATATTATAGAAAAGTGTTTTTTTATTTGTGTTATAAAATTCTTAATAATGATTGAAAGCTTTTCATTAGTTGTTAATAAAATGTTCTGGGAGATAACTCATTTTTTAAATGCCTAATAATTTCTTTTGTCCTGTTTTTTTTTTTCAATCTTACTCCTATTTGTGAATTCCTTTAATAATAGCAAGATTTACATATTCTATTGGTGGGGAAACAGACTTATATAAACAAATAATCTAATTTTCATGGAACATTGTTATTTTACCCATTGGCATTGATTTTTCTTTTTAAAAAATGATACCTGTAATGCAGCTTGGTTTGATGTCACTTGGCTCGATGTATACACAATCGAAGACTTTATTTGACATGCATTAGCATGCTCTCATTCTTTTGGACCATGTAATGTAATTTTGTTAGACCTGTTCTAACCTGTATTAGTGAGAGTTTAGTGGTGATGGGATTATCTAGGAGTGGACAAGTGGAGCATGGAAAAGAATAACAAATAACAAAAGCAATAATAATAACTTTTATGTTTTATGTATATAATATATATATATAAAAATCATAAAAGTGAATATAGGCATTCACTTTTTTTATACATCTGGAAACAATGGCTTGCAAATTTGGGAAAGCGCACTAGGAGAGAAGCTGCATGTAGTCTAAATCTGGGGGGAAATGTAAAGTTCACTTATACAGTGGGAGTGGACCCTCTGACTTAGTGTTTCTAGCACTATATTCCCTGAGCAGTATCAATATCAGGCTTAGAAAATCCTTTTGAAAAAAATTTTCTCCTCAAAACAGTTGATAATAACATATTGGAGTTAGAAGACCTTAACTGAGTTCCAAGCTTTAACTTTCATGAGGGTCATTTTTCACATACAAACTGTGCTCTCTCCTTGGAAGATTGCTGTGAGTTAAATGCTTTGTAAGCCATAAAACAGTGAATAAATGTAAGCTATTGTTTTTTGGTAAGGCTTTTTTCTGACTATTTCTCTAAAGTTTCTCCAAAGAAAACTATACATTATAGTTTTACATATTATAAACCACTTGAAAAACCAAGGGCTGAATTTGTTAAAAATGCTGTTTTTAAAATTACAAGTTGTATGACTGAACTAAACTAGTGACTTTCAAAATAATGGATGGCTTGACAGAATTTAACCTTTTCCCCAGTTTGGTTTGTGTAGAAGCAGCTGAAATACACCTTTCCTTCCATAATGGGTATAAGATAATTGCATTTTGTCTTTGCTTAGTTTTCTAATGTCTATCAGATTTTAAAAGAGTATTCTTTTTTTTTTTAATGGCAGCGTGTGTAAGGAACAAATCCATTCCCATCTTTAGGCTGAGTAGAGACTGTGTAAGCTGCATATAACCCTTTCTCTGCACCAGGGCTACATTGCTATAGTGCTCAGTAAATGTTCATTTAACAAAAATTGGACTACACTTAGAAAATTTAACTTTGAATTCCATTTACATGGTGTTGTTTGAATATTTTCTTTCATTAAAATAGAATTAACATTGTTTTCATTAAAATAAATCACAATTATATGCAATGCAATTTTTTCATAACAAAAACAAGGTAGTAAAGTGAATACCATCCAGGCTAGACTGAAAATTCAATCTGATACTTACATCCCTCCTTGATGTTAAGATGGATTTGCCCAAAGATTAAAAGCAAAACAATTGAGACATGTGTAGTGTTAATAATTGTTTTGCCCTGTGTAACTCTTTGATATTTCTTCTTTTAATTCCCATGGTTTCAAAATCCTAAGTTATGCTATTAGCTTGGTATATAAGTCATTTCAGCTTATTTATGAGACCTATAAGCATAGAATCTTAGAACGAGAAGGGGTGATATAGATCATCCAGGTTCAACCTTCTAATTTAAAATAAAATTAAATAAGAATGAAGTCCAGAATAGTTAAGTGATTTACTAAAGTTTAGTCACATAGCTAGTCAGAGCTTAGCTGAATCATAGGATAATAGATTCAGAGCTAGAAGGTACCTTAAAGGTCACCTAGTCCACCTCTTTCATTTTTATGAATGAGGAAACCCAGGTCCAGAGAAAGAGTTTACGTGATTTATTTGTACAAGGTTACTTTGGTAGTGGCACAATTAGGATTTCAAACTCAGGTTCCAAAACTACAAGTTTGTCACTCTTGTATCATCCTGTCTAGCTTTAGATCTCCAGATAGGCAGTCTCTTAATTGCATAATTAGGTGATTTAAGTGAATATTTAAGTGAAATAGCAAAACTATAAACAGGAGAAACTGAAGAATTTTAGTGCTCTTAACTCCTGAAATACAAATACACAAGCATTTTGATTTAGTCTGTGTGTTCTCCCTCCACTGATGCAGAGAGAAACCCCTCTGTGTTTTCCTAGATGATTTAATTGAGTTGCCGTGGTCAAAACTACGTACCAACCCTTTCATGATGAGCATGTACCAATTAGGTGATTACTAAGTTGAAGCTCAGAATATACTTTCAAAAATCAGACCAATTGTTGGATTGTTTTTGTTGTTGTTTTGAAAATAATGTTGTTACCTAATATTGATTTTAGCTCCTGTTTTGGCTGTTGTCTTCCTCTGGCTACATCCTTATTAAATATTTGGTTTTTTTAAAAAAAAATCCATTCCATTCATTCAGTTATCTTCTTCTGTAGTCTCCACTTCTCTAGTCTACTTGACGGAAGTGCAATTTGTGTTTAATGTGGTGTTACACAAGCACACTAAATTATGGGCTAATTTCATCTAATGAATTCCACCAGTGGCTTTCCCCTCAGTATGGACGTATTCTAATTGTTACTCAGATTATTTAAATATCCTGGGAAGAAAAGAAGAAGAAGAAGAAGAAAAGAATAGCTGATGCCTCAGTGCCAAAATGCTGAGTTTTCAGGGTGTGGTTAAGGAGGGACTGGGTGTGACTTTGGGATTCCACCCCCCAAAAGTGGTAAGCCAACCAGTCTTTCCAGACTAGGAGGTTCTAGAAGCATAGTCTTCAAGAGTCTTGAGGTTTGGTTCTAAGCTAACCACTGCTGGATAGGAACATACCAACTATCTGTCCCATTTCTTCTTTTCTTCCTCCAGTATTTGGGGAGAGAGCTTCCAGTGGTCTTAGGGCTCGAAAGCAATAGTATTGCAGCTGAACTCAATAAACTACAAGTGTTAACTCTCGGTGGATCCTTTGTTAAGCATTTTGCAAAATATTTCTATTTAAAACTACTAAAAACTAGAGGTCAAGTCTTGTTAACAACAAGCATCTCACTAAAACAAACATTTCCAATGCTCAGACTCATTTCACTTGATCACTTATTTTTTGAAATAGTCAGTAAAATATCAATAGTTAATGAATTAAACACCATCTTGTATCTTGTCATAACTTTAGGTCTTAAGGACTTAGAGAGGTGAACTGGAGTGCTTTATAATCTGATTCTAGCTCTACTTTCCAGACTTATTGCCCTCTCCTTCATATAGTCTTGAGTTCTAGCCAAACTGATCCTCCTGTTCTTCTCAAATGTGTAGAACATACTCCTTTCTTCTAACTCTTCCTTCGAGACTAACTCAAATGCCACCTCCTGAAGCCTGTCCTGATTCCTCAAGTTGTTGGGCCCTCCCCCAAATGATTTTATATTTCATTTTTATGCACGTG
Source organism: Phascolarctos cinereus (assembly GCF_003287225.1). NCBI lineage: Eukaryota > Metazoa > Chordata > Mammalia > Diprotodontia > Phascolarctidae > Phascolarctos > Phascolarctos cinereus. The sequence goes on along the minus strand of NW_027555847.1, from coordinate 567,629,956 downwards.
TTTCTTCCCAAAAAGAATGTAACTTTCTTAACAAGCTGAAAGACTTGTTAAAGTTGTATTTTCAAGTCTTTGGTTCTTGAGCATAAGATCCCTTTTTCCCCCAATTAATAAGCATTTATATTCTTTCTCTTCTATATCCCCACAGCCCCAAGAAATAAAAGGAAAACAAAACCATTGTAATGAATATACAGTAAGGCAAAACAAATTGTCACATTGGTTACATCCAGAAATGTGTGTCTCATTCTGCATATTTAGTCCATCACCTCTCTATCAGGAACTGAGTAGAATTCTCCATCATTGGTCCTCTGGAATCATGGACTAGGCATTGTGTTGATCAGAGTTCTTAAGCCTACATGAGAAGATCTTTCTAATAATTTACCTGGCACTTAGTACAATGTCTTATGTGTACTCAGTAAATATTTATTGGATGAATTAATGAATAGCATCTGAAAAAGATCAGCTTGTATAAATTGTGAAGGAAGGACTACTGAAAATGTAAGTGTTTGAAAGCAATTTAAGTTCATGCAATAGAAGTGATCAGAAAGAGAAACCCTGTTTTTAGTTGTGTTGGAGTTGACAATATCTAGTGAATAATTATAGATTAACCATAAGGTAAAAGCAAGAAAACTCAATTTTCAGAGTTTTCTCTTTTCTTGTTTTTGAAACCTTAACCAGACCCTGACATTTGAATTGATCACTTTCATTAAATTATCTGAGTGGATTTGGTGTCTTGTAGATATTCTTGAGAGCCAGCTTAGCAAAGGCCATAATAGAAAGCTGGTCTCAGAGCTAGGGAGACCTGGGATCAAGTTTCAGTTCTGACACAATGATTATGTGACCTTGGGCAAGTCATTTTAACTTTTAGGTTTTGTAGGCACCTCTGAAAGGCTATAAATTGCTGAAAAGATGCAGGCCTGAAATGGTATGGGGAGTTACCTGAGAGTTACCTACAGCATTGATATCACAGGCCCAGTTCCTGTCCCTCGGTATTCTTAGACACTCCTGAGACTCCCAAAGGACAGACATTTACTTGCTTTGTAACCTCCCTAGTGTTTTCATCTAGGATGGCCTTAAAATCATGTATTAGGATGAAACTAAAAAAAGCAAAACAAAACCCAACCAAATGAAAGCTTCAGGAAACTTGCTAAGTGTAAGCATATCCTTGTAATGCTAATTATTGTGATCAACCCTCTCCTTCCATTAACCTGCTGCCCCTAAACCAAGATGACTCATGAAAATCCAAGCCATCACCAAACCAAGATTTGTCCCTAGTGGAGGGATACATTTTTGGAGCCTTTAATTTTTTAAAATGGTAAAGCTTTAGAAAGAAAATCAGATGAGGAAAGTGTTTGTGAAAATTGCTTTGAGATTTACAATTCATTAAACAAATGTGCTTTATTGGTTCTATTTTTCAAGAAAGTGCCTTATGTGTTATATCATTATCATGATTACTATTATTAACAAATATCATGTGCCTGTGACATGTGTGCACTGTCCTAGGCACTCAGCATGTAAAGAGATATTAGACCAGGTCGCTGTATTCATGGAGTTTACAACATAATTTATACATAAAAAGAAGTAATTGGAACAGGCCAGAAATTAATATTATGCCCACTTAACAGAGAAAGATCCATTTTTATGCTTAACTACTATCTAAAATGCTGTATGTTCCTCTTTAAAACAGTGATGTCTCAGTACCTTAAGTAGCTTTCTAAGACTTGTTATGGCATAATTGATAATCTGTAGTAGCAGAGGGAATTTCCATATCAGGACTAAAGAATTTTAGCTGATGTTTTTCTGCAAGTCTATCAATAGTTGTCTCTTAGAATAGTAAACTTATGTTTGGATCAAGGATTAAGTCTAGCCAGACAGTATGCTAAGCACTTTACAAATATTATCATGTTTGATCCTCACAACAATCATAGGAGGTAGTTGCTATTATTTTTCCATTTTTGCAGTTAAGGAAACTGGGGCAGACAGGTTAAATGATTTGCCCAAGGTCACGCAGTTATTAAATGACTGAAGTCACATTTGAACTCAGATCTTTCTGACTCCCAGCCCAGTGCTCTATCTATTGTATCACCTAATTGCCCTATCAGCTTAGATAGGGCTAATTAAAAAAATTAATAATAAAAATAAAATAAATGGTTAATTTAAAAATAGGATTTAAAGTTACAAGGAACCTTACACACACACACACACACACACACACACACACACACACATACACACACACACACATACACACACACACTCTAAATCCAACTTCCTCACTTTACAGATGAGGAAACTGAGAGGTTAAGTCATTTGCACAGTATCGTAGGTAGCAAGCAGAAGTGCTAAGCTTTGGACTCCAAATAAGGAGTCCACTCTTTCCACTATACCCCATTGTAGTTGCCAATATATGAATCTTATTTTTTCAGACACAAGGGTGATGCATTTAAAGGGAGTAAAATCAAAAAGTAAAAACTTCTGAAGCAGTTAAAATTCACATGCATGTTCACTATCCATTTTTGATTTGGTTCCAGGGCAAGTTTTCCTTTTCGTAATTAGAAAAAGTACAATCACGGAACCTTGTTTAAACAAGTTTGAAGTGAACTTTTTTTTATTTTAACACATATAGGCTGCTTAAAGTATGAGTCATTTGTTTTTGTGAGCCTGAGGATAAAATAGAATTCAATTTTTTTCTTTTCTTTTTTTTAACTTTATTTTTTAATAGTATTTTTCCCCAATTACCTGTCAAGACAATTTTTAGCATTAATTTTTACAAGATTTTGAGTTCCAAATTTTTCTCCCTCCCTTCCTCCACTCTCCTCTTCTGAAAATGGTAGGCAATTTGATATAGGTTATACATGTGCTATCATGTATATTAGAGTTGTGAAAGTATAGATCAAAAGGAAAAATACTACAAAAAAGAATAAAGTTTTAAAAAAAAGATTAAAGGAAAAAAATATGCTTCAGTCTGCATTCAGAGTCCATCAGTTCTTTATCCGTATCTGTATAGCATTTTCCTTCATGATTCCTTTGTACTTGTCTTAGTTGGTCATCACACAGTGTAGTTGATACTGTGTACAGTGTTTTTCTGGTTCTGCTCATTTCATTTTGCATCAGTTAGTACAAGTCTTTCCAGGTTTTTTTCTGAAATCTGCCTGTTCATCATTTCTTATTGCACAATATTCCATTACATTCATATACCATAGCTTGTTCAGACATTCCCCAACTGATGTATATCCCTTCAATTTCCAATATTTTGCCACCATGGAAAGGGCTACAACAAATATTTTTGCACATGTAAGTCCTTTTCTCTTTTTTGTGTGTGTGTGTGTGTGTGTGTAGAATTCAATTTTTAAAGGAACATTTTTCCAAAGGGGAAAAAAAAGTTATTTTCTTTAGGATAGCTATTTAGTGTAATTTCTTTTGTTTGTAAGAGAAATTAACATCCTCTTGTTTTCTCTGCTCAATTTAATGAATTGCTTTTCTTTTGATGTTAGGAAACAGTATGATTTAGTGGAAAGACTTCTGGAGATGGAATCAGAGGATCTGTGTCAAAATCCCAGTTTTGCTGTGATCCTATAACCTAATGTGCAGCTTGTTATTTCAAAGTACAAAACAGAATAATGGATTTAAAAATTGTTTCTCCAACTAAACAGCTTGAAGATTTTATTTTATTACCTTCATAGAGCTTTCAATCCATGTTCATTTTAACATTTACTTATTTACATATGTAATAGAGAAAAATAAAAAAAAAGTTTTCAAAAGGTATTAGTACATTTGTGTGCTGTATAATTTTATTTCTGAAATCTTTAGGCATGAATAAGCCATCAAGTAGAAATTTTTGGCATCCACACAGAAGTAACAGTGTAGACATGGCTCCTAAGATTATTGGGTACACAGTACAATTGGGTAGACTTTTGGGGTAGCCATTTTGTTGTACAGAGAAAGTATAAGTGCTGCATTTTTAATAGAAGAGGAAAGGATTTTAAAGATTATATAGTCTAACCTCTTTTTTCTGTGGATGAGGAGGTTTGGGTCTAGGGAGGTAAAGTAACTTGCTTATGGTTATTCAGTAGTTTATTGCAGACTGGGGACTGAAACCCAAATGTCCTAACTCTTTCTGCCACATAAAGATCATGCTATTTTCTATAGCAATCAGTCTTATGTGAATGCTAAAAATTCTAATGCATGATGGCTTGTTGATTCTAAGAAGCAGTACATTCGAATGTGATATGCTTAAAGGATTGATTGTTTTCTCCAAGATTTGAAGCTTTTGGTGCCCTTTCTCAAAATCCCTCTTCCTCATTCCTGATTTAATGTAATAGGATCACATTGTATATCTGGTTCCCTTCCTGACCTTGGGTTTGTGTTTCCTATACAATCTTAACTGTACTGGTATCCTTCAAGACAAATAAATAATGCAGTTGCATCTCCATTTTTGCAATAGAACCATTCCTAAACAGGTGAATATAATTGGAATTTTGGTAAATATGATCATATCTTTTTTTGTGGGCTTAGCATTTTCAGCAAGTCCTCTCATGTATGTCAGCTTTAGGTCTTCTGACAGTTTAGGTTGTTTTCCCCTTCTCCCTATCTCCACCTTCTACCCCTAATCCCTTAAATCAGATAGTTAATAATGTGCCCAGACTAAAGAAAACACAAACATGTAAGTTTGCTGAAGCGGGATTAGGGTTACTCCTTATTGGAACCTGATGTTCTTAACCTGTTTTGTGTCATAGATCCTTGTCAGTTTCATGAAACCTATGAGCCCCTTCTGAGAAGAATATTTTTAAATGCATAAAATAAAATCTATAGGATTACAAAGGAAACCAATTATTTTGAAATACGGTTGTCTGTATATGTTTATATAATATTTTATATATACATATACATATATAGACACATATGTACATATGTGTCTATATATGTATATGTGTATATATTTTATATATACATATACACACACATATGTACATATGTGTGTATATGTGTGTGTGTGTGTATGTGTATATATATGTATATGTATATTTCACAGACCCCAGGTTAAAAACTCCTGCTCTAGAAAACCTTTTTTCCACCCTGAATTATCAGGCGCTAATATGGTTGTTATACAAATTTATGTGTTCATGGGGGGATGGGGAGGAGTATGTTGTGTTTGGAGTAGGGTAGGGAAGACATGGCTGTATAGAGAAACAAACAAGTCTTTTGGTACTTATAAGCAATTTGAAAAAATATAGAAAGTTGCAATAATTCTAAAGACAGACTGAGAATTGTTTTGTGCATATTAGGTACACAATTTATGTTTAGGAGAAGGGAATAAGCATTTATGTAGTGCCTACTATCCAGTCATTGTACTAAGCACTTTTTTACCAACATTGTCTCATTTGATCTTCACAACAACCTGGTAGGTAGGTGTTATTATGTCCATTTTACAGTTGAGGAAACTGGTTAAGTGACTTTCCCAGGGTCACAAAACTAGTAAGTATCTGGGGCCAGATTTGCTCAGGTCTTCCTGTCTGCCAAGGGCAGCACTCTGTCCACTGCACATCAACTGCTTTTATTTGAGGACTGGGTTTTTTTCTATTCTTCTTAATCGGTTTATTGTCCTAATAGTATTTTTCCTGGTGACCCGAATTACGACCCCCCCCATTTTTTCTAGCAAAAGGAGGTATTATCTAAATATATAGTCTTACTGGTGCATATGTACATCATTATTAGGCGGTAGATGGATCAGTGGGTAAAGCACTGGGCCTGGAGTCAGGAAATCCTGAGTTCAAATTTGGCCTCAGACACTTACTAGCTGTGTGACACTTAACCTCTGTTTGCCTCAATCCACTGGAGTGGGAAATGGCAAATCATTCCAGTATCTTTGCCAAGAAAACCCCTGTGTGGCCCAGGAGGTCACGAAGGGTCAGATGCTACTGAACAGCAATGTGCATCATTATATGTAGAGATGTACTTTTCAGGATTCTTTCTGCGCACTTTAAATTAAAGATTGTCAGATGTAACGTCTCCTTTCTAGGCTTGAGGAATTTTTGGGAATTTAGGCATAAAGGTTGATAGAACTGTTTTTGTTTTCCCGTTTTTATTAAAACCTCCTTAGTCTCTGGTGTTAAATTAGTTGTTTAGAGAATAGCATTAACTCTCAGCTGACTATGTTACTTTGACAAAACTGATACAGTGCATTTCATATTTATATCAAGTGGGCTAGTCCACAGCAGCAAAGTAAAAAAAAAATTGAAACATGAATCTGCTCGTAGGTAAAACAAGACTTTCTTTTGCCCCCTAATCCTTAGTTACCTGAAAGAATACATTAGAATACATTTGAAGCATTGTAATTGCTTCCAGTCCCCTTGTCTTTCCTTAATGTACCTGAATACCTGGCTTTTCATCAGGGAGATAGAAATTGCATAATTTGAGAATTTTTCTCTTGGTAAAACAAATCACAAGAACATTAGGACACAGAGGAATCTTAAAGGTAATTTTTTCTAGTCCCTCTTTTTACAAATTGGAAAACAGAGGCCTGTCTCTGTTTATTTTTCCTTTTTGTTTCCTTTTTCCTTTTTTTTCTCTCATAGAAGGGGGTGGGCTTGTGATAGAGGATAGGGAAAAGGTAACAAAAGAAAAAAGAAAAGAAGGTCATTGAGACATCTTTAAAAAAAAATTAGCACACAGAAGAAAGGCCAGAAAGAAGTACGGAGAAACAGGACAACTCTGAAGGCTACAACTTGAATTTATCACATACTTAAAGAAAACCAAGTTGTGTGTAATAGAAGCCTGAAGTTTCATGTGTAATCTTTTTTTTTGTTCTGCTGTGTTCATGGAGATGCCCATTTTCTTTGGTGTTTGCTGTTTCGTAATTAAATTTAAAAAGAAAAAAGATAACAGAGGCCCATAGTGAAGCTGGTGTTATTAGTGGTGGAGCCAACATGAAAAGCCAGCTGTCCTCTCCCCAAGTTTAATGCTCTGTCCACTATCCTATCTGTGCTGCAAAAACTTTTAGGTGTTGCATTCTGGTGCTTTACCAGTATTTGCACCCACGTGAGGTGATCCTCTCACATTTCTCTAGGAAGATTTTCTCAGTAGTAAAGTATTTTTGATCTACTAAGAGACCCTGACTTTGCCAGTCTGTGAAAACCCCTTTTGGTTTCGCAGCATGGTACAGTGGACAGACCTGTGGTCTGGGGTTGGAGGATGGGTGGAAGCACCTGCAGAAGAGGGGCTGTTTCTTTTCTTTTTTCTTTTCTTTTTGGCCTTTGTATCTTTAGTGACTAGTCAGAGTCTGACACAGAGCAGATGCCTAATAAATGCTTGTCCATTGATCAAAGCTACCTTACTTGGATGAGTCATTTAACTTCTCTACAGCCTTATCTGTAAAATGAAGAATTATACCTCTGAGGTCCCTTTCAGCCACGATTGCTTATGTGGTTAGAAATATCACGTCTGATATAATTCATTAAAAGATAATAAGGCAAAGAATTTAGAAATAAAGAGATTTCTAAAGGTACTCCTACAAGGTACCATTATTCCCTCCCCACAGTTAGTAATCGATCAACAAGCATTTATTAAACTTCTGCTTTGTACCAGGCACTGTGCTAAGCATTAGAGATTCAAATATAAAAAGTGAGACAATTCTTGAACTCAAGGGACTCCCATTCTGCTAGGGAAAGTAAGCAAATATTCTCTGACTTGTGAAATTACATAAATCCTTTTGGATTCCTACCACTCTAAGACAAGCTTCAACAATTTTCTTTATCTCTGTAAGAACTAAAAAGATTTTTACGTGAAAGGTCTATTTTATTAAAAAGAACAGAAAGCATTATGATTCAGAAGTCAGTTGGAATTTTGTACAAGTTGAGACAGCAAGGGCAGACTTATTAGCTGTGGGCAGTGATAAAAATTTTCCAGGCAGTTTATATAACTAAGAATACAGGACAATGACTGCATTGATACAAAAGGATAATATAATATCCAGTAGGAAAATAGAATGGATGTAATTGTCATAGAAAAATATGGCTGATGTCCAGTTTTTTCATGGTTATTCGGGGCACTAAGGATAACCATTGTGATTGTGAAGTTTTTTTTTTTTAGAAACTATCAGAAATTGCACTTAGGACTAGTAACACTGGATTATAATAGAAGTGTTGCATTTTACATATTTTTCAATAGCTTATGTTTTGTTAAGAAAATTGGGCTAAGCTAAACAGTTTATTCATTATCTGCAGAGAAGGAAGATCTGTAGAAGAATGCTGAACTTGGGATTAGGAAAACTGGGGTTTGCATTTGACTTCAGTGTGACTCTGAGCAAGCCACCTGTTCCTTCTAGGCTTCTGATAAAATAGGGGTAGTAATGCCTATCTCAGAGGGTTGTTGTGAGGATCACATGAGATAATGTATGTAAAATATATTGCAAATTTTAAAGTAGTATTAAATCTCGGTTATTAGTATCCCTGTCTGTTCTCTTACATTGCACTACACTAATGGAGCTTTTTTTTTTTTGGCTTTTGTTGGTGGACAGTTGACCATGAGCTCAGTCTGAGCTTGCCTAATTCTAGAGAGACAGACTCCCAGGGAAAGGACAAAAACCTGGTGATGAAAAAAAAATCAGTCCTGTTTCTTTGTATCCCCTATATGATTTTTGTGGCAGGGTTGGGATTGGGAGTGAAGAAGGGGTGGAGTATAAACAAGGGTAAAGAGGAACAGCCACTACTGTTCAGATAGTGTTAATTTATGTGCCACTAATAATACGGGATGCTACATTCATCTTGAGCACTTTTGGGATATGCCTTGTATTCCTCTTACATTAAACTATAGCAGATGCAGCTATTTCATGATGCCTTGTAACAGTTTTAAAAGTAAAAACTCTGTATTAGTCTATAGTTTTAGTTATGCAACAGGATAAAGAGGCCTCTTGTGCATAGTTGTACATTTTACTAAAAGATATAGTTGGTAGCATCCTTACTAGGTTATAATATATTCAGTTCCAGTGAGTGCCAAATTAGAAATATATATATGCTTTGTTGGGTATTCCCTTAAAAGAAAGATATTTACCCTACAGTGAATCTGAAAGAATGTCTTATAACTTTTTCTATATTAAGGACAAACTTAATTGGCCAGTGCTTTTCCCTGTCGCCTTCCCATATGTTTTTTTTGCCATTGTTTTTTTTCCCTGCCATTGTTGAATGAAAGCACTTTCTCACTCATTAGCCAGATTTTTCTTTAGTTCACCTTGTCCCTGAAGTTGTCATGCTGATTTATCATAGCCTAATCTCTTCCTATAGTGGGATTTGCGATGTGGATTCAACATTATGATTCACCAAAGGAAAAAGTGATATCTAATCTCAAGAAGTGATACATTATGTGGGAATATGTATTACATAATTTATAATGATTTTGTTGCATTTTTTCTTTAATGCTGTCATTTCTTTCTCCTTTTTTTTTTATTGCTTCATCAGTCAAACTGGTGGCACAATGTCCAGGCACCAGAACCAGAACACAATCCAGGAGCTTTTGCAGAACTGTGCTGACTGCTTGATGCGGGCTGAGCTCATCGTTCAACCTGTGAGTTCTCTTTATTTATCTTTACCCAAGCCAACAAAGGAACTTCTCTTACTCTGGCTCTTTAGATACTACCTAACTTTGTCAGAGTCTCCTATTTCAACAGACTTCTTGAAGATGACCTCATAAAGGAAACTGCCCTTTTATGGAACAGACTGGAGTAGAATTTGTGTCTTCTTATTTAAGTGTTCATGTTAACTCATTAAACTAAATATGGGCTAGGTCTGATATATTGCCTAACAAATATTAGACCAGTCTCAGTTCACAGAATTTTATAGCTGGAAAGGACTAGAAATGAGATATTCATTTAGTTTAGAGAATATTTTGGTATTCTGATTTACTGGTTTCATTTATTTATTTACTTGAAAAAACCTTCATTCTAGCATTATTTCACATCAATATATTAACTTCAGTGGAAATAGGTTGCTGGAAATCAGAAGAAAGAGAGGACATTCATTCACCACATAAAATCCCAATATAAGAAGGAAACAACAATGGTCTGGTTAACAAAGCCATTCTTGTGGGCAAAGTGTTGAGCAAAACAGTGTGAGATTATTTTTTATATCAATAAAAACGGTTCATACAGAATTATATGTTTAAGTAACAAGTCCCCAAATATCTTGACCTTTTTTTAGGACATTGTGGCAAATATCCTAATGATTTTTTTCATGTTTAACCTGTTATTCAGGATCAGGCAATGTCTCTGAATTCAGGAATTTTCCATTAAGAATTCTTTACTTCCTCTGGCTCATGTTAAATCCTAAAAAAATACATTTTTAAACATCATTCTGGTTCATTAAGTATTTAAGTAATTCACAAAACATTTTATTTTTGCTATTTCAGCTTTAGTTTTGTTCACAAAAATATATGGGTTCTGTTTGAAGGGCAAGCAAATCAATTCCATTATGGGTTTTGACTTATCCTTTGATTAATGCCTCTGCTTTGATAGGCTGAAATGTAATACTATGACATAAAAATTCACTTCTTGAATGTTATCCTTTAGAAGGAGGAAATGTCCTTGGGATGGTTTAATAATGACACAACATAGCTTTAAAAATTCTTTGCAACCACCATGACTATTACTGTTGTATTACTATGTGTGGTACTAAAAATGTACCTGCCATGTCTTTCATGCTTTCCCCCCCCAATCTTACTGGAGAAATCATGAATAGCTGTAGTTACTGATATATTTAAAGTTTAAGTTTGGAATAAAGATGTAAAAGTAAGGCTTGATTCAAAAAAGCAAAAAAGAGAAGAATTCAGAGTCTGAATTGTACTATTTCCATGTATCCAGCTGTGTATACATATAAGCTCATCTTTCTTTAATAGTAAAAAAGAAGAGTATGCAATCAAACTGAGGTGTCCTTGGGTGCCACCAGTGATATTTACTTAGTCTTCAGTGGAAATCAATCACATGTCCTTTGTGGCTGTTCTCTTTTCCATTTATGGACTTCAAGAATTTCATTTAAAAAAAAAAAAAGAATTTCATTTGCCTTCTCCCTCCACCACAAATCTATCATTGGTATGTGTCCAAAACATATGAATTAAAACAAGGAAGAGAATAATTCCAAAATAAGATCATTCATGGCACTGAAATGGCATTACTACCCTTTTGACTAAGGACAGAGCTGGCTTTCAGTTTAAGAAGTGAAATGACTGGTACTGGTGACAACATTACATACTTTCTTTTTCTTAAGAAGGCTTGTGGGTATGATAAAATGCTGCATGTCTTGATGGAGAGGAGGGAAAGTCATTCAGTAGGATGAATGGTTAGAGATATCAAAATAGAAATATACTGAACTGTTTAATTATCCCCATTTGATTTGTGTATTGGTTTTATATTACATAAATAGGGAAGCAAACCCATTGGAATTGATGTCAATAAATGTGACTAATTGGCATTTAAAAAATAAAAAATGAAAAATGAAGTGGGACGATTTTGTCTGCTAAAGAGTCTGTCAATAATGCCTATTACTGATGCAATAGTAAGAACTTAGGATTTGAGGTCAGTGGCTCTGGATTCAAGTGCTGATGTGACCACTAACTATCTGCATGACCTTGAACAAGTAATTCACCTCTTTAAGCTTAATTTTTCTTCCCCTTTGAATGCTAAAATTGAACTAGCTGAGTTCTAGGATCACTAAAGAAAAATAAATGAATAAATCTTGTGTTGAAGTCAGCATCCATAGTCACAAAGAGGCCTTCATGTTGTCCTCCTCCCTCCATTGTATTTCTCATTCAGTGTTGTTTGCTGTTTTTTATTTAGTCATTTTCAGTCATGTCTGGCTCTTTGTGACCCCTTTTTGGGTTTTCTTGGCAAAGATGTTGGACTGGTTTGCCATTTTCTTCTTCAGCTCATTTTACAGAGAAGGAAACTGAGGCAAACAGAGTTAAGTGATTTGCTCAGGGTCACACAGTTAGTGTCTGAGGCCAGATTTGAAGTCAGGAAGATCAGTCTTCCTGACTTCAGGCCTGGCACTCTATCCACTTTGCCACTGCCCCATCTCATTCAGTGGGAGGTACTAATGAATGACAGATGAATCTTTAGCTCATTGACATACAGAAAATACTCAGGTTATAAGTAGCTTTTAAAAAGTTAATGAAATTTCAAGCAACTATCTAGAAGTAGTTGGCTTGTAAATTTTCATGGTGTAAAATTGGGTTTGTTCCTCTTCCTTCTCCCACCTGTCAAATTTCTAAGATTATTTTCTTTTAAGAATTTGGGGCAGTTAGCTGGGGAAAATGTATGGCATTTACCAATATTTGTAAAAGAACAAATTAAGTAATGCTAGCTGCTTGAATTGGCATACATGAAGTTTCTTTTGGGGAAGTTTTCTATCAATTATGTGAATTCTTTCTCTCAGGAGCTGAAGTATGGAGATGGTATACAACTGGGTCGGAGTAGAGAACTGGATGAATGTTTTGCTCAGGCCAATGACCAAATGGAAATCACTGACAGCCTAATCAGAGAGATGCGGCAAATGGGCCAACCCTGTGATGCGTATCAGAAAAGGTATTGCAACTGTTGAGCGTTCAGAAGAAGGCTTAGACTCATCAAAAAAAAAGCAAAAAATTCTAGCAAGTTCAGTTATATTGTTAATCTTCTCATGGCACATGTTTTCAGTTAAAAGGGATGCTTCCTTTAAGGAAGGTAAAACCCCCAGTACACAGCTGTTATGGCTGAAAGAAGTATTTGTGTTATGTTTGTCTGATCTGGATGTCTTTAACATATATCATCTGAAATGCCTCTAAGCTAGACATAGAATGGATCTGTTTTTGGATGGAGTTGTGGAACTACTCTGAAGTGAAATTAAAATGACTTCTCTGAAAGGGGGAAACCCTTAATCTTGTTTCAGGTGCCAATGGTAAAATCTGTTTTTTAGATTTGAAAGGTAACAATGGCTCACTTTTTTGTTTATTTTTAAATAAGAGAGCATATAAACATTTATTCAGAATATAGTGGATGCTGTTGACTCTGTACTTGACTTATTTCCATTTTAAAAAATCTTTATTGGTGTATTTGTTTTTCCATCATCTTTATTTCCAAGCATATCCTGCTCCCTTCTGCTATCTAAACAAAGAGGAAAAAGAGAGAAAGCCATCGCTGGTAGGAAAGAATTTTTTAAAAGAGAGAAAAGGAAAAAAAATCAGATCTGAAAAACTCATTGTACCACCAGAGCCTGAGAACATCTATATAATATTTCATACTCATAGTCTCTCTACTCTCCAATGAAGGGAGGGAAAATTTTTTTAGTCTATTCTGTGTGGTCAAGCTTGATCATTTGTTAAATGGCATTCAGTTTCATTTTTCCCTCCCTCCATTTACACTGTTGCTATTGTATATATCATTTTCCTGGTTCTACTTCTTCACTTTACATTAGTTTATATAATTCTTCCTGTGTTTCTTTGTATTCCTCATTCATCATTTCTTATAGCACAGTTATGTTCCATTACATTCGTTTACCACAGTTTGTTTAGCAATTCCCCAGTTTATAGGCATACACTTTGTCTCGTTCTTTGTTCTTAACTTCTTGAGAGTGAAGTTTACAAAATGAGATTCTTCTATTAGAAAAAAGTCATTTCAGTGATTTATAAACTGACTTTGTGTTTCATAAGAACAAATAACCAAAGAATGAGTCCTGAGATTAAAAGAGAGAAAGGTTTTACCAGCTTAACCAATGACAATTATGTTTTCCATGATGTTGCTTCATACTTTATTGTCTTGAGGGTTAGTTTTCCTCTGTTTTGAGCAAGGTTTAGTTTAGGTATTTATGATGTGGGTAAGCAAATTCAAGCATTGTTAGCTTGTGCTTTCATACTTTTCAGGGTCAAAGGAGGCTCTAGGACACCTTCCTGATTTTCCATAATTTTTTTTCCCTTTCAGATTACTTCAGCTTCAGGAGCAAATGCGTGCTCTTTATAAAGCTATCAGTGCTCCCCGAGTAAGAAAGGCTAGTTCCAGGGGTGGTGGAGGATACACTTGTCAGAGTGGCTCCGGATGGGACGAATTTACTAAGCGCCTCACCAGTGATTGTTTGGGATGGATGAGGCAGCAAAGGGTAAGCCTTTTTCTGGGGGAAATTATTAATCTGGTCCTTATAACCCACAAAGCAGGGACCTTCAATGGTGTTCTTTTGGTAAAGGAGACTGAATAGGGTCTGAGACCACATTGTGTATGCATATATTATAATGAATTCTGAGATCATTAAGCAGAGTCAAGACTGCATACTGACGCAGAGTTTGTTGGTGTTTTTTAATATGCCATTTATAATTGAGTTTAATTCACATCCATTAAGAATATATTAATCCAGATCTGTCCTTTTTTTTACATAGGTCAGAGATGATAGACTCAATCAGAGGAAGTTTTTGTGCATACAAAGTCTCAGTCTTGTATAGTCCTATAGAAATGAACTTGTTTGGCTATTGATATAGGAGGAGGGTAAATTTAAAAATCTGCTCTGGCCTTCTCTCTAAGACCTGCTTTACATTTATTTTTATTTACCATTAGCTCAATGCCATCTATAGTAGTGAATGATTACTTTTGCTATGTAATGTTAAACCCTCCATTAAGTGTAGATTTTATAGCTCAAAAGAGTAGAGGTAGGGAATTATTTTTAAAACTTAGCTACTTAAAGTGATCTAGCATCAGCCTACATTATTGCTATTATGTATATGATATATGTGTGCCTGGAGAATCAGTCCATTAACATAGTATGAGAACATGGATTTCTGTGAATTGCTTAAGGAATCACTGTCATTATTTTATTATCATTGTTAATGCATACTTAGCTACCACGGCTTGTAGGATGGAGAAAAAAAGTCATAGGAGTATGCCCACTGATATCTTAAGGCATTTGTTTTTTTAAGAGTTTGCCTTACTTCATTTCTATGATAAGTTTGAGTTTGCAATTACAGAGGATTGTTTAGAATATTAACAGATTGGATGAGCTCAGCCTGCATTAAAACCAGATATTCCAGTTTGGGCTTGTTGGTTGGTTAACTTCTGCTTATGATATGACATTGTCTTTTCATGCAGCCATTAAGTCACTAGAGTAGGAGTAAAGTAAAATAATGAAAATTAAAATACACTTTGACACATTCCCTAGACCTGCAATGTCTATAAAACATGAGTTTTTAACCCTCGTTAGCATTTTGTTATTTTAAATATCCATTGCTTCCACTACTCTTATCAACCAAATGCCATAATGGAGGTGTGAGGGATTTTTTTCTTGGAAATCTACTGTTGATAAACTGTAATTTTCAGAAATAAGCATATAACTCAGAACAGGTGGTTAGAGGGAGGAGATTGAGCATTTACAAATGTAGTTCATCTATATCTAGAAGAGAGTTTTATTACTAATCAGTGTCATAAATATATGAATATATTAATACATATGTATATTCATATATATGTATATAGTGATAAAAAAGGCCTTCCTGGAGATGGATGTCTATGATCCCAGGCTTGAAATCTAAGTAGTGCATTAACTCACCTACAGACTATAGCAGCAGTTTTAATGTTTTGATTAAGCCACAGTCCCTGTAAAGTGGGTTAGTTACTATATTTTTTCTTAACCCATGATGGGCAGTATCATGAATGTAATTGAGAAAGTGAGGTTGAAACTTATGGAAATTTGATTTTCTGTAATCATGCTTGGCCCAGTTCTTTAGCTTTTAGTCAGTAGTAGCTCCTATGCAAGCCGTCTAATTTGACCTTCTAGAAATACCCTTGTAGTAAAAGTCCACCATTTTACAATCAGGAGAAACTTGGATTAGCAGATGAACATTGTTTCGTCTCTTAAAGTGGCTAATGTCACAAGGGTTATCAGTAGACACCTAATGAGCCTATCAGTCTCTGAATGACTATTCAGACTGTTCCCACCTCCAAGGGAAAGTTATCTTATTATTTACTTGGTGGTTTGCCCCAGCATTCTTTCTTACCCTGTACTTCCTTGCCTATCCCTTCCCAAGCACATAGCTCTGAATTCTGCATTTCAGTCCCTAGAGACTGTTAATGTTCTCAGTTTAAAAGATCTCTTTCTCTACCAACACAGCCCCTGGGAGATCATACTTGGCTTCTTCACCTTTCTAAGGTTTTTGTTTTGTCTTTCCTTATTTGGTATTCCCCTGATGGAAGACTCAGATTCCATTCGGCTGGGTTAAATTCCGCAAGGATGGCAATTATTGAGAAGATCAAGCTTGGAATGGTGCCACTGCATGACCATTTTGGTGTATTACACAGCTAGACTCTTTTGAAAGCTTGCTCTAGCTAATTGAGAAAGGGTCAAAGTTCTTGGTAATGTTTAGATGTAGGACTCTGAAATGGCTCCACTTTTTGAAAGCTTGCCAGGTCTATTTGAGCACAGGTGTGGCTTAGCACAGTTGTTTTTATTAAATCCTGAAAACAGCCTTCAGGTTTGCATAGGAAATGAGTAATGGTGACTAGACAATTTGCAAACACTGAATGCAGGCACACACATATTCATGCATATATTTTGTATATGTTTATGTACACATAATGTTTGTGCACATATAATATTATATTTAATTATCTTATAATGTTGTCTTATAACATTATATTTCATAACATGTATTATATACCCAAGCAGCTAGGTAGGACAATGGACAGAGTGTTGGGGCCTGGAATCAGGAAGACTCATCTTCCTGAGTTCAAATTTGACTTCAGATGCTTAATAGCTGTAAGACTGTGGGCAAGTCATTTAACCCTGTTTGCCTCTGTTTCTTCATCTGTAAAATGAGCAAGGAAATGGCAAACCACTCCAGTATCTTTACTAAGAAAACTCCAAATGGGCCATGAAAAGTCAGACATGACTGAAAAATGAACAACACACACATTTATCCATATGGTAGGGGAAGGGATTAGAATAAATCAGCTAAAATCCTGTATCTATGATGTGGTTTACTGTTTTGGCCTGGCCCTGATTTATATGGTACAGGTACGTAAATTAATTACCAGATAGCACCTTCAATTCCGTGCTGTAATGGAAAACTTCATACTGTGCTTCCTGATAATAACTGCAATATATATCTATAATGCCTGAACCAGTGGTAGTCTAAAAGAGTAGATTAATTAAAAAACAATAACAACAACAACAAAAAACCTAATTTTTCTTCCTTGGAGACACAGTTTTGTGAATGATCTCCCTGGGCAGTCCCTAGAGGTTGATACCATGTTTGCCTTAGGGAGTCCTATGGAGCCCCCACGATAGCTGCAGAAAATCCTTGAGAATTCTGGGATATTTGAATATTTTAGTTTTAGAAATTATTTTATATTCTAAAGTATCTTTTCTCAAAGGATGAAAAAATGTATCTTATTTTATTTAAAGTTTTCCCTGTTACTATAACCCACCTTCCTTGTATTTTGAGACTTCTTGTGGTAGGGAAGATGTGCCTTTCATTTGAGGAGCTCGAGATGAAGGGACGTATTCTTTTTTTTCTTTCATAGGCGGAGATGGATTTAGTGCAATGGGGTGTTGATTCAGCATCTGTAGAGCAACATATCAATAGCCACAGAGTCATCCACAATGCCATTGGCGACTATCGGTGGCAGCTGGATAAAATTAAGGCCGATCTGGTACTACCTTTTTACATGCTTTCTCTTTAAAATATGTCTGTTGGGTGGGTGGCTAATTTATTTTATCTCTAAGAAGTCTTGTAAATAATGTTAGCTTATGATTATTACCACTTCTGACCTGATGCTATATTTGTAAAATCTCATTTCACACATGGGGAAGTGGAATTATTTATTATCATCTAGCTCAAATAGCACTTAATGAAATGAAATTTTAAAAAAATATCACAAACAGGTTGCCTCTGTTCTATTTGGGCAAGTAATTCAGTGTTTTATGAGCAGGGAAGCACCTTTGGAAATGGAAGTACATACAGTGAACATAATGCATTACTTCTGCATCTTTGGTAAATTATTTACTTAGTGGTGACTATAGTATTTATACTGAATAATCTCTTTTCCCAACTCCTTTCCATTATTCACTGAAAATTAGGAGAGACTAATTGGATAAAAGTGAATTAAAACAAATATATTTAGCTGGTTCCATTTGACCATTTAAATCACTACCTTTCCTTGGGTAAGTGATACTAAAGGTTCAACTTCTTACATTAAAAAAAAAAATTCTAACGTTCCTGCCTATTATTTTACTCTATGGATGTATGTCCATCTTCTTCCCTTACTTTCCTAAGATAGGAGGTGATGAGAAAACAATCCTATTCATATTTTCAACCTTGGAAAAAATTAGTCTGTTAAGTGCCTTATTGCATCCAGGATCATGAAAGTGATTTCAGGCAAATTATCTGGGTACAACTAATTTAACTGTGGTTGAAAGATTCTTTCACACATAGAACAATTGTTATGTTGGATGGAAAGGATCTGAAGCCAGACCTGAGAAAGAGGAGATCAGGAATAATGCCAGGACTAGGTTGAATTTACAGGGAGCACTGAATAGTAACTTTTTTTCTTTTCTTCAAGCGTGAGAAATCTGCAATATATCAACTGGAGGAAGAATATGAAAACCTTGTGGTAAGCACATGTATTTCTTGAGTACATGTAAATCATTTTTATGTTCAGTAAAGGGTATTGCTATTGGAAACATCATAAATGTTTTAAAGTCCTATTAGATTATCATTTTGCATTTATTGAAGAATCCACTCCAGAAATTAAAATTGAGGAAATTGCTCACACACAGTTCTCTTTGTAACTAGGTACTTGATAAATGGATTGTGATGATAGAGATTATTAAAATAGTTGCTAAACCGTGGTAGATGAAATAAAATTAATTAAGTTTTTCAACCTTTGCATTGCATTCCTAGTCCTTTTGTATAGAAAAGGAAAAATAGCTAAAGAGTTTGTATTTTCCATGTAGTTTATTTTACTATCACATGATAGCAACATGTTCCATAACAGTGAAGGGAGTAATTACATTTGATTCTCATAGTCTTTCTACAAGACAATAATACCTACTATTCAGCATGGTGTAATGGATAGCATACTTACCTTGGGTCATAATAACCTGGGTCTAAGTCTAGCCTTCAACCCTTACTTGCTATGTGACCCATAAAAAATCATTTAACCTCTCTATGCCTCAGGTTCCTCATCCATAAAATGGACCTGAATTAAAATCCAGCCTCAGCTACTTATGAGCTGTATGACCTTGGACAAGTCACTTAAAGCACCTCCCAGGGTTGTTGCGAGAATCATTGAGATAATATTTGTAAAAAGTGCTTGGCACATAGTAGCCACTAAATAAATGCTAGCTATTATTATTAAAATTTAGAGCTATGAGGATCAAATGAGATAAAGCAGACAAAGTGTTTTTTGTTTTTGTTTTTTTTTGGGTGAGGCAGTCAGGGTTAAGTGTCTTGCCCAGGGTCATACAGCTAGTAAACCTTGAAGAACACCATAAAGTCAGCTACTTATTATTGGTGCTTTCATGATTACTTCCTCATTGGCAACAGTCTTCACCTTTTTTCATACCTAGCAAACATTGTGGCTTTTGTGGCACCACCATATCCTCTTTAGCAATGAGAAAGGATGGAAAAGATGACCCATAGGCTGTTTTATGACCATAGCAGGCCATATTCCAAAACCTGTTCCTCATTTTTGTTGTTTAAAACATAGTATTTCACTGAATAGCCGAATTTCATCAGTAGCTGAAGCCAGCTACTGTTAAGATACTACTGAACAGAAGTGTTTTGTAGCTTTTAAGACTACAGCATTATTCCTTAGTTGAGTATTAGTAAGACACTGGGAAGTGTTATAGCATAATAGATAAAGAGCTGGTCTTGTAGCCAGGAATGCCTGGATTCAAATCCTGCCATGGTCACAAATGGCTGTGTGACCCTGGGCAGGTCTTAGTGCTCAAGGCAACTCTGTTAAGACTGTAAGTTGTAGAGGGGCAGCTAGATGGTGCAGTGGATAGAGCTCCGGCCTTGGAGTCCGGAGGACATAAGTTCAAATCCAGCCTCAGGTACTTGACACTTACTAGCTGTGTGATGCTGGGCAAGTCACTTAACACTGACCGCCTCACCAAAAAGCCAAAAAAAAAAAAAAGACTGTAAGTTGCAGAAAAGGTGCCAGTCTGAATTGGTAGAGGAAGTTTCTTTTTCTGAGCTCCCCATGCCCCTGAAATCGCAGGTTTAGTTCCTATCCCTGGTATGCCTAGTACACTTTAGCTTAATTTTTTAAATTAGTGAGCGAGGCCACAGTTACTTTTAAATGAGTTTTTGACCTCAAAGAGGAGCATCAACTGGAAGTCTTCTATGATTCTGCATCTGCTCACTGAATTGATGTGTTTGAAATCTTGCAGAAAGCATCCTTTGAGAGGATGGATCACCTTCGCCAGCTCCAAAGCATCATCCAGGCTACTTCCCGTGAGATCATGTGGATCAATGACTGTGAAGAAGAGGAGCTGCTCTATGATTGGAGTGATAAAAACACAAATATTGCCCAGAAACAGGAAGCTTTCTCTGTAAGTGCACTGCCCCTCTCTGTACCTCTCCTCTGACATTAGATGCCTTTCCCCACTGGTTAAGCTATTTATATTCCTGTCTAATGGTTACCAAAAAGCTACTAACTTGACATGACTTTTTGGTGACTTAGATAAAAAACGTAGTGGTCAACATTGTGGTGGTCAGTTTAAGGTAAGTTTAAGAGCCAGCTAGGTGGTTCTGGGGATAGGGCTTAGAGTCAAGAAGATGTGAGTTCAAATCTAGAATCAGATATTTAATAGCTGTGTGACCTTGAGTACCTCATTTAACTTCTGTTTGTCATAGTTTCTTCATCTGTAAAATGGGAATAATAATAGCACTTACCTTCCAAGGTGGTTATGAGGATCAAATAAAATATTTGAAAAAAGAACTTAGCACATTGCTTGGCACATAATAAGTTCTATATAAATGCTATTTTTTAAAAGACAGATCCGTTTACTCTAATGATATCTAGATTTTTTTTACATTTAATTTTTTCCCCTCAGTTACATGTAAGCAAAAATTTTTAACATTTCTTTAAAAGGAATTTTGAGTTCAAAATTCCTCTTTCTCCTTTCCCCTTTCTGAGAAGGCAAACAATTTCATATAGATTTCATATGTGCAGTCACACAAAACATTTCTGTATTAACCATGTTGCAAAAGAAAATGCAGACCAAAAAACCAAGAATAATAAAGAAAGTTTAAAAAGTATGTTTCAATCTGTATTCAGACTCAATCAGTTCTTTTTCTGGAGGTGGATTAAATGCTATTAGTATTATTAAAATTTAGAAAGAGCTCATTCAGAGTTCATTGATACCTCGGGAGTTAAGTTGCTAAGAAAATGCAGTTTGTCTCTACCATTATTTAAGAAAACAGCAAGAGAAATGGAATGCTGAAGGATGACGTGTTTTAAAGGGCTTGTTTGTTCTTGTTTTTTTTTTCTTTTTCCCAGATACGTATGAGCCAGTTGGAACTCAAGGAAAAAGAACTCAACAAGCTTAAGCAAGAAAGTGACCAGCTTGTTCTCAACCAGCATCCTGCTTCAGACAAAATCGAGGTAGACTTCTTATGTGACATATATACTGTAGTGTCTGGGAGTAATTGACAAGCTCCACAGAGGAGAAAGGTGGATATGTAGAGCTCTCTTGCACTATCATTGAGCTCCATTCAACATAGTCTAAATTCTAGTTTTATGCCAGTATATTATGCTTCTTTATTAAGCCTGGTTTTAAAAAATTAACTTCAACTTGGAGCCAGTCGGACTGTTGGATAGTTCTTTTTTAGGTTTTAGGAGAAGCTCATTTAACCTGGCACTAAAATCATGAACCACTACCCAAGTTTCTAGTCAAACCGAAAAAGTGCTGGTTTGTTCCTTGAGCTACCAACCATTAGGGAGAAATAGCTTTAGCCTGCTTAATGCCATTTTAAACAACTCCTGTTTTCTCTGCAGGCATACATGGATACTCTGCAGACACAATGGAGTTGGATCCTTCAGATTACCAAATGCATTGATGTTCATCTCAAGGAAAATGCTGCCTACTTTCAGGTAAGGTTTTAGTTCTGCAGTAGCAATTTACTTATTTTAGAAATTCATATCTTGAATCTGTTTTTAAAGAACAAAAGCAAAAAATACACGAATTGTTCCTGATTTTGAAGAGTATGTATTTCCAGGTCACCAAATGATTCTCAGGCAAGGAGGGTATCCTGAGACATTAGGAGTAGACAATTGAGATATGAAAAGATTCCCCCCTTGGCTAATATTTTTATTTAGCTGCCTATTAATTGCTCTGGGGCACTTAGGTGATACAGTGGATAGAGTGCCAGACTTGGAGTCAGGAAGACTTATCTTTCTGAGTTCACATCTAGCCTCAGACACTAACTGGCAGTGTGACCATGGGCAAGTCACTTGACTCTGTTTGCCTCAGTTTCCTCATCTATAAAATGAGCTGGAGAAGGAAATGGCAAACCACTCCAGTATCTTTGCCAAGAAAATCCCAAATGGGATCATGAAGAGTTGGACGCTACCAAAAAGGACTAAACAACAACAAAAATTGCTTTTCTCATGCTATGAGATGTAGACATTAGCTTATATGACTAATTATACCCTATTTATTGGAAAGTAATTATTGCATTTTCATTGATATGCTCTTTTAAAAGTATTTAACTATGAACATCATTCTCCTTGGTAGTTTTTTGAAGAGGCTCAGTCAACTGAAGCCTACCTGAAGGGCCTACAAGATTCCATCAGGAAGAAGTACACCTGTGATAAGAACATGTCACTGCAACGCTTACTGGAACAGATCAAAGAACTTGAGGTATCATCAACATAAAATCTTTGGCAATGGAAAAAACTTAGCATACCACTCATGATTACTGGTCTGTTAGTAATATGTAGAAGAGCCCAAGACAAATAAAATAAGATCCCTAATTATACATGGATTCTTGATCTTTCATAGATCAAATTATATGAATTTCTCTGCATGTTCAATTTTTATCAAGTCTTATGGTTCAGAATGTTTGGACTTTTTGTAAGTTTCATTGCCAAAATGAAAACAAAGAGAAGAGTGATTTCTTAGCCTCAAAAATCCTTTAGAAAAGAATACTAAGAAGTTTAAGCAATCCTTCCACACTGTGGTGTTCTTTTTTGCTCTTTTAATTCACAGGTAATAGCTTATATAATGGTTTATCTTGAAAGGCTCTCATTCTCCCCCCAAATGAATTTTGTGGCCTTATAATGAATGTAAATATTTTTATCCAGTTATGATCACTTTATTTTAAAGTATCTGGAAGATTTTGCCAGAGAATTCTTCAGCTATTGCTTTTAAAAATATAATTTAAAAAACCAATTACAGAAAGAACGAGAGAAGATCCTTGAATATAAGCGTCAGGTGCAAAACTTGGTAAACAAGTCCAAGAAGATTGTCCAGCTGAAACCTCGGAACCCAGACTATAGGAGCAATAAACCCATTATCCTCAGGGCTCTGTGTGACTACAAACAAGACCAGGTGTGTATTGACTGGCAATTACTGAGAAGGATTCAAAAATTCCCTTTCCTCTAGGCTATTCACAAGTAAGAGGCCAACATTTAACTGAAGTTTCAAATAGCTTGACAATGGATGGTTTTGCTTTTATAACTGGAAGAGTCATTTAGTAAATAAGCTCAGTAGTTTCACTTTTCATGCTGAGGCACATAATTATTGAACTTCTTTAGGGAACATTAGCCTTGAATGTGTGTGTAGATTTATCTTTTCTTTCTATATTACCTTAAAAGAGAAGTAATGGGGAGGTAGACTATTAAGCTGACTAAAAAGAGAATTTAGTACAAATTTTATGCAATAATTAAATATATATGTTTTTCTATAGGCTATTCAGCATACCAAGTATTGAGCAATTCCATGTTTTAGTCACTTAGATAATACCTTCTAGTGGTTTTTTTTTGCATGTAAAATGTGATTTCTAATAAAATAATGAAATTTAATACTAATCAATTAAATGGAAATGTCCTACTGTTAACGTGGAGATTAATAAGTGTGGTGTCCAGGGTGAGGAGCTGAAAGGAATGTTGAGATTGATATACATCTAAATAAAGCCAGTTGTCATCTCTGCTTAAGGAAATAGGGACCCATTATGTGTTGACATTTGATTAAAAGGTGCCATTTCTAGGGCTGTGATCTGAAACTGAATAAATGTTGTTTTGGCTTTTTAAATGTCAAAGGGAGAGGATTATGATGTCTTTAACTGATAGAGGAGGCCCACTTTATCCCTCCTCCCCTGCATATGTACTTACACAACATATATTATAGTCCAAATATTTTGTCACCTTATCTCTTAACTCCCTCCTCTTCCCCATGGCTTTGACAAGATAGGACAGAAGTCATGTGTGCTTACATGGACTGCACAGAGGTGTCAAACACATGGCCTGAATACAGCCTGAACGAAATTAAATTGCAGTTGGGAATATTTAACAAAATAAATAAAAATACAATAAAACACGGATAATATTAATTTGTGGCCCACAGGGACCTGATTCTACTTGAGGTTCACATAACTGGTCTAAATGCCCTATATGATCAAATACAACTCTGTTTTTTATTATTCTGTGAATAGAGGCAAAATACTTTTGTGCTTTTGTGACAGAAAATAGTGCACAAGGGAGATGAATGTATCTTGAAGGACAACAACGAACGCAGCAAGTGGTATGTGACTGGCCCAGGAGGCGTAGACATGCTGGTCCCTTCTGTCGGTCTTATTATCCCTCCTCCAAATCCACTGGCAGTGGACCTTTCTTACAAGTAAGTTTTCAGTGAGTCTCACTTAACGGTCAGCCATTAGGTGGGAGATGGGGGGAGTGTCTAGAGAATGACTATTTCCCCAAAAGTTCAAAGACATTTTTATAATGCTATTCTTTAGTTTAAGAAAATTAGTTTACAAAGACAACTCCACCTTTACCCTCAAGATTGTTTTATGTTGAAATTTTATAATCCCTACTATATCAGGGTTTTAGAAGAAAATTTGAAAAAGGCATTCCATTACTAAAGAAAAATCCTCAGTCCAGCTGTGAGTAAAAAGAGGAGTCAGTGACATTTGTCATTTATTCCATCTACATTTTTCAATTTTTTTCTCTTTTAAAAAAATCATTATTTTTATTATTTTCATATTTTAAAACTATTCTTGAAGATATTACCTATAAATGTTTACAGAATATTAATAATTTTGCATTTAACAGCAAATACAAGTGAATGTCAGCTTATCAGTCAATCCGACAAATATCTATTAGACACTTACTGTGTGCCAGGCCCTGTGTCTAGTGCTGAGAATACAAATATAAGCAGCAATAAAGATAGTTTTTGCCCTCAAGAAACTTATATTTTAATGGGGAAAGACAGCATTTAAAAAGAAGATAGAAAGGGAGGGGAGGAAAATAAAGGGACTCAGTGAGGGGACATGGTAGAAAAAGTTCTGAAGTATAGCCTGGAGAGGAATGAGACATGCCTGACCTGGTTGCCCTCCTTAAATGGTGGTTCTGGGAGAAGCCATCAAAGTAGAGGAAAAGACCTCAGGACTGGAGAGTCCTTCCAGTGTGTGAATTCCAGCACTGGAGTGATTATGGTAGAGAAGGGCCAGACTATAGCCTGGAAATGAACGAGAGTTTGTGTTTAGTATTCGCTTTGATCCAATAAGATAATGCATGTACAGTACAATGTAACCTGAAAAGGGATATATGAATGTCAACAGCTGTCATCATTTGTGTTTTCCATGGTAGTCAGTATAGTACCTGGTACAAAATAGCTGTTCACCAGATGTTTGCAGCATTAAATTAATAGACTATCCTCAGCATCTCCAGTTGGTTTCTCTCTGCTATTCAGGATATTTCAAGGCCATCTTTCCCCATTGCCAGTTAGGAAAATCTGTTGACCAAAATACACACATGTGAATACAGATATACAAAATATTTGAAAGCAAAGTGTTTTTGGATTATCCATGTGATGGCTCATCTCCATCAGTATGGATAATTTGAGAATTTTATTAGCCATAGCCAAGTTTAAAAAGTGAGTTAAATATTGTCACATTCTCTATTTTGCATAAGATACAGATTTTTAGAAGTATACTTATAGTCCCCCTTTCTACTGTTGTTTCGATTTTAATCTTACTATATGGTCAATTATATGTTATTCCTTTATTTTCTTTGTTACTATGAAATTTGAAAGTTTAACTTTAAATCCCTTTCCTTTTAATTCTAGGATTGAGCAATATTATGAAGCCATTTTGGCTCTGTGGAATCAGTTGTATATCAACATGAAGAGTCTGGTGTCTTGGCATTACTGTATGATCGATATTGAGAAAATCAGGGCTATGACTATTGCTAAGGTACGTATCTTTGAGAGACTGGAATGGGACTCTGACCTTCTTGAGAGATTACCCATTTTATCAGGCTAGTTGGAGAGCTATGGAAGCCATTGCTGACTGGCCTTATTATGAGACAGACCAGGATAGATTTAGAGGCCTAAGAATACTCCTAATGGGAAACAGGCAACCTGATACCTGTGACAGTAGAGAGACTTAACATAAATTAATCTGATAAGCCTGAACTACTAATAGAAAAAATTTAAAGGCACTCATCACTGTGCTATTTTGTGATTAGAAACTATTGTGCTCGTTGCCTTAAAATTATCAGATCCCTTTTGAGGACTAAACCTTTGTATTTATAGCTGCAAACTTTTTAAAAAAGGTTTCATTAATATCTTTTATTTTTAGATCACTTATATTTTTCAATATATCTCTCTCTACTCCTCCATCCAGAGTACCTAAAATGATAGAAGGGGAAAGGGACAAATGTTGGAGGGGATGTGGAAAGATTGGGACACTAATTCATTGCTGGTGGAATTGTGAACTGATCCAACCATTTTAGAGAGTAATCTGGAATTATGCCCAAAGAGTTATTAAACTACCTATACCCTTTGATCCAGCAATACCACTACTAGGTCTATTTCCAAGGATAATTAGGGGAAAAGGAAAAGAACCTATATGTTCTAAAATGTGCAACACTTCCTATAACCAAGAACACGAAAAGGAAAAAAGTAGTCCAGCAAACTAACCAACACATCAACTAAATCCAACCTTATATACCAAATCCTACACTCAGAATTTGCTCTCACACCTGCAGAGAAGGAAGGGAGATGTACCATTTGCCTCTCTTCTTTGGGGCCAAGCTTGATTACTTTAATTTCACAGCTTTCAGTTTTGGTTGTTTAGTTGTTTTTCTTTCCATTTACATTGTTGTAGACATTGTAAATATTGCTTTCCTGGGTCTACCTCATCTTGCATCACTTTTTATATCCTCTTATGCTTCTTTCTACTCATCATATTAATTTCTTCCAGGATAATAGTATTCCATTACATTCATTACAGTTTATTTAACCATTCTCCAATTTGTTTCCAGTTTTTTTTTCTACTACAAAAAGTGCTTGCTAATTTTGGAATCTTTCTTTTTATCATTTACATTCTTGAGATATAAGCCTAGCAGTAGAATTTCTGGGTCAAAATTATAAAGACATTTTATTCACTTTCTTAAACGTAATTTCAAATTGCTTTCCAGAATAGTTGGACCAGTTCACACTCTACCAACTGTGTATTTAGTGTGACTGTCTCTCCATGACCATTCCAACATAAACTATTTCTGTCTTTTGTCATTATTGCCAATTTGCTGGGTATGAGGTGAAACTTCAGAATTATTTTGCTTTGCATTTCTCTTATTGATTACAACTTGGAGCACTTGTTAATAGTTTGCAGTTTTTCTTTGAGAATTATTTGTTTATATTCTTTGACCACTTGTCTTTTAAGGGAATAGATTTTGGTCTTATTTATTTGTCTTAGTTCCCTATACATCTTGGATGTCAGACAGATAGAGTTGAGGCAATGTTCCCTCTTACTCCCAATTGGCCACTTTCTGTCTTATCCTATATGATTAATTATGGATTCTTTTAAGAACATCCAAAGCATATTATAGGGTAAAAGGATTCTTAGGATCAGTTGTATCCACAAAATAATCTCTAAATCACCAAGGATCTCTTTCAGTTAAATTGAGCATACAAAACAGGTACCCCCTCAGTTACAGCTAGAGTGGGGCTATTTTTCAACAGTCTCCTCTTTGGCTTGGTTGAAGATGACCACATACTTGATTGCTTGTTTAACAATTTCTTCCTGTTTTGTTTTCAGCTGAAAACAATGCGCCAGGAAGATTACATGAAGACAATATCTGATCTTGAGTTACATTACCAAGAATTCATCAGGAATAGCCAAGGCTCAGAGATGTTTGGAGATGATGACAAACGGAAAATACAGTCTCAGTTTACTGATGCTCAGAAACATTATCAGACCTTGGTTATACAGCTCCCAGGTCACCACCAGCATCAGACAGGTTTGCATTTTCTCTCTCCATGAGTTAAATAGGCTGTTTACAAATGAAATATTTTGTATAATTTAGCCATTTGGACTTTCGGAGGTATTTTTTGAAAACTTTTTTGAAAGGAATTTTTACCAAAAGTTTCTTTATATAGCAATCTCAAAATCAGGCTCATTTAATTTGCGAAGAACAATGGATTTCAGTAAGCAATCAGTAAAATCTGACTGCTTCAGTGACTCATGGATTTTGTTTCACATTTATTTATATGAGGAAAAACAAAGGTTTTTCATTTCCCTTTACCAGAAGGGGGCAAAGGAGAAGTTCCATGATGAAGATATACTTACTGTCTTCAAGTGATTTTATTACTTTTTCCCATCTTATGAACCTTTAAAGTTTTTAATTACGTGATTTTTTTTCCTTTAAGTCACTACAACTGAAATCACTCATCTTGGCAAAGATCCAAACCAAAATCAGGTCATTGAAATCAACAGAGAAAATGACAAGCAAGAAACATGGATATTGCTGGAACTTCAGAAGATTCGTCGGCAGATGGAGCACTGTGAGAGCAGAATGACTCTTAAAAATATTCTTCAAGCTGACCAAGGCTCTTCTCACCACATCACAGTGAAGATAAATGAACTAAAGGTATGTGTTTGTTAAATTATATTAAATATTTGTCTATACTTTCTAGTAAATTCTAATTGTACTTAAGCTTATTCAAGGACCAGGTCAAGGACTAGGTGTTTTCAGTGTGAACTTTTAAAAATCGTAATTTTTATATCATCCTAGCTTTCTGTAGGAAGTGGTTTGTACTTCTGAAGTGCTGAGAGGAAAGAAAAATGTTACAATAGATAAAACCTTTTATAGAAGTGTTCTTTTTCTAAAGTTGCCAGTTGCAGAAAACAGTTGGTATGGGAAACATGGTATGCATAACAAAACAGTGGAGTTTAGTGCTATCCAAAGTTAATGGTTTTCTTTCTACTATTATTTCATTTTTTTCCCCCAACCACTAAGAGATAATTCTGTCATTTCTTCCTTTCATTCCTTGCTTCTTAGGCTTACAAGATGCCAAAGAGGCAAAAGTTCTCTTCTAGTCTTTCCAATCAGTACAAAAACAAATTTCTATTATATTCTTGTTGGGGGAGCAAAGATGTACAAGATGGTTCTTCCCCATAAAGGCTTACACGATGGCTATAAGACGTGCATGAACACATAATGATTGTTGTAAGACAGTATGTAAATAGTGCCAGTGGAGTAGTTGAAACAGTAAAAGCCAATAGGGTATAGAGAAAGGACAGGTAATTTGGTGCTAGGTTGGTCAGGAAGCGAGTTGTGGAAGAAGGATTTGAGATGGTTCTTAAATGAGAGGTAAGATTTTGATAGAGAGGATGGGGAGGGCATTCTGAAAAGGAGACAGGGAAAGCTTTTTTATTCTCCCATGTTTTCTTTTCTGACCAGGTTCCCAACTTGGCCCCATTGTAGAATACTCTAGTCACTCAGGCATGTGTGCTCTGGCTATACAGACACTAGTAGAGAGAATAATAATAACTAAGCTTCCTTTGCAATTAGCATGATTATTCAGCTAGATGATTTAGTGGATAGAACATTGAACTTGGAGTTGGGAAGAAATGCCTCTGACAGCTTGTGGTTACTAGTTGTGTGACTCTGAGCTAGTCACTAAACTCAGCCTCAGTTTCCTCATCTGTAAAATGGGGATGATAATAATAGAATCTACCTCACAGAGTTGTTGTGAGGATCAAAAGATATATAATGTATATAAAGTGCTTTGCAAACCTTAAATCGCTTACATAAATGTTAATAATAACTATTATTGTTACTAGCATTATTACTCTTTCTGTGGGGACATTTAGTCAGGATGAGGGGCTGCATGTCAGGAGCGCTAATCTTATACTACTATTGATTTGCTTTATGACAGGTTATAGGCAGGCCATACCTTATTTTAAGGTATATAGTTGGGGTATGTTTAGATATAGAGTACATATAATATGTACCTTTGTATTTGTGAGAGCTACTCTCTCTCTTCTTTCTCCTTATGAAGCCACACAAGGTTGTCCACTGTGTTACTATACCGGTCTGGATTTGGAGAGCCTATATTTATATGGGAGAGATGTCATTTTATATCTTCTAAATACCTACCATATTTTATTAATAAATTTAATTTATTCAAAGGAACAATTTTTCCTTTTGCATGTTCCCCAGTTTCTGGGGTGGTGTAATTTATGACAAAGTTGGCGTGTTTTCCTCTCCAAAAAATGCACACAACTGTAATCTAAATTATAAATAGCGTTCTTTTTGCCCTCTTCTAATAAAGATGACACATTGTCAATTCTGAGGAATCAGGTTGCTTTTGTCCAATGGTATTCCTGTTTCTGAACCCACTTAATGTTACTAAGAGTTTTGAACCCATTTCTCACCATTTTTACATTGCTACATTTCTATAAATAATGCTAGATTTTGCTGACTAAAAAAACATGTGCTGTTTAAAAATGCCTTCACTATCTGACTGTATTGTAAATGGCAGTTCAACTGTTTAGAGTTCTGCTTTCCATTTTTTGATCAGAGTAATACTAGGTAGGTATCTTAAGCTTTAGTAGCCTGAAACTGAACTATGACTTACATTCCATTTAAGACTGACAAAAGCACTTTCCATACATTATCTCATTTGATCTTAATAGCCTTGTGAAGTAGGTGCTACAGGTATTGTCCCCATTTTACGAATGAGGAAATTGAAGCTCAGAGAGTGTAACTGACTTGCCTGTGGTCAGATAACAATTGAAGTGTGTCAGAGGCAGGATTCAGATCAGGTCTTTGCTGACTTCAGTTCCAGTGCCCTTTCTACAATACCACCAAGCATATACCACAGATCTTTGCCGTGTCCATGTTAGCTGTCAAAGTACCAGCCATTCTCAGAGTTGTCATGGTGACTGGGGATCAGAAAGATAAATCCATAGTACCTGAATGTGTCTTAGTGTTATGTATAAGTTTATACTACTCCTCCAGATTCTCTTATTCCAGCTCTTCAGGGCACACTTCATAAATAAGGGTTGTCAGATAGAGAGAGTAAGTGACTTGTATATGGTCACAAAGCTAGTGACAGAGCTGAAATTAGAACCAAAATCTTTCAACTCAACTCAAAACTCTTAGAGTTAGATTGCATTCCATCAGTATAACCCAAATTACCTGTAGGCTGCCACATTTATGTGCTATATTTTTGGAGTTTTCTAGAAGAGGAAAGATGAAAAAGCCAACTGTTTTTCCAATATTGAGTAAATAATATTCAGTGAACTTTCTTTGAACTAAGTAAGGGTGGAACAAAACCAGATAGAGACACCTGAGATGTGTTGACATAGGCATTCCTTCCTCTTTTTTTTTGACAGGGTGTGCAGAATGATTCACAAGCAATTGCTGAAGTCCTCAACCAGCTCAAAGATATGTTAGCTAACTTCAGAGGTTCTGAAAAATACTGTTATTTGCAGAATGAGATATTTGGGCTATTCCAAAAACTGGAAAACATAAATGGTATTACAGATGGCTACTTAAATAGGTAAAGAACTTGAAATCTATTAACTTAATAGTGTGAGATATCTTTCTTTTCCAAAATAGTCTTTAACTGTTGTAATTAAAGTCTTACTTGCTTTCTATGCACAGCTGTTCTTTTTCTTTTGTTCTTTAATGGAGGTTTACTTAACATCCCTTAGTATCTTCAGATCACATTTTCAGCTTTATTATTTTAGGTTCCTAATGCATCTGAGAAGATGCCCTCGGAGATCATGCTTTAAGGATTAGGCCTCATAATTCTGCCTGTGAAGATATTAGGTTGAATCACTATGGGGGCCGGGGGGGGGAGAACTTAGTGCCTATGTAGTTTAAAAATTGTATAAAATTTTTTTTAAAATTACTACATTTCTTATTTATAATTGGGGAGCAATGGAATGGAATGGAAAGAATGCTAAGGTTAGAATTGGAAGTAGATTCTGGTTCAAGTTATGATTCCCTGTTTGTTAGTTAGGTGACCCTGAGCAAGGCACATTACTAAGCCCTGAGTTCCTCATCTGCAACCTGGGACTAAAATACTTTTATTAGTTACCATTTAGGATTAAGGGTTTTCCTGATTATTAAATGAGAATTAATGTAAGTGAAAGTGCTTTATAAACTATAAAGCATTATATAAATTCCAGCTATTAGTAATATTAAGGCTCTATTCACCATTACACCACTTTGTTGGCACTCTAATTTTAACTCTTTTGCTTATTACAGCTTATGTTCAGTGAGAGGACTACTTCAGGCTATTCTCCAGACAGAAGACATGCTGAAAGTGTATGAATCCCGCCTCACTGAAGAGGAAACTGTTTGTTTAGACCTTGATAAAGTGGAGGCTTACCGCTGTGGACTGAAGGTATTTTGTTTCACTTTATGGAAAATGGCAAAGGCCCAATACCCAATTTATAAAGCTATATAGGCATGTATAAATTTACATATATGTATGTATATACGCATATGTGTGTATAGATACATACACAAACACAAAGATAGCTAGACGTAGTTTCACTAGGTTTCCATGGTTTTTTTTTCAGGATCATTAGATTCATTTGACCATATTGTCTTTTCAACTCATTATCAGTAGGTATCTTTAGCAAATAAAAATTAGAAGACTAAATTATTTGAACTATTGAGGTATTGGCATGATTGCAAAATTTTTAGAAAGACAGTTTTTAAAAATGGTGCCATTTTGATTTTGTCATCAGTGTTCAACAGCATGGAGTTGAAGGAAGGGATTCACTATTACTCATCTTGTTTTCTCCCAGAAAATAAAAAATGATTTGAACCTGAAGAAGTCATTGTTGGCTACCATGAAGACTGAGCTACAGAAAGCTCTGCAGATCCACTCCCAGACTTGCCAACAGTATCCACTTTATGATTTGGATCTTGGGAAGTTCAGTGACAAAGTCAACCAGTTGTCAGATCGTTGGCAAAGAATAGATAAACAGATAGATTTCAGGTTGGTTGAGCTTCCTTATGAGACCTTTTCCTTTGTTGAGTTATTACTGAGATATTATTACTCTTAAAGTGATGGGGGGGGGTTTAAGTGATTCTGCTTTGTGGGTGAAATGGGTAAGTAAATGCTGAAAATAGTTGGTCACTTGTTACTTCTTTTCTCTGACCAGCTCTTGAAGTGGTTAGAAGAGAGGCCATTATGAATAAAGACATATCTAAACTATGAAATCTATGAGGGCTGGGATCATATCTTGCCTAAACTTCGTATGTTTCCTACAGCTTAGCATGGCACTTGGTACGCAGGAGTTGGTTATGTACGTGGTACATAGTAGTTGGTTAATTTAATTAATTAATTAATTAATTATTTATTTATTGAATGGAATGGAATTGAATGTCACACTCTAACCTGAAAGGATATGGGCCTTATTCTCCCTCATATCTAAAATGATCTGGTGCTTAGGGAGATACAGTCAGTATCACACCACTGAGCTATTGTTCAGCATAATGTTGTATTCTCTCTAAGTTCTAAGTATGACTGTTGGGATGTAGTAGGAAACTTGTGTTGTCTTTCCCAAAAAGCCTGTGTAAATGAAATCTAATGCTAATTATCTTACCCAAAAGTTAGTGGAATTACAAGTTAAGAGCCATTTTAATGAAGTCCTAATAATTTCATTATATCTCTTATGAACAGATTATGGGATTTAGAAAAACAAATTAAGCAGCTGAGAAATTACCGTGATAATTATCAAGCATTCTGCAAATGGATCTATGATGCCAAACGTCGCCAGGATTCTTTGGAATCCATGAAGTTTGGAGATTCCAGTACAGTTATGAAATATTTGAATGAACAGAAGGTATAAGCCATTTTTATGGAACAGTTTTAAACAGTCATCTGTTCTGACAGGAATTAGAGTTCAGGGTATTTACTTTTTGTGGTTTGAAATATTAAACCTTTAGTATTTTTAACATAATTAAAGAATCTTTAGGGCAAAATCAGTTGAAATAACTGCAAAGACGTGCAGATATCTATTGTGAAAAGCATTCCTTCACATACATATTGTAATTCTGAAAAGGCTGACTAGTAAGAATGAGCCTGAATATCCTTGACTACTAATTAGGGAGGCTAAAGGATGATGACATCTGTTTCAAAATTGCCTTATAAATTACATATTGCCTTATAAATTACATTTCTTTTATAGAATTTGCACAATGAAATATCTGGTAAACGAGACAAATCAGAAGAAGTACAGAAGATTGCAGAACTCTGTTCAAATTCCATTAAGGTATGTTGTTCTTTATGACCATATTAATATTTCACTAAGAATGTTACTCATGTTATGTTTACCTATGTATTTAACATATATAAGCTTCTTAGGGTAGAGATTGTGGCTCTTATTCCTTATAGTAGAGAAAAAATTATAAATGTTTATTACTAAATTTGAATACACCCTCAGTTTCCTTGGGAATAATTCAGTTTTTTATTTTGTACATTTTAGGGTAGATATGTACTACTTATGAGAAAGCAATGTCATATCACATATTTATATGCTTAGGACCTCATATGGCCTCCGTTTTGCATTTATTCCTCGGGATGTAAATTTTTAAGGAAATTTAGACCTAAATTATTTTTCTGAGATCCTTTAAGAATTTATTTTTCTTAACCTCTTTTTTTTTTTTGTTCAGGATTATGAACTTCAGCTTGCATCATACACTTCAGGACTGGAAACTCTGCTCAATATACCTATTAAGAGAACTATGGTTCAGTCCCCTTCAGGGGTCATTCTGCAAGAGGTCTATAATAATCTTTAAAATTTATTACATTGAATTGGGGGGGGATATTATAAACAACATGGTGCATTTGTTCCTTTTGACAATTCTTGACTCCTTAATGAAAGCCCTTTTTATATAAAGTATTTCAGTTAAGTTTTAATCTGTCATTCATAATATTGCAGTCTGAAAAAATATATTTAAATTGGGGTGGTTGAAAAGAGTTTTGAGTAGTTTACATAGGGAATTTATAAGAAATGATAACTGAATTGAATCTGTCTTCAAAAAAATCTTAAAGAACACACATCTAAAATAGGACAGTGAAGGGGTTCTTGTACCATAAACCACTTTGGTAGATCTGATGAAGGCCAGGGACCCCATCTTAGAATAATATTTTTAAATGCATAAAATGAAATACAAAGGATTAGAAAAGAAACAAATTATATTAAAATACAGCTCATGCTAAAATATATTGTTATTTCAGAAGACATACTGATAAACTTTTTTGTAAGGCTCTTTGGAATATGATGTTTTATTTTTTGTTTTTCCCCCCTTAAGGCTGCAGAAATTCATGCTCGGTACATAGAGCTACTTACAAGATCTGGAGACTATTACAGATTCCTAAGTGAAATGTTAAAGAGTTTAGATGACCTGAAGGTAATTTGTTTGGGTGACTTCTTTTAACATAAATAACAAAACACGGGAGAACTTTGTCCTCATTGCCTCGCTATTATATGGAATTGGATAAGACATGAATAAAGTTTTATTTCCTCATCAAATGTAACCATATATGTAAAACATTTGATAAAATTAATTTCACCTATTAGGCAGATGGTAATCTTGTGCTCTAACAACAGGGTTATGAAAGACATTCCATTTGTTGTTCCTAGCCAAATTTTGGTCACCTGAAAATGCCATTAAGACAGATTTTTAAAAACATTTGACTAAGGACATTTATTGATCTCTTTTTTTAAATTTGTAGTCAGTATGCACTAGACTGATAAAATTCTTCATATTGAGAGTATAATACATTTTCTTTATTGCTTAGTGTTTCTGTCTGCAGTGGTAAAGGAAGTTTCTTCTCCTCAGGAACTCCTTTTCCCAATTCACAGGTCTACAACTGGATAGCTTTGAAAGTTACATACTGAGTTTCTTATATGCTTAAGGGAAGAGCAAGCATTCCCTGAGGGACATGTATAGTCTCACGAGCAATCCTTGTGTTCTGTTTGGTCCTGTATTTGGAGACATTTATTTGTTTGTGAGCTCCATGAGGTCAGAGACTGACTTTTGTCTCTTTATGTATCCCCAGTTCCTGGCATGTAGTAGGCACTTAACAAATGTTTATTGATTGACTGCTAAGTTCAAGATTTAAAAAGAATAAATTCACAATCTTCCCAAATAAATAAACAAAAATTTGCTCACCTAGAGTGTGACCAATAGTTAGTAGAGAAACATATATATAAAACAAAGGCACAGTTTTCAGATATCTTCCTTATTTTACAGTTGAGCTTTTAAAAAAAAGATGAATGATTAAATAAAGTTCAAAACAAGAAAAATTTTGCAATGTCAGATATTGTATATAGCTGTTTCCTGTCTACTTTATTTATGCAGATCTGTGATTTTATTGATATAAGGAGCTCCTGGTGAGGAAACTTCCTCATCCAAAGCAGATCAGCTACTTTTCAGTAATTTACGATCTGAGAGACTTGTCAGAAGGCCATAAGAAGTAAATTGACTTGCCAAGATCCCATAGTTAGTAGGTGTCAGAGGTGAGACTTGAACCCTGGTCTTCTTGACTCTGAGGCCATCTCCTTAACCACTCACACGTATATGTATACACACACTCAGAATAAGTATTTAAATCCTGCGTTAGGAATGCAGTTACTTCAACATGTTTTATGCTTTCAATCCAACAGCTGAAAAACACCAAAATTGAAGTTTTAGAAGAAGAACTTCGTCTCGCCAGAGATGCCAATTCTGAAAACTGTAACAAGAACAAATTCTTGGATCAGAACCTGCAGAAATACCAAGCAGAGTGCTCCCAGTTCAGAGCAAAACTTGTGAGCCTGGAGGAGCTAAAGAGACAAGCTGAGCTGGATGGAAAATCAGCTAAACAAAACCTAGATAAGTGCTATGGGCAGATAAAAGAGCTCAATGAGAAGATCACAAGACTCACTTATGAAATTGAAGATGAAAAGAGGAAAAGAAAATCTGTGGAGGACAGATTTGACCAACAGAAGAATGACTATGACCAGCTGCAGAAAGCAAGGCAATGCGAAAAGGAAAACCTTGGGTGGCAAAGATTAGAATCTGAAAAGGCCATCAAGGAGAAGGAGTACGAGATAGAAAGGTTGAGGGTTCTTCTTCAAGAGGAGGGCGCCCGGAAGAGGGAATATGAAAATGAGCTGGCAAAGGTAAGAAACCACTATAATGAGGAGATGAGTAATTTAAGGAACAAGTATGAGACAGAAATTAATATTACGAAGACCACAATCAAGGAAATATCCATGCAAAAGGAGGATGATACCAAAGGTCTCAGAAACCAGATTGATCGACTCTCGAGAGAAAACCGAGATCTGAAAGATGAAATTGTCAGGCTGAATGACAGCATCTTGGAGACCACAGAGCAGCGGAGGCGGGCTGAAGAAAACGCTATTCAGCAAAAAGCTTGTGGGTCCGAGATTATGCAAAAAAAGCAGCAGCTAGAGATCGAGCTTAAACAAGTGATTCAGCAGCGCTCAGAGGACAATGCCAGGCACAAGCAGTCTCTCGAGGAGGCTGCAAAGACTATTCAGGATAAAAACAAAGAAATAGAAAGACTCAAAGTTGAGTATCAGGAGGAGGCTAAGCGCCGCTGGGACTATGAGAATGAGCTAGGTAAGGTAAGAAACAATTATGATGAGGAAATTATTAGCTTAAAGAACCAGTTTGAAACAGAGATAAACATCACCAAGACCACACTCCACCAGCTTACCAAGCAAAAAGAAGAGGACACCAGTGGCTACCGAACTCAGATAGATAATCTAACCAGAGAAAACAGGAGTTTATCAGAGGAAATTAAGAGACTGAAGAACACTTTAGCTCAGACCACAGAGAATCTTAGGAGGGTGGAAGAAAATGTCCAGCAGCAGAAGGCGACTGGCACTGAGATCACTCAGAGGAAACAGCAGCTGGAGTTTGAGCTGAAACAGGTCACCCAAATGCGCTCAGAAGAGAGCACAAGATATAAGCAGTCACTTGATGATGCTGCCAAAACCATTCAGGATAAAAACAAAGAACTTGAAAGACTCAAAAAGTTGATAGAAACTGAAACAAACCAGAGAAAATGTCTGGAGGATGAAAACGCCAAATTACAAAGAACACAGTATGATCTGCAGAAAGCAAACAGTAATGCCACGGAGACAATAAACATACTGAAGGTTCACGAACAAGAGCTGACACGCCTGAAAATTGACTACGAGAGAATTTCTCAGGAGAGAACAGTAAAGGACCAAGATATTTCACGGTTCCAAAGTTCTCTAAAAGAGCTCCAGTTCCAAAAACAGAAAGTAGAAGATGAATTGAACAGGCTGAAGAAAACCTCTTCTGATGAATGTTCTAAGAGGAAGAAGCTAGAAGATGAATTGGAGTCCATGCGGAGATCTTTGAAAGAGCAAGCAATCAAAATCACCAACCTGACGCAGCAGCTGGAGCAAGCATCCATTAGCAAGAAGAGAAGTGAGGACGATCTCAGACAGCAAAGAGATGTGGTAGACGGGCACGTGAGAGAGAAGCAGAGAACTCAAGAGGAGTTGAGGAAACTGGCATCAGAGGTCGAAACCCTGAGGAGGCAATTGGTCCAGGAACAAGAGAATGTTAAACAGGCTCACCTGAGAAATGAGCACTTCCAGAAGGCAATTGAAGACAAGAGCAGGAGTCTGAATGAAAGTAAGATAGAAATAGAGAGGCTACAGTGTCTCACAGAGAACCTGACCAAAGAACATTTGATGCTAGAGGAAGAGTTGCGGAACCTGAGACTGGAATATGATGATCTACGAAGAGGAAGGAGTGAAGCCGATAGTGATAAAAATGCTACTATCTCTGACCTAAGAAGCCAACTACAGATCAGCAACAACCGAACCTTGGAACTACAGGGGCTGATTAATGATTTACAGAGAGAAAGGGAAAATTTGAGACAGGAAATTGAAAAATTCCAAAAGCAGGCTATAGAGGTATTATTCACAAATATTTGATCATGGCTTTACTCTTTCTCAAATAATTCACTCACATTGTTTTCTAACCTTAATTAGTCTTTTGCTATTCCAACTAACTGTAGTTATACTTATCTGCTGTGTGTCTACTAAAGCATGACCATCTATCATAACCGAGAAAACTGCTTGACAAGAACTTTTGGTGCTATTTGTCCTTACGCCCTGACCCTTAACCAAAATTTAATATGTGTATAACCTGCGTGTAACTCTTTGGAGTCCTCCAGAGCAGGTAGGACGTTTGGGGTAATCTCCTATGAAGGCAGGACTGTGTCTGTCTTGCTTTGTGTATCAGAGTCTAGACCAGCAGTGGGAAATCTGAGGCCTCAAGGTCACATGTGGCCTTTGGGTGTGGCCTTTTGACTGAGTCCAAGTTTTACAGAACAAATCCTTTTATTTTGTTCTATGAAGTTTAGATTCAGTCAAAGGGCCCCACTTGAGGACCTAGAGGGCCACGTGTGGCCTTGAGGCTGCAGGTTCCCCACCCCTGTACTAGACAATCCTTTTATTTGAATATATGCTTTATATGTGTAAATATATATATGTTTAGAGGGATCTTTAACATATATCTGTATAATTTCAAATTTGCTTGAATTAAAAATTACCCACCCAACAAAGCTGTTTTCTATGCAGGTTATCTTTTTTTCCTTTTCTTGCTTATTGATTACTCTCTTCTCTTTTCACTGTTCTCAGCATGTTGCTTCTTTGCATGTCAGTTTTAGTGTTCCTGGGTTTGTTTTTGGGTTCGATTTCCTTTAACACCTAATTTTTAAAAATTGATTTCTTTAACTTCTAATATATGTGACTGCTATAGACAATATTTGTGTGGGAGTAGAACTGTGTCTATATCAGTAGAAGTATGTATGTGCCCATGTATATGACAACATACAAATACAAAATATTTACATTGCTATATTAAATATTTTAGTGTAAGTATAATAGGTATGATCAGCTTTAACAAGATCAGAATTCCCTTAAACTCACATAAGAGATAAACGTAAGGTAATTAGGGTTGCAATTTCCCCATTTCCTTTGAGGAGATAAGAGTGATGAGTATGAAGCAATAGATGTTGGGTGGTAATGGAATAAACTTTAAAAAAAAACAAAACAAATGTGTAGAATGACAAGCTAAAAGTAAAATGAGGACACAGATTGGAAGGGAAAGAGTACGCACATGTAAAGTGAAAATGTTAGCACCAAAGAGGTTTAATTATGAGAGATATAATCAATATTGTTCTTTCATTTATTTTTATTTTTTAATTTTAGGCATCTAATAGGATTCATGAATCCAAGAATCAATGCAGTCAAGTTGTGCAAGAAAGAGAGAGTCTTCTGGTAAAAATCAAAGTCCTGGAACAAGACAAGGCAAGGTTGCAAAGGCTAGAAGATGAGCTGAATCGTGCAAAAGCCACACTGGAGTCAGAGATTAGGGTGAAACAGCGACTGGAGTGTGAGAAACAGCAAATTCAGAATGACTTAAATCAGTGGAAAAGTCAGTACTCCCGCAAGGAAGAGGCTATTAGGAAGATTGAATCTGAAAGAGAAAAGAGTGAAAGAGAGAAGAACTGCCTAAGGAGCGAGATTGAAAGGTTGCAAGCAGAGATCAAGAGGATTGAGGACAGGTGCAGGCGAAAGCTGGAGGACTCCACCAGGG
The DNA here is from genome assembly GCF_003287225.1 of Phascolarctos cinereus. NCBI lineage: Eukaryota > Metazoa > Chordata > Mammalia > Diprotodontia > Phascolarctidae > Phascolarctos > Phascolarctos cinereus. The sequence goes on along the minus strand of NW_027555847.1, from coordinate 567,588,816 downwards.
AAACACAGTCACAGATGGAATCGGAACGTTGTCGAATGCAGAGAGAGATTGATAAACTCAAACAGCGTCCATATGGATCTCATAGGGAGACTCAGACTGAAGATGAATGGTCCATTGACCCCTCAAAACTGATGTTTGATGGGCTGAGGAAAAAGGTGACTGCAATGCAACTCTACGAATGTCAATTGATAGACAAAACCACTTTGGACAAACTGTTGAGGGGGAAAAAGTCAGTAGAAGAAGTTGCTTCTGAAATCCAACCTTTCCTTCGTGGAGCAGGTGCTATCGCTGGGGCTTCTGCTTCCCCTAAAGAAAAGTACTCTTTGGTGGAAGCCAAGAGGAAGAAATTTATTACTCCAGAATCCACAGTAATGCTCCTGGAGGCCCAGGCAGCTACAGGAGGTGTGATTGACCCCCATAGGAATGAGAAGCTGACTGTTGACAGTGCCATTGCTCGGGACCTCATTGACTTTGATGATCGGCAGCAGATCTATACTGCAGAAAAGGCTGTCACTGGCTTTGATGATCCATTTTCAGGCAAGACAGTATCTGTTTCTGAGGCCATCAAGAAAAATCTGATTGACAGAGAAACAGGAATGCGTCTGTTAGAGGCTCAGATTGCCTCAGGGGGTGTGATAGACCCCATTAACAGTGTCTTTTTGCCGAAAGATGTTGCTTTGTCCCGTGGGCTAATTGACCGAGACTTGTATAGGTCTCTTAATGATCCCCGAGACAGTCAGAAGAACTTTGTGGACCCCATCAACAAAAAGAAGGTCAGTTACATGCAGCTGAAAGAAAGATGTAGAATTGAACCACACACTGGCTTGCTTTTACTGTTAGTACAGAAGAGGAGCATGTCATTCCAAGGAATCAGACAGCCTGTCACAGTCACTGAACTGGTGGATTCTGGAATTTTGCGTCCATCCACTGTAAATGAACTCGAATCAGGCCAGATTTCCTATGATGAGGTTGGTGAGAGAATTAAGGATTTCCTCCAGGGTTCCAGCTGTATAGCGGGCATCTACAATGAGACCACCAAACAAAAGCTTGGCATTTATGAGGCCATGAAAATTGGTTTGGTCAGACCTGGTACTGCCCTAGAACTTCTAGAAGCTCAAGCAGCCACTGGTTTTATTGTGGATCCTGTCAGCAACCTGAGGCTACCAGTGGAAGAAGCCTACAAACGAGGGTTAGTAGGCATTGAATTTAAAGAGAAACTCCTGTCAGCTGAACGGGCTGTTACTGGGTATAAAGATCCAGAAACAGGAAATATCATCTCCTTGTTCCAAGCCATGAACAAAGAGCTTATTGAGAAGGGTCACGGAATTCGATTATTGGAGGCTCAGATTGCAACAGGTGGAATCATTGACCCAAAAGAGAGCCATCGTTTACCAGTTGACATAGCTTACAAGAGGGGTTATTTTAATGAAGAGTTAAGTGAAATCTTGTCAGACCCCAGTGATGACACAAAGGGATTTTTTGATCCAAATACAGAGGAAAATCTCACCTACTTGCAACTGAAAGAAAGATGCATGAAGGATGAAGAAACAGGACTCTGTCTTTTGCCCTTAAAGGAAAAGAAGAAACCAATACAGACATCACAAAAGAATACACTGAGGAAACGCAGAGTGGTCATAGTAGACCCAGAAACCAACAAGGAAATGTCTGTTCAAGAGGCTTACAAGAAGGGTCTTATTGATTATGACACTTTTGTAGAACTCTGTGAGCAAGAGTGTGAGTGGGAAGAAATAACCATCACTGGATCAGATGGGTCCACCAGGGTGGTCCTAGTTGACAGGAAAACAGGCAGTCAGTATGATATTCAAGATGCTATTGATAAAGGCCTTGTTGACAGAAAATTCTTTGATCAATACCGCTCTGGCAGCCTTAGCCTCACTCAGTTTGCTGATATGATTTCCTTAAAAAATGGTACCAGCAATATTGGCAGTGGTAGTGGTGGAGATGAAGTTTTCAGTAGTTCTCGACATGAATCTGTAAGCAAGACCTCCAGCATTTCCACCATCAGAAATTTAACTATCCGGAGCAGCTCTTGGTCTGACGCCTTAGAGGAGACAAGCCCCATTGCAGCCATCTTTGACACAGAAAACTTGGAGAAAATTTCAATTACAGAAGGTATAGAGAGAGGGATTGTAGATAGCATCACAGGTCAGAGGCTGCTGGAAGCTCAAGCCTGTACAGGAGGCATCATCAATCCCACCACAGGTCAGAAGCTTTCACTTCAAGATGCGGTCTCCCAGGGCCTCATTGACCAAGATATGGCAACCAGGCTGAAGCCAGCACAGAAAGCATTTATCGGCTTTGAAGGTGTGAAGGGGAAGAAGAAGATGTCAGCAGCAGAAGCAGTTAAGGAGAAATGGCTACCTTATGAGGCGGGTCAGCGCTTCCTGGAATTCCAGTACCTCACTGGAGGCCTGGTTGACCCAGAGGTTCATGGAAGGATAAGTTCTGAAGAGGCTATCAGAAAAGGGTTGATCGATGGCCGAGCCGCTCAGAAGCTTCACGACACTGGCAACTATGCCAAGATCTTGACCTGCCCCAAAACCAAACTGAAAATATCCTACAAAGATGCTATGAATCGATCCATGGTGGAGGATATCACTGGGTTACGTCTGCTGGAAGCAGCTTCAGTTTCATCCAAGGGTTTGCCAAGCCCATATAATGTATCTTCTGCTCCAGGATCCCGTTCAGGGTCTCGATCTGGATCTCGCTCTGGCTCACGTAGTGGATCCAGGAGAGGCAGCTTTGATGCATCTGGGAATTCATCATACTCGTATTCCTACACGTTCAGCAGTAGCTCCATTGGGCATTAGTAATCAGTTGGCAGTAGTTGGTAGATCTTAGATTATATGAACCTACACTTTTATTAAATAAAAAGTTAAATAAAAAAAAGAAAACATATTTGTAGTGGTGATAACATAGTTTACTCTTAGGGTGATGGCCTATTAGAAGATGAAGCCATGTTTAAAATCAAATAGCAAGGCCATTTCTGGCTATTTATCTTCTCAGCTCATCTCAAATGAACATAATTTGCTTTGGGTATACTCTGTATGTAGTAGTAGCAATCATTTGTAAGAATATCACAAATTATGAGTTTAGAGTTATTTTTTCTTTTGTTTCCCATTTAGAGTTTTGAGTAATTCTTTCTGAAAAAGGTTTTGTTGTTGTTGCATATACTTTACACTGCTACTCATCTTGGGAATAAAAAATTAAGTTGATAAGATTTTTCAGATCACAGTTTATTCTGTTGCTTATCTAAATTTTTTTCAATTTATTGTGTTATAGCCCCCAACTTGAATGTAGATTCACAACTGCAAAGTGAACAAATTAACAAATAAATAGCCCAAGCACTGTGGAATGCATTTTGTATTTTAGTTTTTCAGCATGGGCTCTGACCGAAAATGAAATATTTGGAGTTTTTTGTCACATGCACTTGGATGTACTTTAATGTACTTGTTTGCTACAGCTGTAACTGGACAGGAAGTGCATGATTCTCAGTAGCCTTTCCTTTTTGTTACCTCACCTGAAATCTGTTAATCTTGTCTTTTTCTTTGTAATCTTAAAAAGGGGTCTGCATCAAGTTTGGCAATAAACTTTTAAACTTTTAAAGTGTTTTGTGTTTTCATTTAAAAAACTGATCAGACGCCTGAGGAAAATTAGAAGTAGCTTTTTGATCACTTAAAATATATCTAAAAGTGTGCCATAAAAAAGTGATTAGCGATTTTTATTTTTATGTTTCTCTCAGAAAACTGACCTTTTAGAGTCTAGCTGTTTAAAGACAGAAGCACACATAGAAAAATTTCATGATTTTTTTTCAAGGCTAATGTTAAAAGGAAGAAGTATTTATTGAACACCTACTATGTGCCAGGCATTGCACTTAAGTGTTTTATTGAAGCTCTTAACAACCCGGTGAAGTAGGTGCTCTATTTTCTCCATTTTACAGTTGAGGAAACTGAGGGAGTCAAAGGGTAAGTGACTTGCTCAGGGTCATACAACTACTATATGTTTGAAGCTGGATTTGAACTTGAATCTTCCTTGACTCTAGCCTAGCACTTTGTCCCTGTGCCATCTAGCTGCCTCAGGAAAAAATAAACTTGCTAGAGATGGTAGAGGGGAAAGAGGATGAGTATTTAGAAGTCTTTTAATGCTCTTTTATTGCAGATTTTTTAAGTGAGAAGGTAATTTATTTTAGATAGTGAGTTCTTATTGAATAACAATACTTCATAGTAATAAGCATTTTCTGAGGAATTTAAGACATTTTCTAAATTATGTTCTAAACTCATTTTTCAGAATATCTATTTTAGGTGTCTGAGTTTCTGCTTTTGTTTTTGTTTTGATCCATAAATTGTGATGTAGGACAATGGTTATCAAACTTTTTAGTCTCAGGACCCCTTTACACTCCTAAAAACTGAGGACCTCTGACTCCCAAAGAGCTTTTTTTAGGTGGATTATGAATCTATTAATATTTGCTAATTATAAATTTTAAAATCTTGTTTTGTGAAAATTTTGATCTCCTAGTATCTGGACTACACTTTGAGAACTTCTTTGAGAACTTCTCTCAACTCTATTTAAATTTAGGAAAGTTGAGGGAGAGTTTCTTGATCATATCAGAAGCAAGTAGGGTGTCTGCAAAACTTTATTTTTTCCAGTTGTCTGGTAGAAGATGCCAAGTATAGTATTACATTTTAAATCACAGGCAATTATGAAGGGATTCTGCATGAGTAAGGAAAGCATGAGCTAATATCAAGAATTGACCAGCAAACACTTATTAAGAATCTGCTGTATTCCAGGCATTGAGTTAGGCACTGCGAATACAAAAACAAAAGTGAAACCCTCTGCCCTCAAGAAGCTTACATTCTGTCAGAGGAGACTATACACATAAACAAGGATATATAAGATTCATACAAAGCAGATGCCAGATGTTCATGAATAAGATGATACTAGCAGCTGAGGGGAATTATTCTCAGCTAAAGAGATCAAGGTGCATATGTTTAATGAAAAATCCTTTTTAAAAATAACTCCGAAGTGGTTGGACTGTTTTAGGTCTCTTCAATCTACATTGCCTACTTAGAGGTATGGATTGGTTTTTACTTACACTAGCAGGCAGGGAAAAAGAAATGCTTCTCTCCCACACCCCCGAAGCTGACACTAATCTGAATCTGGCTTCTGGACAAGTAATTATTGGTAACTTGTATTGTACTTATGTGTGTTCATAGGATCACAGATTTTGAGTTTTAAGGACCGTAACGGGTCATCTAGTCCAGTGGGGTCAAGACTAAATCCTTGCAGGCCCATAGTGACTCAAGAAAAAAACCCACATTATCTATGTTCTATTGTATTTTTATTAATTTAGTTAAATATTTCCCAATTACATTTTAATATGTTTGAACAGCACTGAGAAGAGTTCAGCTTCCCTGTTTGATACCTCCAACTAGATTCTAGTCTAATCTTTCATTTTATAAATGGGGAAGCTGAGATGTAGAAAGGTACAATGATTTACCCAAGGTCTCAGGTGCAAGTAACAAGACTGGGATATGAACCAAGAACCTCTGACTCCAAATCTCTGTTTTTTTTTTAATTAAACCCTATTATCTGTTTTACTAAAAGATAAGCTCCTTGAAGGCAGGCATTGTCTTTAAAAAAAAAATTTGTATCACCGGCACATTGCACCTACCAGATGCAGAGTTTAATAAGCTTTTGGTAAATTAAATTTACCAAATGGAATGGATTGAATCCTCTACTGAAATTGGTTCTTTGACACAAAAAATGAATGCATGAAAATTTACAAGCATCCATAAGGGCATCCATGTCCTTGGACTCATGCCATCTCCCAAATCGGGTCTAGAGGAGAGGGAATAAAAAGGTGAAGACCCCCAACAATGGCTACAAAAATAATGCCTGGCATTTATGCAACATATTTATACTTTTCAAAATGCTTTCACATCCACAATCACATTTAAATTTTTTGAAGGAGGTGATTTCACTAGTGTTTAAGCTCCTCATGAGGAACTTCCTCTGCTAATGCAGACTGGCACCTTTGCTGCAATTCACATTTTGGGAGCTGCTTGGAGTCTTGAGATAGTCAGGGAGGTACCTGCCTGTTTCCAGGCTGCATCTCCATAGGGCTTGCTTCTTAGGACGAAGGCTAAGGGCACTGGGCCAGAGGCAATGGATCCTGGGCTTTCTCCATCAGGGTCTGAGGGGAGATGGTGGTGGAGGGGGTGGAGGTTTGATTTACCTGGAACATGCTGCTTCCTGTCCCTGCTTCAGCCTGCCTTGCTACATAAGCTAAGCTGTCTTTCCTGCCCTGTGGGGAGCAGCTGGTAGGCGGTTGGTAGGGATGGGTGGCCCCTTCTCCACAAGAGTTTCTTCCCTGGATAATTACTGGGAGAGCTGGGCTGGAAATGGCCACAGTGGTTTGAGGTGGGAGGAGGTGCTGAGGAAGATAGGCCCCATCTCCACAATGATTTCTCCTCTCAGTGATATTTAAGGGGGCTGGGCTGGAAGCAGGTTTGGGGGACCCTGCTATTCTTAAGGCTCTTGGGGTCAAAGTCCTGGGATGTCTCCATCAGGGTCTGAGGGGAGATGGTGGTCAAAGTGGTGGTGGTGGCAGTTTGACTCACCTTGCACATTGCACATTGACTCTTTCATCTCTCCCTCAGTGCAGGTTAGCAGTTACAAGACCTGCATTTTAGCTCTGGCTCTGTCACTTACTAGCTATGACAGCTTGAGCAAACAACTTTCCCTCTCTGCAACGGTTTTCTCATGTAAAATAAAGGTGTTGGATTACATGAGAAAGGTCCCATACAGCTCTAAAATTATGTAAAAAACAACTTCTGGGGATCCACAAGTCCAACTGGTCCAAACCACCATCAGCAGCTCTACCCAATCACATCTTTAGCACCATAACATAATAGCATTAAAATGATCATGCCACAAAGGACTACAGCAGTCAATGAATTAACAAGACCACAAAAGTCTCCAATCAAATTGCATTGGGAGCCAGTTTCCATTCTTAGAAATCAGTAAAATCAAGTTAAAAAAAATTCCAGGCTACATCTCCAAAGGGCTTGCTTTTCAGGACAAAGGCTAAGGGCACTGGGCTGGAATCAATCGAACCTGGGCTTTCTCCATTAGGGTCTAAGGGGAGACTGTGGTCAAGGGGGTGGAGGTTTGATTTGCCTGGAACATACTGCTTCCTGTCCCTGCTTCAGTCTGCCTTGCTGCTTCAGCTAGGCTAGCCTTCCTGCCCTGTGGGGCATCGTCAGGGAGCAGACTTTCTATAAGTGGAGACAATATTTACTCATCCATAATATATACAAATTTCATATATACAGCTAATTTCAGGTTGGAGGCAATAGCAGGTGAAAGATGAGTTAAGTCTTAAGTAGAAGGATCAAAGGAAATGAAGAATTCTAAGGGGCAGTGGTGAGGAGGGCATAGATTCCAGGCATGGGGGACAGCCTATGCTAAAGCATGGAAAACAGAGATATAGGAGGAACTACAAGAAGGCAGGTTTGGTTGGAACATAGATTTCATGAAGGGGAATAATATACAAGCCTGGAAGGAGATGCTGGAGCTGAATTTTATATGATATACCAAATATACATGTTTTTATCTAATGGTAAAAGTAACAGGAAACCACTAAGATATTTTGACCAGAGGAATCACATAAGGAGACCTGTGCCTTAGGTCGGATCACTTTGGCAGCTATGTGGAAGATGGATTGGAGAGGGGCAGAACTTCAGACAGGGAGATCAATTAGGACATTATTATAATAGTTTTGGCAAGAGGTGAGAAGGGCCTTAACTAGGGAGTGGTGGCTGTGTGACTGGAGAAAATAGGGATATGAGACATTATTTCAGGAAAACGGGTAAGACTTAGTAAATTATATGTGGGGTAAGGGAGACTGAGTCAAGGATCACTCCAATGTTGCAAACCTGGGTGACTGAAAGAATCCTTAACACAACAACAACAACAGAATAGTTTGGGGAAAAGCTGGGTTTAGAGAGAAGAAAATGTCTTTTTGGACATGTTGAATTTGAGATGCCTATGGCACATCCAGTTAAAAAATTCTAACAGGCAGTTGGCAATAGAGGTCTGAAGCTCAGGAAAGAGAGGGATGGGTACATAAATTTGAAGTCATCTGCATAGAGATGATAAATGAGGTCATGGGAGCTGTTAAGGTGATAAAGAGAAGAAGTCCAGCAATGATCCTTTAGTATTCCTGCATTAGGAGCCAGGTTTTGGTTGATGATCTACCAAAGAACACTAACAAGGAACATTCAAACAGGTAGGAGAACCAAGAGAGAACAATGTCTCCAACCCTCAGGGAGGGGAATATACAGAAGGAGAAATGGTCACCAGTGTCTGTTCTACAGGTGAGAAAAGGGAAACCGAGGTTGAGACTTGCCCAATGTTGCAGAGGACAAGACTAGAATCTAAATCTTGTGATTCTCAGTTCTCTTTCCAAAATACTAAACTACCTCCACTCTCTTGGCTCAGGATTTTCAAGGTTCCCCAAGCCAAGGGTCCTGATATCCCTTAGGTTCTTGGAAGGAAATTAAATTTTAAATAGTCTTCTGAAATGCTCCATGTTAAAAAAAAGAAAACAAACAAGAATTTTTTCAGCTGGTAAGGTATCAGAAGTAGATGTTCACCAAGAGTCTTTAAAACCATATGCATATTCTGATGGTAGACTCTTTGAAGTATGGAACTCAAGGAAACCTCAAGGGGTTAGCTTGCCCAGTGTTCTCTCTCCAGGCATATGAATTACTATGTGGTCTGTTCTGAACCTTGTCCAGGCTAAATCTTGTACCTGGAGAGATTATGAAACATGTTTCCTCCCTCTCTTAGGGGTGGGGGAGTACTTTCAAAAGTACTCTACTACATTTTTCAAGATATTTGGGTATTTTCATATAAATGCAACTAGAGATGAGTGATGCTATGGACATCGTGTAAATAAATGAAATTATACATAGGAATTATTAGAAAAAAGGTAATCTTCTAAAAGGGGCAGTTGGCTGGCAAAGTGGATAGACAGCTGGGCCTGAAGTAAGGAAGACAGCTTCCTGAGTTCAAATTTGGCCTCAGACACTTACTAGCTGTGTGACCCTTGGCAAGTCACTTAACCCTCTTTGTCTCAGTTTCCTCAATCTGTAAAATAAGCTGGAGAAGGAAACAGCAAACCACTGCAGTATCTTTGCCAAGAAAACCCTAAATGGGGTCATGAAGAGTTGGACATGACTGAAATAACTAAACAACAAAATCTTTTAAAAGAGAACTGTTAATCTTAGAGAAATCTTAGTATTTATATCTAATATCCTGGAGTATGTTCATTTAGCATGGAAACATACAGTGTTAAGAACTTAGTTGTGTTATAAAAATTAAGAATACTGTATACTTCTTTGAAATCCTGAAACTTTCTTGAATAGGAGGCAATGAAAATTAGGACTGTACTTAATTCCTCAAATAAGGCAGATAATTGGTAGCTAGTCCAACAGAAATTTACTAAGGGTGGGAAGGCCTTGCTTACTACCCACCAAACTAAACGGGAACATCTTTTTATTACTCAAATCAAGAGAGGCTTCCCTCTCCTATGCCAGTGAAAAGATCAAAAGCATGAATTTTCAGGAGCAGTTTTTAGAAGATATTTTCTCCAAGGGCATGTTCCTATTAAAGATACTCTTTTCCCTCTGGCTGTAGAATTTTTTCAAATTTTATTTCATTATTAGTATAAAATGTGAATACTTCCCCCAAAATGGGTAGAAGAGAACAATTTGTTTAGATGGCCATGAAGGCAGCTGAAGCAGGTGAAGTGGAGGGCTTAGAGCTTGGTCAGGCATCAAAGACACCAAGATAATCCACTACATCCTGGGTTATCACCAGTCATCTGGTCTTTTGTCCCAGCACTGGACTTCCATGACTCAGGAAGAAAGAATGAGGCTGACAACTTGTGCAACTCTGCCTCCCTTAAATCCAATTCACTTGCAAGTCAAGAGATCACCTATGATGTCATTGGCCAAACAACAACAAAGACAAACAACATGAAGTATAAAATGTGTATTGGAAACAAAGGGAAAGAAAGGCTTCTCTGATTTTGCAGGGTAAAGTTCACAGGTCCAAACCTCTTTCCAAGGAGAATTCTGGCACATAGCCCAATCTATGCCCCAGGCAGGATTGGAAAGTCCCTGAAAGGACAGTTAATATACATTAGAGAGTAAGTTTCTTGACATCGGGGTAGTTTTTGTTTTCATCCTCTACATCTCTTCCCACCCCCCCAATCCTTTTTTGTATCCTAGTACTTGGCACAGTGCTTAAAGGCACCTAGTAAGTGCTTAATAAATACTTGCTGATTGATTGACTTAGGTGTGTTTCGGTGAGGTGAGAGGGAGATGAGATTTTATATTGAGAGCTTGTGAACCCATAAGATTTTAGAGACCAGATTGCAGTTTGAGAAAGAAGGTGTGACCTTAGGAATGATTAACAGGAGTTCCTTAAACTATGGATAGCTGGGTAAAACTGCCCCACCCCCACCCCCACCTTGTTCCTTGATTACTCCGGCTGGCAACCCCAGAGAAGGCTTAGAGTGAAATTCTCCAGCTAGATTGTTTTATCTTTCAGTTGAACTGAGAATTTTATCTCACTCCTGAGTTAAGGAATGAATAACCCATTTATTAAGTGCTTACTATTTGTAAAGCACTGGGTTAAGTGCTGGAAATACAAATAGAAAAATAAAAAACAGTCCCTGTTTTCAAAGAGTTCACATTGTAATGGGGAAAACAACACATGGGGAAGGTTAGTGATGCAAGTCATATGGAAAGGTTCCATGGTCCTTAGGGTGCAGCAAAACAGAAGGTAATGCCTCTTTAATGTCATTTCCACTGATAAAATCATATTCGTTTTTGCTGTTGAACTTTTTGATGGTGCCCAAGTCTTTGGTGGCAAGTACTTTCTTTTCTGGATCATCAGTGACCATGTCAGCAGCATCTGCAGGAGCAGCTGCCAAGCTGCGTTTCCATAAGGAAATTCCTGGTAGGGTGGAAGGAATATTCTTCTCAATCACTGAGGATGGCTATTCCAGGTTGTGTATATAATATGGACATAAACCTGGTAAACATGGTAACACCATAGCTAGTTTATTCCTATTATTTTGCAAATGCATATATGTGAGGGTTATTTCCCTCACAAAAATGTAAGCTTCTAGAGGGTAAGGAAGAGGCAGCTAGGTGGTCCAGTGGATAAAGAGCTGGGCCTGGAGTTAGGAAGACCTGAATTCAAATGTGACCTCAGTCACTCACTAGCTGCATGACCCTAGGCAAGTCACTTAACCTTTGTCTGCTTTAATCCACAGAAGGAAAGAAATTAAAACCCACTCTTGTATCCTTGCCAAGAAAACCCCATATGAAGTCATGAAGAGTCAGACTGACTAAACATAGAAGGAAGGTGCTGTTTCATTTTGTCTTTGTAGTCCCAGCACCTGGCACTGAAATGTTCGATAGAGGACAGGAAACTGAGACCTAGAGAGTGACTTGACCAAGGTCATGAAAAAGCTAGTTCTCCGACATCCTCACAGCCCAGAGCTCCTTCCCACAGACGATTATTCTTCAGTATTATTCTCCTCTCTCTGCCCAGAGACAGCAGGGCTACTGTCTGCAGTGGATGGCGGTCACATATTTCCCTCTCCACTTCAGTTTGGGCAGAAGCTGGTACAGCATAAGGAAAAGAGCTGACAGCTTGCAAGCTACTTCAGGGCCAGGAAGTCTAAGGCGTCCTCTCCCACACCCTGGCTAGAGGCGCAACAAAAAGCGGACCCTCAGTGCACTTGCTTAGCCTGGACACTTCAGATTCATTCATCCCCAGGGCACTTTCTCTTCAAGAGCTCCCCCGCCTCCTCCTCATTGGCTTTCCCAGTCACGTGGGCGATACAGCTCTCCCCGCCCCCTTCCGACGTCCCAACAGCCCTTGCGCGCCTGCTGGCGGCTGATTCTCCCAGAACGCGGCTATGGAGGTAACGGCTGGTGTTGGGCCTCCGCCGCTGGAGGATCGGCAGCACCTACAGCAGGAGCTGAACGATTTTGTGGAGACCTGCTACAAGACGCTGGAGGAGGTGACAGCTTCCCTAGGCTGGAGTCTCGACGAGCTGGATTCCGGGGAAGGAGACAGTGAGGAACAGGAGCAGGTCAAGGCACCGGTCTGCGGGGGGGGGGCGGGGGGCGCGGGGCGGGGCCCGCTGGGTTATCCCATCGGCCTTCTGGGGGTAGGGGTTTGAAGACTTCATGTTTCATTCCCTGGTCTGCTCTACCTGTAGTAAAAGTCTGAAACGTAAACAGGACGGAACACAGTTGAATTTTGTCTTTGTATCCTCAACACCTAATACATTAGTGGCGCTTACTGAATGCCTGAATGAAGTTAATAAATTGTCCTTCCCCCCTTCCTTCAGTGGTCGGCGCCGCTCTTGTCGCGTGACCGGAAGAACCAGTGGGAATAGGGAAGTAGAGACCGTGCAACTAGGTTGGTCTTGCCAGTGGGTTCTGAAAATTTGGGCCTTAGGACGAGGGTCTAGTTTTCCTGCATCAGGGAATTGACACTCGAAGCTCTTGATGCCGCATCCCATCCTTGCCTGAGGGATGTGTAATAATAACATTTTTATAGAGCTTAGAGTTTGCAAGGCCCATTACACGTGTCTTATTTTGCCTTTCCAGCAACCCTGTGAGATAGGTGCTGTTATTAACCGTTTTACGTGTGAAAAAACTGAGGCCGAGGTTAAGGTGCGCACAGCCAGTAAATGTATGAGACAGGATTCCAGCTCAGGGATCTGCATCATTCTGAGTCCAGCCCTTTGATCTACTGGATCACCTGGCTGTCACTAGATGAGTTAGTAGATCCGTTTCATAGCATTTTGCAGGAGTTGTAGGGTTAAGAAAACGTAGTGAGGGGCAAATGGGGAATAAAAAAAGAAATATCAAAGGTTGCTCGTCTCTTTTGCCATCCTTGTTAGATTTGCAAAGATGCAGTTGCTGTATAGAAAAATTCACAGAAGAGCCACATCCTGGGTATGCTATGTCACCAGCAAAATGCCTGACTTTGGTCTAATCATTTAACTTCGTGAGAGTCTGGAAGAGATCTGCATTGGAATTCAGACTCTGACCTGAATTCTCCATTCAGCCACCAGAGTGAATTTCCTGAAAAACAGGTCTGCCACATCACCCACGACTTCGTAAACCCCTATGGCTCCCTATCATCTCCAGGAACAAAAACAAAATGCTCTGGCATTCAAAGCCTTTTGTAACCTAGTCCTCTGATCTTTCCCCATCACGTCCTCCTGGATCCAGTGACCCTGGCCTCTTAGCTGTTCCACAGATGCTCCATCTCTCAGCTCCAGACATCTTCTCTGGCTATCCCCCTGCCAGTAACACTCGCTCCTCCACTCTTGCTATTGGCCTCCCTGGCTTCCTTTAAGTCCTAACTGAAATCCCACCTTTTACAGGAAGCATTTCATAAAATCCCCCACCCCCTTAATTCCAGTGCCTTCCCTCTGCTTATTTTTTTCCTGTTTATAGGGAAGAGGAGGTGGGGGATTGGGGGAGAGACAGCTGCATGGCACCTGGAGTCAGGAAGACTCATCTTCCTGAGTTCAGATCTGGCCTCAGACACTCTGTGTGATTCTACACAAGTCACTTAATCCTGTTTGCCTCAGTTTCTTCATCTGTCAAATGAGCTGGAGAAGGAAATGACAAACTACTCCAATATCTTTGCCAAGAAAACCCTACAATAGGGTCACAAAGTCAGACACAACTGAACAACAACATATTTATCCTGTGTATAGCCTGCTTTGTAGATATTTCTTTGTTCAGTCTCCCTCATTAGATTGTAAGCTCCTTGAAGAAGGCAGGGGCTTCTCTTGCCTCTTTTGTATCGCCAGCACTTAGCACAGTGCCTAGTACATAGTAGGAATTTAATACATTTTTATTGAATTGAATTGAACCTTAGCCAAGTCACTTAACCCTTCTGAACCTTGGTTCAATAATCTGTGAAATGGAGATAAGACTATTATTTGAAATACTTACCTCTTAGGATTGTGGAGAGGGTACTTTGCAAAACCTTGATGTGATAACAGGAGTGTGAGCTATTATTTCTGGTAACATTTGAAGAACCTGCTTCTTAGTGTTAAAGAAAGTGTTCCATATATTTGGACTTCATGATGATGACTTGCTGGGTTTCCTTTAAATCACCTTCCCCAGTACATTTAAAATTCTTAATTTACATACAACTTTTCATCTTTTTTATCAAACAAAACCCGTAGTTTTGTACTGTACATGAAATATATGGTGAAAGTTTTTCAATTGATTGTTGCTATTTAGGGATATCATTCTCTTTGTGAAGGAAAAGGAAATGATTTATTAATGTGAATGTCATTGAATGGTACCAAAGGAAAACATGTTTCCTATACCATTGTTTACCCCATGTTATAATAGCAGACACTAACTTGTCTCCCTTGCAATTCAGTGGTTGTGTGTGTTATGTTATCAGGTGTACTTGAGAGTTGCTGAGTTAACAGCTTTGGTGAATGATATCCTTTAATGATCCCTATAATAAGTATGGCCAGAAAGAATGGAATCATAGAATTGTAGAATTTTTTTACCTAAAAGATTAAAAATCATCTAATTCAGACCTTTCGATTTATAAATTATGAAACTGAGTTTCAATTTAAACTTGTCGCTTTATGTCATATGTAGTGACAGAACTAGATCTAGAATACAGGTTTGAGGACTCACCAGGATTTTCTTACTATATCATAGTGCCTTTCATTTTTCTGCTGGCATGTTTGACTTCCTGACGTGGAAGTTTCCACTTAATCAAAGCGGAAGAATTGTTGAGTCCCAGTGGCCTATTCACGTCTTGTGATGCTATGTATTAATCTGTAGATAAAATTTTTTATGAAAATTTATTGTTCAAGAAAGCTAGTATGGCGTAGTAGACAGAGCACCGAAGGTCAGAAAACCTCCATTCCAGTCCAAGGTCTTCCACTAACTAGCTGCATGCTCTGGGACAAGTTACTTAACTTTCATCTCTAAATTCTATGATTATAATTATTTTCTTTACAGAATGAAGCCGTGGTATGCCCATATGATCCTAATCATCACATGCCAAAATCTTCTTTGGTGAAACATATGGCATCTTGTAGGCTCAGGAAATTGGATTATACAAAAGAAGAAGAGGTATCACATATATATGTATTCTATGTAGATCTATGTATATCTACTCTGTATAGTAGTCTATGTATTTCTTATATTTTTGTACAGTATGAAATTCCAAATTCTTTATTTGTGAAAAAATGAAACTGTACTGTTGCAAAAAAAATGGGTAACTTTGCTTTGAGGCTTTAACTGAGAAATGTGGAATTTTTAGGTTGAGCTACTCATCTTTCATCTAATGATCAGTTATGTTACCCTTTCAAAAATAATTTTGCAGTTTATTAGTAGCACCTTACTCCCATTCTTTATGGGATGATAATATTAATGCTTGCCCAATTCTCAGACTATTATAGAAAGATAGTTCAATCACACTAAACTAACATTTGCATATTTATAAAAACTTTAATGTTAAAATTTCTGATACTCAAAAAAACCACTTTTTAAAGGCTTTTTGTTTTGTTTTTTTAATGTTTAGGCTGAAATGTATGATTCTGCCTTTTTCTATGGGAATGCAAAGATACCTGTAGTTCACCTGGGTAAGTATCATATCATCAGTTTGTTTTTAAAATAAAAATTCTATAATGATTTCCACATATTTCCTAGTAGAACACACTCTACTTCCCAGTATACCTAGCAAATAGAAAAGCAATATTTTTCTCATATGGGAAAATGGAATGAATGAGTGAATGAATGGAGGGTGTACCTGATTCTTTAGTCCATGGTTTGGAGAACAGGTTCATATTTATTTATGGCAGATACTTTCCACAGATGCCCTATGTGGTTTGGGAGACTATGCCTGTCCTTCCTGAGAAAAATAGGACCACAGCACTACCTGTGGATGTGACCAGGGTAACAAGATTGTTAAGCACATGTTCACAATTGTTTCCTGGTGTATATGTAGTTACTCTTGCTGCATGTGTGATGGAACAGTTCCTTGAATGGTTTTCTAAGCTCTTGACCACTGATGTGACTGACTTTGTCACCATTCAAATTGGATGGGCTTTAGAGAGAGAATTTTTGTCTTTCGCCTCTAGAGGGGGTCTGTCTGTGTCTATGTACTATAAATGGTAGAAATAGAAAGTGGGGAAGACTTCTAAAATAAAACTATGCTAAGTGTAGTATTTAATTTTTTAAAATTCCTGTGTGAATTGTGGAATTGAGTTTTCAGCCTAAGGAAGCTGGACTACTTTTCATAATTTTTATACCTCAGCATTAAATAAGCCTTTTGACAAATCCTTTATGCCTTTTTTGCAGATAAGAATTTACAGTTCCAGATACTTAAACAAGCTAGGGCTTCAAGTGGAAGAGATGGTGATGTTTATAGTCAAAGTAAGTGTCATACATGGCTTAAGTAAGCTATTGACAGATGAAATGTTGTCATTAAAGCTTTTACTTGTCTCATTTTGCCATGGGGGGGCAACCAAGTTATTTTTTTTGTACATGTAACCAAAATTGCAATTTTCTTGAGGATAATTCATGTGGAAAGCATATGAGGTGAGCAAAGTATAAGTTTTAAGTTTCTGAAATGATAATCTTGGTTTCTGCTTCATTTTGTATCTATGACCATCTTTAGTATAGCAGAGCCTCTCTCTAATACTATCCTAGGGAATTCACTGACCTATTTATTTTATTTATTTATGTAAATCAAATTTTATAAGCACCTGTTGTGAGGAGAGCACTTTTCTAAAATCTAGAGAAGATAAAGAGTCGGGCTTTTGTTTTGTTTTTGAGGTAGGGGAACCACTTTCTGGGTGAGACTGCCTTGTAAGTAGGTTCTTTTTAGCTTATGAAATAACTTTTTTGAATGAGGTCCAAGATAAATTTGCATTATAATAAATTTCATTTTGGTGAATAGCAGAGGCATTCCTCTAAGACAGGAAAAGGTCAACATTCATAGCTCTTTCTAACTCATTTCTGCTGGCTTCTTATTTTTCTCCATTGGTTCTCCTAGAACCCCAGAGCTCATTTGGTTTGCTGCTATCAAAAGCGTACCTTGTATCTGTGGCAAATCAGGGCAGATAGAGGTCCATTTCAAATGCCCATCTTTTCCTTGAAGCCTTTTCTGATTCTGTCTCCTTTCTTCCTCTTTGTATACGTCTCTTATGCTCCTATCACACTCCATTCTGCATTATACTATTATATATTTATATATGTATCATGTTCCCTACAGTATAAGTGCCATGATGTCAGGGGCAGTGTCTTAGTTATTTTTTCCCTAGTGTATCCAACTCTTCCTAACCCCATTTGGGGTTTTCCTGGCAAAGATACTAGAGTGGTTTGCCATTTTCTTCTCCAACTTATTTGACAGATGAGGAAACTGAGGCAAACAGGATTGAGTGAGTTCCCCATACAGCTGGTGGTCACATGGCTAGTAATTGTCTGAGGCCAGATTTGAATTCAGATCTTCCTGACTCTAGGCCCAGCACCTCTATTCACTATGTCACCAAGCTTGGTTTGTCCCCCCTTCCCAGAGGCAGGCTAAACAAAGATATTCAGCTCTCTAACCTGACTTAGATTGAAGCTGGCCCTGCTTCTAGATTTGGTGGGGTTCATAGTCCTAACTAGAACTTGTTTCTAGTCTTATTTCCCAGTGTGGGTGCTCCAGGCCTTTGGTACCAAACTGCACTGAATTTCAACTTTACCGTTGCTCTAGTCCTGCAAAGCTGTGTCCTGCCTGGTCCCTGGCTTCCTGGATGAGTAAAGCACTATTACTGTCTAACTTTTAAAGGTTTTTTTCCTTTGTGCTTTAGGCTTGCCTTCTTTCCCTTTCCTAGAAGTTTCTAGGCCCCTGGGAATTGAACACTTACCCTGACCCATTTCTGTCTGACCTCCTCATTTTATCTGAATCATGGCTTCTAGTGGTACTGTCCCTTGGTGATGCTTGGTTTCTTTACCTGTGATTCTAAGGTAGTCTTTCTTTCCTTAAGACCTGTCTATCCCATATCAGGTCAATCTGACAGCAGATTCTTTGTCACTTCTTGTTTCAACACTCATATTCTTTTTTGGGCCACTAAGTTCCTGTTCTTTCCTGTGTACAGGATGCCTCTAGCTCTCCCGCTCATTTGCAGAGCAGATATAACTGACATGAATGACCTCAGCAGGTGTCTTTTCTGGTCCAGGTTACCAGCTTCCCTCAACTCCCTTATTTATTATCTAATGAGTCATTACTTCTGTGACTCACTGCTGTTGGCCTTCCAGAGAATTTAATTATTATGGGCATTTAATACCAACATTTCTTAAGTGTACAGCAAAAATTAGAAATAATTTCCTTAATTTCCACTAAGAGAAAAGATGTTCACTCAGAAGCAGACATGGGAACTAACTAGTTAACTAGTTAATTAATTAAGTAGTTTAAGGCACTAAAGAGATTTCTGGTGGAGGTACAGTAGCATTCCTGACCATTGGCGATGGCTATGATAATTGAATTGTTAGGCAGTTGTCAGTGAAGTATAAGTGTGGACAATCAGAGGCAGGAATCTAGGTTAAGACATTACAATTAGCCTCTGTTGATGTTTTAAAACTTTAACTGTCAACATTTTAATTTATTGACCAAAAGGTTAAAAGGTTTTAAGAAATTGATTTTACTTTAACTTTGAACTAGGTAATTGAAGTTAATTGCCATGTTTGGTTTTGTTATGAAATTCCAGTGCCTTTGTTTTGAAAGGTTATGTACAGTTGTCTTTCTTTAAGATTTGTGAATGTCTTTTTAAAGTATTTTTATGTCTTTTCTCAGGATCTTCATGGTGGGACCTTAGAGATAATTTAGTTTAGCCCTCTCATTTTATAGATGAGGAAAATAAGGGCCAGAGAGGTGAAGGCATTTACCTAAAGTCACACAAATAATAAGTCCTAGGGCTTCAAATGCAGTAGTACCAGGAGAGGCACCGTACAATAATAGAGAGTGAGAGACTTAGAGTCAGGAGACTGGAGTCATATCCCTCTCTGATACTGAAGTAGCTTTGTAGCCATCCTCACTTCATTTAACCTCTTTGAGTTTCAGTTTTGTCATTTGGAAAATGGGGATAATAATACCTGTTACACCTGGTTATTCGGATGTTCAAATAAGGTGACATTTTAAAGCACTTTGAGGACTATAAACATGATACAAATTTTGATACCTTGCTTCCTCTGTGAAAGATCAGTAAAAATTAGATCTTTGGATCTTTGTGAGGAAGAAAATTTAAATTACCCATAGGAAGATCTGTCTTAACTTGATAGAAGCCCCTTTAATAAAGACATATAAAGAATATAGAACTATAGACAGTATTTCAAGCTAATACTATGTAGTAGTATCAGAGAATCTTTCATGAAATTTCTGAGTAGATAGGAGAGAAGGTATTACACTTGTTTGACAGATGAAGAAATTAAGGGGCGAAATGTTTAAATCATTTGGCAAAGGTCATATCATTAATTAATAGGCTGAGCTGTAATTAGAACCTAGTTTTTCTGACTCCCAGCCCACATTCTATGTCTGGGGTTTTGTGCTTCTCCCAAGAAGCAAGATACCTTAGAAAAATTAATGAAGTGTGATTCTTCACCTCTAGGTGTTGCTCTAACCTAACTATAATAATTCAATCATAGTTGACTTAAAATTCATGGAAATCTGTCCACCATCTACATGTGTTTATAGACATATACTATAAATACATATTGGTGCTATTCATGCTTCACGCTGTTTATAATACATTTAATAAATAAGACTTTAAACAAAAGATTCTGTGTAAAAGTAAGACTGTATGTAAGTGACAGAAGATAGTGGTAAATTTTCTGTGCCATAGTTTTTCTGCTTATGCAATAAGAGGATTAGAAGAGATGATCTTTGAGCTTCCTCTGGCTCTACAATTCCCTATTTCTAGCAGTATTCTTATACTTGGCACATATAGTAATAATCATACTGTCACCTTACATTTGTGTGTAGCTTCATGGTATTTCTAAGGGCTTTTATTTAAATTCCCATTTGGCCCTCACAACAGCCCTCTGCATAGGGCGGGTGGTATTATCCTCATTTTATAGATGACAAAACTGAAGCTAAATATTAAAGGTTGAGGTTAGTCCAGTGTGTAATATAGTGGAAAGAATGTAGCTTTAGAGCTAGTGGGCTTGTTGCATTTAAGTTTTGGCTCTACCGTTTGGTATCTCCATGACTTTGAATATATCACTTAACCCCTAATGGCATCTCTTCCTCATCTGGAAAATAAGAGGGTTGGACTAGATGATCTCCAAAGTCCCTTTTAGTGGCAAATATTTGATCCTATGATCCTTTATCCTATTTCTGATACATCATACTGTATTTTAATTATTAAACTATATAGGATACTTGATTGTGCCATAATATTTTGGAAAAGAAGCTTGAGAATTGAATGCCAACTGTGGGTTAGTAAAAAAAAGTGAAGGGGAGACAGAAGCGACCCATGGAGAACATTCAAGTGTAATATCCTATGTACTGTGATGTTACAATGCAAACATTATTTATCAGTGTTATGTCTTTCTGTAGTGGCATTTTGTATGGTTTCTTTCTCAGAAATGTGATATGTTTATATGTAATACATTCTTATTAATTAAATGCAGTTTATAGTTAATAATTTTTCCCCCTTCTTCTCTTTCAGTAATTGGGGTGAGTATAAGGAGGAATTAGGAACATCATTGTACTCCCTTTTAAAAGATTTGCAGTATCCTTTTTGCAGATATCCTTTCAAAAGTATAAACATGTTACTAAACTTTATTTTGATGGGCTGCAGAACATTGTATATTTATCTTTTTTTTGGTTTTGTTTTGTTTAATTCAGAGAAACAGAAATAGTAGTATTCTTTCCCCCACCCTGCTTAGTAGCTCAATATGAAAGAAATTAAAGGGAAGTGTGTCATCCCTCCCCCACCCTCCTTCCAGCCACATTAAAGAGTAAATTGTGTTTCTGTTTTTAAGAATAATGAACATATGGACAAAGCTGATTATAGAGTCGATAGTTAAATTTTCTAATATGTATGTTACATTCCCTAAATTTTCATTGCCCATACCCTAAATAATTAGGTATTGGACAGAGCTGACTCATTTTTAAATTTTATATAAATATATATATATATATATATATATATATATATATATATATATGTGTGTGTGTGTGTGTGTATACATATATATATGTATGTATAATAGAAATGATACTTTAATCGTGCTTACACAAAAGCGTTCTTTTTTGTGCCTACTAGTAGTATACTATAATTTATTGACTTAAAATAGAGAAAGCCTACTAAATCAAACCCTTAAGTAGTAGATATGGCTAGGGTACTGGTACAGGAGCCAAATTAGGAATTGTTTTCCAAATAACTTTTGTTTTAATTTTCGTACAAACTGGTGAACAAGTCATTCTAGGTTGTTTAATTCTTCAGATTTTTTTTAAGAGTTCTTTTCACCTCTACTTTTTGTCTAGGATATCACTGAAATTGCTTCTTACCCAAATAAGTATCTGGGAAGAACCAGTGACTTATTATATTTTGAATTAGGACATTAAGATAAAAATTACTCCCTTGGGTTAACCCAGTGATGATTAAAATAATTCTTTAGTAGCATTTGGTATATGTTGTATCATAACCAATGCACTTTTGAACCTGTTATTTGTATTAGTAAATGATGAAGTCTGGAAAGAATGTTGTGACTGTATTACTTTATCTCTAATCATATGATTATTTTGAGAGCCTTGAATCCCTAAATACTTCTGCTTACTTGTTAATTTGTTACTTCAAGGTACTGTGCCTATTTGTTTTTTCCATTGATGAATTGGTTTGGAAAGTTGCAAGTGTTGCTAGACACTGCTATTAATTGGTTTCGAATTAATTTGGTATTTACTTTTTTGAGGATACTACATGGTGACTAACGTAAGAAGAATTTGGCATAAATTTTGTTGGTTTATTGTTGACCTAGAAAATTCTGGAATCTCTGAATGAAAGCTGAGTAATTTTACATAGCAAATTATGTATTTCGTTATAGTTCCATGCATCATCACAGATTCTGAATGATCCTTTAGATTAACTCTTGCCTGACCAAGGGTCCCATCTATACTGATTACCAACAAGCGATCATGTAGTCTGTGCTTGAAGAGCTCTGGTGAGGAGGAACTTACTGCCTCCCAAGAGGCCCATTTCATTTTTAGACAGTTCTGATTGTTAGAAAGTTTTTATTTATATCAGGCTTAAATATACTTCAGTGTAGTGTATGCCTATTGTGCTTCATCCTGTCCTCGGGAAGAGTAAAGTAAGTCCATTCCTCCCATGTGATAGCCCTTCAAATACTTTGAAGACACTTTTCACCTTCTTAAGTAATCTCTTCTTCTAGTTAAACACTCCCAGTTTATTTAACTGATCTTCCAGTGGCATGTTCTCTAATTCTCTCGTTACCCTGGTTATTCTTCTGCATATGCTTCTCTCTTTCTTAAAATTTGGCACCCAGAACTGAACACCAGGGCAGAGAGTAGCGGAATGATTATCTTTCCTTGTTCTGAACAAAGTGCCTATCTCATTAACATAGCCTAAAATTTTATTCACCTTTCTAGTTGCCATGTCACACTGTTGACTCATTGAGTTTGCAGTTCACTAAAACCCTTCAGTTTTTTTCCACAGGAAATGTTGTCTAGCCATGTCCTCCCATCCTTTATTTGTAAAGTTGATTTTTTAAATGCCAGTGCAGAACTTTATGTTCAGGAAGCAAAATATCTGAGTGAGTAATTAAACCAGTGGTCTTGTATCTATGTACAAGAATAGGTAACAAAGTAAATTAGAAATCTTAACATAAGGAGGTACATTTGGCGTCATCTATATCTGTGAGGCTTGGTGGGATGAGACTGATAACTAAGTCATGGCTCTGGAAGGGTATTCTGTGTTCAAAAGGAATATGGTGTGCAAATATAGAATTATGGGATTTATTAGTATGTGGGATGGGGGTTAGCATTATTTAATAAAAAAATAATAGCTAGCATTTATGTAGCACTTTAAGGTAGATTATAAAGAGATACACATGAGAAAATCCAAGAACTAGAGAAGGGAAACATGGTGAAAATCATGTGAATGAAGATCAATAGAGGCAGGAGTGGTACTGTAATGATATTGTACTTTTCTTCATGAACAAAGAGAGGAAGTAGATTACAAGCTTGAGGCATGGTGATATAATAGTAGTGGGAGACTAATTATATGTGCATCTGCTAGAGCTTTCTTTTTGCCCCAAGTGATTAGCTAATAATTTTTTGAATTGCTTTAATGGCAGTTTCATTCTTAAAAAGGTGAAAGACCCAACAAAGGCAAGTGCTATTTTGGATCTGATTGTCAACAACACGGAGGAAGTGGTTGCTGAGGTGGAAATAGTAGGAACCTCGGGTGAAGTGACTGCTCCAAGATAGTTTGTGATAGAAGAGAAAAAAGCCAGGCACGATCTTATGTGAACCTCGGATTTTAGAAAAGGAGCTTTCAAAGGGTGAGGGAAAGGATAAGTAAGATATTATGGCCTGAAATTCTGTAGGGAAAATCAGCCTAGAAAGGATGGGAAGCCCTCAGGAATAGACATTCTGAAGAAAAAGAGAAAAAATACTACTGAGGGAAGTTGTTTAAGAAGACCAGTGTGGATAAAAAAGGATATTATCAACCAATTTAAATTCAAACAAACATACAGACACAACGAGGGTTAGAACTAAGCTGAGAGCAGGTAACAAAATGAATATGAAGACATGTTGCAGTGTTGTTAGATTTGTATCAGGAGTGATGTAGAGCTGAGGCTGGCCAGTAAAGCCAAGGATAAAAAAAGTTGACCTTGATTCATTAATGACTATTCTTTTAGTCCTGCCCTCCAGTCAGTTCCAAATGAATTATAATGTCTTAATGGTGTTTTGCCCGTTTATCTTCATTTTTTCTAAAGTTTTGGAATGAGATTTTTACAAATACTTTGCTAAATTTAAAGTCTGTGTTTATAGTATTACTAGTTACTAGTCTAGGTACCTTGTTAAAAGAGGACATAAAGTTAGTCTGATCTGGCTGGTTTTTAATCTCATGCAAGATTTGTATTCATTGCTGTTTCTCTGAGTGCTCACCGCATACCATCCCGTGATAATGTGTTTTAGAATTTTGTCAGGCGTAGAAGTAAGGCTTACTGACTTATAGAATACAGATTCTATCCTCTCCCCCTTTTGAAAATTGGGACATTTTCACTTTTCCAAATCTGTTGCATCTCTTACTGTCCATGATGAGCCCAGTCTCTAATATGCTGGGCACAGGGAAAAGTACTGAGGATAGAAAGAAAAACAACAACAAAAGAGCCCTTACCCTCAAGGAACTTCCATTCCATCAGAGGTGACAACACGTACACACATAAGTCTTTACAAAACTGATAGAAAATAAATACCTCACAATCAGGGAGGGAAGAAAGGCTTTGTATGAAAGGTGGTGCTTGACCTGAAAGTTCAAGGAAGTGAAGGATTCTTTGAGGCAGAGGTGAAGAAGTCCTGCATTCTAGGCATAGGGTATGGCCAGTGAAGAACAGAGAGCAGGACCCTGAAGTATAAGAAGAGCAGTAATACATAATGAGGTTGGTAAGAAGTCAGGCTTATGCTTAAAATTACTTCGGCAGCTGTGGAGACTAGATTGGGGAAGGGTGGCACTTGAGACAAAGAGATATATTAGGAGGCTGTTGTGCTAGGCCAGAAGAGTGGAAGATTGTTTAAAAGGTGGACAGATTTGAGAGACATTGTGGAAGCAGAAAAGACAAGATTTGGCTGTCGATTGGTTATGTAGGGTGCGGGGAAAGGGAGGCATTGAGGCTGATGAGATTAGGAGCCTTGGACACTGGAAGAAAGGTGGTGCTCTCAATTGATATAGAGAAGTTTAGAAGACAGGGGTGAGTTTTGAGGGAAAGTTCTGTTTTGGATATATCGACTTTGATATGCCTGTGGGGCATCCAGTTTGAGATGTCCAGTAGTCAGTAGATGCAGCGTTAAAGATCAGAGGAGACACTGGCTGTATGTATAGGTCTGTGAGTCTTCTGCATAGAGGCAGGAGTTAAACCCATGGTGTCTGCTTAGGTGACTGTGTGAGGCTGTAGAGAGAAGAAAGTACCTAGGACGGAGTTTTGGGGACCACTCCCAAGAAAGAGTGTAAGATGGATGATGAGCCAGCAGAGTGGTTCACAATCATATCTATCAGTTCTTTTAATGCTCTAGGAGGTCCTTTGACCAGAGATAATGACTTGAACTCATTGAGGACAATGACTCCTCACTTATATTAGAGTTCTGCTGACTGGTCCCGTTTTTTGTTTCTGTTTCAAAGAAAATGAAATCAGAATGCAATGAGTTGATTAGTTCAGTCCTTTTTTTTTCGTTATCCATCATTCCATCCCTCCTTCCCCTACCACCCTCCCTATTGGTAGTTATAGCCTTTTATCAATCCTAATAGGCCTAACATAAGTAGAAAAAGAACCATTTTTTTTTGTCTTTAGTATTAATTGCCAGGAACATCTCATTCTTGGTTTTAGTTCTCCTGATGGAATTCTTATGAGACTGTTATGCTAGCATATTCTCTGTTATTTGCCTTTGGTTTCATCTTCTATTCATGATTTAAAAATCTGAATTGGTTAATGAGTTTCCTGTACATCTACATCAGTCTCTTCATGCAGTTTTTGGTTTTTTCCTCCCTAATTTGAATAATTTATCTTTGTTGGACTGAAGAGACTAATATACATGGATGAGAAACTCATTAACCAACTGAGAATATACCATTCCCTTCCCAATTCACAAAGTTCCCTAGATTTTGATATGTTTGGTATGTATGATTGGTACGGTTTATTTTGACAAAGTAGATACTTTTCTGATAAGAGTCATTTTGAAACTGCGCAGTAGCAATGTCAAAAGTATCACCTTGAGGAGTTTCCTAAGTCATTGGTAAGCCTTTTGCTGTAGTTACTGTCTTTGTCCCTGCAGGGATCTGTCTTCTCTACTATTGTGAATTAAGCAAATCCTTCATTGTGGACATAGCACATTTAAGACAATTGAAAACATAAATACATGTGTTAAGTATTCAGGAGTTGCTTGATGAGGAGTATTACTTGTCCTAGTGTCTTGACTTTATTAATATGTTGCATTTTTATGACATTTATGTGTTAATATCAGTCAAAAGTTTTATTCTACATTGTTTCATGCAGTTTTCTTGTCACTGTGTTTCTACTTTAGGGATTTATTCTTCAGTGCCTATTGAAGTGCCTCAGAATCACAAGCGTTTCATCTGTGACCTGACCCAAGCTGATCGTCATGCCATCTTTGACTATGTTCTTGAAGAGACAAAGAAACAGCGGTCCAGGTCTCAAATCACTGAAAATGACAGTGACCTTTTTGTAGACCTGGCTGCTAAAGTCAATCAAGGTTTGAGATAAATACTGTAGTTTCAAATATTTGTCATTTGGTATAGTATTAACATTATATAGTCACTTAAAAACTCCTTTAAAATGAGCTAAAATAGTACAACTTCTTGATCAATGAAATTCCGTGTATATAATTGCATAGTACTTCTGAATGATCTTTATGAACTTGAACCCCTCCCTCTATCCCCACCCCAGTTTAATGCAAGAGCTCTGCTTCTAACTTCACTGCTACTTGGCCTGTTTATGTAAGACAGAATCCTTTTCCTTCTAACATGTGTACTGCAGTTGAAATGTCATTTGATGATGTACCATGAATGCTGATTTTT
Source organism: Phascolarctos cinereus (assembly GCF_003287225.1). Classification (NCBI taxonomy): domain Eukaryota; kingdom Metazoa; phylum Chordata; class Mammalia; order Diprotodontia; family Phascolarctidae; genus Phascolarctos; species Phascolarctos cinereus. The sequence continues at coordinate 567,561,887 of NW_027555847.1, read as the reverse complement.
TTTGATAAGCATGTTGAGGATATGATCATTGTGTTTCATTCTTAGATGATAGTCAAAAGGGTCCAAAATCTCATCTTGAAATTCTGGCAGAAATGAGAGATTATAAAAGACGACGTCAGTCCTATAGGGCAAAGAATGTTCATATAACCAAAAAGTCTTATACTGAGGTAAGTTATAACCAGAAAATGATTTGTATGCCTTGAGTCTCTACTTTTTTTTTTTTTGGCTAGTTGATGGGGTTAAGTAACTTGCCCAGGGTCACGCAGCTAGAAAGTGTTATGTGTCTGAAGCCGGATTTGAGGTCAGGTCCTCCTGAGTCCAGGGCCGGTGCTCTATCCACTGTGCCACCTAGCTGCCCCCTGAGTCCCTACTTTTTAAACTCTCCATAGGACCCCAAGATGCTGCAGAGATGTTTTGGAAGGTGAAAAAGTATAGCTGAGGTAGACACTTAATAGCATGTAGCATCTTTTGCCGCAAAAAAAGAACTTTTAGCAGGGAATGGGTTTTCAGGATGTGTATAACAGTACTTAATATTTTACTACTTAGAGGAAAATTAGAGTTGATTTCATGCTTTATTTTGAGAATCACTTTCTGGTGGCAGCAGAAAGTTTTTGGTTTATATAATTCTCTAAGCTAATGAGCTGATTTTTATTACCTAGAATAATTGTGGTTGTCTCCTAGCTGGAACACAAATACTTATTGATTGGCTTTCTGTTTCCTGCTTCCTCAGTTCTTAATTTGGCATTCAAGATTCCTAATGTGGTTCTACTTTGATTCTCCAACATGCTGTCTCTGATTCATTCTGGCTGGTGTCCTTACTGTTTTACAGGCTTGCAAAGTTCACTTCTGTGCTTTTGCTCATATCGCTGTCCTAAAACATTCTTTGTCTATTCAGTCCACCCCTAAGGGATTATCTCATAAGTCCTACCCACTCTATGCAGTCCTACTACCTCACTGCTTTTTTTTTTTTTGCTTTTTGGTGAGGCAATCAGGGTTAAGTGACTTGCCCAGAGTCACACAGCTAGAAAGTGTCAACTGTCTAGTCTGAGACTGGATTTGAACTCAGGTCCTCCTGACTCCAAGGCTGGAACTCTATCCACTGCACCACCTAGCTGCCCCTCACTGCTTTTTATCTTTGGAAAATTTCAGCTCTTTGTTATGAGTGCCCTCATATCCTGTCCTCTGTACCTCAGAACCTCTCCATTCATCTTCTTCTTGTCCTAAAAAAAGAGATGTCCTCTTTGCCAAAGCTAAGTGTTCCACATTGATTTTCCCTTTATTCCATCTTTAATTGATCACTTTCCTCTTTCTTTTTGTTCACTACTTTAAAAATTGCTTAGGTCTCTGAGAGCCTAAAAACAAAGCAAGACAACCAAAAAAACTACTCCTTCTGCTTCCTTAAGCTGTCGTCCACTATCTTTTTTCTTCCAATCCAATTCAATAAACATTAAGTGCCTATGATATGCCATATACTGTGCTAAGTACTGGGGATACAATTAATAAAAAGAAACAGTCCCTGCCATCAAGGAGCTCAGAATCTAAAAGGGAAGACATCACACAAAAGGAGGCAGTAAAGTGGGGAGTTAAACAGGCAGAGCAACACATGCAAAGTGGAGTGAGCGGAGTTCAGTTTCTGTCCTTTATAAAGGAAGACAGTGGGAGGAGTTTGTACTCTACAAACCTCCAATCAGAGGGAAGAAGAGGATGAGGGAGGAGGTGTTGCCAATCAAGGGATGAATTTAGAAGTTTATCCTGGGGGGGGCATCTTGGAGTCAAAACCATGCTGAGCAGTGGATGCTGCTGAAGTGGAGTAGATAGTAGGATAAATGGTCCATATGATGATAGTGAGTAATCTTTCACTCCTTATTTTTAGAAAGAATAGTCTTTTTTCCAATGCTTATTGTAGGATCATAGCTTTAGAGCTACGAAGGACCTTAGAGGGCATCTAAGGGCTAAGACCCCTCATTTTGCAGATGAGACACTGGGGCCCAGAGAGGGTAATTAACTTGCCCAGGAACAAGGGGGTGATTTGGAGTAAGGTAGTAGTAAATTGGATGTTTGGAAGTCATTTGCAAAGAAGCAGTAACTAAAAACATGGAAGTTTCTTGAGATTTCCAGTAGAGTATAGAGAGAAAAAAGAAAAGGGCCAAAGACTGACCCTTGAGGGACACCCATACTTGGGGGGCAGGAGGAAAAGAAAACAGTGAAAGATATAAAATCAATAACAGTAATAGCTGCTAACATTCATATAATACTTTTAAGGTTTGCTAAGTGCTTTAATGTGTATATCTTACTTGATCACTGTGAGATAGGAGTTATTATTATTATTATTATTATTATCCCCATTATATACATGAGGAAAAAGACGGAAAGAGATTTGCCTGGGGTCATATAACTATTTAAGTGTCTGTCTTTATCGGGATTGGAATTCTAGTCTACCCAACTTCAAGAACAGCGTTTTCCACCAGGACACTAGCTGCAAGAATAGGATTTGAACCAATCTCTTTTAACTCCAAATCTAGCACTGTTCATACTGTACTATGCTTTCTCACCATTTACTCACTAATATGATTTTTATCTCTATCACTTTATTGAAACTTCTCTAAGGTCATCAAAGTTTACTTCTTTTAAATTGTTGGTTTTAACTGTGTAGTAATATTCCATTCCATTCATTCATTTATCTCTAAGCTGAACTGATAATGACAGCTGCCTAATTGATCTCCCTGTCTCCAGTATCGACTCTTTACACACAGCCACTAGAATGGTCTTTCTGATACTCGTGTCTGACCATGCCACAATTTATGTGTAGCCATTCCCCAAATGATAAGTGTCCACTTTGTTTCTAGTTTTTTTGTTTTCACAAAAAAGTGATGCTATGAATGTTATGTAAACCAACAATGGTTTCTCAGACCTTATCATAGTCTTGACTTTTCTGTGTCCCTAGCATCTAGACCTTTCTACAACATTTAATATAATTGATCACTGTTCTGCTTTGTCTTTCATGGCACTAATATTTTCTGGTTCTTTTCCTCCTTGCCTCAGTATGTTTGGCTGGTCCCTTTTCCTCCTGCCACCTGAGTGTGTGTCCCTCAAGGATCAGTCCTTGGCCCTTTTCTTTCTTCTCTATACACTCGTTCCTTTGGAAGTCTCATAAACTTCCATGGCTTCAGTTATCACTTCTTTCCCAATGACTTCCAAACATCCAGCCCTAATGTCACCGTCAGGCTGTAGTACTACATTTCCAACCAGATGCTGGAACATTTCTATTTATATGTCCTGACAGCGCATCAGACTAAAAGTATGTTTGGAATGGAATAATCACTTGTCACGCCAGGCCTGTCTGTCCTACCAGCTTTTCAGTTCCTGTTCATTGCATCACCCTTCTCATAGTTTATACAGGTTCAAAATCTCTGAATTATCTTTAATTCTTCCCTCTACCCTCAAATCCAGTCTGTTGTCAAGTCCTATGGATTCTGTTCCCACAATTTTTGTCTCATCCTAGTTCTGGCCCTCATATCTCTAACTTGAACTAGAGAGACAGATGCCCAACTAGTCTCACTGCCTCTAGTATCTACTCTATGTGTAACTGCTAAATAATAGCTTTCTAGGGGCAGCTAGGTGGCTCAGTGGATACAGCCTTGGCCTTGAAGTCAGAAGTTCAAATGTGGTCTCAGACATTTGACACTTATTGGCTGTGTGACCCTGGACAAGTCACTTAACCCTGATTGCCTCACCAAAAAAACAAAACAATAAATAATAGCTTTCCAATACTCATGTCCTGCTTAAAAATGTTTCCTCCAGGGTAGACTTAGTCTGGTAGTTAAGGCTTTCTGCAGTCTGACTTTAACCCACCTTTTTTCTAGCCTTATTTCGTATCTTCTTGGCATTGTACACTCCCAGTCATCTTTCTGCTCTTTGCATCTCTGCCTCAATATCCTTCTCATGTGTGGAATATATATCTCTACATTTCTACTTCTTCAAGTCCTTTTCTTCTTTCAGTATCCAGCTCAGGTGCCACTTCAGTTGGCTCTTACCAACTGTCCCTGCCACCCCCCCCAAAAGTAATCTCTCTCTCACATTTTCTTATAACATTTTGTCTGCTTATCTCCTTTGCCCTTAACACATTTTATTTTATGTCTTACTTGTATGTATGCCTTTCGTTCTACAGAGACTGTTATTTTTATGTTTTTGTATCCCTAGTATCTTGCGCCCAGTAGATACTTAATAAACCATGTTTTTAATTGACTTGTTATGTGTTGTAGTTATAGTCCATACCACATAATAGTATATTCTTTTTTATTTAATGTACTTTTTCATTAACTGTATTATAATCTCTTTGAGATCATGTAGCGATTTAAAATTTCATAGTTATTTCCCACTATGTTTAACAGAGTACTAAGTACATAAAATACACTAATACATTTGTTGACTGCTTTCCTGGTTTCATTCCCTTTCAGTCAGCGTATGTGCTACTTCCAATCGTTTTTTTCCTCTCAGAACTGCTAATTGCTTTATTTTACTGTTTAAAACCTTCTTGCAATTCACCATTTTTCTCTCAACTTACTTTAGTATTTGCCCTTGATCTTTTTTTAGTCCTTTCAGTTGTGTGTTTACCTTCTAACTTACCCTTTTTCCTGCCAGCTTTCTTTGATGCTGAGAACGTGACCTCACTGTCTAGCCTGTATGAGACACTTCCAGCTCTGAATTTATTTCCCATATTTCTTCCTCTTCCCCAACCTTTTTTTCTCAACTTTAAAGTATCTTCTTATCTTCCCTAAAACTTTACTTAGGGGGAAGAATGGACTTCATACAAATTGTCTCTAGTTTCAGAATCACTGTGAACACTAGTTGAAGGAGATTGAGAGAGGAAAATGAGGTATGAAAGAAATAGATCGATGGTCCCTGTTCTCAAAGAATTTCCAGTTTACTTAGGGAGTCAGAATAAATACTTGTGAAATGAACGAATATAGTTCCATATTTTACATATTGCATATAAGCCCCTTAGTTATCTGTCTTCTCTCATTTGCAATGAACACCCTGCCATATCGTCATTCTCCTCAGGTGATTAGAGATGTGATCAGTGTGCACATGGCAGAACTCAGCAACCATTGGCAGGAGGAAGTGGAACAAGCAGAGGATGATGCTGAAAATGCATCTAACTCAGCAAAATCTTCAGGAAGGTGTGTTCATCATTTTCTTGGCACTGTCAGAATGTTCTTTTCTGAGCATGTGCTCATAAATTCATAAAGTTTGCCATAATTCTAGATTTTCGGAACCATTTAAAACAATTTAATTTTTTAAAAATGCTTTTTGCTATTACTCAAAATATTTTTTCCTTGGTATACTACTATAATAATACTCTTGGTTTCTGCTATAGGATTGCCTTGTAACCTGTTTTTTCCCCATTCTAACCCCCCAGAAGAGGAATACAAGAAAACTCTGTTTGATTTTGAATTCTGCGCTGGAGTAAATTATATTACTTTGAGATTTCATTGTTTAAAATATTTTGCATGGGTGTGTGGTACCTGCTTAAGATTTACTGGTTAATATTGCTTTCCAGAAAGGAGGAAAGACGTTCAGCTTCATTAGATTCACGACAGTCTGGGGAAAGCCATAAAGACACTGACCACTCAAGACACAGAAGAGACAGAAGTCGGAGCCCACGTAAACGAAAAAGAAGCAAGGAGAAAGAGAGAGATAGGGACGTAAGAAGAAAGAGAGATAGGTAAGTTTAAATGCTGTTCTCGTAAACTATAATCATTGTTAATCTTATCTTTCATTGCTCGAGTATTTAACTGGTGCCACCTGGCTGCTAGGTGGTGCAGTAGATAGAGTTCTGTGCCTGGAGTCAGGAAGACCTGAGTTCCAGTCCACCTTCCGACACTTACTAGCTGTGTGACAAATCACTTAACCTCTTTTTACTTCAGTTTCCTCAACTGTAAAATGGAGATATTATCGCTTACCTTTCAGGGTTGTTATGAGGATCATGATATATTTGTAAAGCACTTAAGCAGTGCTTGGCATAGCAATAAATGCTTTCCTTCCTACCTTCTTGTTCAGTCATTTTCAATTGTATCTGACTCTTAGAGACCCCCTTTGGGATTTCCTTGGAGAGATACTAGAGTAGTTTACCATTCTCCAGCTCATTTTACAGGTGAGGAAACTGAGGCAAACAAGGTTAAGTGACTTGCCTAGGGTCACACAGCTAGTATGTGTCTGAGGCTGGATTTAAACTGAGGAAGATGAGTTTTCCTGAATTCCTGACTCTGTCCATTGTGCCACCTAGTTGCCTACTAATACTAGTAGCTACTAGGTACTAATCAGCTTAAGTTAGGTAAGACACAGGCCCTGATCTCAGGGAGCTTAGAGTCTAACAAAAGGCAGAGGGATGAATACCTAAAGAGGTGAAGACTGAAGGGAAAAGGAAGGATGCAGGGAGGATACTGTGAACATGAGGATGAGCGCATGGTCACTTTCTCATGCAGCATCAGAGAGGATTCATAGAGGAGATGGCCTGTGAGGGGAACCTTCAGAGAAGACGTGTGTGCGCGTGGAGGCGCTAGGCCAGGCCTTGGGGATGCAGCTGAGATGGCAGGTCAATAGCAGGAGTCCAGGAACAGTGAGCAGTCATCCAGTGGCTCCAGTACTTAGAGGATGTGAAGAGAAGGCTGGGCAGGGGGTTTGGAATATCACGGCAGAGGGCCTTGATTTAGGAGCTTCTGTTTTATTGGGTAGGTCATAGGGAGGTGCTGAAGGTTTGTAAGTGGAAGAATGATGTGATGAGAGGAAGACTAGGCAGCAGTGTGGGAGATAAATTGGAAAGAGGTTAGACTGGACACAACCATTTAGGTAGGTGGCTGGTAGAGTGATCTAAAGCAGAAGAGGAGAATGCTTGAACTAACTGACTGCAGTGGTATGAGAGAAGAGGGCCAGATGTAGTGGAGGTAGAGATGAGGAGCGCTGGCCATCAAAGGGTTGATGTGTGAGAAGGGCGATCAAAGATGATATCAAGGCTTTGGGTCTGATGTGGCAGTGCTACTAAAAGAAATGGAGACGTTAGAGGGAATCAGGTTTAGGTGGGGAATTCAGAGGAATTGTTCACATCCTTTTTGCTTCTTTCATTTTATTGTTTTTAGTGCTAGCTGTACTTTGCAAGGTGAAGAACTAAATCTTCAGATTGGTTAATTTTATTCTATGATAATAGCTCTTATAAGGGTTTTAGTGATTGAATTCACTAACACCTGAGTGATGTTTTTGTACTAACTGTGGATGTCAAGTATCTTTATTATCTGTTCTCCATTACCACTGAGAAGCAAGAATTAGCTATATTCAAAGAATACCATTTTAGCTGTTTTGCTTATCCTAAACCACATGTGGCCTCGAGGCCCGCAGGTTCCCCACCCCTGTCTAAAGTTTTGCAATCATTCATTTCTTTATAGGCTCAAATTTCATCAGAATTAACTTCATGATCCTTTTTGGTTAATAAAATGGAAATTTATTGTCTTTCTGTGGTCTGCTCTTGATTATTGCTTATTCTTGGATTGCCATCTTTCAATATTGCTCTTAAATTTATGTGATACAGCACCTACTGTGCTTAAGTAATACTTTGACATTTCAGATTTCTCTTTTGCATAGCAAGAATTCTTTTGAAATTAAATATATCACCATCCCTTCCCCCTTTCCCCAGATAATTTAAGAGAGTGTAAACCTGTCCTGTAGTGCAATATTTAAACACTTGGCCCCCAAATGACCCACAATACTCCCAAGTGTGACCCAAACCAGATTACAATGTAATTAGGTAATAGTTAACAATAAATACCATAGATAATACTACTTTTGAAAAGGAAGTCAATATGGGACCCCTAGGGATTCTTAATATCTGGTTTAGTGGCTCCCACTTCTGTTTGAGTTTGACACCACTGCTGTAGTACAGGGCTAAATTCTGCAGGCTATTTCTGACATGGAATGGGTTGCAGGGTCAGGTGAGGAATGAAATAGGGATAGGGATATTAAAGAGCTTCTGCATTCCTATGGTTTCATTAAAACAATTCCTGGAAGATTCATACTTAAACTCAGATGTCCAGTGGTGAGGAATAGATTTGATTATTTGCAATTTTGGTGTTCTGTTTCTTGTTTGTCCATTGCTATGATCGATAGAGAGTTGATTCTCTAACTTTGACTCCTCTAAAAAACTAAAAAATTCGTAATTGCTTCATAAGATATGGAGTAGAAAAAGTTAAAATCTGTACCTAAAAATTTTATTTGCCTTCCCATTTATATATATTGTTTTATGTTCTAAATGCTGACCGTAGTTTAACTTAAAGCACAGAGTTGTTTTTCCCTTGTTAGAAACAAGAAGAAAACCTGTGTGACTTGTTTTTTGCTGAAGAAAATGAGATCTGTCCATTATGTGCAAAATTGTAAAGCTGGCAGAACATATTTTCTCAGATACCTCAGGTCACTGTCTGTCCCTTCCTTTGGTTCTCATAAAAAAGTTGCCTTTCAAGAGTTGGACCCCCATGTCTCAGATATGACTGTCTCTCCCCATTTGCTCCTTATAGGTGCCCTTATTTCATCTGGGCAGCTTAATTCTGTCCTTTTATCTCAAACCCCTTTCCTACTCAGTGCTAGTTCTTAGTCCTCAGGACCTAACATGGGGGCCAAATGAATTCTTGAAACCCCTTGTTTGCTCCTCATTCCTGAACTCACTAAAGCCCTTTCATTTCCCATCCCTGATGGAGCACCTTTACGTCTATATCTGTATAAACATTCAATCATATTCACTAATACTTTGGGACCCATTACTCAGCTGTAGCTGTTCATATTACTCTGAACAATTTAGCTGCCAACCAGATTGTGATATTTTGCATTATCAGGATGGTTAGCTGAATATTTCTTTGTAGCTATTTTCTGTTTTTGTTGGTGTTTTTAGTAACAGTTTGGAAATTAAGTGATCTATTTGTACTTAATTATTAATTTTTTTGAAACGGACATTAAAATGTTTAGTAGCTTATAATATCTTTTTATTTCAGGGATGAAGAAAGGCATCATGGCCATAAAAGAAGAAAATAGCAAAGTAAGGGTCAAGAAAATAAGTGGAAATATTTATGCACATGTGTTTATTAATGGTGTTTATGTAATATAAACTAAAGAAGATAGTTCAACTATCTCAGCTACTCAAGGGACCAAGGAATATAATGTACTTATTTTTATCGTAATTGCATTTTCCTGGGATTATGTGTAATTAAAATATCTGTGTAATGCTCCGATTATTATTGTTTTTTCATTTAACATTCATTAATATCAAACTTTGTTAGTTGCTAAAAACTTTAATTATATACTTTACATTTTCTTACTGTGGTGGGATATAGCCAGTTTCTCATTTCTGAATTTGTTGGGGAATTTTGTTCTTGGTCATTTATAACATAGATTATAAAATGCTTAACCTGGTCTAAATAAGAAAGCACATGTTAGAGCAAAAGCCTTAAGCCAAGAAATTTGAGACTTGGCAGTCAAAGTCCAGTTTTCTTAAGATTTCATAATTTCCTTGTGCTTTTGACCATTCAGGTGAAAAATTGGCATAAATGTCAAACATCTGGGACCTAAATGGCAAAATATTGGCATTTCTTCTGGTAGCCCTGGGTTAAACATTCCAGTGTGCTTCCCAAGTGAAAATGCAGCTTAAAATCTTTCAAGTTAGTAGACAGTGACAAAATAACTATAGAATCTGACTCACCAGTTATCTTAGCTTTTTTCATAACTGACGTCCATAAGATTTATGAGTAGGGACCTTGAAGCATATCCATTTTACTTGCTGGATTTATGAACAGCTGTAAACAGCCTTAGATTAAATTTTTGGGACTCGTTAATACCAAGAATTTTCCTTTTAAATTTTGTTATAGGCTAGGCATGGTGGCTCATGCCTATAAGTAATCCCTGCTCCCAAGGAGGCAGAGGCTGTCCCTTGAGCGAAGGACTCCTGAATTACAGGAGTAATTGGGTGTCTGCAGTAAGTTCAACATTAATATATTGAGTCCCTTGGGCCAGAGGGAGCACCAGGTTGCCTAGAAAGGGTCAAACCAGCAGGTCAGGGTTCTTGTACTGATCAAAATGAGACTGGGCCCAGGAGTAACCCCTGCACTGAAGGCTGGGAGGGATGTGGAGACTCAGACTTAAACGAAATTGGCACACAATTTACATGTGGGCCAGTACTGTTTTCTTGTGTTTTGTTTTTGTTTTTTAGATATAGAACAGTTATTTCTTCCAGCACAGAAATTGCTTAAGATTAAAAAGATTCATATTAAAACATTCATTAGACTCTCTATATTTTCTTGGAAGGTAAATACAAGGTTCTGGGACTCCTTCAACAGCTGGACCTGACATTTTACATTTACTTCAGCAAAGCTGCTGAGCATGTCACAAGATCTCCTGGCTAGCCAGGCATGGCTTTTTTAATTATTCAGTTTTCAGGATGATCCCATCAGTGGTCATCCACTCGTTTTGAGATGTGTGCTAAGATGGATGTGGCCTGCTGGGCAGCTGGCACTTGACTTCAAAACATCCATTTCTCAGAATCAGTGTTTCTTGACCTCAGAGGGGGGAAAAAACCCAAAAAGGAACCAAAAACAAGCAGTTACTGAGTTGGGCTTGCCTTGGAAAGTACATGTACACAGTGCGATGTACTTGGTAACTACCGTTGCCAGTGGGGGCAATGGAGATGGGGACAAGGAAGGAAGGAAGATCAAGGGAAAAAAAGCTGGATGGATCCCCAAAGTATTAGAAGGGTCCAGAGAGTCCATGCATTCATTTAAAGGGCATCATTTGAATTTCTTTCTCACTAGAGTGTTTATGTTTTACCAACTATAAAAGAAAGTCTTTATGTAAAGGTTACATTATAAATAGTAAAACTGAATGGCTAAATGTCTTAGAAAAGAAAAAAATGAGTGGAAATGAAAAGAAGGGAGAGATGTGGGGGAAAAAAATAGTGTAGAGAAGAGGAAACATCTAAAATGAGACAAAATTAAAATCCAAGTTGTAAAGAGAGTATATATAAAAATGTCTGTCTGTGAAACAGCCTATGTTGGATAAGCCTATATAAATATTAGTTTTTATTCCAGATGTAAAATTCTAATCCTGCTTTTAAACCCTCAACAAAAAAATCAATTCAAGCAGAATGATATATATTTTACCGTTCTGCTTAATAATTTGTCTCCTGTTGACTAAAACTGATTTTATTTAATTCATGAGAAATTTGAGAGGTTCACAGCATTTTAACAGAATATAATATGATGCAAAATGTGGAGTCTGCAGAGTGCTGTGCTTGAGATGATTAACCCTGTTACAGGAAGCTTTTGCTGATCCCCTAGCTCCTGGTGTCCCCCTTCTCTCCCCTCCCCCCCGAAAATTTGGATGTACGCAGACACACACACACACACACACACACCCCCTAGAGAGCAGGAACTTTGACTTTTTGTCTTAGTAGCCCAAGGGGATTGTACTATACTTAAGACATAGAAGACACTTTAAAACATTACTTTCTGACTAGCAGGCACAGAGCCACAAGGCAATGGCATTATTTTGTCATGTCCTTTCCAGAACTGAAATAGTTAACTTTCATTACTCCTAGATTTTACTTTCCGAGGTGAGGCAGATAATCTAGGAACTGTGGGGTTTCTGGAGAGACGTGGTGACCAGTGTGAACTGAATGCCTAAATGATCTGACTGACAGCATCCGCTGTTTAAAGCTCATCTGTCAAACCCATCAATTGTGGCGTGGAAGGTGCCTGAGACAAGGTTGTCACCACAAAGCAGAAAAAGGAGCCCTTAACTGACAAGTGCCAGCCCTATCACTTAGGAAGGCAGAAAAGGAGGTGGATGGGTCTCTCCCAAGGCTCTCCAACAATAGGAAGCTGTTTTACTGCTCCCTGACCTCACAGAGTTGCTCTTTGGTTGCTGGTGCCATCAGCCAATCAACAAGTAGCATTGCTTTTCTTTCTCCTCCTTCTTTTATCTTCCTTTATTCTATTCCTTTCTTCCCTTCCTCCTTCTTCTTTTGTCTCCCTTAGTCTTAGTCCGCCCAGCAGCACCCACAGAAGTAATTTCCCTCATGGCACCCAGGATTAAATGGTTTGTTGATCATTGGAATAAGACCTGCTCCCTGGGCAACAGACTTATCCTTTAATGATTCCCTGTCCTTCTGTCTCCTAACTCCTCTCTCTGCTGCCTATGGACAGTGCCTGCTCCCTACAACATTGCTTTAGGCTAAGTTATGGTCACCTCTAGGAATGAGGTAACTGCTTGCAGGCAGAGATACACTCTGTGTGTGTGTGTGGTGTGTGTGTGTGTGTGTGTGTGTGTGTGTATGCTATATGTGTATTGGTACACATATGTACTATATGCAAATATAAAAGTATGTGTGTAGACAGATACATATATGAGCAATGTCACAAAAACTCAGGAGAGAGCTTCTAGAAGGAAGGGTAGTTAACTGTCAAATGCAGAGCTAAAGGCAATGTATTCAAAATAAAACTAAAAGTTGGAGAAAAATCTTTGTGCAAAGTTTATCTGAAAAAAAATCTGACATCTAGAATTTATAAGGCCCTCATGTAAATCTGTTAGCATCATGTTCATTCCCAAGAAGAGTGGTTCAAATGACACAAACAGGCAATTTTTAAAAGAAGAAAACACACACATATGTATATATGTGTTACATGTGTGCTTATGTCTAGGTATAGACATATAGACACACATGTACACAGTGTATCTTTACTTGCCACATGCAGTTTATGTGTGTCAGTATATGTGTATCCATACATATATATGTCTACGCATACATATATATGTATTGTGTGTGTGATATATTTCTCTGTATTTACATAGCTCCAGGTGAGAGAGTCTGAGAATCCGCCAAACTAGTCCAGAAAAGAGCCCTTAAGAGAATGGTCCTGGTTGATTAGTCTCTTCCATAGAGCATTACTTCAGTCAAGCACCCTGTACCCAAGTACATAAAGACTGGGTTTATTGGCCAGTCTCCTGTTCTGTATAGGCATATACTGGATAGTCACAGAATGAACACAGCATAGCCTTCAAAGGGAAGACTTCCTATAGAAGGGAGCACTTGAGTCTTGAAGGAAGCCAGGGATAATGCAAAGTGACACTGGAGAGGCAAGAATGGGCCAGGTTGTGAAGTGCTTTAAATGACAGGCCTTTCTGTTTGATTCTCAAGGTATTAGGGAGCCACTGGAATTTTTTTTGGGTGGGGCAGTTGGGGTTAAGTGACTTGCTCAGGGTCACACACAGCTAGTAAGTGTTAAGTGTCTGAGGCCACATTTGAACTCAGGTCCTCCTGACTCCAGGGCCAGTGCTGTAACCTAGCAACCACCTAGCTGCCCTACAATTGGAATTTGCTGAAGGGGTTGGGGTAACATGGTCAGATGTCCAGCTGTCCCAACTCAGACATTTATTATCTGTGTGACCCTAAGCAAATCACTTAACCTCTGTGCCCTAGGTTCCTCATTTGTCAGAGAGGGTGAGACTACCTTTGGGGTCTATTCCAGCTCTAGATCTATCATCCTATGACAGTATTGAAAAGAAATGCTTTAAAATGATGGAACGTGTCTGCCCTTGCCAAGTCAACTTTGCAGTGTTGACGTGGAAAATTTTGAGGAAACAAAATATTTCATTCCCAAGCATTATTTGCTGAATTTTTATCGCTTTATGAGAAGCAAAATCCTGAACTCTTTCCTCTCCCTTTTCTACCTATTCATGGAACTTGTGACTTCAGGCACTCAGAACCCTCCTCCTTTCTCACTGCCTCAGCCTGCTCTTAGGAAGCTCTGGTATCAGTGGGAAATTAAGTAAATGTGATGTTCCTTCCGGTAATATTTGCCTCTTAAGCCTTCTCTCTCGTAGGGGAATAAGTGATTTTGTCTCCATTTAAGGGAATTTAAGAAATGGAGGAGATTTGATGGGAGCTAATTTCCTGGAATGCCCCTTCTAGGATATACCTCATGTCTGGGGTAAGACTGATCCTGGGACAGCGGATCAGGTTTGGGTTAGCACCCTATATTTCAAATACACTTCTTACCATGTTTGTTTGTTTGTTTTTAAGGAAAATCACTTGTCTATGACCAATCTATAATATGAGGATAAAAATATAGTAATACCTGCCTCTCTTGAACCAGAGTAAGAATTAACAAGGAAAGTATTTGTAAAACATTTTAAGGCTCTCAGAGGAAGGGCACTATGTAAAGAACATTAGTATTTCATTTTGTAATGTAATTGACTTCAAACCTTAAACCATAACCTTATTTACTCCCATATGACATCATTAGACTGAACCTGAAGTCACTTAATATTTATAGTCATGATGGACTTTCTAGGAAAAGTAATGTCATTTTACTCCTCCCCCTCTCCTGCCCCAGCTTGGGAACATGTATATGGGAGGAGAACTTTATAATAAGACCTGTGAAGTCAGCTTTGGTAATTGGGGTCAGAAATGCAAAGGCAATGGAATAAGAAAGATGTTTGTTTCAAGTTTAAAATATTGCAACATTTATTAAAGGGTTTCTCTGGTGTCATCTGGAGGAAGAGGCAAACTTGACGTCACAGGACAAAAAAAAGATTACCTCTTTATTCAGCCATTCCCGAGTCATTGGACATACAGACTGTTTTTAAACAGTTTTAAAACTAGTTCTAGTTTTTTACTATGACAAATAAAGCAACTACAAATACTTTGTACAGTAAGGTCCTTCCCCTTTTAATAGCAGCTGTAGGTTATTGTAGCTAGGTGGCACAGTGTCTAGAGTGCTCGGCCTGGAGTCGGAAAGGCTCATTTTCCTGAGTTCAAATCTGGCCTCAGACATCTATCTACTAGCTGTGTGACCCTGGGCAAGTCACTTAATCCTGTTTGTCTCAGTTTTCTCATCTGTAAAGTGAGCTGGAGAAGGAAATGGCAAACCACTCCAATATCTTTGCCAAGAAAACCCCAAATGGGGTCGTAAAGAGTTGGTCATAACTGAACAATATTAGGTTATGGTCTTAACAATAGACAAATAGGGTCAAAGAATGTGGACATTTAAAAACTCTTATTGCATGTTGTCAGACTATTCTCAAAAAAGCTTTTGTAGATTTAGTCCCATCAAAAATATTAGAGTATTTGTTTCCTTGCAGCCCTCCCCCTTACCCACATTTAATCATTGTTAGCTATTTTTTGTCAATTATCTTGCCCGAGCTTTAAAACACCTTAATGGTGTTTTAATTTGCATTTCCCTGATTATTAGAGTCTGAACAACTTTGCAGGTGCTTGTTAGCAATATGTTTCCTGTTTTGAAAATTGTACCATTTGAATCACTTTTCCTTTGGGGAACAAACATGATACTAATAGATTTGTATGAAGGCCTTATAGATTCTGGATGTCAGATTTTTTTTTCTTCAGATAGACTGCACAAAGATTTTACTGCAACCTTTTTATTTTGGAGAGTGTCTTCTATATGCTCTGTCCCCTTGGGTTTTTTTGACACTGCTGTCTCTCTGTCTGTCTGTCTGTCTGTCTGTCTCTCTCTCCTTCTACCAATCTGGTACCTCTCTTCAATCTCCTTTGTTGGGTCATCATTCATGTCACACCCCCTAACTATGGCTGTTCCCTAAATCTCTGTTCTGGACTCTCTTCTCACTCTTTTACACTCTCTCATCAACTGCCATGGGTTTAATTATCATCACAATACAAATGACTCCCAGTTCTATGTATTCAGACTTTCTTCCAAGCTACACTCCTAGATCACCAACTGCCTGTTTGGATGTTTTGAATGGGATGTCCCAAGGTCATCTCAGACTCAGTATGTATGTAACATTCCCTCTGAGTTCACTCCCCTAACTTACCCTAGAACAAGCAGGTTGAGTCCCTAGAGGGGCAGCTGTTACTTTGAGTTCTGGTAATCTTGTGGTAGTTTATCCTCCCAACTTAGCTCATGAGCCCTGCCTGGTGTGCTTCCCATTAACAATCAGCCTGTAGATCAGACAATTCTTAGCAAAGGTATTAACTCAAATGGCATAGCAAGATCAATTGCTATTGCAATGCACACAGAAGGGGGCAGCTTAGTGGTATGGTAGATAGAGCACTGGCCCTGGAGTCAAGAGGACCTGAGTTCAAATGTGACCTCAAACACTTGATACTAGCTGTGTGACCCTGGGCAAGTCACTTAACCCAGATTGCCTCACCAAAAAGCAAAAAAACCCCCCACAAAACACACAGAATCCCTGAGGAATGGATGGGGTGAGGTGGGGAGGGGGAAGGAGATAGTGTGCACAGACTTAATGTTAAAAGGATAGTGAGGCACACATGTGAGAAACCTATGTGGCCAAAACAACTCACAGTACTGAGGCAGTAGGGCCTCGATGTTCTTTCTCTGTAGTGTCTAAAGAGCATTCACTGTAAGGCACGGGAGGGTGGATGGATGAGGCTCCTCCAAAGGCCTGGCATCTTGTTTAGATGCATCCATTCAGTGCTGGGCTGGGGCAAGCAGGTTCTAGACTGGCTCCTCACTTGGCCCAGCTGATGCAGGCCTGGTCCTGGTAGATGGGCTACCTCCTCCCTGGCTGCAGTCCCATCCAGGTTTGGCGAGGAAGGTCACCCAGTGATTGGGCTAGCTCTTCCCAGAGTGTGCATAGTATCTCAGCTTAATGCCTGAGTGGCTATAGGCTCTGCTTCCTCCAGCTTCTAGCCCTGTAAGTATTACTGTGCTCCTCACAACAGAACTGCTAATGTGTTCTTTCATTCTAGGTAGTGACCTTGAATCTAGGTTTGGCTGACCCCTTCACTCTTTGACCGTCTCAGGGCCTTGGCTCTGAAGTTTGTCACTTCCCAGGCAAGAGATGGGAAAGACATCATCTCCTTTTAAACAATTCTTCCTGGTTCAGAGGAGAGTTCTCTT
The DNA here is from genome assembly GCF_003287225.1 of Phascolarctos cinereus. Classification (NCBI taxonomy): domain Eukaryota; kingdom Metazoa; phylum Chordata; class Mammalia; order Diprotodontia; family Phascolarctidae; genus Phascolarctos; species Phascolarctos cinereus. Next base: position 567,544,956 of record NW_027555847.1, on the reverse strand, counting down.
AGTGAGGTACTTCATCCTTACTTACATAGTGATAATAATAGCTTGCATTTATATAGCATTTTAAGGTTTGCAAAGCACTTTACATATATTATCTCATTTTATCCTCAAATGACCCTGTGTTCAGTCGTTTTTCAGTCATGTCCGACTATGACCCCACTGGGGTTTTCTTGGAAAAGCTCTTGGAGTGGTTTGTTATTTCCTACTCTTACTCATTTTGCATATGAGGAAACCAAGGAAAGAATGTTAATTGGCTTGCCCAGGGTCACACAGCTAGTAAGTATCAGGCTAGATTTGACCTCAGGAAGATGAGTCTTCCTGAGTGCAGGCCAGGTGCTCTAACCACTGTGCAACCTAGCTGCCCAAGCCTGTTATTACCTCATTTTATATATGAGGAAACTGGGGCAGAAAGAAGTGACTTACCAAGGTCACATAGCTAAGATATATTATAATAGAGGCAGAATTTTGAACATGGGTCATCCCAGCTCCTAACCCAGCATTCTACCCATTACATCCATGCTGAAGTATTATGAAAATGGGCCCAGCCTTTCTAGAGGAAGACTGTCTGATCCTTCTTATGTGGTAAGAGTATCTCACACCAAAGAACTAGTTTATGATAAAAACAACAGCGGCTGCATCTTGATTATTTGATTTTTTTAAACTTTTTACAAAAGTATTTTTCTAAACTCTTATTCTGGCTCAGTCATTCCTCTCTAGGCTTCATTGCTGACCCATCTCTATTGATTTTCTCTCTCTCTTTTTTTTAGGCAATTGGGCTTAAGTGACTTGCCCAAGGTCACACAGCTAGTGTGAAGTATTTGGTCTAAGGCCGAATTTGAACTCAGGTCCTCTTGTCATCAGGGCCAGTGCTCTATTCACTGTGTCACCTAGTTGCCCTTCTATTGATTTTCTCTCCCACTTCTTCACCTCTTCACCTAAATCTCACTGTACCCCAGGGCTACTTCTTGTATTAGAAGTATTCTTGACAGGGTTGAGAAGAAACTCTTTAAAATCATATGGTATGTCTGTCTTTGCCAAGAAATGTGGAAAATTATTTATGAGGAAACAAAAATCATTCTTCCCTAAGCATTGTTTGCTGATTATTATCATCTTACGAGGAGCGAGTTAACCTATTGCTTTTGTAATAGGTGTTTATAATGACTCTTGGAAATTTTTTGTGAGTGAGGGATGATTATTAATAATCAATAATTTGGGGAGATTCAGAGTTCTCTTCTTCTAAAGTCCTGATTTTAAAAAGTAGTTAAGTTCAGTGTCTCAAAGGACATTACAGATAATGACATTGAATTAACTCTCCTCAATCTTGGTTAGATCCTATCCAAACTCACCAGGAATTTAATATAAAGTGGGGAAGCCCATTATGTTCTACTCAAGATTGAATGGAGACAGATTCTTTTGTCTAGATAGCCCAAGGCTGCAAGTGGCTGAGTATAGGGATAGTTTCTCTGTCCAAGGATAACATGATGTCACTCTCAGTTCCTTATTTTAATATAGCTCACCTCCCATTGTGTTATCTAATCAGAAGTGATTGCCATCCCTCGAGAACACCTGTTCTTTGAAGTGTGTATAAACTGTGAGCCCAACACCATGATTGTCTTTGGTCTAAAAGACATGGCCAAATGACCATCCTTTTATTAGTAATGTGCTGGCCTTATTAATAAAATGATTAAGTTAACCGGAAACTATGTCTCTCAGACCTTTTTAACTGCCACATGAGAAAGAGGCTGGTGAGACAATAGGGAAAGGATGAGGCCCAGCATTTTCCAACACGCTTAGGTTTCTTCTCTTGTTCTTGAATAGCTAATATGCATATGTTTTTAAGGTTTGTAAAGCAGTTTTCATGCGATCTCATATTATCCTTACAATAACCCTGGGAGATAAGTGCTGTTACTATCTCTCTTTTACAGATCAGACATCTGAAGCTGAGAGCTATTGAGTGATATGCCTAGGGTCACCGGTTTTGAAGGAGGACTTTAACTCAGGTTTTCCTAACTACAAGCCCAGTAGTCTATCCACTATGACACCTAGCTGCTTCCATGTTTTTCTTTCCTAGAACATAGGAACAGAAAGATTACTGTGACTGGGAGCTTTTAGGGGTGAGGGGAGAGAAGGAGTCCTGAACCTGACAATGTCAAGGATGAACTCAGACATGTTCTGAAGAGCTGCAGCAGCCAAGATGGAAAACATGGAGCTGAAATGAGGCCAGGAGATTGTAGGGAACTTAGAGCATCATGGGACCAGCAAGACAGGAATATAAGGCACAGTGCTGAGTGAGAGAAGGCCTGGAAACTGATCCCAGCCCCAGATGCCCCCCACCCCAATTTTTCCCTGATTATTCGTGAATCCAGGGGATTCCTTTCTCCTTATGACCATTTGATTAGTCCAAGAGTTGTTAATCTTTTTTTTGTGTCAGAGTTTGTAAATGCATAAAATACATAGGATTACAAAGGAAACCATTCATGTTGACACACACACACATACATACATATGGAGTTTACTGATTCCAGATTAAGACCTTCACCCCCACGAGTCAGTCCAACTGGATGATGCTGAGTGCCCACACTAGAGAAGGAGAGGAAAGACTGTGGAGGTAAAAGGATCAGAGAAGATGGTCTGGAGTGTCAGAGGGGAGAACTATCAGGGGAGACATCTTTTTTATGCCAGATGTTCCAATAGTCTTTGTGCAGTTTTAAGTTTTAATTTTAATAAGTTCAGCAGTATAAATGCTACGAACTTATAAAAACATCATTTTAAAGTTTATTTAAATTTCTTTTACACTTATTTAGTTTTATATGAATTAAACATTTTTTAAATTTAATACAATTTAAATTTTAACCAGGCAGGATATTTGTATGCAAGTTTCTGGATAATACTTTCTTAGACGGGTGGATCTTGCTTGGCCCTCCTCAGTCACCTGATCTGTGTGTGTTAGACTTTTTCTTGTGGGACCATGTCAAAATCGTCCTGTAGGCATCAAAACCTCATTCTTCAGATGATCATAAGGCCAGAATTACAAACATAATCATTTCAATCACTGAGTAATAGATGATTGAAATTTATACAAAATTTGAAAATTAGTGTATGATGTATAGCACAGAACAGTGATTATGTTGACATTTAACAAGGAACACCCAAATATTTTAAAAATTTGACCTTTCAAATTTTGTAGCATTTATACTTATGGATTTATTAAAGCTTAAAACTGCACTAAGACTCTTGGAACATCCCTGTGGTATCCAACTTTTTTCTACAGTTTTGTTAGATCTTTTTACAGCTATTCACTTTACTGTCTTAATAAATTATGTGACCACTAAAAATCAATCATCAAAGAGCATGAATGAGGTTAGGGGACTAGGAACAAACTTCCCAAATGCAAAATAGGTTGTATAAGAGCCAAATTGAAATTACCAGAATTTTAATATTCCATTTCTTTTTGCTTAGGCTAAATTTTGAATTGGGCTGACGTTGTAGTGAAGGCTCAGCAATCTTGGATTAATGGAAGAATTTAGTAGTGTGAGAGTTTATGGGCCCTTTGGTGGCTAGTGGCCATACCAAAGCCTTTCAGAAAGCTGGGGCATATACCCTTTGGTGGAGACATTTGTCTGGGGCTTGAGGGTAGCACCACTTGGCGTCCAAATTATTTACTACACTTCCTTGCTGGTGAATTAATTAATTAGACTGACTGCCTGTTCTGTAGGTTGAAGAAAGCAAGGAAAACAAGCCAGCTATGGACAGCTATTGCTACTCAACAATGGGGTCACCCATCAAGTATATACCTAGCCTGCACCTGCCACGATTTTCAAACTTTATTAATGAATCATGTCTTTCTTCCCTAAAACTGAAGCCATATGTGTGCTGCTTAATGTTGGTAGAAACAGTCAGTCAACAAGCATTTATTAAACAACTACTGTGTGCCGGGCACTGTGCTAGTCATTGAGGATACAAAGAAAGGTAAAAGACAGTCCCTGCTAAAAAGAAGCTTGAAATGTAGTGAGGGAGATTTTGGTACACCAGGACAAAATGCTGGGGTTGGAGTTAAGAAAACCTGAGTTCAGGGGGCAGCTAGGTGGTGCAGTGAATAGAGCTCTGGCCTTGGAGTCAGGAGGACCTGAGTTCAAATCCAGCCTCAGACACTTAACACTTACTAGCTGTGTGACCCTGGGCAAGTCGCTTAACCCCGATTGCCTCACCAAAAAAAAAACCCAACCCTGAGTTCAAATCTAGCCAAACACATTTACTAACTGTGTGACCTTGGGCAAGTCATTTAATGGCTATTTGCCTTAGTTTCCCCTGCTGTAAGATGGGGACAACAATAGCATCTATCTCACATGGTTGTTATGTGTATCAAGTTAATATTTATATAGTATTTATACAATGCCTGGCACATAGCAGGTATTTAAGATTTATTCCTTTCATGTAAATATAAATATATATACACACATATACTTTCAATGATTTTATATATACTTATTCCTTTCATATGTATTTATATACATATACACTTTCAGTGTTATTGATAAATAAATACTTGTTCCTTTCATATAAATAGAAATACACACATATACTTTCAGGGATTTTATATATAAATAATTATCCCTTTCATATATATTTATATACATATACATTTTCAGTGATATAAATAAATACTTGTTCCTTTCACACACACATATCTTTTCAATGATATATATTTAAATGCTTGTTCCTTTCATATACACACACACATACATTCAGTATATGTATATGTGTATATATGTATATACATGTTCCTTTTGCCCACATATATATTTATTCCTTTTATCTATGTATGTATATGAGTATACACACACACATACACATACATCCTGTGGTAGGTTAAAGGTGAAATGACTGAGGAAACAAAGATTTGAACTTCCAAGATTTTGATTTAATAAACAATGCATGGCAATTGCTCAACACCCCAAATACGAGGGAGGAAAGACTTTTATACATTAAAAACCAATTAATCAAACAAGGCCAATTAATTGAAAGGAAACAATACAACATTAGTTAATCTGATTTCTCACTGGATGCAAAATTAGGGACTTTTCAAGTTGGGAGGGGGAGATAGAACAGATGCAATTTCCTGAAATCGTAAAAGGTTTCTCACTCCTCTTAAGTATCTGTAAACAATTAAGGGGCAGCTAGGTTGTGCAGTGGATGGAGCACTGGCCCTGGAATCAGGAGGACCTGAGTTCAAATCCAGCCTCAGACACATAACACTTACTAGCTGTGTGACCCTGGGCAAGTCACTTAACCCCATTGCCTAGCAAAAAAACCCAAACAATTAAAAGAATATGGAAACAATAACTGATTGATCAGTATGGGGCCAGTTTTCACATAAGACACAAGAGTTGCTTGAGATGTATAATTGTGAGAAAACTCCTTGCATCAACCTTCAGATCTGACTAGGTTTCTGGTCCACATAACCTAGGTCCTTAGTTAATGGTCTCTAAATAGCAGGTAGAGTTGGTCCAATTTCCCAGTCATGCGAGACTAGGTTCAAACAATACAATAAGTTTTTCTCACAATTCCCACAATTGAATGTAGTTTTCTCACAAGACAGAAATTGGACTAGACCCATAATTGAATAGAAAAGGAACTGAACTAACTCCAGAATTAAGTCACAAGATGGAGTCAGTGTGGCTCACATTATTGTCAATTAACCACTTGCTGTCCTAATTCCCTGTATATATGTCTATATATCAATCTATAGAGATAGGCAGGTAGGTAGGTAGGTAAACATATAGATTTCTTAGAGCCTTATGATAAATAGCCAAGATTAGACTAGAATCACAGGAAGATAGATCTGGTGATGTGTGGATAGTTGGGGCCAGCTGGAGCAAGGTGAAAAAAGAGAAGCCCAGGTAGCTTATGTGACTATACAGGTATTAAGCAGATCGTATGATCTGAACCTGTAGCCTCTGACTCTGTTGGTGTTCAATCATTTTTCAAGTGTTTCAGACTCGTGACCCCATTTGGAGTTTTCTTGGCAAAGATACTGGAGTGGTTTGCCATTTCCTTCTCCAGCTCATTTGACAGATGAGGAAACTGAGGCAAACAGGGTTAAGTGACTTGTCCTTGGTCACACAGTTAGTGTCTAAGGCCAGATTTGAACTCAGGTCTTCCTGTCTCCAGGCCTGGCACTCTATCTACTGAGCCACCTAGCTGCCCTTCTAGCTAGTTCTATTTTCACTGTACCACACTGCCCCTGGCACCCTCAGTTCTATACTTTCCCCACTCACTTGAGTAGGTTATATACAGGGCTTCCACTCACTTTATTAGTTGGCAGTTGGGTGGCCTGAGGGCATGCATATCACGAAGTGAGTATGCTTTGTGTTCAGAACCAAGGCTGCCCTGAAGTTTCACAATGCAACACAGGCAAGCACTGCCAGAAACACCTCGGATTCATTATGCATTTGATTTTGAATTAATTTTTGGTTGTTGCACCTTTTACTGTTCCCAAATTTTTTGAGACCTCATATAGGGTCACGATCCACAGTTTAAGAAGCATTAGAAGAGGTCCCCCTTTCTACAATATCAAGACCTACTGAATTGGAGGGGAGGAGAAAACTACCAGTTAGAAAAGTCCCTGGTGATCCCATCTAAGGAAACATGCGTGAACCCTAAATGGTTTGTGAAAAGCAAAAATTAAAACCAAATTTCTAGGTCTTTGTAGGCTAATTATAATTAGTAAGAAGGATAAGAGCAGTGGATAGAATGCCTGGCCTGGAGTCAGAAAGACCAAATCTGATCTCAGACACTTAGTAGCTGTGTGACCCCAGACAATTCACTTCACCCCATTTGCCTCAGTTTCCTCATCTGTAAAATGAGCTGGAGAAGGAAGTGGCAAACCACACCAGTATCTTTGCCAAGAAAACTCCAAATGGGGTCACCAAGAGTCTGAAAAGACTGAACTACAACAAACAACAGCAATGTGTGTGCAATTAGTCAGGGGAAAAGTTTTCAATGATTCCGCTAATAGCACCACCACAGAAAGGCCAAAGGCCTTACTTTAACAGAAACTCCCTTTTCCTGCCTCACCCAGGAATTTCCCTCTTCTCTTTTCGAGCTCCTTTATTGAGAACCAGCTGAAGCAAATAACCCTGTGCTCTCCAGCTCAGTGAGAATCTGCTGAGGGGGTAGGAGGCCGAGGGTGGGGTGGTGTTGTCTGAAAGCTGGCAACTCCCAAGCAGACCAAGAAATTGTTTGGCCTCAGCTGCTCTGTGACTATTCTTATAGTAGTGATGGGCAAAAATGTTCTTATTGTTATATCAGATCGTGCTATAGATGGATGGCAAGAATGAATGAATGTATAACTTTTTGGCATGGATCACCCCATTTGAAAACCAAGTAGATTTCTGAAAACCTTAGGTGATCTCTGAAGACTGCCTGACTCGATATTCACCTTCCTCAGGAATTTTCCAGCTGCATGTTTTCAGGGGAGAAATAATCTCGCTTGATAAGCCCATCCATCAGAATCTTTGATTCCATTTCATCATTCCTAGGACAAATATTTGTAGAGTAATCTTCCTTTTCCATTCTAGGTTAGCATTTCCTAACCCATTCCCTAGGACCCTGATAGTCCTCACAGTGGGTTGAAATAGGGGTTTGCTTAGAAAATGTTGCTAATGGTAACAGTCTCCCAGATGTGGGAAGAAGATGGGAGGTTCTCTCTACCCTGAGTCCAAGGAAGAGAAAGAAGTGGGGTGAGGACTGGGTGAGGGAAGGAGTCTTTTGTCTCTGAATCAGAGGGTTAATTAGGAAGTCTGGCAACTTCAGTGAGGGAGAGGGTGAAAGCTGTCAGTAAACATTTGTTAAGCACCTACTATATGCCAGGCACTGTGCTAAGGCCTGGGTGTACAAAGCAAAGGCAAAAGATAGTCCCTGCCTTCAGTAAGCTCACAATCTAATGGGAGAGGCAGCATGCAAACAACCATGTGAGCAAGCTACATATAAGATTTGTTGTTGTTTAGTTGTATTGACAGAGTATATGCTCTGGAAACCCTTTCCCCCCAAAAAAAGTCTCCTTGAATTTTCCCACTTAATCAAGTCTCTGGCATCCACCTGAGGCATGTACCTGTTCCAGTCAACTGGCTTTTCATTGTCTGTGGCATTCTCATGAAGCATTCACCCTTTCCAGTTCCCTTTCATTATCTGCACCTGGTTCCACCCTAGACCTCCACTCCTGGATCCTATCTAGACCCCATTTCTCCCTTGGCTATGTGGTCCAGGTCCCTGGCGATCTTGGCCCTTCTCTGTTACCTCACAGTCATCCCAGCCTATGGGCCACTCCCATCAAGATCCTCCCTAGACCCCTTCTCCCAGTCATTCCAGACTACTTGGTCACTTAGATCCCTCCCACAGTCTTTCTGTATATAAGATCCATCTTGCCTCCATTAAGGTGCTCAGATTCGATCTGACCCTCTTGTATTAGCAATACAAATGCTCAGATTCGAGTCTAGTTAGTGCTCAGATTCCTTAAGAGTCTAGCCAATGCTTAGATTCCTTAAGAGTCTGGCCAATATGGCAGATTGTTAGAATCACACCTACCCTCTATCAGTGTTTTAATAAACTTTGTCTTTCTTTTGGCTGAAAGAAGGCTTGGGTTGAATTCAGACAGAACCTGTATGTTGCTGTTTTGGGGTCCCATCACCCCTAAGCCTCAACAGTGTCTATTCAGCTTCATGACCCTATCTGGTGGTGGTTTGTTTTTTTTGGGAGAGATACTGGAGCAGTTTGCCATTTCCTTCTCCAGCTTATTTTACAAATGAGGAACTGAGGCAAACAGGATTTAAATGACTTGCCCAGGGTCACACAGCTAGTAAGTGTCTGAAGCTGTATTTGAACTCAGGAAGAGTCTTCTTGACTGTAGGCCCTGTACTCTATCCACTGCCTCACCTAGCTGCCCATATATAGAACAAATAGGAAATAATCAACAGAGAGAAGGCACTAGAATTAAGAGAGAATAGGAAAGGTTTCCTATAGAAAGTGGGATCTTAGCTGGCATGTAAAACCAGAAAAGCCAATGGTTGAGATGAAAAGAGAGAGAAATCTGGGCATGAAAGACAACTGGTGAAAATGCCCAGAGCCAACAAGATATGTCTTGTTCAAAGAACAGCAAAGGGACTGCTCGTGTATGTATGTATGTGTGGAGATGGAAGGTGTAAGAAGACTTGAAAAGTATGTATGTGCATATGATGTGGGAAATCTATGTTATGAATGACTTTGAACACCAAACAGGATTATATATTTGATCCTGGTGGTAATAGGGAATCACTGGACTTTATTGATTAGTGGGAAGAGTGACACAATTAGACCTACACTTTAGGAAAATCACTTTGCTGGCTGAGTGGAAGATGGACTGGAGTGGGGAGAGACTTGTGGCGGGCAGATCAACCAGCAAGCTATTGCAATAGTCTGTGAGGTGATGGCCTATACCAGGGTGGTGGCAGTGTCAGAAGAGAGAAAGAATATTCTGGAGATGTCATAAAGGTGAAATCAACAGGTCTTGGCAGTAGATTAGATATAGGAGATGAGAGAAAGTGAGGAGTTGAAAATGACATCTAGTTTGGGTCTCTGGAAGATGAAGTATGAAGTACCCTTGACAATAACAGGGAAGTTTGGAAGAGGTGAGAATTTCTTGGGAAAAGACAAGTTCAGTTTTGGACATGTTGAGTTTAGAATGTCTAATAGACATCCAGTTTAAGATGTCTAATAGGCAGGGGCAGCTAGGTAGCACAGTGGATAGAGCACCGGCCCTGGATTCAGGAGGACCCGAGTTCAAATCCGGCCTCAGACACATAACACTTATTAGCTGTATGACCCTGGGCAAGTCACTTAACCCCATTGCCTAGCCAAAAAAAAAATGTCTAATAGGTAGTTGGAGATGGGAGATTGGAGTTCAACAGAGGTTAGAGCTGGGTAGTAATAAATACAATATAATTATATAATAGTAAAATAATTAAAACAATAAAATGATAAGTAAATTTGAGAATTATCAGCATAGAAATGGCAATTGAATCCATGGAAGCTGATGAGATCACCAAGTAAAACAGCATGTAGAGAGAAGAGAAGAGGACCCAGGACAGAGTCCTGTGGGATATTGGCAGTTAGCGGACATGACCTGGTTGAAGATCTAGCAAAGGAGACTAAGAAGGAGCAGTCAGATAGCTAGGGGGAGAACAAGGAGAAAGCAATGTCACCAAAACCTAGCGAGAACCCAGCATCAAGGAGAACAGGGTGATTTATAGTGTCAAAGGTGGAGAGAAATCAAGAAGCATGAGGATTGAGAAAAAGCCCATTGAATTTGGCCATTGGGAAATCATTGGTAACTTTGGAAAGAGCAGTATCAATTGAATGATGAGGTCAGAAGCCAAACTATGGAGATTGAAGAAGACAATGAGAGGAGAGGACGTGAGCACCCATTTTACACAGCCTTCTCGAGGAGTTTAGTCACAAAAGGCAGAAAAGATATGGAGCAATAATTAGTCGGGATGGGTTTTTTTGAGAATGAGTCAGCCATGGACATGTCTGGGCAATAGAGAAGAAGCCAGTAAACAGGAAGAGACTGAAGATAAGGAAGAGAGTGGGGATGGTAAGAGGAGGCAATCTGTTGAAGAAAACATGATGGAATGGTGAGTCAATAAATCAATAAACATTTATTAAGTGCCTACTCTATGCCAGGCACCATGCTAGGTGCTGAGGTTGCAACAAGAAGCAAAAGACAATTTCTGCCCTCAAGAAGATCAAAATCTAATGGAAGAGACAAGGGAACACATACACATACATGCATCCATGTGTATATATGTATACCTCATATATATCATATACATATATAGACACATAGGTATAAATGAGTTTCTTATTTTCCCTGTATGTTGCTCATAAATGTGCATATATTTACATAAATTTACACATGTGTATGTGTATATACATATATATTTACATATATATGCAACATGCAGGAAAAACAAGAAACAGTAAACGAGAATTAAGAGGGGTTGCCAAAGATTTCCTGTAGGAGATGGAATTTGGGAGACATGAAGAAAGCCAAGGAAGCCTGTTGGTGGAGATAAGGGAGAACATTCCAGATCTGAAAGATAGCCGCCAGCTTCACTGGAATAAGTATTTCTGGAGTAAAGTGTAAGAAGACTGGTGAAGTAGGAGGGGGCTAAGTAACGAAGGGCTTTGTATGCTAAGCAGAGTATTTGTATTTGTTCCTGGAAGCGAAAGGGAGCCCCGCAAGGTAGAAGTGAAGTTGTTGTTCAGTCATTTTTCGGCCATGTCCAACTCTCCACGGCCCCATTTGGGGTCTACTTGGCAGATACTGGAGCGGTTTGCCATTTCCTTCTCAAGTTCATTTTACAGATGAAGAAACTGAGGCAAACTGGCTTAAGTGACTTGCCCAGGATCACAAAGCTAGTAAGTGTCTGAGGCTGGATTTTAACTCAGGAAGAGGAGTCTTTCTGACTCCAGGCCCAGGGCTCTATCCAATGTGCCACCTTGCCAGCACTTTAAAGTTTGCTAAATGCTGGGCACCTGTTATCTCCTGGGATCTTCACAATAACCCTGCGAAGCAGGTGCTTTTATTATCTTCATTTTACAGTTGAGGAAATTGAGGCTGAGAGAGGTCAAGTGACTTGATTGGAATCACACAGCTAAGTAAGTGTCTGAGGCCAGAGATGAGGTCAGTCTTCTGACTCTAGGCCTGGCACTCTATCCACAGTGCCATCTAGCTGCCCCAGCCACTTGGGTTAAGTACCTTCTTTGGGCTCTTTATTGTCTACAGCATTCAATAGGAAACTGATATAAAAGGAGACAATGTCTGTAGTCTGTGCCATACTGTTTTTTACTATTGAATCCAGAACTGAGTGGTGAATTTCCTCCCTCTGCTGGGTTCAGTTGGATGTTAAGATATAAAACGGATTTTTTTTTCAGCCCACCAGAAGGGACAAAATATTTGATATCATGTTGCTGATTGCATAAAATTTTATATTAAGAAATATGTTCTCAGAAAACAAAATGTAGTTATGTTTATATACTTCATGTTAATCTAGCCAAAATGGACTGCTCTCAATTGGCCAGTTTTGTCTCTTGTTCTCTTCCCTTCCACTGTCCTACCTTCAGGCAAGCCAGAAGTATCAGAAATTAGGCCAGCTGGCCCCTGCAGGCAATATTCCCAGCTATGGCCAGGAGTATTGCCCAATCAGATTAAAAGGTAATTGGGAAATATATAACAAAGTAAATAAAAATACAATATTACATATATAATGTCAGTATGTGGTTTTCAAAGTCAATATGCAAGTCACAGGGATACTTATATAAGGTTTATATAAGGTTAATGTCCTCTAAGTTAGTTTTTCTGGCTTCATTTAAGACTCAGCTCAAATTCCCACCTTCTGTAAGAGGGCATCTTTCCTGATTTTCCCAGTAACTAGTGCCTTAGCTCGAGATGATCTATTTGTTGCAGTCCTTTGTGACAGACCCTGGCTGAAGTGTGGAGGAAGCACTTACTAAGGGCTAGGTGGAGGGTACTGAGGAAGGCCATATTAAATCAATTCAGGCCTGGGTTGGAGTTTGACCAGGATCAGACTCAATGCAATCTTGTTATCAGTAAAATCCTTCTGAAGAACTTTTCAGCAGGGGTCTGGGGGTGGGGTGGGGTGTTGAGCTCTGAATCTAGAAATCATTTTTCACATTGTATATACAGGGGGAGAAAGAGAGAGACAAATACACATGTAGATACACACATGTTATATATCTATATCTATATCTATATATATATATATATATATATATATATGTATATATACATTTTTCCTTTTTTCTGGAGACTCAAATGTTAAACATTCACCAGCATACTCTTGACTACAGTTTTGTGGCAGACGTTGGCCAGGCCCAGCTGCAATCCCCACCAACATCTGATTGCTGTAGACAGATAAGTCCCCCAGGGTGTTGGGCATAGAAAGAATTGAACTAGGTGGGAGGAAGTAAACATCGCTGTAAAAAGGATCTGTTCTAAGATAACTGTGAGGCCAGAAAAAGCATGGAGTGTCCTTGTACTGATTGCTCCTGTTATTGGCTCTGATTTCCCTGTTTCTGTCAAAGGTGCTATCTTCCTTCCAGTAACTCAGGTTTGTAATCTCATTGGTATACTGAACTCCTCAGTCTCTTACATTCCATTTAGCAGATCAGTTGCCAGATCTTGCTATTTCCACCTTCACAATACCTCTCCCATCTGACCCCTTTGCTCCATTCACATAATTACCTCCATAGTTAAGGCTTTCATTGCCTTTAGCCTGGATTATTACAACAACGTTTAGAGATGATTGTGATTTTCATCTGTACATGTGAGATTCCATATGATAATGAAACATTGGCTGTTTTGAGACTTTAATGCTTGGCACTGGGGAAGCAAGTATAACGATATTGCTTATTTCCCCTCAGAAACCATTCTGTTCTGATTTTTTTTTTTAATGCATCCCTTGATGTTCGCAAGGGATGTCACATTTAAAATGGAGGAAATGTATAACCAGATTTGTCTGGGCTTGGCCAGTTTGCTCAACATGGAGGTGCCCATGAGGGACTTTTGGAGCAGTTCCAGATTCCCTAATAGGTCCCCTGTGACAAGGATTGGGATCCTCCTTTGATTGTCTTCATCTTTAACACTGATACTGGGTGGGTTGCTCTTTTGGGTTATTATGCTGTATCGGGAGGGTAAAGATCACAGTTCACCCACAGCATGAGTGCCATGAACTGAATCAGTGACGGGAGAACGACTTCCTTCCCCTGCTCCGTCTCTTTTATCCCAGCCCAGAGAAATGGGTATAGAGGTATTTGTTTCCATACTGTGTCCTTTATCCTTGCCAGTTCAGGTACCAGCAGTGATTCTTCACTGGACCCAGATTTTGGAGCCATGGTGACCTTGGAGCCAGGATTCCAGGAAGGATGGGATAGTAAGCCAGCCTGGCATGGAAGCCCTGAGTAGCTAGGGTGTTTGGGACATGGGCCTGGTGGGGTGCAGTGAAGGGGTTTGGACTTATAACTGGGGCTGTGCTCTATAGGAACCAAGCTAGATTAGGAAGCTAATCCCCTCCCCCTCACCAAAGACAAGGAGGGGGTAGGGATTATGCTTCCCATGTATTGGGGGAATGGGTTTAATGTATTTGTGATTCTACCTTTTGAAGTAAGTATCCCTTTGTTAAAGCTAACACAACTTACAGTGGTTAAACGGGCCTGAGGTACAGGGGAGTCTCCTCTGCACTTGAAGGAACATCATTGGTAGGGGATGAAGCTGTTTTGCAGAGCCAAGACATCCCCCAGCAGTTCCTTTGAGGGTACCAGGTAAAATCTAACATACCTGGCCTTCAGGCTGTGGGGGTCAGGGTGGTGGGCTGTGTTGTGTATTTATGGATGAGGAAACTGAGGCCCAGGTAGGTTGTGGCTTGCCCAAAGTCATAGATATAGCAAGTACCAGACCTCAGATTGACCCCAAGTCCTCTGACTCTAAATCGTCTTCTTTCTATTACAACACACTACCTCATCATGGCACCTCTAGTTAAGCATAATGGACCTCCTGAGATCGAGGGTTCAGTTCCTACTGTCAGTCAGTCAATAAACAATTTTTAAATGCCTACTGTATGCCAGGCACTGGGCTAAGCATTAGAGTTACAAATAGGGAAAAGAAAGGTGGCACAGTGGATAGAGCACTATTCTGGAATCAGGAGGACCTGAGTTCAAATCTGGCCTCAGACACTTACTAGCAGTCTGACCCTGGGCAAGTCATTTAACCCCAATTGCCTTGAAAAGAAAAAAAATAATAATACAAGAAAAAAGGTCCCTTATGTCAAGGAGCTTGCAATCTAATGGGGAAGACAGTCCATAAAAGGAAGCTGAAAAGGGGGTGAGGAGAAGAGGGTACTGGTCATGAAGGAGAAGTCCAAAGAAATCCAAGAGTATAGCAGGAGGGGAATAGGAGAGGGTTGGACTAGGCCCTCTCCTTAAATGGTAGTTTTGGAGTTCATGGCTCCACTGTCCAATCAGAGAGGCAGATGAGGTGGGAGTACCAAGGCAGATTGGATCTTTCAGGATGATGAGATTTCCCAATAATGAAGTTCTAAGTGGGGGGAGGGGGGGAGGGTGTTTTCAGCTTTAGACAAAGGCTAGAAGTTCCACATTCTGAAGGGCCAAGTTTCAAGTTGAAGGGGCAGGGGAGGGAAGGAACAAGCATTTATTAAGCACCTACTGCATACCATTCACTGAGCTAAGCTCTTTACAAATATTGTCTTATTTGATCCATGTGAGGTAGGCAGTATTGTCATTCCCATTTATATCTGAGGAAATTGGACTGAGACATAAATCATTTGCCAATAAATGGAAATCATGTAACACTAGGGATCCCAGAATGTATCACTTTGGTCCTCATGATTAATAGTGCTAGGACTAGAGGAAATTTGGGAGAAGAAAATGATATTCCTGAAATTGGGGCCCATTTTTCTACAGGAAAAGTCTCTTGGTAAAATCCTAGTGATTCATGACATAGATTAGATTAGGTTGAGACAGGAAGACTGAAAAGAGAAAGTGTTTTCCTCTTCAAAGATCAGTGTTGGAAAGAGGAATGGAACCCTACTTTAAAGTTCAAGAAATGTAGATGCTGTGTGTGTAAACTTATTAACCAGTTTAGTCTCCCTTTTCCTTTTCCCCTGTCTATCTTGAATTTAAATATTTATTTGATTGAGGGGAGGGTGGGAAAGGCAAAGAGATTAATTGTACAAATCACTTTAAAAAAAATCACTCAAGGAATATTTATTGAATTTAAGTGAGCTATTTTAGTAATGTAAAAAGACAATCCTCAATTTAGCAAAAGTATTTAGGAATTACCATAAAGGCTTAAAAAAAGGGATAATGAGAAACCTGTGTACATTTGTTATTCTCATCTTAGAATCTCCCTTTGTTTCTTCATTATACAAAGTTTTTTAATGTAATATGTTTGGGGGCTTTTTATGCCATGGTAATTTTCTGATCTCTTCTCCCCCAATATAATGCTCTTTGTAGCCAAATATTAAGAAAAACTGATGAACACCATGATTGTGTCTTATAGTATATACAACATTTTGCACTTGTGGTCTCCATATCCCCTCCCCTCACCTCCTGCCCCCCTCCCCACCAGAGGAGAGAAGTCTGTTTCCATCATTTATTTTCCATTACTAAGGCTGGCTATAGTACAGTGGAGTTAACATTGTATCCAGGGGTTAGGTTTTACAGTCAGCTAGTATGGTAAAAATCCCATATAGTAAAAAAAACCTTGAAAATTCCTTAAATAGGCCATAAAGTATTGTGTTATCCTTAAACAGTTGTATCTGGAAAAGGTAATAGTGGCTTTTTAAAAGAAGGTGGTTTGTATCAGAGAATAGTTGGATATGAGATAGTTGCTATGGAAACCACTGAAAGTAAATTTTATTTTTCACAATACTCAACTAAGCTATTGGTCAGAAGACTGTAGGGAACTGAGATTAGGATCATTGGATTGCAGATTTAGAGTTGGGAGGGACCTTAGAAGCTATTAAGTCCAAATCCCTCCTTTTACAGGTGAAGAAACTGACCTGAGAGAGAGGTTAAGGGGCTTGCCTAGCATCACCCCGTTATTGAGTATCTGAAAAAAAGGATTCAAATCACACCTTTCTAACTCCCAAGTCTGGTGCTCTAGCCATTGCACCACCATCTAGATGCCATTTCTTTTACTCAAGCAGAAGAAAACAAAAATAGGCAAATTAACTGGTGAAAAAACTGATAAGGTTGGGAAGAGGGCACTGAGCCAAGGAGGAAATGCCCTTGAAAGGGCTAGCACAAGTGTGATTATGTTAGGGGATGATCACATCCATCACTTACCTCTTTCTTATACTTCACCTTGAGACAAGAGAGGATGAGTCACTTAACCCCATTGCCTAGCCACACACACAAAAAAAAGAGAGACAAGAGAGGATGTAAGAAAATCAAAGGGAACATAGCAAGAACTTTGTAGCTGACCAGTTATGTTCAGAATGCCAGCCAAGGCTTTCCCTTTTATTAGGCCTACTTAATGTACCATCTGGGGAGATGATGAGAATTCTAGAACCACCCTCAGCACGTGGAGGCTATCACACTGTGAGAGAATCTGGGTACTTAGACCAACCAACCCCATCTTACATTCACTCTGGGTAAATTCTCCTTGATACAGTGGCAGGAGGGCATCACTATTTAAATTGTTATTTTTCTTTTTGGGAGTCAAGTATGTTTGAATTTGTCAACTAAATGTGACGATGATAGCACTCTGTTTTAATCTGACTTCAGCTGCCTTTTAACGTTGATTTGTGTTTACTTTTTCATAGCCTTTGTGAATATTGCTCTCCTGGCTCTGCTTTCTTCATCTCCCTTCTTTTCTCTTTCTTTAATTAAGATTTTCTCACTGCCTGGAAATCAGTCTTGAATCTACATATTTCTTTGGCATGAAAAAAGAACAACATCTTGGATGGAAAGTTCACATCTGTGCATAAAACATTTCAGTGTTCTGGCATGCTGTTGCTGTCACGAAATGGCCTTCATTTCTGGGAGTGGGTCTTTGTATTCCCCCTTCCCCTTCATACTTATCATCCAGCTTGAATGCGCTCCAGCTTACAGCTTTTGGCTCCTTTGAATAAAGTGATGCCTGTGGGTTTTCAGGAACTGAGCAATTTGACAACAGCCCAAAACATACAAGAAATATGTAGTATAGGATGCTAAAGGCCTACTGAAAAATCTCTGACAAATGAGATGTGAGCTCATCCTTTGATGGTCTTACAATGCTCTCCGGAAGTTCTGTGAGCTGGTGGCTTAGACTCAACTAGAAGACAGATTGCTATTGTTATCAATTAAAATTATCAGCTAGAATCAATAATTATAATAATCATCCTCATTGAAGTTCTATTCTGATATCTCCTCATGGAGCAGAGGCAGGGGTGTGCTGGAATGAGTTTAAGGTAAGAAGAACTGGTTGTTAAATTTTCAGCGTGAGTATTTAAACCTCAGAAATTGGCAAATGCTACAAATCAGGACTTGATTTATTGTTTTGTTGATTGTCTAGAATTAAGAAAATGATGGAATGTTAATAATGCAGACTAAACTTCAAAAAAAAATTAGAGAGCTGGTTGTTAAACATTTACCAGGCACATTGAGTTGGGGGGGGGGCTGGATTGACCCTGGATTCTTGAAGGATTTTCCAGAGAAGTACAAGCTTTGGACAGGAACTACTAAGCTGGCAAGACTTTAGGTACAGGTCTTAATGATAGACTATTTAGTGCCTGAGAATCAGCTTTGCTGTCATAGGAGTCTTCCCATCTGCTGCTCTTCCTGGTTTCAATTCCCAGGGGTCAAGATGGCCCTCCCATCATAAGTTCACACTTCTTATCTCATCATCAGGCTGCTAATTCAAGCTTTGATTGATGCCACCTCCCTCAGTCTCTTCCCAATGCCTTCCTTTCTAGGTAGCTGAAAGTAAGCCCTCTGCCCGTTCCACTTTGCATCTGTTGCTCTGCCTGGTTTCAGCTCAAGGAACCAGATGCCCCTGGGCTGGGTACCCCCTTGTGTCTCTCTCCAGAGCCCCTACCATTTTTTGTCTCCTTTTGTGTGTTGTCTCCCCTTTTAGATTATAAGCTTCCTGAGGGCAGGGACTATGTTTCTTTTCTGTATCGTATCCCATGTAGCACAGTGTCTGGCACCTAGTAGACCCTTAATAAAGGTTTATTGGATTGAATTGAATAGGAAGTGAAGAGATTAGGCAAGTATAATGTTAGAAAAATCTGAAACAAAAATCTGCTACAGTGAGTGAGTGAAGGAAAGTCTTTATTATGCTTCTCGAGAAGCGGGCACAATGCACTTTAGTAGCACACGGGCATTGGTTCAGTGGTAGAATCAACTTTTAAACCATTAGTAAGATCCATACTGCCCCCATCAGGGCTACTGTTGGTCTGGTTCACCTGAGTTACACCCTTCCTAGACAGCCCATCGAGTGTTTGTCCATGTTCTGTTAATTCTGCCCACTTTATGGGTCCCATGTTCAAAAATGGCAGCTATCTCCGCCCTTGGGGTGTGTCAGTTCATATTCAATAAGCTTATTAAGCAAGCACAGTGGAGAAGAGCCTTTGCCTGGTCGAAGTCCCGTCCTTGAACCTGGCTGGTTATAACTGGTTTAGCCTCTCAGGCTCTTTCTTAAGGAGCTAGTTGTTTACAGAAAAGTTTGGAGCACTTTCTGATTGGTTGAGGGTCTATCCACAAGATGGTGGAATTCCTTATCGTGCTGTGGAAGCCTAACCCCGTAAAGTCTTTCTTACAATAAGATAGAGTAGGATGTAATGGGTACAGCACTGTACTTGGGAGTCAGGAGATCTGAGTCTGTATTCCACTTCCAGCCCATTTAAGCTATAAGACCATAAATAAGTCATTTAATCTTTCAGGGCCTCCATTTCCTCACCTGGAAAGTGGGGGATAACTACTTCACAGGGCTGTGTCTAGGAAAGTATTTTGCAAAACTTTTAAAGGTTTTGGCTACTTACTAGCTATGTGACCTTGGTCATCACTTAACCCTGATTGCCTCAGTTTCCTCATCTGTCAAATGAGCTGGAGAAGGAAATGGCAAACCACTCCAGTATCTTTGCCAAGAAAACCCCAAAATGGGGTCACAAAGAGTTGGATTCAATTGAAAAAAGACTGAACAACAATGGTAAACAAGGTGATATCAAGAGTTAAGTAAACAGTGCAAAGTAAAGTGCATAATTAATCATATTTCAGCTGGGATTGACTCCTATTTATATCAGGACATGGCAAGAACATATGCTAATTTATCGGAAGGAGCAACTCACGGCCACCTTTGAAGATGTGGTGACTATTTGCTGAGCTGACGAGCTGACCAGAAGGAATACCAGTCACTTGTGCTCTTTCCCCCACCCCCGGACCTTTTAGTGGGCAAGCAACTCCTTGGGTGTAACTTTCCCTCTAGCCACTCCCTTGGTCTCCTCTACTCTGGAGAAGTGGTTTTCCTTTCAAACCAAGCTTCAGCCACTTAGCTGCCCAGTCATTGTGCTGATTTATTTGATCAGCTTTAGCCCAGTGAATATGCTTTTTCTTGCCTTGGGAAGTTGTAAAAATGAATCATTGGTTCTCTGGCACTCAGCCAGAAACACTGCTCTTTTAAATCTCTCTCAGGCACTTCCTAGATGTTCCTAATCTCCCCTTTTCAATGCTGCATTCAAACAATAGCACATTCAGTCTAACGACATGAGTGGTTAACAGCTTCATCACATTTACTGGTTTAAGAAATAAAATAAACTTTTAAATACAGAGAGCAAACAGATTTACAAGAAATGAGTTTAAGCCTCCCAAGTTGCATTGGTTGAGGCACTAGGTTTAGAAACTCACCCTGCTCTTACATCCAGAGAAAGAACTGATAAATAGAAGGATGTGTAGAATAAATTTACATATATGTATGCGTGTATGTATATACACGCATACATACCTATTTGTGTCTAATGGTAGCCATGGAGGGGGGGAGAGGGAAGAAAAAAAAGGAATTTACATGGTAATTTTATTATATATTTTTTTAAAAAGTAAGTTATACTTATTATATTAGCAGCTTTGTGTGCAGTCATTTTTTTTAACCATGTTATGGAAATGCTTGTTTTATTCCGTAAATTAAAAACAAAATAAACTTTTAAAAAAAGAAACCCTTTTAGGAGCAAGAGGAAACTGGGGAGAGGGGATAGGGAGAATGAGAATCATTAGCCTCTCTAGTCTGAATGGATTTCAGCAGTGCAGGGTCTCCTCTGACAAAGCTGGTGCATGATTCATCCACACCACCTTCGTCCTAGAATTCCTGTACACACTGTTTATGGCAGCAATGCCCCCACCCATTTTGCTTTTTCTGGCCCTCATGCCCTTACTCCTTCCTTGTCCTAGAAGTCAAAGGTGGGAGGGGAGGGCTTTTGAGCCAACTTTAGCCTGTCCATTAGTCCCAAGATTAGATAGAAGGCTGGGAGATTTCTACCCAAATCATTCACATTTGGTATACTGATGTCCTTGGAAACACCTGCTATAGGTGTGGCCAAGAGAGTCCTACAAAGAAAAAAAAATGGAAACCCATGCCAGATAACTTAAGCCCTTGCTGATGAATCCTTCGTATCGGAGCTCAGTGTCCAGAGCAAGCTTGTCAAATGGTCACTTTCCCATAACATTTAGCCATTAGGGCTAGTTAAGAGAATTACAAAAAAAAAAAGAGACAAAAGATCACTTTTCAAGCAAAAGGGGAAGGCCAGGAGAATTTTGTAGTTTAATATAGTGGGTTATGTTATGTTTCTGTTTCTGTCAATATCTACTAACATTTTGCATAAAATGCAAGTTGCTTTCTGTTCTAGAAGAGGAGATGAAAAGGTTGGAAAAATGATTTCTGTTCTCTAGATTATCAGTGAGAAAGCAATATTCCTTGAAAGAATTGGGGGGAAATTGGCCAAGGAGAAAATGAAAAGCCATGGGGGAAGGATATTAAATGACAATTTAATTTAATTTAATTTAAATTTAAATTTAGTTTAAAACTGAACCAGAAGGTTGGAGGTTGAAAAGATGTGATAGAGAAGGGGAAAAGGATCACCAAAAGAACCCAAAGCAAAACCTGCAGCAAAGTAATAAGTAGAATACTTTTCCTGTAAAGAGGAAGCTGGGTCCTTTCAGGAGGGCATACTTTCTTGTGTTCCACAGAGCTATGATATGGATCCGTAAAGAGCCATCATCAGATAAGAATAATTCTGTAATTATCAATTTTGGTGCTCAAGACAAGCCGCACTAAATGTGCTCTCAAATTATCTGGGACAAGGGAGGGACTCTGGCACACTACCCCACCTCTGGGGAGGATGGAAGAAGACATCTTGAGGCCTCCCTACCTGGGAAGGAGAAAGGCAGGACTGTTGTTTGGCTGCTTGGGGCTGGTACAGGAGGAAGAAGCTTTCTGAGTTTGACTAGCTATCCTTGCCAACTAGTTTTTATGCTGCTAAAGGAATCAAATTGTTATCAAAATGTAAACATAACTAATTTTAAAATTGAGTAATCTTTTGCACCTTCTAAATTTCAGTCCTCTACAGCAAGAGTTGTCTACAGAGCAAGACCCCTGACAACTTTTTTTTTGTCTGTTTTTGTTTTACACAGCTCAAGAGCTAAGAATGGTTTTTACATTAGCTTGTGGGTTGTACAGAATCATATGGTGGGCTGGATTTAGCCCTAGGGCCGTGGTCTGCTGACCCAAACCATGAATGCCCATTCATCCCATCCTGGTTTATCTCTGAGTGAGAAATCATCCAGTAATGGTCTGAGCAAGAAGAGATGAATAGTTGTGATTGGTGACCCTTTGCTGAAGTAGACAGAAATGTCTATTTGGTAGGACCAACTTAGACAATAGTAAAATCTGTGGTCTTCTTGGGACATAAATGTTGACATTAAAGAGAGCTTTGTGGGACTCATGAAACCTGACAATTACTACTCACTTTTGGTGATTCCTATGGGAACAGATGATGTTACCAGAAGGAAACTAAGAAACATTGCTAAATATTATGAAAACATAGGCAAAATGCAGAAGAACTCAGGGGCACAATGGTTATTTTCATCACTACTGTTAATTGAAGGCAGGGGATTCAGAAAAGAAAGAGATGGGAAGTGAACAGCTGGCTAAGGGGATGATATATAAGAATGGGATTCCAATTTTCCTACCACAGCTTAAAATATGGGAAAGATTGGGCTCTTGGCCAGGAATGGAATGCACCTAATTAGAGCTTATAAAAATATATTTGCCCAGAGTCTGGAGGGAGGAAAAAAAATCCCACTTATAATCTGCCAAGCCAGATGCCATAGAGAGTAGAAGACATAACACAGGAAGATGAATAGTGCAAGAGAGAGCCAGTAATTCACAGGAGACAATAACCAAGAAGACATCCATCAGTAAAGCCCGTGGCCTCATGTGCCTCTATTTTGTTGTTGTTTAGTCATTGAATCGTGTCTGACTCTTTGTGACCTTGTGGACCATACTGTCCACGGGGTTTTCTTGGCAAAGATACTGGAATGGTTTGCTATTTCCTTCTCCGGTGGATTAAGGCAAAGAGAGGTTAAGTGACTTTGCCCAGGGTCCCACAGCTAGATGTCTATATACAAATGTCCAAAGCATGGGCACTAAACAGAAGGAACTCTTGCATTCACATTAGGGGGACATCAACATACACATTGATACTCCTGCAAACGCCTTAACTTCCCAGTTCCTCAATTTATTAATTTCTCGTGACCTACTTTCCCACCCTTGATGATATCCTTGATGGAATAAGTATTCTATTTCCATGTTCATGAACTTTGAAATTCTTTATCTGATTGCCATTTTTTATCATTTTCTTCTACCTTATTCCCCCTAACCTTGTTCTTCATCGTCACCATGACCTGCACACCCTCTGTCCTTTAGTTTTTTCCCAGACCCCCACCCCTGCACTAGCTACACTCTCTTCCTTCCCCATCTTAATACCTTGGTGAACCAGTTCAACTCTACACTTCAGTCCCTTGCCATAGGACATATGACTGAACCTGCTTTGCCAAACCCCAACTTTGGATTACTTCTACCTTCTCTTGCCTTCACTTCTATTTGTGTGCTGCTGAATTGAGCTAGAGAAAATTACAAAACTGTAATGGTGGGGTTCATTACAGATTCATGTTACAAAATGTCAACTGGGGCCCTCCTTGCAATAAGGAAACACTCTTACCTATCCCTGATTAAATCATCATTCTACTTACCATTGAAACTTTTCCAAACCTTTTTATTCCTCTTCAAATCTCCTATGATACCATTCCCCACATTATCTCAGCTGAAAATCTTACTTCACATTTTACTGAAAAAATTGAGGCTAAGAACTCTCTTTCCCCTCATCTTCACTATCTTTACTGGATTCTGAACTCCCTCCTCCCTCACCCCTATCTCAAGTGAAGAGGTTCCCCTTCTTCTTGCCAAGGCAAAACTCTTTCAGTAAATAGTTTGGTACTGGTTAAAAAGTAGATTAATCAGTGAACAGATTAGGTATATAGCATACAGAAAGAAATGTATCTGACATCTTAGTATTTGATAAACACAAAACACAAAGACCTTAGCTGCTGGGATAAGGAGTCACTATTTGACAAAAACTGCTGGGAAAATTGGACAGTAGTGTCAGAAATACACTTGACACCAAAAATTTAGTATCAAGAAAGTTTATTACAGAGAAAGTCCAGAGGATTTAGATGTTTCTGGCCAGAAGTGGGCTCCACCCCTCTTCAGGAGAGGTGGGCCCTGAGTCCAAGGGCAAGTGTGCTTTTATGCAGTTAAATTCGGCTCAAAACCTCCCAGGCCTGAATTGGTCCGTTCCTTCCAGGTTACATTTGTTCTGGAATGCCTCCTGTTCCGGCTCTATTGTGCCGATAATTGCGCTGTTGCCCCCTACTCCCACCCCAGGTGGAGGAGTTACTATGCCTGAGGTTCACTGTCATTTTGATTTTGGGGTCTTCTTGGGACCATCAGCTTTGGGCTGAGCCCAGGCCCACCTGCAGTGTAAATGCTTCCTTGACTTGTTTTTATAATTCTCTGCACTATTCTACCTGTGGAAACGTAAGCCCGTCTAACTCTAACAGTAGTATGAAAGAAATTGAAATACAAATTAAAGCAGTTTTAACATTCTACCTCAGACATCCCTCAGGGTGTCAAAGATAAGGAAAAGGGGAAATGATAAATGTTGAAGTGACTGTAGAAAAATAGGCACATAGATACATAGTTGGTGGACCTGTGATTGGGTATAATAATTCTAGAAAGCAATTTAGAATTGCAGAGATGGAAGAAAGAGGAAAAGGTCCTATACGTACAAAAATATTTATAGCAGCTATTTTTTTAATCTGAATTTAACAAACACCAAATAAACTGAGTACTTCCATAAACGTTGTAGAGAAGAAGAAAGGGAATGTAAGTGAATACTATATGAATCCCCATGATTCTGTGAATCTCTGTTATATAGAGCTTGCTTTTCAAATATATAATAAACCTGTCATGTAACATTCAAAGTTCTTTTGCTTGACCTTGATTCTTTCTGGCCTTCCCTCTGTTTTCTTTTTTTTTTGGAATCTTATACCTACCTCTTTTCTCCCTGCTATCTACCTACTCCCAACCGAAAAGAATAGAAAAGCAAAATTCTTGAAACATAGGAATAATTAAGCAAAACAAATATATCTCATTCTGCATCTTGAATTCATTACTTCTCTTTCAGTAGGTGGGTAGAATGCTCCATCATCAGTAGTCTGGAATCATGGATGGTCATTACACTGATCAGAGTTCTATGCTACCTCCTTCCTAACATAAAAATAATAATCAGAATGCAGATGAGACATATATGTATGTAACATATATATGTGTATATTTATACACACCTATACATACCTACCTACACACACACACACACACACACACACACACACACACACACGTATTTTTTTGAGGGGGGGAGGACATGGCCAACTTGAGAATTTGTTTTCTTTGACTATATGTGTTTGTGACAGTGGCTGTTTTTTCTTTCTCTGTGGGGTGGGGAAGTTGGGAGAGGGAGATAAGGCAGATTTTCATTGAAAAAATAAAATTTAATTTAAAAAATTGATCAGATTTCTTAAGCCTTTCAAAGTTTTTTTTTTACATTATTGTTTTTATTGTATGAATTGTTCTGATTCTGCTCACTTCATTCTGAATTAATTCATATATATGTCTTCCCAGGTTTATCTGGAACCATTCATTTTTATCACTTAATAGAACTTTAGGAAAGTTAGATCTGATAATTCTCTGGTAATTGCTGAATTGGAGCAGGGAGGAATTTACATGTGAGCAGTGCCTTTACAAACACTGACCTTGTATTGAGGCATAACAATTTTACAAATAAGTAGAGGAAGGGAAAAATATCAAACTCATCCTTTGCTGAACATAATGCAGTAAAAAATATATTTGATAAAGCACCTTTAAACAGATAATTGAAGATTAATAAGAAACTAAATAATTTCATCTTAAAGAATTGCTAGACTGAAGAACAAATCATTAAAACAACAAAATTTCATTGTGGAAAATGACAACACTAAGCCAACAGTGCCAAAACTTTTTTTGCTTTAAGGCAATTGGGGTTAAGTGACTTACCCAGGGTCACACAGCTAGTAAGTGTCAAATGTTTGGTCTGAGACCAAATTTGAACTCAGGTCCTCCTGACTTTAGGACTGGTGCTCTATCCACTGTGCCACCTAGCTGGCCCCAAAACTTTTCAGACGTAGCCAAAATAGTCCTTGACTGGGGTGGGGAGGAATTTATATCTAAATTTTTGAGAAAGGAACATTTCTGTCTTATATTTAAAACTAAGTATTGAATCAGGACAAATTTTCCTTCCTTTTCTATGTCCTCATCCAGAAACCAATCAGTATGGGAAATCTTTCTTAAAGATCAAGATCCGCAGTAAAAGACATTCTAAGTTTGGGCTAATGGGGATATTCTTGCACGTTGTGTTTGCTCAAACAGGTCTGGGAAAATGTTGATTCTTCCTTTCTCTCAGGACTGGTGATATGGAAATTGATGTCTCTTTGATCAAGATTTGGGTGACTTAAGTCACATATCCCAAGACCCTCATTTTAATACGGCTCACCTCCCATTGTATTAACCAGAGTTTGATTGGAGCTCCTTGAAAACACCTGCTCTTTGAAGGGCGTAGAATCTGTGAGCCCGCCACCATGGGGGGTCTTGGTCTAAGAGAGTTGGCCAAATAAGCATTCTTTTATTAATAACATAGCGGCCTTATTAATAAAATTATTAAATTATCTAGAAACTACATCTCTGAGAATTTCTTACTCATCACAAACATTCATCAACAAAAGCGATAAAGAACAGATCAATGAATTGGGCATATGACTTAAAAATCTATTAAAAGAATGAGCTTTTGAACTTATAAACAGAAATTATTCTAATAACGAGAGTTGACATTTCTGTAGCATTTATATGTATCATCTCTTTTAATCCTCATAATTTTGTAAAGTAAGCACTATAGTTGTCTATATCAATATCATGAATTTGATGAAGCCATCACTGAATCAGGAAGAAGCTTTATTAATAACCTGGGAAGGCCAGGCATCCTGCATGTGTGAGAGCACACGTGTGAGAGCACACGTATCGACTTTCCTTCCTCTGTTTCCCCATTTGGTGGGTACTGTAGAGGTTACTGCCTGTCCAAAGTGCCTAATTTCCCCATGTGAGTGTCCGCCCCTAATTACATCTTCCTCTCCCTACAGTTCAGCTACCCTGGCCCTTACTTGGGAACACCCCTTTTTATGTTAATCTATACCTTAACCTCAAAACTGGTTTTCTGCTGGTTAGTCTATTTACCACCAAGAGTGTTTTCTTATTCTAACATAACTCCCTTTGGTCAACTTTCACCTAGCCCCCAGACTGTTTTCCTTTCCACTAGACTTTTTGTGGAAAGACTATCTCTGACTCCAATCTCTGATTGAGTGATATGCAGAAGCAAGTTCTTCTGTTGATGGGGTATAGGCCCTGGAAAATACCACCTCCTTCATCCCCCTTGAGTTTTCTCTTTTTTTCTCACTTTTTTTCTCCTTTTCCCTCGTATTCAAATCTCTAGGCATTTGCCGGAGGCGTCTTCCCATCCCAACTGACCTTTTATTGTAACTATGCCCAATCTCCCAATTCTGTACCTCTAACCTAGCCCAGACCTCCATAGTCTGTTACCTCTCATTCTGCTTCCCCCAGCCACTCCCCACCCTTAATTCCATCTAGACCCCTTTGCCTTGGGCACTCACCCTTTCCTTCTCTGTTACCTCAGTCACCCCAGCCTACTGGCGGCTCCTAGTTTCCTCCCACAGTCTTTCTGTATATAAGATTCATCTTGGCTGTCATTGAGGTGCTCAGATTTAATCTGGCCTGCTTGCCTTAGTGATCCAAATGTTCAGATTCCTTAAGAGTCTAGCTGTTGAGGTTTAGGGGTTCAGGGATGCTGGGACCCCAAAATCAAAACACACAGATCCTTTCCGAAAGAATTCAACCCAAGCCTTCTTTTAGCCAAAGACAAGGTATATTAGAACATCTGTCATATTGGGCAGACTCTTAAGGAGTCTGAACATTAGTAAGCTATTGGCTAGATTATAAGAATCTGAGCACAAGATGCACCTTTATGTAGAGAAAGACTGTGGGAGGGATCTAGGAGTGGCCAAGTAGTTTGGGGTGACTGGAGGAGGGGTCTAAGGAGGATCTGGATGGGAGAGGCCAGTAAGCTGGAGTGAACAGAACTCCTGGGACCTGGACCACCTGGCCAAGGAAGAATGGTGCCTAGCTAGGATTAAGGGTGGGAAATGGCTGGGGGCCATAGGGAGGTGAGACAATGGAGGGGAGATTGGGAGTAGCCACAATGAAAGGCCAGTTGATGGGCTTATTTGGCCACATGGGAAAGTCTAGGGTTTTTCCTTTCTGGGGCCCAGGTCCCAACCCCATCATAACCAATATGGCAGATTGTTAGAATCATGGCCACACTCTGTGTTTTAATAAACCTTGTCTTTGGCTGAAAGAAGGCTTGGGTCAAAATCATTCAGGCAGGACCCCCATGTCGCTATTTCAGGGTCTCAGCACCCCTAAACCTCATCAGGATCACCATTTTTAAGCTGAGGGATTAGTGTCTTAGAGATACGAAGGGACTTGCTCATGGTCATACAGTTTGTAAGACAGGAATCAAACCCAGGTACCTCTAGCTTCCAAATTTGAGGGGGAGATGCTTATAGAGAACAATGGACCTCATCATCCAACTCATATTTTTAAAAAGCTACATGGTGGAAACTAGGGCAGATAATGGAGGAGAAATAGTTAAAAAAAAAAAAAAAGAACAATCCTGTAAGAATAGTGTCGAGAATCTAGAATGAACTGAGACCGGCAGTTAACACAACAGAAAAAAAATGAGATATTTGTTTGAAATGTTTAGCTCAGTAATCCAATTGGAATTGATTTAGTATCTGGTTGTAAGCCCTACATGCGGCCCTCTAGGTCCTCAAGTGGGGTCCTTTGACTGAATCCAAACTTTACAGAACAAACCCCCTTAATAAAAAGATTTGTTCTGTAAAACTTGGACTCAGGGAAAAGGCTTCTGCCAAGGACCTAGAAGGCCACATGTGGCCTCAAGGCCTCGGGTTCCCCCCCCCCCCCCCGGGTTGTAGGGTATGGCTCTGAGCTTTTGTTTGTTTGTTTGTTTGTTTGTTTCTTTCTTTCTTTCTTTCTTTCCTTCTTTCTTTCTTTCTTTCTGTCTGTCTTTCTGTCTTTCTCTTTTTTCTTTCCTTTCTTTCCTTTCCTTCCTTGTCTTTTTTTTTTGCCATATTGTTCTCCATGTTCCCCAATAGCTTATTGAATAAAGAGTCTTTTCTCAGTGTTTGTTACTATTAAAATCTCTCCTAAAATCTGCATTTGCTTCCTTATGCCTTTGTAATTAAACTGTTTTCCTTAAGCACTAGAATTAAAGATAAATAAAAAGGATTTTTATTTAGTGTTACTGCTGTTCTGTTTTGTTTAATTACTAGTACTGCAACAGCATCGTTTTTCTTTTTTTAATTGTAAATGTACATTTCAGCTGGATTATGATTTAGATAAGCTTTTGTGGGTTATCCTGGGAAATAAACTTCCACTTATTCTATTGTTTTCTATGAGAAAATCCATTCCACGTCCCACACTGATTTACAAGTGATTATTGAGCCATAGCCCATCTCCATTTGGGAATATTGAAATTTATAGAGAACATCTCTCAAATCTTGATGAGATTCCAGTTTATCTGTGGCAGATATTCTTTTCCTTGGTTCTTTTCCTTGAGGTTAATATCAGAATTATAAGAAATCAGTGTGATTCTGAAATAGATCATATTTCTTGGGATAGGTAGAAACTTTGAATTTTGTAGAATATCTCTAAAATAAATAGGCATCCAAAATGCATATGCAGAGGAAAGTAATTGAAGACAAATTCCTTTTTAAATGTAAAAATATGTTGCACAGAGAGAATATATTTGTAATAGATGGTTCTGTGGAGGTCATACAGGTAGAGGTAAATTCTAGCATGTAATGGCAATAAACAGGTAACAAGGTGGATTAAGGATAAAGAGAAGGCTCTTAGAATGAAGTATTCCCTAATTCCTCAATGCCACTCCAGGTAAGGTTGGTCAAGAGGAGTTAGATGTATTAATTTTGTACATACTTATCTAAGAGTGGAGGATGATTGAATAAATCAAGTTACTGCACCCCATTTAAAGTAAGTGATAGAGTTTGAGATCTGGTACTGTCAGTTCCCTTTCCTTCCCACTCCTCCCCTCCCCCCCCATTATTTCTCTTGGTACTTTTGATTTTTTGTGTTACCATATTAATTATATTTAATTTTTTTTTCTAGTTCTATACAGTAATCCTTTGGGATTTTGATTACATTAAAAAGTTCTTGCTCCATGGTGACAAGATGGACCTTATATACAGAAAGACTGTGGGAGGGATCTAGGAATGGCCAAGCAGTTTGGGGTGACTGGAGGAGGGGTCTAAGGAGGATCTGGATGGGAGAGGCCAGTAAGCTGGAGTGAGCAGAACTCCTGGGACCTGGACCACCTGGCCAAGGGAGAATGGTGCCCAGCTAGGATTAAGGGTGGGAAATGGCTGGGGTCCACAGGGAGGTAAGATAATGGAGGGGAGATTGGGAGTAGCCACAATGAAAGGCCAGCTGATGGGCTTATTTGGCCACATGGGAAAGTCTAGGGTTTTTCCTTTCTGGGGCCCAGGTCCCAACCCCATCATAGCCAATACGGCAGATTGTTAGAATCATGGCCACCCTCTGTGGAAGAGAATTCAACTATTTGAGACTTCTGTATGCACACTCAATTGAATCAGTGAAAATTAAATTAAATTTGTCACCATGAGTAAGCTGGCAGGAAACAGTCAGAGGATATTGGCCTGTGCTTTGAAGTAGGAAGGGAAAAGCCCCCATAAGTAATTTCTGGAACCAGGCTCATGGAGCCTCCAGTTGGACTGGCAGTAGAGATAATTGTGCATCTCTAGCCAGGTGCATCATTATGTTATAATTCAGTGAAATCATGCCACAGTGATATCAGTCTGTTCCACCTAGGGGAAGATTGACCGTGATGAGAGGCAAACTTACCCCTCTGATTCAGAATCTTGTATTCCAAATCACTATTTTTAAGGGCGTCATATCTCCCCTCTCTCATTTAGCCTTAAAGACCAGTGTAGGAATTGAAGCAGTAGTTTTTTTTCCCCCTCCAAATACATCTATCAGGTTCCCAAATAACCATCATATTTTCCAAAATATATTTATAAAAATAAGAAATTTCACTTACCAGAGTGATTACCCACTCATTCTTGTATGTGCCTTTTTTTGGCTTTTCTCTGGTTTATCTATAGGAGTCTACTGCCACCTTATGGCAAGAAGCTTTATGGAGCTGCTTTACCATAAAATTCTGCAAACTGCTAAGATTTGAGATATTGCTTTCAGCAATTCATCAAAAAAGAACACAGACCAACATCCGAGCTAATCAAATTTTAGAAAATGAATGTACAGTTCATAACTTACACCCGTGATTATAGATCTAGGACTGGAAGGGATCTCAGAGGTTAGCTAGTTCAACCTCCATATTTTATAGATGAGGAAACTGAGGACCAAGGAGACAAAGTGATGTCTTAAGATCATACAGGTAGCCTCATAAGTAGCTTTTGCCTCCAGATCCTCTGACTCCAGAGTGAGTACTCATTCCATTGTACAGTGTTTACTTCTGTCACTATGAAGCATTAGTAATGTACATTAATAACTACCTATTGCCTTCCTACAGAAGCAGATAAAATGCTGTCAAACTCATAGCAAAATAAAAGAAAAAAAACACAACACTGATTTATTTTCCCAAAGGGGGGTGGGTTAAAGTCAATAAGTGATAAAAACAAACAGAAACAGAGCCCCAAATTTGATGGGTGGGTTTCAAATAGTTACTTCTATTTCAGCTGGACTTCCACAGCAGCTCTATAATCCTTCTTTATAATAATGACAGTTAGCATTTATATAGTACCTACTATCAGGAACTGTGCTTGTTGTGAGAAAACTCAGCAGGTATTACATCCAAATAGTGAGTGAAACAAAGCTGGCAAATGAAGGCCAGCTTACTGAAGGCAGAGCTGGATATGTGTATTTCTGGAGTAGCCACAGTGAAGGGGAGCGCCATGAAGCTGGCGTAGGTTTTGCAATCAAAACTAATCTAGTCAACAAGCTCGTATGCCTCCCAAAAGGAGTGAACCACAGGCTCATGACAATATGATTGCCATTTATGGGAAAGCTTCACACCACCATCATCAGTGCGTAATGCTCCCACCATGACAAACCCTGATGAGGTCAAAGAAGAGACTCTAATCATCAGTGTGTCAAGAGAGGACAAGCTTGTAATTCTGGGTGACTTCAATGCCAGAGTAGGTACAGACCATCAGATATGGCAGGGAGTCCTAGGGAGGAATGGAGTTGGAGACAGTCACTTACTCCTGAAGGCTGGTGCATCTCATGACCTTCTCATCATCAACACTGTTTTCTGTTTACCTATATCTAGATAATACGGAGAGAAAGAGAAAGAAGAGTAAGCATTTCTTAAGTTTCTCCTTTATACCACATACTGTACTAGACATTTTGTAATTATTAACTTATTTGATCCTCACAATAACCCTGGGAGGAGGTGCTATTGTTATCCCTCTTTTATAGATAAGGAAACTGAGGCAAACAGATGTTAAGGGACTTGCCCAAGGTCACACAGCTAATAAGTGTCTGAAGTCACATTTGAACTAAGGTCTTTATGACTCCAGGCCCAGTACTATGTCCACTGAGCCACTTAGCTGCTCCCATACTCTTAGTGTTTCTTTATCTTGTTCCCCAGAGCAACCGTTTCAAACCCTTTCCCCTTTCCTAAGTGCCCATCTGCACCCCAACCCCTCACACACATAGCTGATGACTTTGGAATCTGATCCTGGAGGTAATAGAGTCACTGGAGCTGATTGAATATCTGGTGTATGTCTAGTATAATGGGTGACAGAAAAGAAACATGGGAGACAAGGTGTTGGAATGAAAAGAGCATCACAGTAGGCACCTGAGTGTGCTTCTCATAGCAGATAGACCACTTCCTAACTGTGTGGGCAACTCGGCAGTCCATAGCATAATGTATAATAATTCTATGATTCCAAAGCTCTTCATAAAGGCAGCCAAGTGGCTCAATGGATAGAGTCAGGAGGACCTGAGTTCAAATGTGACCTCAGACACTTACTAGCTGTGTGATCCTGGGCAAGTCATTTAACCTTGTTTGCCTCGGTTTCCTCACCTGTAAAATGAGCTGGAGAAGGAAATGGCAAACCAACTGCAGTATCCTTGCCAAGAAAACTCCAAGTGGCGTCATGAAGAGTCAAACATGACTAAATTGACTAAACAACAATAACAAAGTTCTTCCCAGGGCTTGGAACAGATAGTCCTGCATGCGGGATGATCCATTCATTTAACAGATGAGAAAACTGGTTTAGAGAGACATCAGAATAAAGCCAACCTTATTGGCCTCCATTTCCCCAGCGTGAAAACTATCATCAGTGTCAGAAGGCTCATGTAGCCCCGTGCCTGACACACCACTTACATAATCTCTTCCTCAAAAAAAAATGTTAGTCAATAAGCATTTATGAAGTGCCTATGGTGTGACTGCGTTACAAAGAAAAGCGAAATAACAATCCCTGCTCTCAAGAAACTCACAGTCTAATGGGGAAACAACATGCAAACAGCTATGTACAAGCAAACTATAGACTGGACAAAATGGAGATAATCAATAGAGGGAAGGCATTGAATAGCTTGGAATGAACTTTCAATAAAAGTTTGCCATCCCTAAGACATATTGTCAATGGAGCCTGGCCCTGACATCTATGGTGCCCATTTATGATTTTTGTGGACTTGGCATGTCTCCTGGGAAGGCTCCTGGTTCTGACAGAAGGTAAGTTATAAAATGTAGTGAGAAGCAACTGGGCATTACTTCTTCTTTTTTTTTTTTTGGCTAAGCACTGGGGTTATGTGACTTGCCCAGGGTCACACAAATAGTAAGTGTTATGTGTCTGAGGCCAGATTTGAACTCAGGTCCTCCTGACTCCAGAGCTGGTGCTCTATCCACTGTGCCACCTAGCTGCCCCTGAGCATTACTTCTTAATAATCAAAACTGCCAAGAGATAAGGCTGAAAAAATTGGATGACTTCAGGTTATGGAGATCCTTGAATGCCAGGTAGAGGAGTTTAAATTTACTCAATAGGCAATAGAGGGTCAATGACATTTTTGAGAACATGAATTAAATGGCAAGATCTCATTCACACAAAAAATGTTTTTGTTTTTGTTTTTGTTTTTTTCTGGAAGTTGTATGAAGGATAGATCGGAGGGAGAAGAGAGAAATGGAAAGATCTATTTGGAGATCACTGCAATAATCCAGCCTGTACTAGAGGCAGGTAGATGACACGGTGGATAGAGCACCTGGCCTAGACTCAGGAAGACCTGAATTCAAATCAAATAGTTGAGGAAACTGAGGCAGAGTAGTTAAATGACTTGTCCAGAGTTACATAGCTAGTAAGTGTCTGAGATGAGATAATAAATACAAAACATTTAGCAATACATATAGTCAACACTATATAAATATTAGCTATTATTATGTTGAGGGGTTGGAGAGGTGTTAGCAAAGATGGGATAAATTTCAGAGATACTGTGGAGATGGAATTGACAAGACCTTGTGTCTGATAGAAAACTGTAGGAAAGGAGAGAGAGAGTCAAGAATAAGCCTACGGTTTTAAAAATTTCATTAGCCAAGTATTGGAATATCATAGGATCATTGTTCAATTCAAGGGATAAACCCAGAGATATAGCTAGGACTTCTGGTGCCTGGAACAAATTCAGATTTCTGTGAGGATGGTTATAGGCAGAGAACTTGGACCTGAATACACCAGCCCCCACCAGAGATCCCAGGATGGGCTGATGTACAGAGACCCTAGGACATTGATGTGGGAAAAGCTACTGTCATAGGAGGGAGCAGAACAGGGTCAGACTAGGGGAAACTCACCCACAGTTTGGAAAGACACCAGGATTGCACCTTAGATGGAATATGCTAGCTTTTACCTTCACTGACAGATAGCTTTTGTGCGAACTGCTCAGTCAGAAAGGCAAAGTTACGCTGCTTGGAAGAGGCTAAAGAGGTTATGCAACAGATGCAGCCACAGCGAAAGGTGGCCACAGGGAGAGAGGTACATTGTGACTGGTTCCTCAGGGTGGCAGCCTGGGTCCAGGTGAGGGTATGGGAGCGATCGTTCCGTGCCACATAGCATTGAGAAATGACCACGATGGGGCTGGCAGGTCAGAGGACTACCCTGGGAGGAAGTGTGGCCTCCGGGATGTTGGTATCCTGAGTTACAGCCTCGGTTGTCCTGTCTTAGTGATAGCTGAGTGTAACGAAGTATTCGTAATGTCCAAACTGTATCTAAAAGGCTTTCTTCCACTTACCTCCCCATGTTTGTAATAAAGCGATTATATACCCTATCACAGGTCTATCTTGATATAATTCAATGCTTCCTAAAGTCTAAGCAAAATACCTGAGTTCATTGGAGGTGAAGAGCAGTTACAGATACAGGCCTGGATGACTGATAGAGGAGTGCAACTCACATTTCTTCACGGGAAGGAGGAAAAAGAGATGGCCCTGCCGACCTTTGTAAGTTCTCATTAGGTCTGTGCTGCTCACTCATTTATTGTGTAATTCATCCACACTGGGAAGGGATGGGGCAGGCTGGGCACGTACGATGTGCTTAATTTCAAGGCAAGAAGCCATTTCTTAGTTAGCTCTGGGCTGAGTAGTGCGTCAGCGGTAGGTTGGGGTTGGGGGCAATCGGCCCCAGGTGCAAGCAATAAGGGGGTACTTTGGGAAAGGCACCTCCAGAAAAGCAGAGAATCCCAAGACCACCTCCACAGCAGGCCTCTGGTGAAAGCAGCAGGAATAAATTGTCAGGATTGGGGTAAATGCAGACTCTGAGGGTATAGGCTGAGAAGAAGAACTTCTGAAGCCAAGAGCCTCTGCCTGGGGGTTGCAGCAGAGAAGAATTGGAGCCTCTCCCCTGAAAGTGAGAGCAAGGAGACTCCTCCCAGGAGGAGTCATTACCTCAAGAGCCAGCCACAAGAATTCCCAGGACCTGATACTGGTCAGCTCTCCATAGCTTAAGAGGGGCTTCTTTGTTGAGAGGAAACAACCCGAGCACATTTTATTAATTTAATTAAACACATATTAATCCATTACTTTTATCTTTTCTTGTACTGTAGCATTTATTTCATTTTTTTTTTGCTGGTATGATTGTATATATGAAGTTCATTAAAAGAAAATATTGTGTTTCCTGGCTACTACTACTATTATTGTTATTAATTTCATATCATGGTTATTACTTAAAATAAACTTGTCAGATACAGGAGGGTGTTACAAATTGTCCTCTCTAGGTATCACGTACCCTAGGTACTCTACTGTACAGAAGTCCTATACTTAGAGGGAATTCCTTTCATCTTCCTCTTAAGGACAGTCAATATAAACAAAGCAAAAATGTTGGGTGTCTATTGGGCCTGCCCAGGCAACTCTTTTTTGTTGAATCTCCTATGAGTTGAGCTCCATTTTAATTCTGGGTTAGATTTCCTGAGTTACAGGAATCCAGTGCTCTCACACCAAGAAGGATCTCTTAGCCACAGTCACATCTATTCATTTCCAAGCCACCTGTGTGCTATAGTCAGAAAGTAGCCTCATGGCCACACTGATCTTATTCCCAGGAGAATGGCTGTTGGTTGTTATCCTTTGTGCTGGAAGAGGTCCAAAATGATATCACCATGTTGGGGTCAAAGTACAGTGTGCCCAACCAAGACTGACCAGACCAGTGCGGGCTCAGAAGGCTCTACCACAGATCGGGCACAAATGGTCCATATGAATGTTTGGAGTAAAGTTGTCTGTAAATGTGCAAGTCTCATGTTTCTTTTGAACTACTACATTTCTGTCCCAGAGAATGAGACATTATGCAAAAAGAACACTTCCCTTTATTTGACAACTCCGACAAAAAGTTTTCCTAGGTTCCAGAATCAGATGTAGTTTGGAGAGTTACATGCACAGAGGGAGTAGTTGAAGCCACCGGAATGAATGAAATTGCTAGTGATGATGATGATGATGATGATGATGATAATGATGATTGATAATGATGATGATCTCCTTCTCGTCCTCCTCCTCTTTCTCCTCCTTCTCTCCTTCTTCTTCTTCTTCTTCTTCTTCCTCCTCCTCCTCCTCCTCCTCCTCTTTCTCCTCCTCCTCCTTTTCCTCCTCCTGTTCTTCTTCTTCTCCTCCTCCTCCTCCTCCTTCTTTTTCTCCTTCTTTTCATAGTTTGGTAGTTTGGTCCTTTCTGTGGCATACATTGGGTTTGAAGCATATCACTTGCTGGAGATTTTAGCCCCTTAGGCAAGGGCCTTTTTTTATCTCCAGCACCAAGTACAGTGCCCTACATTTGGTAATCTTGCAATAAATTTTTGATGGGGTGATATTAATTACTCAGTTAAGAGAACAAGACTGCCTCCAGCAAATTTAACAACAGCCCATATTTGTGAAGCCCTTTGTAGTTTTCAAAGTATGTACCTGACCATAGCCCTGTGAAGTAAATAATACAAATATTGCCTCAGAGAGACTGTTAGCCCATATTCACCTGGCTAGACTTGACCTTAAGTCATTTGGCTCCAAGTCTGGTCCTTTTTCCTCAGCACTCTTCAATCTATGTCCACCTCTGTCATAGATTCCCAATTCCCAGCCTTAAATGATCATAATAACCCAAACATGAGGCTAAAAAAGAAGGGAGCAGAGCTCATCAAATGTTTTCCCAACAAGTTGCTGCCTGACTTTGCCTAGGTCCAGCCTGACCTATTTCAGGCACATGGGCATGTGTTAATTTGTCCCTGAAATGCTTGTGGGCTGGGAGATTTTTTTAACCTCTGCACACATAGTAACTAGTGACCTGGAGGCAACTCAGTTGGAATGTTGAACAGCTCCCACACACTAGCTTTGGTGTGCTCGGTCTCAGTCTCATTACAGATTTTAAAAGGGAATAGTGTAGGTTGGGCAGGAGTCTCAGATGTTGCTGTGCAAGTGTTCCTGAGCTAGTTTACTTGTATATTTTTGGAATCCCAAACTACATTGAAGGTGTTCTGGCAGCGGTAACACAGCGCTGTAGTACAAAGAAGACTATATTTGAAGTCAGGTTCATTTCCTGGTGCTCTTTCTTACCTTCTGTGTTGACCTTGGGCAAGTCACTCTCCCTATCTAGATCTCAGTCTCCTCACCTGTAAATTGATGGTGTTGAACTAGGTGATCCCTAAGGCCTTTTTTCTTTGGAAATCTTATACTTTGCCTGAAATAGTATTTTGTAGTAACTAATGTGAATTAGTTTATAAGATTTATAAAATACATGTCACCTCAATAAAATAGCTAGAATTGGATTTAAACACTGGAGTATATTCTAACAAGGATATTTAGAATAGTGGCCTCCAAAGGGGGGAAGGCAGGGCATGGTGTGACTATGAGTAGGTTGTGGACTGAACTCTTATCAGAAGGTGAAAAGATACACATGCCCCCTTACACTCATCCCCTGCCACTCTCCCTTGCTGTATGTTCCCAGCTTCTCCCCTTCTGCACTAGGCTTAGGCCCCTCAAGCAGTTATAATCTACCTGCTGTTCAGATACTCACAACATTCAGCTGTCATTGGGAAGCCTCTTCCTACCCCATATCCACCCACTGCCTTCCAGAACAACTCATGGCTGTGGCAGGTGCCCTTCGGAGGATGATCTTTGGTTTGGGGCAGTGACATGTGAGAGCCCCATATCCTCCCTTTCAATTTTGGGTGGAAAAGAGTGGGTCATACAGGATGAGAAGTTTGTAGAGAGCTTACAAAAAGCTTCAAAGATCTTATTACATCATTTTCCTCCATACCCACCCCAATTCTGAACATCTCTATTTTTGTTAAGGATAGCAGCATCTTTCTGGTTACCATCATCTTCAGTGTCATTTTGTGGTGCAATCTTGGTATCATCCTTTCTTCTTCAGTCTCCCTCAATCCACACATCCAATCAATGGAACCCTATTGATCGAGGGTCAAATATTAATTCATCTTTATTTCATTTCTTTTAAATGTCCATTTTGTGGGCATTTAAATAACACATATTATATAAATTATTAGTACAGTAATATATATATGTATATAATTTATTGTAGGTATGAGCTCAAAATTTTTTAAGTAACTTTTTTTTACTAAAATTTTACTAATATTTTTTACTAACTAATTTTTAACTAACCTGATTAAAAAAAATTGGAGAACACAGCATGCCTGTGTCTCTCTGTATATACTTATCTCCACATGTACATAACAATATTTATAGAAAGAATTTTTAAAACCTAACAAAATAATAGGTTAATTGAACTTTTTAAAGAATTATTTTTATTAATGCCTTTTGGTTTTTTTATTACCATTTCTATTACATTTTGTTTGCTGTTTATCCCTTGTTTTTGAAAAAGACCAATGACATCACAGGTGATATCTTGACTTGTGTGTGAATTAGATTTAAGTGAGGCAGAGTTGCATAAAGTTGTTAGCCTCACTTTCTTTTCCAGAGTCATCGAAATCCATTGGCAACATGCTGACAGTGACCTCTTGAGGTAGGTATTTAGCCCTTAGAATCTGAATTAAATTGTAGAACATTCATTTAATGCTTGCAAGAAAGAGAAAAAGGTGGATGTAAGTTGGCCATACATGACTTAGACCTGTAATATAATAAAAAAAACAGTGACTAAGAAATTAAGCTTAACTATGAAAGAATCACCAAAAGTGATGTTCTTAGACATGATGGAAAATATTTCATTATCCTACATTATAGAAGTTGAAACTAAATAGTCCCTTAATACTAATTCTCTCTTGTTGATTGGCTCTTGGGACTTTGGTAGTTCACTTGACCTCTCTAGCCTTCAGTTTCTTCCTCCTTTAAAAAAAAAAAGAACATTATACTTATTATACTCAAGAACCCAAAGTCTCTTCTAGGTAAAAATTCTGAATTTGTATTAAGGATATCACAAGACTTAGATTTCTAGTCCTTTTAGACAAAAGAAGAAATTTGAAATAGAATTATAATATAATTAGCACTTCTGACCTAATCTAATAAGAGATTTGTATTGTGACCAGTAAGTGCTATTGACCATCCTCATATAGGACAAATAACTTATCGAGCATTTATTCAGTGCCTCTGTGCTAGGCTCTGATGATGCAAAGAAAAACAAAACAGTCCTTACCCTCAGAGAGCTCATATTCTATTGAAGAGAGACAACATGTACACAGATAAGAAAATACAGAGTGATTTTGTGAGGGGAGGAAAACAATATTAATTTCCTGGGGAAGGGTGTGGAAGAGTGGAATCAGGAAAGATGTCATATGGGAAGTACCATTTGAGTTGTTCCTTGAAGTGGGCTAGAGAGTCTAAGAGGCTATTGATTCTATTTGATATTGATTCTAAGAGGTAAGGATGGAAATTATTCCGGACTTGGGGGACAGCTTATATAAAGATATAGAAGGGGAAGATGAAAGGTTATGTAGAGAAATCAAATGGGCCAGTCTGGCTAAAATATAGAGGCCATGACAGAGAGTAATGTGAAATCAGAAAGATAAGTTGAAGTTGGATTCTGAAGGACAAGAGTTAGAGTGTGCTAAAGGGAATAGGAACCTACTGACACTCCTTGAGCGTGAGAGTGACACGATCAGACCAATGCTTTAGTTATATTAATTTGCCAGCAATGTAGAAAATGGATTGGAGAAGAGATTGGAAGAAGGGTGATCAGTTGGAATGTTATTGTAATAGTCCAGGAAGGGATGATGAGGGTCTGAAGGAGGGTGGTAGCTAGTGAGTGGGGAAAAGGGGATAGATGAGAGACGAGTGATGGAGGTATAATTGACAAGACTTGGTGACTGATTGGAAATGGTTGTTATTGTTTGTCCTTTGTTCTTGAAGCGGACCATGACATCAGGAAGATGATGCCATGACTAGCAAGTGAATTGAATTTAAGTGAGGGAGAGCTATGCAAGGTCACCGGCCTCACTTTCTCCTTCAGAGCCATCTCGGGCTGGTGGCAAGATATAGATCAGGATGACTGCAGATGGCCCGAACTGGAAATGGTAGAGTGAGAGTGAATGGATAATTGAGGATTCTTTTTAGTTTGCTCACCACCTGGTAATTAAATGAATGGTGGTGCTTCAACAGAAATGGGCAAATTAGGAAGAAGGGTGGTTGTCAAGGGAAAAGACAATGAATTCTGTTGAATTTGAGATGCCTATAAGGCACCTAAATGGAGATGTCCACCAATCAGTTAGTGATGGGGTGGCTGGAGCCCAGTCCCTGAATAAGGGGAGTGATTAGGGCTAAATTTAGTCACTTCTCTAGAAATAATCACTACAGAAGCTGATATTATTGTTGCTGTTCATCCTTCATTCCTCAAAGACCAATGACATCACAAGGGTGATGTCTTGACTTGCAAGATAAGATCACCAAGAAAGAAAGGTATAGAGGGAAAAGAGAAGAGGACCCAGGACAGAGCATTGGAGTACATAGTGGGAGGCACATCCATGATAATGAGCCAGAGGACGCTGGGAAAGAGTAGTCAGACAGGTAGGAAGAGAACTAAGAGTCATAACTAATGTCATGAAAACCCAGTCCCAAGAAAGTATTCCAGAGAAGGGGCTGGTTAATAGTGTCAAGTGCTGCATGTGGGTAAAGAAGGATGAGGACAGAGAAAAGACCATGTAACAATGTAGCAATAAAGTGATTGTTGGTAATTTTGGAGAGAATAACTTCAGTCAAATGATGGGGTTGGAAGCCGGATTGCTAGACCTTGAGAAGTTATGAGGCGAGGTAGCTGAGCCAGCAAAAATAGACAAGTACTAATGGGACTGTCAGCAGATGAGGAACAAAAGACATATAGGAGGAATAGCTATGAGATGGCAATTTCTTTGCTATCCTAGCATTTTAACGGGGTAGCTAGGTAACAGAGTAGAGTGCTGGGCCTGGTGTCAGGAAGAATCTTTCTGAGTTCAAATCTGGTCTCAGACACTTACTAGCTGTGTGACTCTGAGCAAGTTACTTAGCCCGATTGCCTCCTCACTCCCCCTTAACATTTATTAAGCTTCTATGACATACTGTGCCCTGCATTGTGCTAAGCAGCAGTAATATGAATGAAAAAGAGACAACTCCTGCCCTTAAGAAACTTACAGTCCTTTGGGGGAAGACAATACATAAAAGGAAATGGAACAGGGTAGAGAGAGAAGGTATGCAGCACAGGGCATGACGAAGTCCAGAGGAGAGCAACTGGATGTGAAAGGTCAACATGACTGGCCTGGGTCCTCTCCTTAAATGGAAGTTCTGGGAGGTTCTCTCCACCCTTCAATCATAGGTAGGGGCCTCATGGCAGAGGATACTGATGAGTGGTGAATTCCATGGCTGACATTATCTTTTAGGATGGAGAGATTTCTGGGGCATGATAAAGATATCCAGAGGAATGCTACTTTTCTATTTGTCATTCTGCTTTGCTTAACTGTTTTTCTTTCTTTTTTTTTTTTAAGTGAACCAACACATTTATTTTCTGCTCAGGGCCTATACATTAAGTAAATGAACATCACATTGAAAACTTGAAGCAGGCTTAATCTTTCTAAAGAAAATTCTGAGGTATAATATTATAAATTGATTAAAAATCTAACAGCAGCAGTTCCCTAGTTGCACACATGGTTTTTAAAAAAACATTACTGCCATTTCCCAGTGACTCTCCTATTTCCTTTCCCCAGTAGAAACCCCAACTCCCTTTGTAACAAAGAGGTGTAGTTTGCTTAACTGTCTTTCTTTGATATAAGGGAAAGTTCAGTAATGAGGGCAAGTTGGAGAAATATAGTTATTTGAAAATAATTGTAGGGGCAGCTAGGTGGCACAGCGGATAGAGTACCAACCTTGAAGGAGGACCTGAGTTCAAATTTGACCTTAGACCAAACACTTGACACTTACTAGCTGTGTGACCCTGGGCAAGTCACTTAACCCCAAGTGCTTAAAAAAAAACAATTGTGTGTAAAAAACCCCCAAAAGCAAAAAACTGTATTTTAAAAGCATATTAAAAGAAAAATACTATTATTTAATATTTCTAGATCATATGTGTATGTATATATGTATGTGGATTTACATATATATATATATATATGTATATGTTATATTATGTATATATGTATATATTATAGGCTCCCATCTATTAGCTCCAATGAAGTCTTCCTCCAGCAAGGCATCATGGTATGGAGGCGACACTGAATTTTTAAAAGCTGTACCAACAGAAAACAGGATTTGAGAGGGTCTGCCACGGTGGAAATGTTTTAAGTATGAATCAATGGCAGACTGAGTATCTGTTGTCCAAGGGTCAACTACGTTCAGAGATGTTCATCATTGACTGTTGGTTGCCAGATGATGCTTTTTCAGCCCCAGCACCTTATGCAGATCTGTAATGGGCCTCGAATGATCAGGGATTTTGTTGCCCTGAGGATATTACAGATCTTTTGAATTATTTAAGTAAAAAGACATATTCAAGGGGGTAATGGTAAACATTTGGCTCTCTGAAAAAAACAAAATGGATCCACAACACACTTTGAAGTTAAGTCTGAATCATTAGCATTTTCTTAATCACTTTCTAAGTCTAGATCAGAGGTCAACAAAGCCTGATACCTTTCTACAGCCTATATTTGTACACAGTCAATCAATAACCACTTATTAAGTGCCTACTGTATGCCAGGTGCTATGCTAAGCACTGGGGATCCAAAGAGAGGTAAAAAACCAGTTTTTGCCCTCAGGGAGTTCACAATCTAATGGAGGAGATGATCTGCTGACAAATATGTAGAAGCAAGGCATATACAAGAGAAGTTGTTTGTTGTTTTGTCCTTTATTCTCAGAGGACTGTGACATCAGGAAGGTCTAGGAAATAATTAAAAGAGGAACGGTACTAGAAGTAAGAGGGATTAGGA
The DNA here is from genome assembly GCF_003287225.1 of Phascolarctos cinereus. Classification (NCBI taxonomy): domain Eukaryota; kingdom Metazoa; phylum Chordata; class Mammalia; order Diprotodontia; family Phascolarctidae; genus Phascolarctos; species Phascolarctos cinereus. The sequence goes on along the minus strand of NW_027555847.1, from coordinate 567,500,687 downwards.
AAGGCTTCCAGTAGAAGATGGGATTTTAGTTTCAACTTGAAGGAAGCCAGGGAAGGCAGTAAGAGAGATGAGGAGGGAGAGCATTCCAGAAATGGGGAGCAGCCAGAGACAATGCTGGGAGCCAAGAGATGGAGGAACAAAGAGATGGAGTGTCTTGTTTGTGGAAGAGCAAGGAGGCAGATGTCACTGGATTGAAGAGTATGTGGCAAGGAGTAAGGTAGAAAGGTCAGGGGAAGCATAGGTCAGGAAGATCTTCAAAGCCAAACATCGGATTAGCATGGGTTGGATTTGGTCTCAGGCTGTAATCTGCCAACTCTTGGTCTAGCAATCAACCAAATAATAAATCAAGCCCTAATTTATAGCATTTGCTGATTTTCTAGGTGTGAATGCTCATACTGAAAATGTAACAATTGGCTGGAGCTGGTACAAGTTGGCTTCTGCATCACATAGAAAGTCCAGTCTTTAAGGGGGTCCACTTTCACTTGGTTTGTGATGATACCTCCACAAGGCCAGAGCAGAGGAGATCTTAAGCAATCGAAGAAGATACAAGCTTCACATTTGTTTGCTATGATTTTTTAAAATTGTTGTTGTATTCTTCCTGTCAGCAGAGTTTATCGTATTACATTTCTGTGTTTGCCTGGAAAAGAATCAGAGAATGTGAGATCTGGGAGGGATCTCATGGGTCATCTAGGTCAAGCCTCTCCTGTTACAGATTAGGAAATGAAGGGCCAGAGAGAGTGAGGTCATTTAATAAAAATATCTAGCTTATCTATAGCACTTTAAGGTTTGCAAAGCACTTTCCATATATTATACCTAGCTAGAAATTGGCAGAACTGGCACTTACTTAGGTATAATTCTTCTGACTTCCAGTCCAAAAGTGCTTCCTCCTACACTATGAAAACTGTATCAGCACATGTGCGCAATGTACAGGAGCTAATGAAGATGAAGGCATGCTTTAAGAACAATAGTTCTTTGCTCTGTTCTAATCCTCATATATTCCTGTACTTCCAGGGTGAAACTTGGCAGATGAGAACAATTTGTTCCAACAGCCATGATGTCAGCTGAAACGGGCACTGTGGAATGCTTAGAACTTAGGTAGATATCGAAGACACCAAGGTCATCCACTGCATCCTGGCCATTGCCAGTTGTCTTGATTTTTGTCTTGCTACTGGACCTTGATGACTTTGTTTTTATTTTTTGTTTGTTTGTTTTTTGGTTGGGCAGTGGGAATTAAGTGACTTGCCCAGAGTCACACAGCTAGTAAGTGTTCTGTGTCTGAGGCTGGATTACCTTAATGACTTTGGAAGAGAGAGTGAGGCTAATAATTTTGTGCAACTCTGCCTCACTTAAATCCAATTCATGCACAAATCAAGATGTCACCCTGTGATGTCATTGGTCCTCTTAGAAAACAAAGGACAAACAACAAATTCTGGTGATCTCATAGGATTGTAGGATTTAGAACTAAAAGGGGCCTTAGATATCGTGGGCAGCTAGGTGGCTCAGGGGATAGAATGCTGGGCCTGCAGTCAAGAAGACTCATCTTCCTGAGTTCAAAACTGGCTTCAGACACTTATTTGCTATGTGACCCTGGGTAAGTCACTTGACCCCATTTGCCTCAGTTTCCTCATCTGTAAAATGAGCTGGAGAAGGAAATGGGAAACCCACTTTAGTATCTTTGCCAAGAAAGCCCCAAATGTGTCATGAAGAGTTGGACATGACCGAAAAATAACTTGACAATAGTTATCAAATTAAAAAAAATGTTCACAGACTTAAGGATAAGAACCACTGAACTGGATGATTTCTAAGGTCCCTGTTGGTTAAAATCTATGAAATTTTGATCCTAAGTCTTCTAAACATTCCCAGTTTCATCAGTTGATCATTATATGGCACTGGATCCAGTCCGCTTATCATCCAGTTGTCTTCTCCTGCACATGCTTAAACTTGTCAACAGCTTTCCTAAAATGTTGTTTTACCTTCCTTCCCTCTTTTCAAAACTGGAGAACAATGGGTATAGAATGACGCACATACTACCAGACATGATTGACGTATTTACTTGTTTTTACTGAACCGCTTTATTTTTATCCTTCCTTGGAAAATGTTTGTTACAGGGAATGGGTCTCTGTGTAGGGTTTGGGACATGGGAAACAAAGGGTACTAATAAAATACGATTTTTCAAAAAAAATGAATCAAGTGCTAATGGTGCTAAGAACTCAACACGATTCTCCAGATGTGGTCTGACTAGGGAAGAATACAGTGTAACCTTCTTTGTGGAATTTTCTACTTTTAGTTTGCCAAAGAATTTGTTGGGCTGCCTCATTTCTGACTCCTACGCAGTGGGGTCTGAGCCATAACCCACTAATCCATTAATAAGTCATACCTGTTTATTTGACATTTGCATTCAAGCACTGAGTAGCCACTGCCTACTTATGATTACTGAGTTGTAACAATTAAAAAGTCCTCAGTTCACCTTTTAAAATTCCTCCTGAAATGAGATTCAATTAAGATTTTTGTGCACGTACTAAGCTATGAATCAGCCTTACACAATAGAGAAATTCTATAAAACATAGCCAACATACATTACAAACTTCATAGAATCACGGATTTGGAACTGGTGGTAACCTTAGAAGCTGTTAAACTAGAACTCCTCCTTTTGAATATTTTTTTCTTCTTTTAGTTAGGCAATGGGGTTAAGTGACTTGCCCAGGGTCACACCGCTAGTAAGTGTTATGTGTCTGAGGCTGACTCCAAGGCTAGTGCTCTATCCACTGTGCCACCTAGCTGCCCCTAGAACTCCTCCTTTTACAGATGGGGTAAATGAGTTCCCGGGAAGTTAAAGACTTACCCAAGCTCATATAATGATCAGAGGCAGAATTAGAACTCAAGTCATCTGACTCCAGAGTATAGAGTCATTGTATTCTTTCCTTAATAGGAATAGTAAAACTCAATGAACAAGTCATACCTTATAGCTTTGTCTCATAAAAGCCTCCCAGCTCTTTGCTGGTAGCATCAAATCAGGATAAAAACCTACCATCACCAATGCATCATCAACTATCATATGGAGCCTATAAGCAGGTATTGTGGCATCTGCTAAAATAACCTTTTCTCCTACAAAATAGCAGAAGATGGAATGAGGCAGGAGTACCTTAGGTGAATCTCAGGTACCTTACTGCATTCTATTGCTTGTACCAAGGTTGAAAAAAATTGCTTGTGGGTGCATGCAGAGTAGAGATACTCAAGTACAAGGCTCTTGTTAGATTGCTGTCACAGACACACACACACACACACACACACACACACACACACACACTTCAATTATTTGAAAAGGGATTAGAGTTATTCTACATGGTTTTGAAGGGCAAAACTAGGAATAATGGATACAAGTTGCAGAGGGGCAGGTTTAAGCTTGATGTAAAGAAAAACTTCCTAACAATTAGAGTTCTCCCAAAGCCCATCACCTTGAGAGGTGGTGGGTTCCCCCTCATTGAAGATCTTCAAGCAAAGACTGGATGAGCACTTCTTGGAAATGTTATAGGGGGGATTTTTGCTCAGGTTAACATCCTTCCAACTCCAAAATTTTCTGATTCTGTGAAAATTTGCCTCCCTTAACGTAGCCCAAAATGGTAGCTCTTGTTTGTTTGACTGCCATATCATACTGTTGATTGACATTGAGCTTATGCTGTCCATTCTGGAGAGCAATTTGGAATTATGCCCAAAGGGCTATAAAATTGCATATGCTTTGATCCAGCAATACCACTACTAAGGCGGTATCCTAAAGAGATAAAAAGGGAGGGGGAAGGACCTATTTGTACAAAAATATTTATAGCAGCTTTTTTTGTAGTGGCAAAGAATTGGATATTGAAGGGATGCCCATCTTGGGGTATAGCTGAACAAGTTGTGGTATATGATTATAAAGGAACATTACTATTTTTTAAGGAATGATGAGCAGAATGATTTCAGAAAAACTTGGAAAGACTTATATGAACTGATGCAAAGTGAAGTGAGAAGAACCAGGAGAACATTGTACACAGTAAGAGCAATGGTGTACAATGGTTAACTATGAATGACTTAGCTGATCCAAGACACTTCCAAAGGACCCATGATGAAAAATACTATCCACCTCCAGAGAAAGAACTGATTGAATCTGAGAGCAGATTGAAACATACTATTTTTTACTTTCTGTATTTTTCTTCATGGTTTTCTCCCCTTTGGATCTGTGTCTTCTTTCACAACAAGATTAGTATGGTAATATGTTTTGCGAGATTGAACATGGATATCAAATTGCTTACTGTCTCAGAGAGGGAGAGAGAAAAATTGGACTCAAATTTAAAAAAATAATGAATGTTAGCAATTGTCTTTACACACAACTGGGGGAAAAATAAAATATCAGAAAAAACCCAAAAGAATTTATGTTGTCTAGCCATATCTTCCTCAATTTATATATATGAGGTTGATGTTTTGATCCCAAATGTAAACTATAAAGTTTTGCTCATTAAGTTTCATCTTAATCTATTTGGCCCATCATTATAAGGGTCTAAACCTTTTTGGAGCCTAACTCTGTCATCCAGTGTGTTAACTCTATGACTCACCTTCTTGTCACCTGCAGATTTGAAAAGCATGTCAACTCTGTCTTCACTGAAGTCATTGATGGAAGTATTAAACAGGGTAGAGAAAAGGATGGGTCATGTGGGCACTTACCAGCAATCAAGTTGACTTCAGCCAATTAAGAACTCTTACTGGGTCCTAGTCATTCCACCAATTTTAAATTCATAGGGTGGTACCATTATCTAGTCTACAACTCTCTGTCTTGACCACAAAGACAGAGAGATTTTGTAACATGTTTGGCTAAAAGTCTGTTTATATTATGTCATTCTCCTGACCTACCAGTCTAATTAGCCCATTAAAAAAAGAGTGTGGCATAACCTATTCTGTTTTATAGATATAAATTTCAATGAACAAGTATTTATTTCCCCCTATTTAAAAAAAAAAGAAAAACAGGACCATCAAAATAAACATGCATAGTGAATAAAAAATAAAATCTTACATTATTGTTATCCATGTCTCATTTTTCATCTTTACTTATCACCTCTCTCAGGAGGCAGGTAGTATGCATCATCATCCATCCTTTGGAATCATGACTGCTCTTTGCAGTGATCAAAGTGCTCAAGTCTTTCAAAGTCATTTGTCTTGTCTATGTTGTTTTTGCATACATTCTTCTTCTATTCTTACTTGACTTTGTATCAATTCATACAAATTTCCCAGGTTTTTCTGAAACCATTTCTTTTGTCATTTCTTATAGCACAATAGTATTCCATCACAGTCATCTACTATGATTTGTTCAGCCATTCTGCAATGGGTGGGCACCCCCTTAGTTTTCAATTCTTCTCCACCACTAAAAAGGCTGCTATAAATGTTTTTTATTTGGATATATTTCCTTTTCCTTAGGTCTCTTTGGGATATAGATCTTGAGTCCAAGGGTATGCACAGTTTAGTGGTTTGGGGCAGGGTATGAGTTCCAAATTCCTTTCCAGAATATGTGGACCAACTCATTGGCTCCACCAATGGTATATTAATGTGCCTGTTTTTCTGCAGCCCCTCAAAAACAGTTGTCTTTTTCCAGTCTTTTTGCATTTTAATCTTTGATCCAGTAACTCTGGCCTCTTGGATGACAAGATATTCCAACTCTTGGCTCTGGGCATTCTCTCTGGCTGTCCCCCATGCCCGGAACATTCTCTTTCCTCCATTCCACCTACTGTTCTCCTTAGGTTCCTTTAAACCCTGTGAAAAATCCCTTCTTTTACTAGAAGCCTTCCCCAGCCCCTATTAATTCTAGTACCTTCTCTCTGTTAATTATTTCCACATTTATCCCATTTATATAGCTTGCTTTATATGTATTTGTCTCCTCGATTAGATTGTAAGCTCTTTGAGCACAGGGACTGTCTTTTGCTTCCTTTTGTTAGCTCTGTGCCTGGCATATGGTAGGAGCTTAATAAATGCTTGATTGATTAACTGAAGCAGGAAGAGCCTTGAGGTAGAGATCACTTAGGAGGCTGTTGCAGTAATCTTGGTGAGAGGAAATAAGAGCTTAAATTAAGGTGGTGCCTCCATGAGTTGAAAGAACATTCATTACTTGTGCCCCTCAGGCCTTGTAAGTTCTCTTTGGTGGGATCATTTGTCAGCATGTGAATCACCAGGTATGGGTAGTGACTATAGAGTTGGCAAGTCTGTGTCACATCCTGGGCATGTCATTTCTTGGGATGTAACATCTCCAGATCTCTTTATTGGTAAAGGCAATTCAACAATTGGCTGCCTTATTACCCCTCGACAGGGAGTCATCATTCACCATTACTCACCCCTTCTTCCTCTGACCCTTACTAGATGACCTCTTACTAGTGGCTTCTGTGAATCGATATCATTCCTTACTTGGAGTACACAAAGCTGTGTCCTCTGACCAGCCCCAGAGCATCAGTCCAGACCATGCTGCATATCCCAACTAGCCATCTACCCTGGTCATCTTTTCGTCTGGCATGGCATAGCATTTACCACATTCTCTCCTTGCCCTCTTTTCCCCTCCCCTAGAACAATTTCCCCCCCTGGACTCAGTAATCAAATCAATACTACTTTACTACTATTGTTCCTAGAAAAGTCAGGTCAATTGACTGTCCTAGGAATCTCCTGACCATCCCTGTGACTCTCCAGGCATTCCTGCCTGGTACTGTCTTACTTTTGTATTTGTATAGCCTGGGCTTCTAAACATTCCCAGTTCTAACATGGAGCTGGCCTTGAGAGGTCTTTGAGCATGCTCAGTTTGTCTAACATGTAGCCTCTCTAATCCCAGTTCCCTGGACAGAGAAGGTGAACCTAAGTTAAAAACTCAGTTCATGGAGCACCAAGGACTAACCGATATTCCTGATCCCTTCTGGCTTGGAATTTTCTCATTTATTTATTTTGCATCAGCTAGTGAAACTGATCGCCTTCTACCCTTGGTCTATCCTTGAGGTCTGTGACATGGTCCTATGACAATGGTCCTGTGAAGAAATGGCTTTTCTCCTATTTTTTTCCTTTGTACAAAGGAAGAGAAAAATGCCAAGAGGGCAAGGAAAAATCTGGAGTTCTGCAGCAAGGAAATATAATTAGATAATTAGACTTCTGTTTGTTTATTAACCTCTATTTCTATCTGCTTTAGAACATGTCAGGGAAGTGGGAATTGCCAGGTAAAGTCATCTGAGCAGATCCAGTGGGATGAACATCCTAAGTAAATCAAGCCTCAAACATTTGTGATAAATATGAGTTTGCCATCACAGTTACCTAAAAAGCTAGTCAAGAGAGCTGTGAAGAAAAAAAAAGAAATAGAAAGTGAATTGCATTTCTAGCTTCAAGCAGGTACAGAAGACAAGAATTTTGTAGTGACTTGCAGAGAGTGTATGCTATGTTTATGGGTTTCCCTTACAACATCAGGTAGTATCTATATATGAACAAAATGCACATTGATCTTAAGTGAAAGAGCTGGAGGAATATATTTCAAACTTTTCAGAATATTAGGGAGAATGAAATGTTTCTTTTTTTTTCTTGAGAATGAAGTGTTTCTTGAGAGAAAGAAGTACTTCTAGGTACTAATCTAGGAGGAAGCAATGAAGAAAAAGGATCATCTTGGGCAAAGGGAAATACTGATTTTGGGTCAAGAAGTCAGAAGGTGGAAAAATATGGCTAAAAAAATAAGAGAACTTCTATGGCAGGGTAGCTGGGCATCTCAGGAAGAATGAAAGACCCCACTGGAGCAAACTTTTTAACTTTAGAGCTAGAAGAGACCTTAGTGCAAGCCTTCGTTTTATAGACAAGAAAACGGAGAACCAAGGAAAGAAAAGTAATATACTCTTTCTTCCATGTTTTAATACTTGATTTTATACTTGATTCTGATCTTTTCATGGGTTTTAGTTATGTGTGTCCAAACAAAAATATAAGCTAGTTGAAGGCAAGAGTATTGACTCCCAGAAATAATAACAGATAATGTTCACTAATGTTCACTACCCCCACTGGTTCATATGCATACAACAACTTTTGAATCTTCTGTCTCCAACTGTTATCAAGGCCAAGGTATGGGCCCCATCATTACAGCATGAATGGAACCTTTAATAGCCAACTTAGAAGTCTTCTCTCTCCTTGGAGACCTACCTCCATTTCTCCATTTGGATTACGATTTTCTACAGGAAGCCTTTTCCAGCTCCTTTTAATTCTAGTTCCTTCCCTTTTAAAATTATTTCCTATTTATCTTGTATAAAGTTTGTACTTACTTGTTTGTTGCCTCTCCTATTAGATTATGAGCTCCTTGAGGGTAAGAATTGTATTTTTCCTCTTTTTGTATCCCTAGCACTTAGCAGAGCCTGGCACTTAATAAATGTTTATTGATGTTAATTTCAATTGGACTTCATCTGTGTAAAAATGTGTAAGAAGGTCCATAATATAATTTATATGCCAATATACCATCTCAAAGATTACTCTGGGAATAAAGATCGTTATTTTTTGGGAAGAGGTTGTGGGGGAAGTGGGGAGTAAGCGGGAGAAGATCCCCGGAAAGTGAGGCGAGGTTTTTTTTTTAATATTAGAAACTCTAGGAACTTTTAACTCTCAACTAAGAGTCTTTTTTCCACTAGATCACATACCCTGAAGGAGTCTGAATGGGGAGACTGGTTATCGTAATCCTTGCTGGCAGAGTTACTTAATAGCACTTATTTATAGAAAGCATTTATTTATAGAGGGTGGAACTTCTATAATAATGAACCACTGACATTTTCTCCCAGGTCATTTTCCTTGTTGCAACCCGAAGGTAAAATGATCCACATTAATACCACAGCCCAATCTGCCAGGCTAATGCAAAGGGCAAAAGTGGGAATCCCCGAAGCTCCAGGGAGAGCGCGTCGTGCCAGGCGGGTGGAGTGAGCAATGCCTGCTGCAGATAGCCGGAAACCCAGCCACTGGCTTCTTGCTGGAGCCCTGACCTCAGGCCCAGAGCTCTGGATGGGGAGGAGCTGGTCTGACCCAGAGGTGACCTTCTGGGGAGAAACTGGCCCAGTCTCTTCCGGGAGAACTTTCTCTTTACTCTACTCTGCTTGTAGGGGGACCCGGGAGCGTAAGCCAGGACTGCGTGCGGGGCCGGGGCGAGTGGGATCCGGAGATGGGGCGGCTCCAGTTTAATAGAGAAAGGAATCATTCCCTAAAGAGGAAAGATCCCATCTGTGGATGGAAAGGAAAGAAAGTCTCTGATTTGTACTGACACTGCAAGGAAGGGCTTCCTGATTCTTGAGTCAGTTCTTTCTAGCTTCTCCAAAGAGCCTCCCTACTCCCTTTCACCACCAGCTTCTAGATCTAGCTCTTTGAGAGAGCTGGAGAGAGAAAAACTTGAGCGGGACCTGGGGAAGGTGGTTTGGAGTTCTCTAAGTCCAGGATTCTGAAGGCTGACATAGTCTCTGTCAGTCTCTCACTCTCTCACTCTCTTTCTCAGTCTCTCTCTCTTTGTCTCTTTCCCTCCCCTCCCCTCTTTCCCCTCCCCTCTCCCTTCTCTTGTCTTCTCTTCTTTTCTCCTCCTCCTCTCTTCTCTCCTCCTCTCCTCCTCCTCTTCCTCCTCCTCCTTCTCCTTCTTCTTCTTCTTCTTCTTCTTCTTCTTCTTCTTCTTCTCTTCTTCTTCTTCTTCTTCTTCTTCTTCTTCTTCTCTCTTCTTCTTCTCTTCTTCTTCTTCTTCTTCTTTTCTCTTCTTCTCTCTCTCTCTCTCTCTCTCTCTCTCTCTCTCTCTCTCTCTCTCTCTCCCCTTCTTCCACTCCACTTCCCTCCTTTCTCTCTCCTGCTCCCCCCCCCACCACTGTATACACAATTCTGTAGCAGAGACATCACTTTCTTTGCCTTCTTGAATTTTTCCATGACTTTTCGGGTCCCAGACATTTCATGTCTTCCTCCTGTCCCCATCTTGTCTTTCCCTTTCTTCCATTCTCCATCTCTGTACATACAGGTGTATGGGTATACAGGAAATATCATTGCTAGAACCTAGCACACCCTGTAGGGATAGTGGTATGATTTTTTTAGGGAAGAGGCAATCAAAATTTTGGTGAAAAGCTAATTCATTAAATAAATAACCAACAGGGTTGTTTTTCAGGTTGGTTGATACGACTGTGAGCAAATTAATTCACTTTTCTGTATCTCAGTTTCCTCATCTATAAAATGAAGGAGATGGGCTCAGTAACCTCCAATGTTCCTTCCCACTCTAAATGTATAATCCTATGATCTTGAGACCTTTTACAATCCTGATGGTGGGGCCTCTGAGACCCATCCCCTTCCCACAAATACTCGATGAATGTAAGATTCACTGTTGTGCCTCTGGGAGAAGAAATAAGCTCCTCTGTTTAGCATTTTAAACCTTTCACAATCCAATTACCTGTCCAGACTTATTACACATTATTTTCCTTTGCCTGGAGAAGGAAATGGCAAACCACTCCAGTATCTTTGCCAAGAAAACACCATGCCCAGTGTTGGTATGTTATAGTTCACGGGGTCACAAAGAGTTGGACATGACTGAATAACTAAACAACAACAACAAACTTCCCTTTGCAGCCTTTGAAAACTCATTACAAATTGCTCCTCTTCACACACTCTATGCCAGACTGCTCTACTTTTTGCTCCTCATCTCTTTGCTTTTGCACTCACAGGCTCCATGCTGGGAATGCATTTCCTTCTAATTTTCAAATTTTAGAATATTCTTGTAATTGTAATTGTTGTTCAGTTGTGTCTAACTCTTTGTGACCCCATTTGGGGTTTTCTTGGCAAAGATACTGGAGTGGTTTTCCATTTCCTTCTCCAGCTCAATTTACAGATAAGGAAAATGAGGCAAACAAGGTTAAGTGACTTGCCCAGGGTCATACAGCTAGTAAGTGTTTGAGGAAACCAGATTTGAACTCATGAAGATAAGTCTTCCTGACTCTGGGCCTGGCACTTTATCCGTTGTGGTACCTAGCTGCTGATGGCTAGAATATCCCAGCTTCTTTCAAAGTTCATAACAAGGATACCTCCTATACGAAGCATTTTCTGAAGCTCCTCAGCTGCTAGTGACTCCCATGCACTCCAAATTACTTTGTATATTTTTGTATTTATTTAGATGTATACATATTGCCTCTGACAGAATAATCTCCTAGAAGGCAAGAATGATATCAATTTTTGTCTTTGTACTGACAGTGTCCAGCATAGTGCCTGCCATATATTTTTGGTGAGCTGGCCTTCTGATTTAATTGGCATAGGAAACAGCCAAGGGGAGAATGCCCTTTACCAAAGCAAATCATTACCTACTCTGCAACTTAAAGTCTGGTGCTCTGAGAAGTTAAATAACAGGATCATAAGGACCTAGATGTGGATTTGAAAGAGATCTCAGGGGGGCAGAGCCAAGATGGCAGGAGTAAAAATAGTGACTTGCTTGAGTTGTCCCCCAAGCCCCTCCAAATACCTGTAAAAAATGGCTCTAAACAAATTCTAGAGCAGCAGAACCCACAAAAAGACAGAGTGAAACAAATTTCCAGCCCAAGACAACCTAGATGGTTGATGGGAAAGGTCTGTTGCACCAGTCTGGGAGAGGAGTACAGTTCAGTGTGGGCCGCACAGGCAAAGACAGAGCCTCAGAGAACCTGGAGCAGTCCTCAGGGTACTGAATCACTGGCAGTTGTAGTGGTTTCCAGACTTCTCAACACACAAACCCAAAGACAACTTAGAAAGTCAGTAGGAAAGGTCTATCAGACCTGGGTGAGAGAGGAGCGTGGCCTGGCCCCAGTCCTGGAACAGCCCCAGGGTGGTGGCTGCTTCTGGGGCTCTTGGCTCACAGACAGAGGGGGTACTGAGCAGCTGATCAGAGGGGGATTGCAGTGACCTCTTTGCTGGTGCTGAGGCAGGATTCTCTTGCTCTACCCATGCGTGGATCTGGGTCACAGTTCTGGGTGGCGGTTCTGGGGCAAGGAGGAGCATTGGTGTGGTAGAGCTTGTGGTGGTGATGAAGAAGAAATCCTTCTCACAGTTCCAAGGCAGAAAAGAGTAATTGTGGTCACTCATAGACCAGAGCACAGGCCAGGAAAGGAGTAAACACCTTGCCTTTGATCATACCACCTTGGAAAAATTGAAAATTTACAAGTCCATAGAAGTATCTCTGAAAACAGCTGTACAAAACCCCTGAAGCTTGAGGCAGTACATCCTCCACATAGGAATCAGACCCCTACCTTAACAAAGAGTTTAAAAGTCAAGTAATTGGCTGGGAACATGAGCAAACAGTGCAAAAAAATCCTTCAGACCACAGAATCTTACTTTGGTGACAAAGAAGATCAAAACATACAACCAGAAGAAGACAACAAAGTCAAAGCTCCTACATCTAAGGCCTCCAAGAAAAATATGAATTGGTCCCAGGCCATGGTAGAGCTCAAAAAGGATTTTGAGAAGCAAGTAAAAGAAGTAGAGGAAAAACTGGGACAAGAAATGAGAGTGATGCAAGAAAATCATGAAAAATGAGTCAACAGCTTTCTAAAGGAGACACAAAAAATACTGAAGAAAATAGCACCTTAAAAACAGACTAGACTAAATGGTAAAAGAAGTAAAAAAAAAAAAGACAAGGAGAAGAATGCCTTAAGAAACAGAACTGGCCAAATGGAAAAGGAAATCCAAAAGCTCACTGAAGAAAATAATTCCTTAAAAATTAGAATGGAGCAAATGAAAGCTAATGACTTTATGAGAGATCAAGAAATTATAAAACAAAACCAAAAGAATGAAAAAATAGAAGACAATGTGAAATATCTCATTGAAAAAACAACTGGCTTGGAAAACAGATCCAGGATAGATAATTTAAAAATTATTGGACTACCTGAAAGCGATGGTCAAAAAAAAAAAGCCTATACATACATCATCTTTCAAGAAATTATCAAGGAAAACTGTCCTGATATTCTAGAACCAGAGGGTAAAATAGAAATTGAAGAGATCCCCAAAGAAAAACTAGGAATATTATAGCCAAATTCCAGAGTTCCTAGGTCAAGGAGAAAACATTGCAAGCAGCCAGAAAGAAACAATTCAAGTATTGTGGAAATACAATCAGAATAACACAAGATTTAGTAGCTTCTACATTAAGGGATCATAGGGCTTGGAATATGATATTCCAGAGGCCAAGGGAACTAGGATTACAACCAAGAATCACCTACCCAGCAAAACTGAGTATAATCCATCAGGGAGAAAAATGGATATTCAGTGAAATAGAGGACTTTTAAGCATTCTTGATGAAAAGACCAGAGCTTAATAGAAAATTTGACTTTGAAATATAAGACTCAAGAGAAGCATGAAAAGGTAAACAGGAAAGAGAAATCTTAAGACACTTATTAAAGTTGAACTGTTTACATTCCTACATGGAAGGATGATATTTGTAACTCATGAGACCTTTCTCAGTATTAGGGCAATTAGAGGGGGGAAAATATATATATATATATATATATATATATATATATGTATACATACACACATATACACACATACATATATATATATACACACACATACATACATATATACACACATACATATATATGTGTGTGTATATGTATGTATATATGTATATGTGCATACACACACACACACATATATATATACACACACACACACACACACACACACACACACACACACAGAGAGAGAGAGAGAGAGAGACAGACAGACAGACAGACAGACAGACAGACAGATGGCCCAGGGTGAGTTGAAGATGAAGGGATGATACCTAAAAAATAAAATTAAGGGGTGAGAGAGGATCATACTGGGAGAAGGAGAAAGGGAGAGGAAGAATGGGATATATTATCTCATATAAAACGACAAGAAAAAGCTTTTATAGTGGAAGGGAAGTGGGGGAAGATGAGAGGGAATGAGTGAATCTTACTCATTGGATTTGGCTTAAGGAGGGAATAATATACACACTCAATTGGGTAAGGAAATCTATCTTACCCTTCAGGAAAATAGGGGAGAAGGGGATAAGAGAGGGGGAGATGATAGAAGGAAAGGCAAATTGGGGGAGGGGGGGTAATCAGAAGCAAACATTTTTGAGGAGGGACAGGGTCAAAGGAGAGAATAGAGTAAATGGGAGGTGGGATAGGATGAAGGGAAATATAGTTAGTTTTTCACAACATGACTATTATGGAGGTGTTTTGCATGACTACACATGTATGACCTGTATTGAGTTGCTTGCCTTCTCAATGAGGGTGGATGGGGAGGGAGGAAGGGAGAGAATTTGGAACCCCAAGTTTTGAAAACAAATGTTAAAAATTGTTTTTATATACAACTGGGAAACAAGATATAAATGCAAATAAAAGGGGAAGGGAATAAGAGAAGAGGGGGGGTGATAGAAGGGAGGGCAGATTGGGGGAAGGGTATTCAGATTGCACACCATCTTGGGGTGGGGGGGAGGGGAGAGATGGAGAGAAAATTTGGAACTCAACATCTTGTGGAAGTGAATGTTGAAAACTAAAAATAAATAAATTAATTTTTAAAAAAGGGGAAAAAAAAGAAAGAGACCTCAGTGTCCATCTACTCCAACCCTCTCATTTTTTACAAATTGAGAAAACTGAGGCCCAGGGTAGTTAAGTGACTTGTCCAACGTTGTACAAGTAATAAACATCAGAGGTAGCATTTGAACTTATAAATCATTTTAAAATTTTTAATTATATATTTATTTTTGGTCATTCATTTAAAAACATTTTTGAGTCCCAAATTCCTTCCCTCCTTCCAGCTTCTCCTCCATTCATTGAGAAGGCAAACAAGATGTTATCAATTATACATGTGAAATCATGTAAAACTTACTTCCATATTAGCTGTGTTGCAAAAAAGTAAGAAAAATAAAGAAAGTGAAAACATTATACTTCAATTTGCAATCAGATTCTCTCTCACAGATAGTGAATCCTTCAGAATTGTCTTGGATCATTGTATTGATCACAGTAGCTAAGTCTTTCAGAGTTGATCATCCTTTCAATATTTGATGTTATTGTGTATAATGATCTCCTGGTTCTGCTCACTTTACTTTTCATCAGTTCATATAAGTCTACCCCAGTTTTTCTGAAACTACCCTTGAAGTTATTTCTTACTGCACAATAGTATTCTATCACAATCATATACCCAAATTTGTTCAGCCATTCCTCAATTGATGGACATCCCATCAGTTTCCAATTCTTTGCCACCACATAAAGTGCTGCTTATATATTTTTGTGCATATAGGTCCTTTTTAAAACCTCTTTGGGATACAGGTGGTATTGCTAGGTCAAAGGGCCCTTTGGGGATAGTTCCATACTGTTCTCCAGAATGTTCTCCAGTTCACAACTTCACTAACAATACATTAATGTCTCTCCTTTTTCCACATCTCCTCCAGCATTTGTCATTTTTCTTTTCTGACATGTTGGTGAGGTGGTACCTCATTAGAGCATTTTTTTCATATGACGATAGATAGCTTTGATTTCTTCATCTGAAAACTGCCTGTTCTTATCCTTTGACCATTTAACAATTGGAGAATGACTCATTCTTATTAATTTTACTCATTTCTCTATATATTTGAGACATGAAGCCTTTCTCATAGAAATTTTCCATAAAAATGTTTACCCCCAGTTTCCTGCTTTCTTTCTAATTTTGACTGCATTGGTTTTGTTTGTGCAAAAGTTTTTTAATGTAACATAATCAAAATTATCCATTTTACTTCCCATAATCCTCTCTATTTCTTGTTTGGTCATAAACTCTTCCCTTACCCATAGATCTGACAAGTAAAAATTTCAATGTTCTTCTAATTTATTTATGATAACACCATTCATATCTAAATGATGTACCCCTTTTGACCTTATTTTGGTATGCAGTGTGAGATGTTGGTCTATGCTCAGTTTTCCCAGACTACTTTCCAGGAATTTTTGTCAAATAGTGAGCTCTTGTCCCAATAACTGGGATCTTTGGGTTTATCAAACACTAGATTACTATGGTTATTTACTACTGACCAATTGGCAGGGGGTTTGCACGACACTGGCATGGAATTGGTATTACATTTATATAACATTACTGTGCAATGGGTGGGTGTTTAAACTTGTCGGCAAGGTTTGTGTGACACTGTCATGTAGTGGCATGTTGTTCACATGGAACAGATGGGTCATTTGTGTAGCATTGGTATGTAATCAGCATGATGTTTGGTGATAGCAGTTGGTGTCTATATGACATTGGCATGTAACAGGCATGATATTGGTGCATAACTGGCATAGAGCTTGTGTGATGGCAGATGTGTGACCTAGCCATGATGCAGCCATGATTTGTGTTCCTGTTAGCCTCCTTCCCTGTCTCTGACAGTAGCCCTCCCACAGTCTTCTATGTCCAAAAAGGCTCCCAGATATCCAGCACAAACAGGCAATGGAGGAGCCCTTCCTGTCCCCTGCCTAGCTCTCATCAGGTTCAGACCAGTCCTTCCTTCCTGAATGCCAGCCCTCCCCACCTTCTCCACCCCAGCCCAGAGCCCTTCTCCATTCTGACACTGGCTCATTACTCTTTTAATGGTTGTTGGTTTGGAATATTCTGCACACGGGCCGTAATAAACAATTGTTCATTTGAACCATAAGCATTAGTTAAGTTCTAAACATACCTTAGCCCTGCAAATAATGGAGTCAGAGTGGTTCATCTTTCTCCTTTTACTATTTCATTCCAAAGGAGAAAACCAAAACATCAATGCAATTTTTATTCAGGACATCACAACTAGAAGTAAGCATTTAATAAATGTTATGCAGTCGAGATTTGTTAGCTAATTTACTGTGTTGGTCTTCCTCTGTATACCCATGCATTTTAGGAGTAACCCAGACCTGGGATATCATTGGTGTTGGATGGGTCCAGTGAGGAATCCCCTCTGCCACTGCAGATAAGCATTTTCATTGCAACATGTAATCTTAGGGAATTGTCTTAAAGCAAAGTTCTGCCCCACCAAAGGACCTAAGAAAATATTCTTCTCAAAAAGAAACCAATTAATCACCAAATTAATGGCAGCACATTCATTTCAAAGAACCATTTCCTAATGACAGAAAAATCAGTTGCAAAAGGCCTGACTCCAGATGGATTTCAAGGTAATAGTTAACTATTTTCCTCAATGGGGGCTCCCAACACTAATCATGACGGTAAAAAACCATGCCTTTCATTTTCTCAGGTGATTATTGTACTCAGTCGACAAGCAGACAAGCATCTTACAGCTAAATCAGCCAGGCATGTGACTTTCTGCTTACATTCCTGGGGCCAGGAGTTACACACACTGAGTAAAGAATGTCATTTTTGCTTATTTTACTACCTGTGTAGCACTGAGCAATTGGTTATATTTTGTGGATTGTTAAGATGTTTTTATTCTTATCTACAAAGCTGCATTCTCTGGGGCTCTTTCCTTTCCCCAAAGATGCAGCTGTACTGGTTAGAAGGGTTGGTTCCCTTTGTGAAAATTCCCATGCTTTTGGGAATATTTTTTAACATGGACTATATTTATGCCCTAGGAGACACTAACCTTCATCATGACCATTTGACCACTAAAGAGGGGTCATTTCTCCAACAGCAATGGGAAGAATGAGAAAGTGACCTCAGGCAAGAAGTGAGAAACTGTGCTCAATTTGCTTTGATAAAGATTAAAACATTTATTTTCTTTGTCTTTAATCTTGCATTATAAGGAGTCTCAATGGTAGAACACATTAATGTTTCGCAGGCACCAAGGAACAAAACTTCTCTTCATTATTAGTATTTTTTTTAGGCGTAGGAGAGTAGATTATTTCTTCCACCACAAAAAATTGCTTAGGACAGAGAAGTCAGAGGCGCACACAATGATACAGAGAGCACAGCATCTCCAATAGCCCATCACACACATTAGATCAAGGTCCTCCTTCCCTGGTACTATGGAGATTACCAGAAGAAGGAGGCACTAGGTAAAACTAAAAACCTGAGAAGTGAGTATGATGGGCATATTGGAGTTGAGATCTCCAAAAACTAGTTAAGGACCCTTTCCCTTCAATCCTCAGGCCTTTATTCATTAAGCTGCTCACGGTTTTTAATTTGCATATTTTAAAAATCTACCTCATCCTTAGCATAAAATCATAACCTGTCATAGTTGATATGTTCTTTTTACACATCCTTAATTGTCAAGGGGATGGACTGTTCTGGGAAGAGTCAATGAGTAGCTTGCAGTACCATAGAGATAAAACAGGATGGAGATTTGAACCTTGGTCCAAAACACTATGTTGTTGGTTTGGGTTTTTTAAAATCCTTAATTGGTGCCTGATATGATTGAGAAAGAATCTTATTATTTTGATTTTTATCTTAAAGCTCTTCAATTGCAGAAAATATGGGAGGGACTGACCATCCCTCTAGGCTGCAGGAGTCTTAAATAAATGGTCTTAAGTGGCATGAGCAAGTTGGGTGAATTCAGAATGCTTTTTTTCAGAGGTAAATAGCTTTCTGCAGTGTTCTTTTCCTTTGGAAGCTGGTCTGCCCTTGATGAGGTTGAAGTATATTGATGAGCCATATCTTTCCTTTTCTTTTTTCCTCCTAGCATGGAGTTGTGGGGGATATGGGTAGCTAGGGAGTAGGTTTTCCCAGTGGGGAGAGAAATGTGTAGTTTAAGAAGGGTGGTCACTCCCATATTCCAAAGTTGGGAATGATAGGAGGAAGTTCTTCCAATTGTTTTTGCTTTCTACCTTAAACTACCCTGCCCCATCACTTGCTACCTCTGTGATCTAGAGAAAGTTACTAGGGAAAGTCTATACACCTCAGTTTGATCATTTGTAAAATGAGAAAGTTGATCACTAAGGTACGCACAGGTACTATGTGAACATAACAAAAGAATACTCCTTATGGAAATAAAGACAAACCTAAATAATTGGAGAAATATTAATTGCTTATGAGAAGCTGAAACAATATAATAAGAATGACAATGATACAATACTATTAAAATTAATTTACCTATTCAGTGCCATACTAATCAAACTATCAAAGGATTATTTATAGAGCTAGATAAAATAAAAATGAAATTCCTCTGGAGGGACAAAAGGTTAAATAATTCAAGGGAAATAAAGAAAAAAAATGGGAAGGAAGGGAGGGAGTACCAGGAGGGAGCTAGCACCACGTTATACTATAATGATACTAAGGCAGCTAGGTGGCATGTAGATAGAGTGCCAGGCCTGGAGTCAGGAAGACTCATCTTCATGAGTTCAAATCTGGCCTCAGACACTTACTAGCTATGTGACCCTGGGCAAGTCACTTAACTTCGTTTGCCTCAGTTTCTTCATCTGTAAAATGAGTTGGAGAAGGAAATGGCAAACCACTCTAGTATCTTTGCCAAGAAAACCCCAAGTGGAGTCATGAAGAGTCAGACACAACTAAAAACAGCTGAACAATAACTACACTACTCTTAAATTATGTTACAAATCAGTAATTGTTGAAATGATCTGGTACTGGTTAAAAACAATAGAATGATAAAGTAGTAGGATAGATTAGTTATATAGCATACACTAGTAGCCTAGTGTTTGAAGAGCCCAAAGAGCCCAGTTACCTCAGTAAGGACTCACTTTTAAACAAAAACTGCTGGGAAAAGCAGTTTGGCAGAAACCAATGCCTAGATATACTGGTAGATAGATAGGACAATATCTCATACTTTAGACCAAGACAAACTTAACATGGATACATGGCTTAGATATAACGGATATAAAGGATGACATCATAAACAAATCAGAGGAGCAAGAAAGAAATTCCTTTTTGGATCTATGGATAGGGGAAGAGTTCACAACCAAGCAAGGAAGAAGATCACAGAGGATAAAAGGGGAAATGTAAAAGTTCTTGCATGAACAAAACAAAAAATGTAACTAAAATGAGAAGGGAAATACAACTGGGAAAAATATTTGTAGCAAGTTTCTCTGATAAAGGTCTCATTTCTAAGATACATAAAGAAGAAATCCAAATTCATAAGAATAAGTCATTCTCAATTAGTAAATGGTCAAAGGATATGAACAGGCAGTTTTCAAAAAAAGAAATACAAGTTACTAATAGCCCTATGAAAAAAGGCTCCAAGTCATTAATAGAGAAATGCAAATTAAAGCAACTGAAGATTCTACCTCACACCCATAAGACTGACAAAATTGACCAAAAAAAGGGAATTAACAAATACTGGAGGGTCATAATTGTGCACTGTTGGTGAACCTTGGATAGTTCAGCTATTCTAGAAAGACATTGGAACTATGGTCAGAAAACCTCCCAAATGTTCACGCCATTTGATTTAACTATACCACTATTGGGCCTATGTACCAAAGAGATTAAGGAAAAAAGAAAAGGATAGTTATGTATAATTTTTTTCATAGCAGCTTTTTTTGTAGTAGTAAAGAACTGGAAACTAAAGGGGTGGTGGTGGTACACATTAATAGGTAAATGGCTGAATAAATTATGGCATGTGAATATAATGATATACTATTGTGATGTAAGAAATTATAAAAAGTGGT
The DNA here is from genome assembly GCF_003287225.1 of Phascolarctos cinereus. Taxonomy (NCBI): domain Eukaryota; kingdom Metazoa; phylum Chordata; class Mammalia; order Diprotodontia; family Phascolarctidae; genus Phascolarctos; species Phascolarctos cinereus. The sequence continues at coordinate 567,480,168 of NW_027555847.1, read as the reverse complement.
TTTAGAGAAACTTGGCAAGACTTTCATGAACTGACACAAAATAAAGTGAGCAGGAGAAAAATGTATGTAATAACGACAGCATTATAAAGATGTGCAAATCCTGGGGCAGCTAAGTGGCGTAGTGGATAGAGCTCTGGCCTTGGAGGCAAGAGGACCTGAGTTCAAATCCAGCCTCAGACACATAACACTCACTAGCTGTGTGACCCTGGGCAAGTCACTTAACCCCATTGCCTAGCCCCCCCCCAAAGACATGCAAATCCTAAAGACAAGAACTCTGATTAACGTAATGACCAACCACACTTCAAGAAGAAGGATGATTAAACATACTAGCCACCTTCTGAAAAAGAGATGATAGACATAGGGTGCTGAATGAGATATACATTTTTGGACATGACCAATTTGGGAATTTGTTACACTTGACTATTCATATCGGTTACAAAAGTTTTATTTTTCTTTTTTTCCCCCCATTGTAGGAGGGAGGTAGGGGAAGTAGAAGGCAGAGAAAATAATTTTTTTTCATTAATTGAAAAAAATTTTTAAGTAAAATGAAGGATTTAGATGAGGTGACCTCTGAGGATCCTTCTAGCTTTAAATCTACGACCTAAGGATTCTAAGAACTTTAACTTACTAAGTAAATGCAAATCGTTACTGTGGCTCTTCCCACCAGAATGACTTCAGGCTTGAGTAGATCCTCTGGGATTGTCCCTGTCTTGATCTCTAACCTTTGGGCAGTCTAGCCATTGAAAACCTTGAAGTCCATTATATAAAGGAGAGTTATCACAATAACGATAATGATAATTATAATAACAGTAACTATAATAATTGTTATTATTCTCAACTTATATCTGATGGGATTCAGATAGAAATGGTCCCAGGGCAAGTTGCTAGCCTATTGTTTTTCTTCTGTGTTGGATGTTGGTGGATCTTTGAGCAGGTGGTTAAAATGACTACTTTTTATAATTGAATAACGATATTGGAATGTAAGCTTATCTTCTGTAGGCTCACTGAAAGCATCTCCTGGACAACTCTAGCAACAGACAGGATATGGGAATAGTATGTATTTCATCCTGCTCCCACAATTTAGATTTCTTCTTTTAAATCTCTATATTTTAAGACTTTTGTATTCCATATGGCATGGGGGTTATGAGTATTCAGTATGGCAACATTTACTTTAATGTAATTATTAATACAGTCATTGTCATCATCATCATCATCACCATCATCATCATCATCATCATATCCGAGCACTTAGTTCTGCTGGCCTGGGGCGGCCTAGGAATGCAGGGAATAAACATGCCAAGGAACTGCATGTAAGTGAGTGCCAAACATTTCTACTTTTCTTGCTCTCATGATTCGGGCTTGATGCTTTAGCTTTGGCAGTATTTTGGAGCTTCAGGGAAGTATTTGCTCTGACCAATAAGAAAATTCTACTGCAATTTTGTGCTTGTCTGTAATACCACCAAAGTTCCTTGCATCTTAAAATATATGATGCTTAAAAACTTAATCCTCTTTATTCTCTCTGTGTCCCATTCCCATAACCCCTGGCTTTTTCTTTTCTGTATTACTCATCCTCAGCTTCTAGTTCTAGCTCTCTGACCAGCTCTTGGCTTCCTATCCCATCCAAGCCTACTCCTGACTATAGAAACTCCGGAGACGGAGAGGAGAGGGAGAAATGATAGGGGTACAGCAGTAGGATATTTTTACCAAGTTCGTGGTATACTCTGAGTCTAGACACACTTAGAGAGTTTTTCTTGGGAAGGGGGTGGGGTTACCACTCACTGCATAATGTTGCCTTGTGATGAATTGTCATGGATTCAGGCCCCCAGCACCTTGTGGCTAAAATGCATGAGTTGGCACAAGTTCTTTGAAGAGGTACACCCTCTAACCTTCAGCAATCCAGGACTAGTACATAATGTCCCCTTGGGTTTTTCCTTTATTGCCCCTTTGTAGGGAGGAGAAGCTGATTTCCAGTTTATGAACAGCATGTTACTCCATGAAGCTGTTTCAAGTGATTCATCAATCAGCAAACATTTATTCAACATCCATTTAGATGATACATCATGGGCTCTAAAACCAGAAGGGAGCTTTAGAGATCACCTACTCCAACCTTCTCATTTTACAAATGAGGAAACTGAGGCCCATAATGATAAGTAGAAGAGCCAAGATTCAAACCCAGGCTGTCTGACTCCAAAACCGGGTTCTTTCCACTGCAACATGTTGCCTCTTACCACCTACTATGTGCAGAACACTGTGCCGGGACTTAGGTGAGATGAAAAGTTTACACAAGACAGTCCCTGCTCTCATGGGTCCCTTACAGACTAGTAATGGGAGAAGACATCAATACAGATAATTATAATACATAATATTTCAGAAGTTCAAAGATATAACAAACCAGTGATGCAGAGAAATGCATTCTCAGACATGGGCAATGTGTTAATTTGACATATGCTGCATTATGTATTTTTTTTTTTACAGGAGAGGACTTTTTTCCCAAGGGTGTGATGGTGATAGGTTAGTGGGTAATAGTAGATATGGCAGAAAACAGCATCAATAAAATATTATTTAAATATACAGAGGAAAAAAAGTATAAGAGAAGGAGCAATTTTGTTATTTCTTTGTTAAATTAAATATAATAGCTAGCATTTCTATAGCACTTTAAGGTTTGCAAAGCACTTTATATATTCAAATTTCCTCACAAAAACTCTAGAGATAGGTTCTATTATTATCACCCCCATTTTACAGATGAGTTTACTGAGACAAACAGAAGTTAAGTGACTTGCCTAGGGTTAACAGCTAGGAATGTCTGAGGCTAGATTAGAACTCAACTTTTTCTGACTCCTAGACCAACACTTCATCTACTGCACTACTTAGCTACCTAACAGTATGTTTCTTAAAAATAATAAATTAAAAAATATTTCTTTAAAAAAAAAACCCAACTATACCTAATAGCAGTTCAGTTTCTTATACAATCATCTCTTGTTCTTTATGTATGAAAATGTTCATGCTTGTGGTTGATTATTAAGTTAACAATAAAAAAAGAAAAAAATTTAAAAAGTACATTAAAGAGGTACAAAGTGCTTTGTAAGGAGGACCAGATCCTTAGCTACTGCTTCCTATATTTCTTTTATCTGTCACAATCCCTCCTTGCTTCAAGTATTCAGTGCTTCTATATATCCCTTTTCCTTTTGTCACCTATTAAAACTTGGTCTGGTTAGCTATCAATCATTTTTGCCTTAGTATGAATTTAAGTTGTTATTTCTCCTAGGACATTTATATTTTAAGCCTTCTCTGTATGTATGGAATCGATGGTGAATATTCCTTGTAAAAGGAATTCTAAGTGCCACTGGGCAGATGGAGGGGACCTTTTAAGGCAGAGGGGCTTTTCTAAGTGGTCCTGCACTTACACATAATAGGTAGGTATCCTAGGTGGTGTAGTTCTATTTACAAGCTACAGTAAAACAATTTCCCCTGTGTCATGACTTGGTGTTTGTATAGCTAACTAGAGCATAGCTAATAAGCACATAACAAATGCTTGTAGACTGATTATTTGATTAAAGAAAGTTTAACCATCAGGGAGTTGATTGGGGAGGGATGAGAGTTGAAACATGAGAATTCATGGAAATTGAAGGGATGCCCATTAATTGAAAAATGGCTGAACAAGTTATGATATATGAATGTGATGGAATACTATTGTGTTGTAAGAAATGATGAAGGGGATGGTTTCAGAAAAACCTGGGAAGACTTATATGATCTGATGCAAGGTGAAATGAGTAGAATCAGGAGAACAATTTACTCGGTAACAGCAATATTGTAATGATTATCAACTGTGGAAGACTTAGTAACTCTAATCAGTACAACAATCTACCACTCCAAAGGACTTGTGGTGTAAGATGCTATCCACTTCCAGAGAGAGAACTGATGGACTCAGAGTGCAGATGGGAGGACATTTTTTCCTTTCTTATTTTTCTTGCTCTACCCCCTGCCCCAAACATGGGTAATATGGAAATATGCTTTGTATGACTTCATATGTATACTAGGTTTTACATTTCTTGCCTTCTCAATGGGTTGGTGGAAGAAGAAAATTTTTAATTGAAAATGAAAATAAAAATAAAAAAAGAAAAATGAGAATTTAGGGCAAAAAGTTGAAGGAACTAAGATTAGTTTGGGAATAACTTAGGGGTGATTTTGCTGATTTCAAGTTTATTGAGTATTAAATCCTTCTTTTCCCTATGTCCGTACTCAAGTTCTCCCAATGAATGCTCGCTCTTCTGCCTGTCTGCAGCCTACTTCATCTTCCAGGTTCAGCATAAGACTCTTCCATTAAGCATCTTCTTGCTCAACTTACCTCAATCCCTAGACAAATGTAGTGAGGAAGAATAAATAGAAAGAAAGCAGAGATGATGGAAATAGTGATAATTTTCCTTGAATTGAAAGTAAGGTAAAAACATGTTTACAATACATGCTTTAATCTGCAATATTATTAATGATAGAGTTATCTCCACCAATGCAGATGGTGCAGGTGACAGCTCCTTCTTGTCTATAACTCATCAAAAGTTCTTCCGAAAGGACTCTTCAAATGCACTGGATGGGGAAGTGTTCCACGGAAGCATTCATTCATGGTGTTTGTTTGACACCCCTTCCTTTTGATTTATAGCCAACCCCACCTTCTTTCTTGGTCATCTGTGGTCTTGGTGGTCTTTTATACTTATTCTCACCTGTAAGTCACCTAGAGTGAGCTGGTGGTACAGTAGATAGAGTGCTGGACCTGAAGTCAGGAAGACCTGAGTTCAAGAATCTAGCCTCAGATACGTACTAGCTGTGTGACCCTGGGCAATTCACTTAACCTCTGTTTGCCTCAGTTTCCTCAACTATAAAATGAGGATAATAATGACACCTACTTCCCAGGGTTGTTGTGAGGATCAAATGAGATAATACTTATAGAGTGCTTAGTACAATGCCTAGTACATAGTCGGTACAATATAAATGCTTATTCCTTTCCTTCTTTCTTTCCTAGTGGTGACTTACTCATACTTATCATTTGTTTTTCATTACCCTTTGGCTTTCCTGCTTTTTTGTTTTTGCTAATATGATTTTGGGCTGCATTAATAAAGTCACGCATAAGGAGGTGAGAGCCTCAATGGACTCTGCCCTAGAGTTCAGTGGGCCATGGATGTAGGAGGAGAATGATAGGATAGAGAATGTCCAGAGAAGGGCCAACAGAATAGTGAAGGATTCTGAGTCCATGGCGTATGAAGATCTGGTGAAGGAGCTGTAGTTGTTTAGCCTGGAGAAGAGCAGATACAGAGTGTGTGTGTGTGTGTGTGTGTGTGTGTGTGTGTGTGTGTGTGTGTAGGGGTATAAACCCAGGTACCTTCAAGTGTTCGAAGGACTATCATATGGACAAGAGACTAGACTTGTTCCATTTGACCTCCAAGGGCAGAACCAGTAGTGATGAGTGTAAGCTGCAAAAAAACAAATATAGTATGCTCCCAGGAAAAACTTCCTTAATAATTAGATCAATCCAAAAGTGGCATTGGCTTCCTTGAGAGGTGGTGAGTTTCCCCTCGGTGGCTATCTTAAAGCAGAGGATAGAGGACCAGTTGTTGGTAGGGGATTCCTTTGAGGTATGGGTCCCTTCTAACTCTCCAATTCTGCGATGCTTTTGAAATCATGGTGTTCTGTAATTCATAACCATATAGCATCAAGAGCAGAATATTCATGTTTAAAAGATGGCCTTTTGCAGCTGCAGGCAGTTGGGGATTATTGAAAGAACTGTGCAATTTCCCAAATGGCATCCAGCCTGATCTCCACCTCCTAGTCAATTCTGGGCTCAGTTCGTTGTCCATCTGGAGTCTGTCCAAGATAAATATACACTGATAGACTAACTCAAGGGGCTGCCTGTCCATCTACATGTCAGTATCTGGTCATTATGTGTTTTTCCGCTGTGGATGGTAAAGCCCATGCACTTTTGCATGACTACTGATTTAACTGAAAAGGCTTTGTAATGTTCTGGGGCTCGATACAACCAGTACAATATCTCATCTGTGCACAAGAGCCTTGGCAATGAAAGGGAATCCTTCTATTTGGACTCTGTGCAGGGCAACTTCCATCTGCTTGAATAACTGCCCCTTCTTCTCACAGCTAGTAAATGTCAGAGGCAGGATTTGAACCCAAGTCCCTCCTGACTCCAAGTCCAATAATCTTTCCACTATGTCACACTGTTTCAATTCCATGGAGTAGAAAACATGAACTACTTGAATGAACTATTCAGTCTTCTTTTCTCAACATCTTTGAAAATAGAACAGATTCCTATTCATTTAGGCTGGGGAAAGAGATGTCATTAATTAGATGAATCAGCCCAATCAATAATAAACTCCGCCCCCCAACTCTCCACCCCCAGATTAAGCCAAGGTTGCTAAATATAGAGTTTAGAAGAGGGAGCTACAGGCCAGAAACTATATCTAAAGATTTATTGATTGGCAACACCTTGTTAAACAAAAAAACTCAGCATGTAAGTCCAATCAACAAGTCAACAAGCATTTATTAAGCACCTATTATGTGCCAAATACTGTACTAAAAGCTACCATTCATTCATGGGAAAACTCAGTTTTGTTCACACACAATCCATTTGTTGTTGTTCAGTCCTGTCTGACTCTTCACAGACCCCATTTGGTGTTTTCTTGGCAAAGATCCTGGAGTGGTTTGCCATTTCCTTCTCCAGCTCATTTTACAGATGAGAAACTGAGGCAAACAGGGTTAAGTGACTTGCCCAGGGTCACACAGCTAATAAGTGCCTGAGGCAGGATTTGAACTGAAGAAGATGAGTCTTCCTGACTCCAGGCCTATGTCAACTAGCTGCCCCTCACAATCCAGAATTACCAGCAATAAGGTAGAGTGAGTAGGGAAAGGATTGGAGGGGGTGAGTGAGGCCCCGGGTGAAGTGGGAATTTTCTGAGCTCTTTGCAGCTCCCTTCTGGGTGTGACAGCATTTTCCTGCACAGTCTCCCTTTGCTGGATTCTTTCATTCAACTAAACTCAAAGGATGTCACTGAAAGTCAGTGCAATGGATTCCATCTTCCCTTTTATCTGAAGTTCTATTTCTTCTTTCTTGCCTGTACCTGGGACAGTTGGATTCCTGTGTGCATCTACTCCTCTGGCATGATATTTCAATGGGAAAGACTTTCTGCCTGAAGTTTCTGTTCTTCATTGTCTTGAAAACCCAGGCATGCATTTGTTTAATTTTTCTGGGTAAGCTTGTAATGGCAATTGACAATTGTTCACCTCATGGTAACTAGGTGAAAGGTTCTACTGGTTGGAGGGCTAACAATCTGCAAAGAAGATGGGAGTGCTCAAAGATCTTTGAAAGTATCTAAGTGCGTGAAAAGTGATGTTTACTTGTCAGATAACTTTCATAGACCAACCAACACTCACATACCACTCTAGCTTAAAACATATTCTAAAAATGAGCTTATTGTAGTTATTTATTTGTTGCACTATTATAGTAAGTTTATTATGTTATTCAGAGCAGCTAAGTTGCAGCAGGGCTTAGTGGGGAGATCAGCTTTAGGGTGAAGAAGACCTAGGTTTAAGTTCTGTCTCTGAAATATACTATGTGTGTGATCATGGAAAAGCCACTTAATACAAACAGGATAGCTTTGAAATTTGTTACATACTTACAAAGGAAGTGACACTTTATATAGAGAATCATAATTTTATATACAATCCTCTTTTTCTATCTTACTATATATGTGGTTATGTTCATTTTATTAGTGTTTCTTAAATTCAGAATACAAAATATAAAATTAAAAAACTAAAACAAAAAAAGTCATTTAAGTCTTTTTTATGTCAGGAAATTATTTAAGCCTTTAAATTTCAGACTTATAAATTGCTGATTTGCTTCAGTGAGGGGAGTTTCCATATTGGGTCTGCTCTTCACTGATAAAGTCACTCTTCCTATCAAAGATAGAATATCTATAATAAGATGTTATTGGTTTATTAAGATGTCACTGATTTTGATTTATAGACTATGACAACCTTTAATGTATCAGCTATTAAGTTTTGGCCCTGAAAAGCCCAGGTTCTCTTTGACCTCATACTTGGGACTTCTTATAGAATTATATAATGTTTGATGTCATTGCTGGACTATTTGTGTAGGCCTTGTTTCCCCTACTAGATTTCAAGCTCTTTGAGACAAGAATTTGTTGTTGTTATTCAGTTGTGTCTGAATCTTTGTGACCCCATTTGGGGTTTTTCTCATCAAAGATACTAGAGTGGTTTGCTATTTTCTCCTTCGGTTCGTTTTATAGATGAGGAAACTGAAACAAACAGGGTTAAGTGACTTGCCTAGGGTCACAGTGTAAGTAAGTAAGTAAATAAATGTCTGAGTCCAGACTGGAACTCAGGTCTTCCTGATTCCAGGCCCTGCACTCCATCCAAAGCACCACCTCGCTGCCCTGAGGACAAAAATAATTAATCTCATTTTTGTTTTTCCAATGCCTAATATAATGCCTTAGACACAGTAGGTAATTAATAAATGTTAGTTGAATTAAGTTAAATTGGTCACCTATTTTGAATGTTTGCCACTATTATATTTAAAGCTGCTTCCACTGTAGGAAACTCCAAATCATTCTCAGTATGTTAGGAGTAAAGCAGTCAATTTTGAATAGTGTTTTTCTATCTCTTCTGTTAGTCAGGACTGTTTGTACTCTTGTCTTTTCAATAAAACCACAGCTGTTTCTTAACTAGATTCTACTTCCAACTTAAGTGGTCAGTATATTCCCATGTCCCTGCCAGTCAACTTGTGTCCTTCTATGCACTTCAACTTAAGGAATGCCCATTATCAACCGTGCTATTGATTTTCCAGAAATGTCATCAGTAATGAGTAAGTATATTTAGGAGCAGCTTGGGGCAAGTAGATAAAGCGAAGTAGGTGGAATTTACACTTGAAGCCCCCTACCTAATTCGCTGGGAACCTAACCTCGTTTTGGTAATTGCCTCACCACCTTTCCTCAACTTTGACAACTTGCCCTGTACTTCCCTACCCCAACGTTATCCACAGCCGTCTACGGTGGCATCCCATGTCACAGACCTGCCATGTTTCTCTGAGGCCCTGCTCTCTGCCTATAGAATGAATGCTATCTCTCCCAATACATACATATCCATTTTAATATGAAATTTCTGGAGAAGATGCTTAACTCCCACAAATAGATCCGTTAGTGGTAATTGCCAGTGCCCTGAAATATTTTTGGCCAAATGGTCTTTTTAGAACCTCTCAGAAAGAGTAAGGTCTTCTACTCTACCTACTCTGAATTCACCTTTTCATATCTTCTTGCTATGTATTAGTTGTTCATCCAGTACTACATGGTGGGGGAAATCGGTTCTCTTCTATAATGCTATTTATGGGATTATTTTAAAGACACTTCCGCTTCCTTTTTTGAATCACCTTAGACATATATTGCCATATTGGTTCAGAGTATAAGAGTATAGGCTTCATGAAGGCTACTAGCAGGAGGCATATTTCTACATAGAGTATAGCAATGACAGAAATAATGAAGTGACATTGTCCAATGTAACAAAAAATGACAATGTTTCTTCATATCTAGGGAGACATTTCTGATATCCTTGTGCACAGGAATGAAAAATTCATATCTGCTTCCTTTAATACTTGAATCAATGGATAATCTCATCAGTGGAGGCAATTCATCCATATCTTCTAATCTTGTTTGATTTTTGATTATGTCTTTCCATAGATAGCAGTCAATTCAAACTCAAAAAATATTATTAAACTTCTCCCTATATGCAGGAACTGTGCCATGCATGGAGGAATAGAAAGACAAAAACAGTCTCTGTCCTCAAGCAATTTACATATTAGCAGGAGTGACAATATGTATACATATTAGTCTAAGGTCTTATCCCTTTAAGATACTCCCCCTTCATATAGAGTCATTTGTGGTTGAGTTAAGCCTGCCTAGAGTTCTAAGAAAAATAATTACTTTGATTAAGAGTTCTGAGACAGTTGGTTTTTATTTTGTGTGTGATAAGCTGCAGCACATTGGAGCAATGTGCATACCAGAACTGATCCATGATTATGGGACAAATGTTTGGATTATAATATATTTATTATTCCTGCATTCACTTTAATATATGAGTACCTGTAATGTTATTATTATTTTTGTCTATTGATAAGGAAATGGTTATGTTTAGGATCTAAAAAGCATCATTATTGTGCACACCATTATTTGTATAAATGGAAGCATACTGATGGGGAAATAAGAGCTGAAGGAGTGAGTAGAGAAGTATATTTCTCTACAAGAGGTGAATTTATAGGTTCACCTGAGAGAGTTTTGAGTGTATAGTATGGATTTAATGGTATGATGGGGACCGTCTGGGAACTTAGACTTGCAAGCATGAAGGCAGGTTTGAAAGAGTCAACCCAGCAAGTTAATCAGTCCACAAGCCTTTATGAAACACATTCTATATTCCATGTATTCTACTAAGTTCTGGAGATACCAAGAAAAGCACAAACATGGTCCCTGCCTTCAGTATGAACTATTTTAAATCTTCTATTGCTTCTAGAATAAGAGACAACCTCCACAGCTTGATACATGAAGCCCTTCTCCATCTGGCTCCAACTTGCTTACCCAGACTCATTTCATATTTTTCTCCTTTACATATGCTGCATTCCAGCCAAACCAGTCTACTTTCTGTTATCCAAATTCAAAATTCCATTTCCTACCTCTGTGACTTTGCACAGGCTATTCCCCCATGCTTGGCATGCCTTTCCTTCTCACGTTTGTGTCTTAGATCTTTAGTAGAGTCTTAACTAGAAGATTTTTCACCTGTACAAGAATAGTTGAATGATGGAGGTAGGGCCAGTGATAGCAGGGGCACCTAAGATGATCTGATTGCAGGTACAGTTGCCTTAAGAGAGGAAGCCTTGCACTCAGAAGAGCTGGAAGGGAAAGTGAGAATACTCTCCTTCCCTCACCTTGGAGGAAAGTATCCTGTATCCTGAATGCAAATATCCTGGGACAAAATCTTTTTCACCTTATGTTAGCTATATAATTTAACTTCCTTCAAGTCTCAGCTCAAATGCCATCTTCTTTGATTCCTCCAATTGCTAATGAGCTTTTCCTCCTCAAATTACCTTGTCTCTACTTGTCTGTTTACATGTTGTATATCTGTAATAGTATGTAAGCATCCTGAGAGTAAGGATTGAGTTTTTTTTCCCATTCTTGTCTGTGTATCCTTAGAGCCTAGCGTAGTGTCCTGAACACTGCAGGAAATTAAAAATTGCTTTTTCAACTTGAAATTGAATTGAATTGAACTGGGATTATGTTGATTCTTATCTTTATCTGAGACTGTAAATTAACACTTAGGGAAATGGGGAATTTTTCCAATAATATCACTTTGGAAACTCTTTGTGTGTAAATCTTACACTATCTTAATTTAGAAAATGATATGGCATCTGCTAAAACTCTATATAGGTGTCAGCCAGTGACTTCTTCAGTGGCACACATTGGCATACTGAAGATTGGAGAGGAGATGAGTGATGTACTGCTCCTCTTCTTCTAGAGGCCAAATTGTTTCTAACTCAGTCCTTAGGATTCAGGGCTAGATAGTTTTGGGAATGTGTTTCTTACTCTAGATGAACCCAATTCTTGACCATCATCTGGAATGGCCCTTTAGAGGTCTTCTAGAGATTTCCCAGAAGCTACATTAATTTTTTTAGTACTCAAAACCATCCTAGGAGTAATTCCAGATTCGTCTTAAGTCATACACAAACCCCAAGGGTGTCTTGGAACTGAACTGGTTTCCTAGTGGGATGGGGACCCTTTGATTGGGCATTATTAGGAGAAGGCTATATTTTCAGAAATTTTTAGGTATCTAAGTATCCTGTGTCCTGGTCCATCCTGCTTTGATCCCAAAAAGAATGGTGCTGGGAAGAGGAGGAGGAGAGGCATTATTATCCTACAAAGTGTCTCATTTTACATTTCACATGTCGTAAAGCTTCTGTTTGTCACAACTATAACTAGCATGGGTCAAATGGGGCTTTTCCTCAGGTTTCTGACATAGGGTATAAGTGCACATTTCCTTCCCTGGAGGGCAAGCTTCCACTCTTTCCTTCACAGAGGCTAGTTGTCACTACATTTTGTGGCTTTCCATAGCTATAGACTTCTCACTCACCCTTGAGAAGTCCTAGGGGACAAACTGACCCCTCCCCCTGTCTAGCAGTGGAACTGACCTTTGTATTACCACAGTCCTGTCTCCTGTTAGATTGTCTTCTGCTCCAATGTGCCCACTGCCATAGATCTCTTTGTGAATGTGCTATTGTCCCATCTCCTCCCCCATCTCACTTGTTAGTCTGTTCTTTGAGCTGCTATCCTCTCATTCAACTGAATTTGTCCTAAGCACAGTTTTGGGTAGCTGAATCTCTGACTACTCGCATAGGAGTGGGTAGGTAGGAGAAGAGCATAACCTTAATAGCACAAAAAAATTTCTATATACTAGGAAGAAAAAAAAAAGCTTGCTTATTACATGTATTTATTAAAACAAAAAATTATTTGGAAATGCTATTGACAATAGATTAGAAAACTTTCAAAAACAAACATGGAACTCTCGTGAGTGGACAAAATTTTTTAGATAAATTATTTTTAAAAGTGTTTTGTTGATTTATTTGAATTTTATACCATGGTCCCTTTCCAACACCCTCACACTCTGCCATGGCATTATCTGTTATTAAAAATAGTTAAGCAAAATAAACTGACAAAAGGCCATATTTGTCACTGTGTACAACATCCTGTGTTTCACAATTGGTCCTCTGGAACCAAGACTGGATGTTGCATATGATCTGAGTTCTGATGTCTTTCGGTGTTTTCATTTACATTCTTGTGGTTCTTGTAGGGAGTCTTCTCTTGGTTTTGCTTACTTTACATTAGTTCTTACAAAGTCTTTCATTTTCTGAATTCCTCATGTTATGACACAATTATGTTTTGTTCCATTCATATACCACATTTTTTTTCAGCCATTCCTAATTGATGGGTACTCACTTTATTCCCAGTTTTTTATGCTGTAAAAAGTAATGCTATGGCTATATTGGAATATATCTGTTAATTAATTAACAAGCATTTTAAAAGCCTGTACTAGCTATCCTGTTCTGTGCTAGGCACTGGGGACACAGACAAAAAACTCCAAAAACAACAACAACAAAACAACCAGTCCCTTCTCTCAAGGATCTTACATTTTACTTTTTTGGCTAGGCAATGAGATCAAGTGACTTGCCCAGGGTCACACAGCTAGTAAGTGTTATGTGTCTGAGGCCAGATTTGAACTCAGGTCCTTCTGAATTCAGGGCCAGTGCTCTATCCATTGCACCACCTAGCTGCCCCAAAGATCTTACATTTTAGAGGGAGACAATATGTACATACATATACAGAATATAAAATATTTTTGACAGGGAAGGTTCTAGCTTCTGATCAGGGGTAAGGGTGAGGATAGGGATAGAACAGGAAAAGCTTCCTGTAGAATGTAGTTGAGCTGAGTTTTTGGAAAAAAAAACACCCTAAGGATTTTAACAAGTGAATGTGAAGGGTGTGTGTGTGTGTGTGTGTGTGTGTGTGTGTGTGTGTGTGTGCACGCGCACGCGCTTGCGTGTGAAGAGTATTTCAGGCATATAGAGAATTAATAGTCTGTGCAAAGACACAATGATACAGTGTTGTATGTGGACAGCAAGAAGGACAGTTTGGCTGAACCAAAGAGTATATGTAAGAGAATAAGACCATGCATATCAAAACTGGAAAGGTAGGTTGGGTTCGGATTGTGAAGGGCTTTAAGTTCCAGACTGAATATTTTGTATTTTATCCTAGTAGCAACAGGGAATTTGGAGTTTGTTTAGTAGAAAAGGTCAGAGCTGTGTTTGAGAAAAATCACTTTAACAGCTGTGTGGCAGATGGATTGGCGAAGGGAGGAACTTGAAGCCGAGACGAGTGAGGATCCATTGTGATAATCCAGGGGAGAGGTTATAGTGACCTGAATCAGGGTGATGGCATGTGAGGAGAGAGAAGAGAATGGATTTGTGAGATGTGGGGGAAATAGAATTGGTAAGACTTGACAACTAATTGGATCTGTGGGGTAAGCGAGAGTGAAAAGTTTAGGATGAAAGACATTCAATTCATTTTTGGGAAATTTTACACAAAATGTTTCAAATTAAAAAGAAAATTTTTGTCTTGAATATGCTTAAAATTAGGTTGTGTTGAATTGTGCTGTGTGTAAATGAGATGTTACTATACCACTGTAATCAAGAGCAATAGTCAGTGTTTGGTCTCCTTGCCTAAGGTCTCTTTTCTCTCCAATTCATATTCCCTCAGCTGCTAAACTGATATTTTTTTAATAGTATTTTATTTTTCCTAATTACATGAAAAGATAATTATCAACATTCATTTTTCTTATAAGATTTTGAGTTCCAAATTTTTCTCCCTCCCTCCTTCCTTCCCTTTCCCCCTCCCCAAGACAGCAAGCAATCTGATATAAGTTATACATGTGCAATCACGTTAAACATATTTCCACATTCATAGTATTGTAAAAGAAGAATCAGAACAAAAGAGAAAAACCATGAGAAAGAAAAAACAAAAAAAGTGAAAATGTATGCTTCAATCTGAATTCAGACTCCATAGTTCTTTCTCAGGATATGGATAGCATTTTCCATCATAAGTCTTTTGGAATTGTCTTGGATCATTGTATTGCTAAGAAGAGCTAAGTCTATCATAGTTGATCATCACAGAATGTTGCAGTTACTATGTATAATGCTCTTCTGGTTCTTCTCACTTCACTCAGCATCAGTTCATGTAAGTCTTTCCAGGTTTTTCTGAAATCTGCCTGTTCATCATTTCTTATAGCACAATAAACTCATATTTCTAAAACATAGACCTGATCATGTCACAGAGGTGATCATATATCACCTCCCCAACTCCAAAATCTTTAATGGTTTCCTACTACTGTTTCTTGGATAATCTATAAACTCCTCAGACTAGCACTAAAAACTCTCGACAATATGATTCCCACCTATATTTACAGTGGTGTTTCATATGGATCCCCTTTAGCGTACTTTTTTTTCTAGTCAAAAGGGTCAGCTAGTGGTTCCATGTGCACACCATTTCATTTTTCAACTTTCTGCCTTGACGTAAATGGCCTTACAGGTTTAGAAAGCACTCTCTCATCTTACCCATGAGACTCCCTAGCTTTCTTCAAAGCACAAATTAGGTGTCATCTCCTATAAGAGACCTGTCCTGATTCCTCCAGTCACTAACATTTTCTCCCTCTCAAAAATCACTTTATGTTGTTTTGCATATATTTTGCATTTACTTTCTCGTGTACCCTTTATGCCATTCCAGTAAAATGGAAGTGCGAAGGCTGTTTTCTTTTGTTTTTGCATCTCCAGCATCTCATATGGTGCCTTGAACGTAGCAGGTGCTTATGAAATATCTGTTGAATTGAATTAAACTGAGTGTTAGGTGTGGGCGGTAGCCAAAGTAGCAGTGGTGGACTACTGAGAAACTCTTCTGCTTTCTGTTCTTCATTCATACTTCAGTTACCAGACTGAATACATTCTGTTTCCTCCCAATAGAAAAGAAAAACCAAATTCTATGGCTCTTGGAAGAAAAAGGTTTATAGACTTAAAGGTGAGAAAGAAAATCTGAAAAAGACTATGCTACCTAACAGATGGGGAAAATAGGGCAAATAGCTTAACCCTGTGTGCCTTATTTTTCCCATCTGCAAGATGAAAAAAACTAGTTCCCAAAGAATCTTTTAAAGCTGCAACAACAGTAGCAGCAATAACAAACAATCCTATGATCCTATGATAGGTAAACCAATATAACCAAGCTTGTTAGAATTGTGAATGACATCTCTGGGTGGTGTCCTGATATCTTTGGCCTTTCAGGTGTATAAATTCAAACTAAGCAGGCTCTGAGGAAGAAATTTAAAGCACTCTTGTGAATAAAGAACATGAACCTTATTGTATGGATTTGGGACTAGCTGTTCTAGCTGTTCAGAAGCCTTTTTTGCTGACTTCGTAGTTCAGCTATGTTCTAGATAGTTGAGGTTGCTGAATCTTATTTTCCTTAGATTTTAATAAAAAGACTGATGAGAAAAGATGTCAGTTTGCAGAAGCCAAATTGAGTATAAGGTTTATCTTTTTATTACTGGGGCCTATCACATGGGTATTCAAATTTGTTGCTTATATAAGAAACTCAATTGACTTATCAAGAAACCCATCAATCATGTACCCATTTGGAGTTTATCTTGGTATATAAGGTGTTGGTTTTAGCCTAATTTCTGTCAGACCACTGGGCAGTTTACCCACCAGTTTTTGTCAAATAGTGAGATCTTACTTCAGTAGTTAGGGTCTTTTGGCTTATCAAACACTAGGTTAATTTACTTTGCTATGTTGTATGTCAAATATGTTCCACTGACTGATTTCTGTATTTTTTTTAAAATCAGTACCAATTTCTCTTGATGATTATTGTTTTACAGTATAATTTGAAATTTGCTACTTCTAGGCCCCCTTCCTGCCCATTTCCTCTCTTTCTTACCCTTGTGATTCTTGACCTTTTGTTCCTCCAGATGAATTTCATTATTTTTTTTTCTAGAAACTGATTAATCAACAAGTGTTGATTGTGTGCCTGTAGTCTGTAAGTACTGTCCTACGTGGGTTATGTGGAAGGAGTAAGAGAAGAATAAGACTTAGTCACTCAAAGAAATGACAGTTGAGCTGGGAAGACAAGACAAACATATAAGAAACAGTGTCAAAGATGAATCCAATGTTTATAATTTGAAAGAAAGGGATAATGGTGGCATCACTGACAGAGGTGAAGGTAATTGGGGAAGGAAATTCATTTGAAGGCAGAAGATTATGAGTTCAATTTTAAACATATTGGGTTTGGGTTATTGGTAGGATTTCAACATTAAGATGTCCTAAAGGTTGGCGGAAACGCAGTTGGAGAATGGGTGAGATATCTGAACTGGAGGTACAGATTTGGGAATCATCAACATAAAGGTGGTAGTTGAATTCATTCATTTATGTTTATAATACCAGTTTCAATAACTTCTCCCATGGAGATTATGGATTTTGTATCTTTAAGAGGAAATGCAATCTTGGGGAATTACAGTTTAACTTCTCAATCTATAAGGAGTCCATGAGGAGACTGAGTTCATCATCCTGGAAACTTACTTATTATGGCTAGAGAGAGATAGAATGAGATACAGAGATAAAGGACTAAGAGAACTTCTTTCCTGAGAGACTGAATTTAACTCTTATCTTGCAAAGAAGCATCGTCATAGAACTCTTTTTTTCCAATTACGTTTTTATTAATTTATTTTGATTCATTAACAATCACTTCCATAAGCTTTTGAGTTTTAGATTTTTCACCCCTTTCCTCCCCCCTTCCCTCACCAAGATGGCAAGCAATCTGATATAGGCTATACATACACATTCCTATTAAACATATTTTCACATTAGTGATAATCATAGAACTCTTAAAAGAGATATTGCAACTTTAGTAATTTATGAGGAAATATCAAAACATATCTATGAAGATAAGTCCCCTTTTGAATTTCTTGAAAAATAAGCAGAGACTGAGAGAAGAAAAGAGAGAAGAGACAGAGAAGAAAAACTGAAAAGGAGAAGAAACAAGGAAATGAATGAAGAAAAGGATTTTTGAACTTTGAACCCAATATAAGAATGAACAAGGAAATGAGTCAAATAGCAGACAGAGAGATGGGTATTTGGTGTACTTGTCAATTAATGTATGCACCATGCACTTAGGGTCATCCACCCTAAATCCTGCCAAATAGTCATTCCTTCCAGTGATGTGGATTATAACACATCTGTGCCCTATCATCCTGCTCCATGTCTTCATATAAATCCTTTAAAAAAGGGTCCATTCAACCCATTGAGGCTTTTCCTCTAAAGCCTCTAGCTCCTATATGAATACCATTGGTGCTTCCTGTCCGTCAGTTTATACCAATTATCCCCTGTTCTCATCACATGATAGTCAACCTTCTTGTCTGATCATACATTTGTCTGATGGCATCCCTTTATTTCTTTTGTACAACTATCTTCACAATTCATTTAATGTGTATTGAATGTTGTGTAAGATGCAACAGAGAATACAAAGATGTATAGGATACAGTATTTGCTCTCATCAGTCTACTAGACATGAGAGTACACAAGCTCTTTGTAGGGCTGACTATAAAGGAAGAAGACCATAGGGCCAAAGGCAGCCTGGAGGAGTACTCATACTTAGCAGCAGGAAGGAGGAAAAGTAAAAGAAAAGAAAAACAGGAAAAGTGTGATTGGTCAGAAAGGCAGGAGGAGAATTATTATGGTCAGTGTCATGGAAACCAAAATAGGGACATCTCAAAGGGTCCCCATCAACAATGTCAATTACTTGCTGCAGACTGACTAAATCAAAGGAATTTAGAGATAAATAAAATCTTAGAGATCATTTTGTCTAACTATCACATTTTACAGATGAGGAAACTGAGACAGTGAGATTGTGAAAGGTAGGGAGGGATTCTAACCTAAATCTTCTGAATATAGGTCCAGTGTTCTTTTTCTTTACCTTAAATAGGTTTAGTATTGAGAAAGGTAATTTGATGCAGATAGCACGTTAAAAAGAGAAGATTATTTTTAGAGCAGTGAGAGTAAAAGACAGACCCTAGGGTCAGAAAGGACATAGGATGAAAGGAAATGGAATTAATAAGTACAGACCACACATTCCAGGTATCTGCCAGTGAAAGGAAGAAAAGAAATAGGAATAGGAGAGTTGTAGCATTCCTAATCTTTGAAATGGTAAAATATTAGAACTGGGAGGGATTTTAGAGAGTATCTAGTTATTTTACAGGTGAGGAAACTGAAGCCCAGAGAAATAATTTAAACATGATTGTATAGCTAGTCAGCAACAGAATCTAAATCAGAACCCAGGTCTCCTGACCCTCTAGCCAGGGATTTTTCTTTTAGTCATATTGCCTCTTGAAATGTTAGTACAGTTATCCCTTCCACATGATGGGAGTTAGGGGTGCGGTGTCCTCACATTCTGCAAAATCTGAGTAAAAATTTTTTGGCCCTCCTTTCATTCTAGAGAAGAAGTCTGAATTATTAGGGTTCTAAAAGATAAAATATATTGCTATGATTCAATACTATACATATATTTTATGCATTTCCCAGTTTTGAAACTTTTCTGTGTCATCTGCTGGCCTTTGCATGTTGTCTGTGGCTTCTGCAAAACTCTTCCAAAATTCCCATTTAATTTCTTATGCCAACCTGTGATATATTGAAACCACAATAGAGAAAGTCGCGATGTGGAAGGGATAACTGTATATTATCTTCTCCATCATTTTAACCACTTCAAAAATATATGGAAAGACCTTTGTTTGTAAAGTAAAACTGTCAATATTCTAGATTAATGGAATGCAGATGACTTCTAGCTATACAGATAGCAACATACAACACAGACAGACACCATAGCTTCCCTGGACTTTGTTAGGGCCCTGACAGATTCCTTAGGCAGTGTCACCTCCATCTCACTGTGACAGCCAGTAGGGAAGTGGACAGTCATTGATACACCCTCCTACCCACCAACTCTGATTCCTTAAAAGTGATCCACACACCACTCATGTCTTTAGTTCCCTTTTGGTCTCACAGACAAACTGTTGGAACTGTAGTGGACTTTAACAATGATCTAGTTTGCCCTAGATTTCACTCCTTTTACATATTGGGGAACTGAGTCCCAGATAGGTTAAGTCCCCTCTATACTATTTAAATCATTTTGTGGTTGTCATAACGCCAAAGAATTTTAAATCTTAAAGGGCATCTAGTGAAAATCCTTCATTTTACAGAGGTGACAGTTGGACCTAGAGAGTTAGAGCTGAGTCGATAAACATTTATTAAGCACCTATTATGTGTCAGGCACTATGCTAAGTATTGGGGCTATAAATATAAAAAAGAAAGACAGTCTTTTATTTCAAGGAGCTTATAACCTAACAGGGGAAGAAAAGGGAGTGGAGGGAGAGGAGGTACTCAGTGTAAGGACATGATGGAGAATTCCAGAGGAGTGCAGCCTAGTGGGAAATAGGGAAAAGTTAAAGTGACACCCCTAAGGTCATACAGAAACTGAGTTAATTTCTGTTAATTTTGCTTAATATTTCTTCATGTGGTTCAACAAAATTCATAGACATTTGAGACTGGTGCCATAACATGAATGGACTTTTGGGAAATTTTGTTGGTACCAGGCAGATAATTCTCTTGTTTTCACAGTTGGGTCTTGGGCCTTTGAGACCATTTAGTCTAAACTTCTTCAGTTTTTCAATGAGGCAATTGAAAACCAGGGTAGAGAAATGACTCGTCCAAGGTCTTGCTGTGACCTCTCTCTAATATTTGATGAATCTGAGCTGAGCCCAGAAACCACCTTTTATTTTACTTGTGGGTCCCACCAGGCAAAATTCTGCCTGTGCCCAGTGTTAGGAAGTATAACAGAGAAAGTTGTCCCCTTGGAGAACTTGTGTTCCTGGCGAACCATCCTGTTTGTTATGAGTCATTTTTTTTAAAGGTCACCTCAGCTTGAGCTTTAAGTCATTTACTAATGAAATGCTATCTTTATCAAGTGGGTCTGAAGCCAGGTGAAAAATAGGTTGTGTGTGTCTAAATATCTCTGGCTTTAGTATGTGGGCAAGGAGGGTGGGTTTTTTTTTTAAAGCTAAAATAAAGCTGGTCTTCATCTCCCACAACCACCAAGAAACTCCAACACATAGCAAACAAGAAATTCCCAAACTAAACAAAATGGAAATACTGTACTTGACTGAGTGTCTTAAGAAATATGCCTGAATTGGAAGGCTCAAGTCTAGCTGGAGTTTTCCGGGGCTCATGGCTGTAGAGCCTAGCACTTGTGGTTTTTTCGTAGGAGGTAATTTCTGTGCTGGTTATGATTTGAAGGAGCTGGCCCACGGTTCAACCTTGCTTAAATTGGAACAAGATGTCACTAGTGGTCCTAGTTCCATGGTGGGGACTTGGAAATAGGACCCCGCAGGGTGGACAGATTTCAGGCAATTCTGTGAAACTCAAGTCAATTTCCATGACTAGAAATCACACCACTGTCCTGTCATTACATTTCAACTATCTTACACTACGTAGGAAGTGTGAGTTGTTGTGGGTGTTTTTTTTTTTTCAAAGTGATGAAGGCAACGGCAAAGAATTTTTCATAAAAACAAGTGACAAATTTCACTCAAGTTACTGACACATAAAAGGAAAAAATTAGTTTTCCCCTTTGAAGCTAACCAGAAACAAATGGGACTGCTCTTCTGAAGGAAAACTAGGAGCCTGGTTATGATGCCTCCCCTCCCAGAAATCTAGGAAATTATACATACTGTACCCTCTGTTTATATGAATATGAATTACATGATTGTGTGCTCAGGGTCAATTGTAGTTCAAATGAGAATTTACTGCGGCTAGGCAGAAACCGTATAAAGATAGAAAGATCTGCTGTTAACTCTTTATTAACACAGTTGAGGAAACTTTCCTTTAAGATGGGCAGGGAAAATAGATTGTGAACTCTTTGAGGGCAGGGACCTTACCATATATATCTTTTTGCACCCTGTGGACTCTACTATATTTCTTTGTATATAATAGATGCTCAATAGATGTTCATTGAATGAATGAAATAAACAGATCAGAGTGAGGCAAGTAAAGAAGGTAATGTTGTTGAGAAATAGGGTATTTACTCAACCTTAATGTGAGAAACTGGGTATTTAGGTGAAATATACTCTATCATTCTATTTTTAAGTATATAGCACTGTCTCACCTGAACATTATATAACCTGTAGATTACAGAATGTTAGAGCTAGGGACTCTTGAGATTATTGAGTTCAACTCCTTGATTTGTAAATGATAAAACTGGGTTGCAGAGATGTGAAATTGCCTAACTTCACACAGCTAGTTAGTGACATAGCCTGGATCAGAACCCGAATGCTCTGATTCTCAGGACAATGTTTTCTTCACTGCACACACAAAGTTATTTAAGATTTATACAAATTTCAACATGCAACTTGGTCATTCCATTCCTCAACTCCAAAACAGATTCTATTCTCTTCATAAAATCAATTATTGTAAATGTACCATTGAAGGAGAGGAGTGTGTGTGTGTGTGTGTGTGTGTGTGTGTGTGTGTGTGTGTGTGTGTATGTGTGTGTGTGTGTGTGTGAGAGAGAGAGAGAGAGGAGAGAGAGAGAGAGAGAAGAGAGAAGGAAGGAGGAAGGGAGGGAGAGAGAGAGAGATCCTTGGTGTAAGTGATTTGCATTTTATTAATCTGGAATGTTGACATTTTTACTTCATAAAAAAGGTCTTTCATTTGAGTTTTGAAGTTGTCAAAGTGATAGAGAAGACGAAGCACTAACATTTCAAGAGGAAACATGATCTAAAGGCAAAATCCCTGACTGAGGAATCAGGAGACAGGTTCTGATTCAAAATCTGTTGCTGACTGGCTAAAATCCCTGACTGAGGAATCAGGAGACAGGTTCTGATTCAAAATCTGTTGCTGACTGGCTATAGAATTTTGGTCAAAGCAAACCATTTTCGTGGGGGTTGAGGCAAATCATCTCAGGTAGGCTCCTTCTTTCTTCCTCTTGTGACATTTTTATATGAAGGAATCTGGCTAAAGTGAATGTTCAGGGTAGCCACGATAATTGGAACTGAGTATAAACAGTAAGCGCAGTTGCTTAGAAGTGCTCTAAGCTGCAAGAGATGCCCCATGGCAGCTCAAGGATTTCAGAGAATGTGACCTGGAGGTGGCTCTGTTTTTCCCTGTTTTGAAGACAACTTCAGAAATACCAGCTGAGCTCTGAGACCTGAGGACTCTTGGATATAGGGTGTTTCTCTTGGCTTTCCGTGGAAGTTGCTGATGTGCAAAATAACAGTGATGTCAAGGTATACACTAATGTTCTCTTAATCATGTGGAGATGCAGGAAAGTATGAGCGTATGGGTGCCAGGCAATAATCAGTGTGTGGAGATACAGGGTGTCACAAAAATCTTAGCGTAATTTAAAGCTTGAATGGTTAATTCTTTTTGATGCCTTAAAGCTTCAATAGTTTGAAACTGCACTAGAACTTTTGGGACACTCTGTAGTGCCTGAAAGTTTGTAAAGCACTTTATATACAGTGTCTCATTTGAACTTTACAATATTATTGTTCACATTTTACAGAAAAGGAAACAGCCCCAGTGAGGTTAAATAACTCATCCACGGTCACACAGGTAGTAATTATCAGAGGTAAGATTTGAACCCATGTTCAGCATCCTATCCATGAGGGCCGTATTGTTCTCTGCCACAGGTGCTCAAGCAACTCTGTAAGCCTCTGTGGTCACTGGCAGGGTAGAGGTGAGAAGGCCAGGAAATAGCAAAAGCAAAAGACATAGGCTCACTAGTTCCTTCTCTCTTTTGCTCAATACCTATGGGAAAACATAATGCTAGAAGAGAAATCTAAGTCACATAGCATACTATAAATAATGGAACATTCATATTCTAAGGTATCTAGGTACTTCTTCACCTTTACCTTTATATCTGTATGGCAAGTCCCTAACTTACTAACTACATACGAATAAGCTGGTGGGTAGAAAGAAGGAATCTGCCTGTAGAGACCCTTACCCCCGCCTTTCTCTCTGGGAGGGCAATAATTCTTTCCTAAGTCCAGGTGGGCAAGAGATAACGGAAGGTTCCATGTGTTGTATGGAGAGCTGTTCTCTAATGAAGGAGGCAAGCTTATAATGTCAAGATCTGATGAAACATAGAATCAAACCCCAAAAATGATATAACCAAAGGAAAGAGGAGGAGCTAGCATAGGGCAATGTGGGCCAAGTCAAATATATAGGACTAAGAGCTAAGAACTGAAATTGATTCAAAAGAAAAACATTAGAATAAATCCAGGGTCAATAAAGTTAGGGATTTTTTTGGGGGGAGGGGGCAAGGTAATCGAGGTTAAGTGACTTGCCCAGGGTCATACAGTTGGTGTCTGAGTTCAGATTTGAACTCAGGTCCTCCTCACTCTAGGGTGGGTGCTCTATACACTGTACCATCTCACTGACCCAAGTTAAGGTAAGTTAGACTGCCCTGGGAATAGAGAAACAACTGATTTACAGTTTAACTGGCTCAACCATGCTTCGGTAGGGCCTGTGTTTGTAGCAGGTGCCTGCAAACTTCTTTCTATTCCTTAAAGGCAAAATGCTCCCAAAATGTTGGGACCAGTAGAGTTAAGTTCTCTTACTCCAAGTTTGGAGAATTGGGAGAACAATTGGCTGAGAGAGGCAACTACTTTAATACAAATCTAGAAAGTTATTTTCTTATGTGCAAATGTAATACGGCTTTCTAAATATAAACAAATGGCATAGATAAATATCATCTGAGATCTGCCCACATTCTCACCAAGTAGGGGGAAGTACCAGCAGCCTAGCCGAGAAGGGTGTGGTGGGGAAAGGAGCTGATAGAATCCAGGGTGGCTGAGGTTAGGTAATTTAAGTAAACTCCTATCTCCAAGAGGGGTATTGGAATATAATTATATCTATCTAGTAACCCTTAAATATCTTGAGGGGTATGAATTTGGATTCTGGAATAAAAACCATTTGTCTGATTTATTTCAGGGGAGAGGTAGCCTTTAGCTTATCCACTTCCAAACCCTGGTTAAACAACAACAACAAAATATCACAAACAGCAAATAGCAAGAAATCCTCTTTATCCAAGTAAAACAGAAAATTAAAATCAGAAAAATTGTATGGATTAAAATACACCAAGGAATACACAAGAGTAAATGACCTCTTCACCTAGGAGCAAGATAAGATCTCAGGTCAACTATAGAAAGAGGGAACCATCTACTCTGTCCGAATGTAGGCCCTGGAAGTCTAGAGGTCTGATGAGCTGTCTACCTTACTTGTCCACAGCTATGTGGCTCCATTCTGCCATCCAAAAGTCTGTGCTTCACTTCCCTCTTGATCTTTCCCTCTCTCTAAAAATTGTCTCTCTAAGCAACCGACATACAGCCCTCCTCCTCTCACATAGTGTTGTAGCTCAGCCACTTTATACTTATCTAGCATGGATATGACAGTTGTCAAGACAGATTATGAAGAACAAGCCAAGAAATTGCTGGAATTAATAGAAAACAGGCAAAAATTAAATACACTTTAATGGAAGCCAGCTCTAAGGTCAATCAATAAGAAGTCACGTCCCCTTACACTTACACAGAGAAACTCACAGGACAGTTCTTGAGGAAAACTGCCTAACTCATTTGGGTGAGAGTAGGTGTAACACAAATATCAAGTTAACAGGTTCTTTGCACAGCAAAGCATCTTCCACACTTCCCCCCCCCCCCCCCGACTCTTTGGTTGGGAGAACTGGGTAAAGCTTAGGCTGTTGCCAACACTTTCTGTTATCTTGAGTTAAGGCTTGAAAGAGATAGATGACAGATAGCTAATTGGAAGTGTGTGTGTGTATGTGTGTATGTGTGTGTGTGTGTCTAATAACCAGCATTGGTAAGCTATCTGTGCAGCTGGTTAACTCAGTGGAAAGAACACTGGTGATGGTGTCAGAAAGACCTGAGTTCAAAGCCAGCCTCAGATACTTATAAGCTATATAACCCTGGACAAGTCACTTAACCTCTGTTTGCCTCAGTTTCCACAACTGTAAAATGGGGATAACTGCACCTACCTTGCAGGGTTGTCATGAGGATAAAATGAGGTAATATTTGTAAAGTGCTTAGCTTAGTGACTGGCACATAGTAGACACTATGTAAATGCTTGTTCCCTTCTCATCCCTTCCCACAATGAGGTCAAGATCAAACAAACAATATATGTGAAAGTGCTTGAAAGCTGTGAAATGAATGGAAAGAATTCTCCTCCTTCTTTTCCTTTTCATTCTTCACTTCCTCCTCCTTCTCCTCCTCCTTTGTCTTCTTTGTCTTCTTCCCCACCCTTTCTATCTCATAAAATAATTATGTTTTGGCTTTTCTTTTCACAATGAAGAATCCAAAGTTGAGTAATCTCTCTATAAGATTTTCTCATAGGGCTGCACAAAAACTCGATTCATCATTTCACATTTGAAAAGGCGGTAAATAAACATTTAGAAAATGCCCTTTGAGAGGCTTGAGCACAGCAGGTTATGGGATTCAACATCTCATTTCTATATTCTTTGTCTCCCTTCAGTGCCTCTTCTTTCTTTTTCATAAATCCTTCACCCTCTCTTCCCACTCCAGCATTCTCTTCC
The DNA here is from genome assembly GCF_003287225.1 of Phascolarctos cinereus. Lineage (NCBI taxonomy): Eukaryota > Metazoa > Chordata > Mammalia > Diprotodontia > Phascolarctidae > Phascolarctos > Phascolarctos cinereus. Next base: position 567,453,874 of record NW_027555847.1, on the reverse strand, counting down.
TGAGACCAGGACAACTAAAGCTCTTAGCCTGCACTCTGAGGTAGCAGAGCCCATAATGCAATGATAAATCTGTCTACTCCCTGATTCCAGATTGTTCATGCTTTCTCTGGATTCTTGTCTTGTCGTTGGGTAAAGGATTAAATTCATATTAAGTTCACATTAGACACAAAGGAAATCAACACCAACTAATATTAAATAACACTTAGGATAGAAGCCAATGGAAGAAATGAAATTTTAAATGATGACTGAGACTCTGTCTTTGACCTATCCCACTCCACCCAAACTTGGCTGGAGTTCTGAGAGCAGTGTGTGATGTTCCACACTCAGTATATGGTTTGATATTTGAACAGAATGGGGTCATAGGGAGGATGAAGTGTCAGCTCTAGAAAGGTGATTTTTATTGCTTCTTGGATAATTGCCTCTTAAATAATGTACAGAAAGGGAACTGTATCCTGTTAAGAAGTCAAGCTGTTTAATGGATTCCCTTTAGTGTGTTAAGAATGTGACATTGATGTCTACTGAGGAAATAGTAATGAAAGAAAAATAAGGACCAGATCTCAATTTACAGTTGCAGCACATATTTAAGAGGCACAATTCTTTTTTACTTATCATGTCCTCAGATGTTAAAATTAAGTAGAGAGAATGAGAAGGAGAAAGTTTCCATTATGGACAATTTAAGAGAGACATTGTAGTAGACAATATAGACATTGGACTTAGAGTCAGAATTTCAGGGTTTAGGTCCTGGTGCCATAATTTACTATCTAAGCATAAGAAAATGATGTGGTCCCAGCCAAGTCGTAACCTCTTAGGGCCTTAACTTTGTTATCTATAAAATGGGGGCAATACCCGAGTCACAAGTTGTAAGAATTAGATGAAATAATGTGTGAAATCATATTATGAACATAAAATGCTATGTCATAACAATAACAAAATGGCTGACATTTATATGGTATCTTTATGTTTTACAAAGCTCTTTACATACATTATCTCATTACATAAATGTCAGCTATTATTATAATAAAAAGAAACTCATAGGCATCATATGTTCCTTTGCTTCTTCAACTATGTGGACATACTTTACACAGGCATTTCCCAAAGGGGGTATTATGGTGGAGAGAGGATAAGGTTAAAACTCTTAGATTTAAATGGCCCATCACATTTTAGTAAAGCCATTCTTAGCTAGTCACAGGATCTCTGAATGGGGAAGGGGCCTCACTAGACCTAAACAAGAATTATCTTTACAACATCCATGAAAAGTGGTCATCTAGCTTTTGCCAGAAGACCTCTGGAGAGGGAGAATCTATTACCTCTGGAGGCAGCCCATTCTATGTTTGAATAGATCTCATTGTTAGGAAATTTTCTTTACATCAAGCCAAATACTTCTTTACCACAGTTTACACTCATTATTCTCAGTTCTGCCCTTGAGAATAAACCAGAATAAATCTAGTCCCTCTTCCTTGTGTTAGCCCCTTAAATGCTTGGAGACAGCCAACGTATGTCCCTCAGGCTTCGATTTTCTAGAGTCATCCCCATTTCCTTCAAGTGATCCCGGTGCCCCTCCCCCTTCTGAACACAATGCAGCTTGTTAACGTCCTTTCTAAAATGAGACATCCAGACCTGAACACAGTACTCTCAATATGGATTGACAAGGGCAGAATAAAGTGGAACTATCACCTTCCTTTTTCTGGGTACTATATTTTCTTTAAATCAGTGTCCATCTCATTAGCTTTTTTTGTTGACTACATGCTACTGACTCATTGAGCTTTCAGTCTGTTTAAAATTAACCTGTCACCCCCAGACATTTTTCAGAAGAACCAAGCATGCTTCCATCATTTGTGCTTATGAAGTTGACTTTTTGGCCCCAATTTAAGACTAAATCACTCATCCTTATGAAAGTTTATCATATTAGTTTCTTCTCAACATTCTAGGCTATTGATTTTTAAAAAATTTTAAAAAACATTTAAAAAATTTTTATTAATTTATTTTGATTTATCAACAATCACTTCCATATGCTTTTGAGTTGAAAATTTTTCTCCCCCTTCCTCCCCCACCACCCTCCCCAAGACAGCGCACAATCTGACATAGGCTTTACATTTACATACCCGTTAAACATATTTTCACATTAGTGAAGTTGTAAGTAAAAATTAAAACCAATAGGAGGAACCATCAGAAAGATGAAACAAAACTCAACAGAAGGTAAAAATAAGTGACAGCGATTTGACTTCCATAGTTCTTTCTTTGGATGTGGACAGCATTTTCCATTCTGAGGCCTCTGGAGATGTCTTAGATCCTCCTAATGCTGAGAAGGGTTCAGTTTAACAAGCTTAGTCATTGCATAACGTGTCTGTTATTGTGTACAAAGTCCTCTTGGTTCTGCTCACTTTACTCAGCATCAGACCATATAAGTCTTTCCAGCTTTTTCTGAATTCAGCCTGTTCATCATTTCTTATAGTACAATAGTATTCCATTACATTCATATACCACAACTTGCTCAGCCATTCCCCAATTGATGAGCAGCCTCTCAGTTTCCAATTCTTTGCCACCACAAAAAGAGCTGCTGTGAATATTTTTGTACATGTGGGTCCTTTTCCCATTTGTTTGATCTCTTTGGGATATAGCCCTAGAAGTTAGGCTATTGATTTTTTTAAAAAAGTTTTGGCTGTCATCCAGTACATGTAATTCCTCTGAGCTTCACCTACAAAATTGACAAGCATGCTATCTATGCCTCTGTCCAAGTCACTGATAAAAGTGTAAAGCAATCAATAAACCAACAAGGATTTATTAAGCATTATTATATTTTACACGTTGTGTTAAGTGCTAGAGATAAAAAGAAAAAACAAAACCGGTTCTAGTCCTCAAGAAGTTTGTAATCCAAGAGAGAGTCAACATAGAAATAAATAAGTACACAGAAGATATAAACAGTAGATAGAAGGTAACCTTAGAGAGGAAAACTCTAGCAGTTGAGGTTGAGGGAGGGGACCAAAAAAAAAGCCTCTTCCACGAGGTGGTATTTGAACTAAGTCTTGAAGGAAGCTCGGGATTGTAGAATTGGACTAGAGGCTTCCTTCCAAATTGACACTGAACTATTAATGACTATTTTTTCAGTATCATCATTCAATCAGTTTGGAGTACACTAAATGGACTGTTATCTAGTAGAGCTGTCCATCCTTTTTACAAGAAAAATGTGAAATACTTTATCAAATGCTTTCCTGAAATATAAGCAAACTATCATTTAAACTGATCCACCACTTTAGTAATGCTGTCAAAAAAAGAAATGGAGTTAGTCTGGAATGATCTGAAGCCATACTGACTTCTTGTGATCACTGCTTCCTTTTCTAGACATTCACTAACCATCCTTTTAATAATATGTTCTAGAAACACTGGTCTGTCATTTGCAAATTCTACCCTCTTCTCTTAATTAAAAATTGGGACGATATTTGCCTTTCTCTAATCTGTGGTCTTTGGAACAACAAGTACACCTGCCAGATCTATTAATGCCCCCAAAATGCAGTTAATGAAGTCCTGGTGCTTTGTACCAGCTAGGTGATCCCTTATTGTCTCTGTATTTACCTTGGGTTTCAGCTCCCCTTAAGTTCTGTTCCAATTATACTTCTTCTTGATAGAAAAAATGAACTTGAAATATGAAAGTTCTACCTTCACTATGTCACCAAGTACCACCATCCTATCTACTTAGAGCTGTGATCCTTTCCTTTGATCCTCCTGTTTACACTAATATGGTTTTAAAACCTATCTTTTTTTTTTTGTCCTTAGTATTCCTCATCAGCTTTATCTCATTTTGAGCCTTAGTGCTCCTGACACTATTGTTATAAAACCCAGCCATACTTTAAAAAACAAATAAACAATTTTTAAAAGTTTCTCTATTAAGAGCTCATAAAAATAAGGGAAGAATTAAATAATTCAAAAGATATTTATTATTTGTGGCTAGGCTGCACCAATATAATAAAAATGAAGACATTAACAAAATTAATCTATATATTTGATGCTATGCCAATCAAACTCTCAAGAAATAATAGAATTACACAATAATAATTAAATTCATTTAGAGGACAAAAATCAATCATTTCTATGGAAAAATTAAAAATAGAGGAATAAAGGAATAAAGCCCAACTTAAGACAATACATGTTAAAGATATTTAGTACTGGTTTAAACATAGAAAAGTAGATTACTAGAACAGATAAGATAGGCAAAAGTAAGGGAAAGGATTCTGTATTCAACAGAAACTTATAGAAAAATTAGAAAGAAGTTTGGCAGAAAATAAAGGTTCACACCAGCATACTTTGATTAACTCCAATTGATAATTGAACCAAAACAGTCATGTCATTAAAAAATTAGAGAAGAATGGAAAGAGTTACCTTTCATATACATGATTACAAAGTGAATTAATAACAAATCAAGGAACAGAGAAAATTACAAAAGAAAAAATGAATAATTCCAATTATATGAAGTTAAAAAAAACATTTAGATGAACAAACTCAATATGTCTGGGATAAGGAGAGAAGCTATTGAATCGGGTAAAAATCTTTGCATTCATCACTTCTGATAAAAGGTTGAATATCAAAGAGATATAGGGGAATGATGCATATATAACCATGACCTGGTAAGCAGAACTAGGAGAGCTATCTATCTATCTATCTATCTATCTATCTATCTACCTATCTCTTCAACATTATAAAGACAACTTTGAAAGACTTGAGAACTCTGATGAATGAAATGACTAATCATGATTCTGGAGCATGCTCCTGATTTTTTTTATTAATTTATTTTGATTTATCAACAATCACTTCCATAAGCTTTTGAGTTTTAAATTTTTCTCCCCCTCTCTCTCCCCCTCCCTTCCCAAGATGGCACACAATCTGATATAGGCTATACATATACATTCCTAGTAAACATATTTTCACATTACTGATGTTGTAAGTATTAGAACCAATAGGGGGAACCACCAGAAAGAAGAAACAAAACACAACAGAAGAAAAAAATAGCAATTTTTTTGGTTTCATTTTTGCTTTTCTTTTCTTTCTTTCTTTTTTTGTCCTTTGTGCTCAAAGAGGACCAAAATGACACCACTATGTTGGGGTCAAGGTACAGTGTGTCTGACTGTGGCTAATCAGACCAATATGAGCTCAGAAGGCTCTACCACAGGTCAGGCATAAATAGTCCATATGAACATTTGGAGTGGAGATGTCTCTAAATTTGTGCATCTCACATTTCCTTTGATCTACTGCTATTCTGCTTTGCTCTTAGAGTACAGTGCCTTCTTTGATGAGGGGACACCATGATGGACAGTGCTGTACCAGTGGCTCCTATGTCTCATAATCAACTCCAAAGTTCTTCAGAGAAACCTTGAGAGTATCCTTGTATCACTTCTTCTGACCATGTGAGTAAGCCTTGTGTGAGTTCTCCATAAAATGATCTTTCAGGCAAATGTACTTTTGGCATTCAAACAACTTGGCCAGCTTATCAGAGTTGTACTCTCTTTGTTAGTGTTTGAATGCCTAGCAGTTCAGCTCAAGAAAGGATCTCAGTGTCCAGTACCTTATTTTGCCAGGTGATCTTCAGAATCTTCTTAAGACAATTCAAATGGAATCAATTCAACTTCCTGGCATGGTGCTGGTATACAGTCCAGGTTTCACAGGCATACAACATGAGGTCAGCAGAAACGCTCTGTAGACCTTCAGTTTGGTAGCTCTCTCATAATTCTTCTTTCCCACACTTTCCTTTGGAGCCTCCCAAACACTGAGCTGGTACTATTTGCATAAAACTGAATCTCATCTGCTTTCTTATTGAGCCAAGAATCCTGCTTCTCTCTAAACTTTGCTTATACTTTACTTCCCTCCCCCCCCAATAGTATGCACTTTGCTTTTTAAAAAAATTTAATTAATTTTTTTTTTAGGCAATTAGGGTTAAGTGACTTGCCCAGGGTCACATAGCTAGTAAGTGTCAAGTGTTTGGTCTGAGGCCGGATTTGAACTCAGGTCCTCCTGATTTTAGGGCCGATGCCCTACTCACTTCTCTGCCTAGCTGCACTGTGTACTTTACTTTTGATAGAGTTAAAAGCTGCCTTTTTAGAGACAGACAAACCATTCTGTTGGTAAATCTTGTAGAATTCTTGTTTTTCATTTAGTAGCTTCAGAATTTTCCTATCATTTTCATCAAACCAATCCTGATGTTTGCAATTGTTCTGGCCCAGAGGAGTAAATGCGGTATTATATTCCAAATCTCGGAAAGCTGCCCACTCCTTCTCTGCTCCACTTATCAACTGTGTGTTGTCTCAGTCTTCCCTCCAAGTCAGCAACTAACTGTTCATTCATGGAGAAGCACTTTAATCTGTTGACGTTAAGTTTTCAGGTAATGGTCTTGCTTTAGGGCCACTGCTTTTGTTGAATTCGAATGTTTAGCTTGGAGAGGATAAGTCTATCATTGGTCCAGCACTTTGTGCCACACACCACCTTCATCACTCTCACATCCTGTCTGTATTTTCTCTTTACAATGACATAGTCTATTAAATGTCAATGTTTGCTGCAAGGGTACATCCATAAAGTTTTGTTGTGTTTAGGTAAATGGAAGACAGTATTGGTAATGAGGTCATGAGACACACAAGTCTTCAATAGTCAGTGACCATTGCTGTTGCTGTTTCTGATTACATTCCTCCCAAGGATTCCTTATCATGTCTGAGAGTCTGTTCCTATTCTGATATTAAGGTCACCCAGAATTACAAGCTTGTCCTCTTTTGGCACATTGATGATGAGAGTCTCTAGTTCTTCATAAATTTTTTCTTTGAACTCATCAGAGTTGTCATGGTGGGAGCATACACACTGATGATGGTGGCATGGCACTTCCCTACAAGTGGTAATTGCATTGTCATGATCCTGTCATTCATTCCTTTTGGGAAGCATACAAGCTTATTGGCCAGATTAGATTTGATTGCAAAACTTATGCCAGCTTCACCGCACTCCCTATTACTGCAGCCATTCCAGAAAAATGTTTATCCAGTTTTGACTTCAGTAAGCTGGCCTTCATTTGCCAGCCTTGTTTCACTCAGGGCTGCTATTTAGATGCAATGCCTGATGAGTTCTCTTGCAGTGAGGGCTGTTTGTCTTTCTTCTTGTCCCTAGTGTGCACACATTCCACATACCAATGAGTGGAATCATCTTCACAAAATTTTTCGTATTTTGTGTGTGTGTGTGTTTCGACCTCAGGCTGAGTTTCCCACCTGCCACAGTAATCAGACCAGGGTTAGGTGAAGCCCACAATTTTTAGGGCAACTTTTCTAGCCCCTTCCTCACCCCACAAGGTGAGCAGTACCATTCTTAAGAAAGCTGCTCAGATACTCAGGGGCTGCTGAATTCCACTGCTGCTTTAGACAACCCTATGACCTGGGCTGCCTGTGTGCAGGGTTGTGACTACAGCTCCCAGTGCATACACACCTGCTGCTTTGTCACTAGGCCATCACCACAGGACTTCAAAGTAGGTAAAATAGTAATGTAGTAAAATAACAAACAATAAAATAGTAAAAGAATTGACTAGTAAAATAATAAAATAGTAAAATGGTACAGGTGATGTCTTTTGACTTGTGTGTAAATTGGATTGAAGTGAGGCAGAATTGCCCAAAGTTGTCAGCCTCACTCCCTTTTCCAGAGTCATCAGAGTCCAGTGGTAAGACAAAAATCAAGATGACTGGTAATAGCTCTAGATACGGTGGATGATTTGGTGTCACCTATATCTGACCAAGCTCAAAGAGCTTCACTGTGCCCGTTTCTGCTACCTTCATGGCCCATTGAAACAAATTATTTTCATCTACCTGTTCCATCAGGGAAAGTCTTCACTTGCTGGGAGTGGACACCCCACTAGTTCACTGATGGATTTGAGCCCCTACCAGTTACCCTCAACCTGGGTTAGCCCATCTGTAGAGATAGTTTCACTGGGATATGGCTGCTGCATATCCTACATCTTCTTAGAGCCACAGGTGAGAGTTGGATTCATACTTCAGAGTATGAAATATTTTAAAGCTCTGATATGAGTGGCAGTATGGGATAGTGGGAAGGACACTGGCCTGCAAGGCAGGAGACATGGGATTCTATTATCATCTTTGCCACAGTTTAATGTGTTACCTTTGGCAAGTTCCTTCCATTCTTGAGGCCTGTGTTCTCATCTCTAAAATCAGACAGCTGGACTTGATGGTCTCTGCAGTTCTTTCCATCTTGGACATTGTGCAATTCTTTGACAACTGATGATTCCAAAGAAATGGGAATATGTGTGAATGGAAAGAAAGTCTTGTGCCATAACACAAGGAAGAAGAAAGCTACCTAGAGATAGAGTTCTGTCAGAGCAAGTTGTTGGTGAAGCTGCTTTGGAAATAGAAAGTTTTCCTTATTCTTCGTCTTGTGGTCTGTCCAACCAGGTAATGTTGTCAGCTGAGGATCCTTTAGTGCTGGGCCTCTGCCTTCATTTGACCCTCAGATTTTTGTTTATGGTGCTTGAGTCACTGCTGTATGCTGTTGTCTAGGCCTGTTATTGCTGCTGTAGGCAGTGGGTATGAGGTGGCCAGAGGACTTAGCTTCCTCTCCTGGCTGAGATCCATGTTGCCATTTTTGGAGCATTTGGCAGGCAGTTTGGTATGTGTCTGGGTGAAGTGGCTTTGGAGGGCGTGGCTGATTTTCTTCTCCTTAAATTTTCCACTTGGCCATACCACATCCTAGGCACTGTTGGAAACTTGAAAGTGAGGAACCTCTTGGGCTTTAATTGTTTTATTTCCTCGTTAGTCTGGATTATGGAGTAAATGTATGGAGCATGATGCTGAAATATTTAAGTGACCCTTGGCATATGGTCAGAAAGCATAATTCTGTAACAAGGGACTTTCTTTTCTCTTGGTTCTGGTAATTTCTAAATCAGTTTCCAGATTCCTCCCCAACCTTTGTAGAGTATTCAGTGCCGGTTCTGTGTTAAAAATCACGGGGTCACACATCTAAAGGTGGAAGAGACATCATCTTAGACATCATCTAATTCAGTCCTTTGATTACATAGGTGAGAAGGCTGAGGCCCAGGGAGGTCCAATGACTTGTCCATGCTAAGTTCTTGAGCTGGCATTTGAGCTCAGGTCAATTGACTTCAAATCCAGTTTCTTTGCTCCTGGAAAATTGTCTTGCTTGTTTTACACCATCTTTATATCATCGTTTAGCCCACTGCATCACCCCTGCTGAAGTTTCAGTTTTCCTTATGCTTAATCTACCCCCTTCCTTATTTAGTTTGGGTAAAGGAGTCTTTTGTTTCTCTGTTTCTCTTCTCATCAGAAGGTTTTCATTTTAATCTTTCCTCTTTTTAAAATAGTTTTTTCCTCTTCTTTTTTCATTCATGTCACAGTGCCTTTTGTGGACTGGACAATAGATCATTGATGCCTGAGTTGTAGTTGATGAGATGTTTTAACCCACATGCGAGAGCAGATGTTTTCAGGCAAGTATAACTGTCAGAGTTAATCCCGCCATGTTTTCAACCACTATTTTCATGAAAATTGGATTTTTCAGGCTCTTGCTCCTTCCCACTTGTGGCATATTGCTTATTTGGAAACATAATATTTGCTAGATGAATAATAGTACATTCTGTAATTGTGTGTTATCCCCCTGTGGTTGATCTCATTGTCTCTAGAGTCTGTTCCCTAAGTCTTCCCTGTGCATGTGTCTGATGTCTTTATGGTGGGCAGGAAGACTTGCTCTATGGCAGTGATATTCTAAACATTCACCACAGAAATCAAATAGCCTTACTATTCATTCAGTTAGATTAGCATATTGCTTAGTCTAGTGGATAGCCAAGGAGGAAAAAATGCAGACCTTATGCTTAGTGAAGAGAGAAAAAAAAAGAATAGTATGCAACAGGAGGCAGAGTAAACCTTGAAATACATTTATTTAATATTTACAGCATGAAGCATTTCTGTTCCTATGGACTAAAGCACAAAAGTGACTGTGCAGATAGTTTTTGAAAATCACCAAGTGTCCTGGTGCAGCTGCAGAATATTTATTGACCTCACCCACATCTGTCGCTTAATCCCTCCTATCACAAGGCATATAGCACTCACAGGGTATTAGAGCTAGAAGACACTGTTGAGGTCGGCAAGCCCAGGCTAGAGGAAAGAGGGTAACTAACAAGTTATAACAAAGTTATATACGAATCATACACAACTAGTCTTGGGTCTTCCAATGCCTAATACAGCATACTTTATACTATGCCATGGATGCAATAAGGAACAAATGTACTTGTAATTCTTCCTAGATTTGACATCCAAGATAAATAAGGAATTGGTACAAATACACATGAATAGGAGTCATTCTCTATAAGATAAATGAGCAGAGGACATGAATATGCAGTTCTCAAAAGGCACACTATGAAATGGGAAAAAAATACTCTGAGTCACTTCTAATAAGAGAAATGAAAAATAAAATCATTCTGAAGTTCCATCTTATGCCCATGATATTGGCAAAAATGACAAAAAAGGAAACAATAATTGTTGGAAAGGCTTTGGGAGAACAAGTACTCTAATGCCCTACTGGTAGAATTATTAAGTGGTCCAACCATTCTGGAAAGCAATTTGGAGCAAGGTCCAAAAAAATCACTGAGTTGTATTACCCTTTGGTCCAATGAAAATCTTTATAGCTGCTCTTGTATTGTAGCAAAGAACTGGAAACAAAGTGAGTATCCATCAACTAGACTGTGAGGTTCTATTAGATAGTGAACTCCTTGAGGGAAGAAACTGTCTTTTGCCTCTTTTTGCATCACCAGTGCTTAGCCCAGGGCCTGCAACATAATAGGAGCTTAAAAATATTTATTGACTATTGACTCTTGAACCAAGGAATGATGAAACAAATTATGCTGTATGAATGTAATAGAATATCATCACCTCATTAAAAAATGATGAAATGGATGAATTCAGAGAAACATGAGACCTCTTATACGAACTGATACAAAGTAAAAATGAGTAGAACCAGGAGAACAATTTATACAATGACTACAACGTTGTAAATGTTAATAGCTATGATAGACTTAAGAATTCTGATCAATGCAATGACCAATCACAATTATAGAAAACTGATGAATTATGCTACCTACCCCTGGCAGAGAGGGATAGACTAGAAGTACTAAATGAGAAATACATTTTCAGATATAGACAATATGTGGATTAATTTTGTGTGAATGTAATTAGTTATTATAGAGGGTTTTTTTTGAGGGAGGTAGAATTTGAATGGCAATGGGGAGTAGTGATAGTGATGCTAAAAAAAAAATTAAGGAAAAGCCAGCAATGTATCATTAAAAAAATAAGCAGAAGAGATTAAAGTTCAGAAGTTGATTCATACAAATGGGCAATGTTGGAATTACCAGGCTAAATTTGAAATGTAGAAAAACCTCAAGCTGTATATAATGGAGAGTCCAGATTTACATGCAGTCCTCTTTTTTGTTCTTTGTATATTGAAATGTACATATGTATTGATGTTTTGAAAATTAATAATAACCAAAAGGAAAAAATACCAAAAGAAAAATTCTCCCTGACACCAGATATTCTTAAAAACTAAGCAAACAAATAAAAAGAAAGGCATTACAGAGGGGCCTAAATGACTTTTATACCTACTACTGGATTTCTTTTAGTCCTTGGCAATTTTCAAGTTTTGTTTTCATGGCTGACAAAGTAGAGTACAATTATGCATTTTGTTTGACTCAAATAATTGCTAGAACAATGGATTCCTAGATGAATCTATCTATTATATACGCTGCCCTGTCATGGTGTCTTTATACTGGTTGACCCCCATGCCTGGAATGTACTCCCTTCTCACCTCTGCCCCATAGGATCACTCTCAAGAAAGAGTTTAATCATCACCTTATACATGAAACTTTTCCTGATCCCCACAACTGTGAGTACCCTCTCTCCTAAGTGATCTTGTAATGATCAACTTGTAATGATTATTTTTATATTTATTATTTGATATATTAACATGTTTTATGTATGTTTTTATAGATGCATTTATTATATTTATTTTGTATATGCTTATGTATGTGCTTATTGTCTTTCCCATTAGAGTAGAGTAGAGGGAATAGAGATTGTTTCATTCATTGTACTTGTACCCCAGCACTGTGAACAATGCCCAGCACATAGTTAGTGTTTAATTAGTGTTTGTTGATTGTTTGATTGAACATTCTAATCCATTTCCTTGAAGGGAAATTTTTTCCTTGAGAGGAAAAGTTCAACAGGCAGGGAGAGGAGATGAAAGCCTGACTCCAGCACCAAGAACCCCTCATGAGGTGGGTGACAGAGAGCAGGACCCGAGATAGAAACTTGGTTTTTCTGATTTTGCCCTTATGGTAGTCATCTAAGCTCTACCCTGGGAATTATAAAGATGCTTTCACATTTCATGTTCTCTCTTCTGCAGTGTTTGGTATATCCAAACAGTGCTGCCAAAATCTTTGGGAGCCACTTGGAACAACTCATTTTGTGCAGTTAAGGGCTATAAGGAAAGGTAGACTACTTAGTGCAAAGCATGTGATCCTAGGAATTAGGACGCTTGGACCCTGTTCCAGCTCTGCCATTGCTTGTGTAACTCTAGGCAAGTCATTTAACCTTTCAAGGCTTCAGATTCCTCATATGAACAATGAGAGGGGTGGACTCTAAGGCCCCTCCCTAGAGCTAATATTTGATGTTTCTATGAATTGAGAATAGACACAGAATAGGCAACTATCATGAATAGCCTTCCCTTCTCTTCCCTCCACCCCCTTCTGCCCTTCACTCCCCCAGGAATTAACAAATCTCCCCCTAATGATGTTAGCAGCTATAGCTGAGAAAGTTTTCATATATGAACAAGTCTTTGAACTAAAGTCAAAACTTGATGACTGTCCTTTAATTGACACAACATAGAATCTCCATTCTGAGTTCATAAATATAGCCAGAACTAAGTAGAAAAAAAGTTAACATATTTTTCCTGGGTAATTCGATTTCCTTTCTCCCTCAAATGTAAATGATGTGAGAATGAATGATGCCATGGTTGTGCTTTAATAACCATAATGAACAAAGAGCAGTGGTGTAGTTGGCCCCTATTCATGAAATGAATTAATGCCCTAAGAATGGTGGCTCTATTTGCTTCTAGAACCAGCTATGTGGTTTTGCTGGGTCAAAGAGTTGTTATAAGCTAGACAGGCTGAATTTTGTAGCCTGAATCTAGTTTTTAATGTCATTTGGACATAGCCAATGCCTAAGTCCTTCCCATTTCAATTCAATTGGCGTTTACTAAATACTTACTATGTGCTAGGCACTGGGGAAATAAAGACAAAAATTAAAAGCTCCCTCAAGCTGCTTTCATTCTACCAGGAGGATCTTATTCTTCATTCTTCATTTTTGAAGAAGATGAATGACATCATGGGTTGATGTCTTGACTCTTGGATTTAAGTGATGTAAAGTTGCATAAAGTCATCAGCCTCATTCTCTCTTCCAGAGTCAACAAAGTTCAGTGGCAAGACAAAAGTCAAGATGACTGGCAGTGGCCCAGGAAGCAGTGGATGACCTTGGCATCTTGGATGTCTGATCAAGCTCTATACTCCATAGTACCTGCTTCAGCCACCTTCATGGCTGTTGGAACAAATTGTTCTCATCTGTCCATTCCACCAGGGCAAGTCTTCATATGCTTGGAGTAGACATCCCTCCTAATCACCTATGGATTTGAGGCCACAGAATACCCTTAACCTGGCTTAGCCCATCTGCCAAGATAGTTTTACCAGGTTATGGCCCCTGTGAATGCTATAGCTTCTTGTAGCTACAGGTGAGAATGGGTGAAGGTGGACACCAAAGGTAAATGAGCAGCCCTGAAAAGGGCTCAGCAAGCCCTCGTACCAGAGGTGCTAGTCCTCTCTGAATACCCCATACAACCCACTGGGAGGATATAATGTGTGCACAAGTAAGTAAATACAAGGTGATCTGAGATGGGAGAGAGCACAAACAATAGGAAAAACTTCAAAAAAAAGAGGTGGTAATAGAGCTGTGAGCACTGAAGGAGGATAAGGATTCTAAGCAATGCAGGTAAAGAGGGAGTACATTCCAGGCCTGGGGAACACCTTGTATAGAGAAACATAGGGATGAAACATGGAATATTGAGTTTGGGGAGTCGAGTCCCTAGTATTACAGAATCATTGGATTGAAGAGTTTAAAGGGAAATAATGTAAAATAAGGCTGAAGAGCTGGTTGGATGTAGATTGGAGAGCGCCTTAAAGACTGAGAACTTTGTGGTTTATACAAGAAGCCATAGGGAGCCAATGAAGATTTTTCAATAAATCAGTCTTTATTAAGTACCTAATATGTACCAGTCACTATACTAAGTGCTGGGGATACAAAAAGAGGCAAAAGACAGTCCCCATCCTCATGGAGCTTACAATCGAAAGGGGGAAACAACATACAAACAAATATATACAAAGCAAGCTGTCTACAGGTTAAAGGCACTGGAATTTAGAGGGTTTGGGGGGATCAAGAAAGAGTTGGGAGAATCAACATATGAATACTAGCCTATTTTTAACGAGAAAGAAGTTTCCAACTGTATGCAATAACAACTAAGTTTTACAGTTCAAAGCTTGCCAAAAAGAAGTCCTAAGGGACCTATTTTGGTGAAAGCTGGATAATAAACAAATCAATTGTCTTTATAAATTAATGCATCTTCTATGCTTGAAGACTGTTTATTTGCAAGTGTAAGTGTTCTTTTATAAATCGAATTTACTTTTTTTCTATAGGGAAACACAAAGCTAAACTGTAGCCTTATCCATGTCTGAAAGATTATAATGAAATATTGATATCATCATCATTAGACTTTAGTAGTGTTAGTAATCCTTCACTAATGATACAAGATAACATTTATATAGCACCTACTATCTGCCAGGTATCATGCTAAGCACTTTATAAAATATTATCTCATTTGATCTTCACAAGAACCCTGGAAGGGAGGTGCTATTATTATTTCAATTGTACAGATGAAGAGACTGAAGCAAACAAAGGTTAAGTGACTAGATAATTAGTGTCTGAGGCTTTATTTGAACTCACATCTTCCTGACTCTTGGCCCAGTGCTCTATCAATTTTGCCACCTAGCTACCTCCACTAGTACTACTCAGAGTGACTTGCAGGTGACCCTGGGTTTTTGAAGATTTTCCCAGCAATAGTGCAGGCTTTGTCAAGTCCTACCAAGCTGGACAGGCTTCAAGTATAGGACTTGGGATGGATGCCCTGTGTGTCTGTGGTCTGGTCTTCTAGGACCAGCCTGGTTGAATCCATAGGAGTTCACTACTCACTTGGTTGTAGGGAAGTAAATATTTCAATTATAGTATCTTGAAGAAGTGTGGACTGACTAGGGGTTGTATTCTGAACCAATAGAGGGAGTGCCATATAGACAAAATCATGGATCCTTAAAGTATGGAGATTTAAGTCATTATACCGTCAGCTACCATGCCCTTCTTTTGGCTTCCTGCTACTAGGAGAAGGGAGAAGATGGGAGCAGCTAGGTGGTGCAGTTGATAGATTTCTGCATGTTGAGTCAAGAAACCCTGAGTTCAAATGCTACCTTAGGTATAGAAAAGCCCAGGCAGATAACAGATGAATTCAAAAGCATGGAATAGGATTAGAGCTGGAAAAAACTTTAAGGCCATCTAGTTCAATCTTCTCATTTTAAAAATGAGGAAATTGAGACTCAGAGAGGCTCAATTGTCCACAGTTACACAGTAACAGAAGAGATTTGAACCCTGTTCTTCTGACTTCAAAAGAATCAAATTTTCCATTGAACCACATTACCCCCGTAAAGTTAGTGCCTTAGAGAAACACCAAAACTTTGAATGTGTTAGGGCTGCAGAGAATACCTAAGGAAAATAAAGGCTGTTTAATTTTTTAAGTTATACAAGGGTAAAAGAGGAGGCCCATAGAAAAGATAAGCCCACTCATAGCTCAGGGTCAATGGGAGAATTTATCACAAACACTTCTTATTTTGTTTCTATTTTCTCTACTAAGGAAAATTACCTTTGGACTGGAAAATAGAGAACCAAAATACTTAATAGTTAAGCTGAAACCCAAAATATGTAGGGAGATAGGAAGGTAACAAGAGAAGATTTAGCTGCCCTTGATAGCAGCAATCCACCAGAACTAGATGAACTAAAGTCCAGGATATGGAAAGAACTGGCGTATGTGACTGTCAAGCCACTGTGATCTTGTAATGACCATGGTGAAAAAGAGAAGTAATATAGGAATGGATGCTATACTTATAATCCATAAAGGGAAAGATAATACAGTTGGCAAACTCTAAGCTTGATTTCTCCTTCTTCTTCCTCTTCTCCTCCTCCTCCTCCTCCTTCTGCTTCTGCTTCTTACTTCATCTCTTCCTCTTCCTCCTCCTCTTCTTCTTCCTCCTCCTCCTCAGTTCAACTTCTATTCCTGGCAAAATTCTAGAACCTATTATTATTTTTTGTATGTGTGTGTGTGAGACAATTGGGGTTAAGTGACTTGCCCAGAGTCACACAGCTAGTGAGTGTTATGTGTCTGAGGCTGGTTTTAGAACCTATTATTAAAGGAAGGTGAGTGAATATCTAGAAGCGGAAGTGCAAATAACAAAGAACCAATATGCTTCTTAAAAAATGAATCATGACAGACAAACCCTATTTCTTTTTTTCAAATAGAATTATAAGATAAAGGGGCCATACCTAGATTTTAGTAAAGCATGTGAAAAATGCTTGTGTTATTGTTGTGAAAAAGATGGAGAGATGTAGGCTAGACAGTAGTACAGCTTGATTCACATGTCAGTGGCCAAGCCCATAGAAAATTCATTAACAGTTAATGCTTGTATGGGATCTCTAATAAAGCACCCCAGGCAGCTATGCTCTGTCCTGTGCTGCTTAGCATTTTTATTAATGACTTGGGGAAAGGAATAGCTACCATGAAGACCATATTATTACATTTATGGATGACATATTTATGAGTGATTCACAGGCTAGAAAGTTGGGATGAATCTAATAAAGTGAAATTTAATACAGACAAATGTAAAGCCTTACACTTTGATTTAAAAAATCAACTTTGCAACCATAAAATTGGGGAAGCATTCCTTTAAGGTAGTTTGCCTTTAAAAAATCTGTAGAGAAATGCAAATTAAAACAACTCTGAGGTACTACTTCACACCTATCAGATTAGCTAATATGACAGAAAAATAAATGTTGGAGGGATGTGGGAAAATTGGGACACTATGCGCTGTTGGTGGTGTTGTGAACTGATCCAACCATTCTGGAGAGCAATGTGGAACTATGCCCAAATGGCCATAAAACTGTGCATACCCTTTGGTCTTTCCAGCAATACCACTACTGAGTCTATATGCCAAAGAGATTTAAAAAAGGGAAAAGTACCTATTTGTACAAAAATATTTATAGCAGCTCTTTTTGTAGTGGCAAATTGGAAGTTGAAGGGATATCCATCAATTGGAGAATGGCTGAACAAGTTGTGGTATATGCTTGTAATGGAATACTATTGTGCTATAAGAAATGACAAGCAGACTGATTTCAGAAAAATCTGGGAAGACTTAACACAAACTTTTGGAAAGTGAAATGAGCAGAATCAAGAGAACATTGTACACAGTAACAATATTGTACAACGATCAACTGTGAATGACTTAGCTATTCTCAGCAATACAATGAGCCAAAACAATTCCAAAGGACTCACGATGAAAAATACTATCCACCTCTAGAGAAAGAACTGATGGAGTCTGAATGCAGATCACAGCATACTATTTTTCACTTTATTTTTTTCGTGCTTTTTTTCCCCTTTGGGTCTGTGTCTTTCATAAAATGACTCATATGGAAATATGTTTTGCATGATTGTACACGTGTACTCTATATCGAATGACTTATTATTCTGGATGAGGAGTGGTGAGGGAGGGAAGGAGAGAATCTGAAACCCAAAACTTTTTTAAAAAATTAATGTTAAAAATTGTCTTTACGTGTAATTGGGGTCATGAAGTCGTAAATGACTAAAATGACTGAACAACAAAAAATATTTCTGTAGTAAAGCTTTTCATTGATGTTGAATTGTTTATTTCATTGCACTATGTTAACTTCTCAAATCAACTTAACTTTTTGCTTTCAGATGCTAAGGAAATCTAAAATTTTTGTTTTCTGGATTCCGTGCCCCTCCTTCCCCCACATTGTTTTCTATTTGTTGTCTTCAATTGGGTGATAGAGTGTTCAAGTTTGAGTAGAAAGTAAAATAACATGTGTCAGCTAGTTATTGATGTAATCTTTCAATGTTCTTCTGCAAGCTTCAACAACCTTATCAAGTTCTTTTGGCCATGGTTGTGTTTGAAGTCTGTCCTTGAGTATTTCTTGGTAGTTAGTGTTACTATTATACCTCTACCACGAAATGCTGACCATCTGGTGGTATCCAAGTGTAGAGTCACCTTTTGGGTTGTTGAAAAAGAGTGTTTGCTTTGAAACCAATGAATTATCTTGACAAAACTCTATTAGTGTCTTACCAACTTCACTTTGTACTCCAAGACCAAACTTGTCTGTTATTGCAATTATCATTTGATTTCCTACTTCATCATCCAATCCCCTATGATAAATGTGATATCTCTTTTTGGTGTTATTTTTAGAAGATGTTGTAGGTCTTCCTAGAACTGATCAACTTTGGCATATTCAGCTTTTTTTTTTTTAGGCAATTGGGGTTAAGTGACTTGCCTAGGGTCACACAGCTAGTTAAGTGTCAAGTGTTTGGTCTGAGGCTGGATTTGAACTCAGGTCCTCCTGGCTTCAGGGCCGGTGCTCTATCCACTGCGCCACCTAGCTGCCCCCCTTTTTTTGGCTAGGTGATGGGGTTAAGTGACTTGCCCAGGGTCACACAGCCAGTAAGTGTTATGTGTCTGAGGCTGGATTTGAACTCAGGTCCTCCTGAGTCCAGGGCCAGTGCTCTATCCACTGCGCCACCTAGCTGCCCCCATATTCAGCTTCAGTGGTTGGAGCATAGACTTGTATTACTGTGGTGTTGAATGGTTTGCCTTGGATTCAAACAGATAGTTTTCTATCATTTTTGAAGTTATACTCCAGTGCCACTTTTCTCACCCTTTTATTGAATAAGAGGGCTATTCTATTTCTTCTAAGGGATTCTTGCCCAAAGTAGTAGATGTAATGACCACTTGAATTAAAGTCACTCATTCTCACCTGTTTAAGTTCCCTGACAACCAAGATATTGATGTTTAATCCTTCCGCGTCCTATCTGATCACATCCAGCTTACCTTGGCTCATAGATCTTACATTCCAGATTCTTATACAATATTGATCTTTATAGCATCAGACTTTCCTTTTGTCACCAGTTACATTCACAGCTGAGCTTTTTTTTTTCTGGCTTTGGCTTAGCCATTTCATTAGTAGTGGAGCTACTTGTAGTTGACTTCCTCTCTTCCATAGTGATGTGTGGAACATCTTCTGTCCTGAGGGACTCATCTTCCCAAGTCATCTCTTTTACCATTTCAATACTGTCCATGGTGTTTTCTTGGCAGAGTGCTTTGCCATTTCCTTCTCCAATGGACCACTTTTTTTCAGAACTCTCCATTATGACCTGTCCCTCTTTGGTAACCCTGCATGGCTTAGCCCATAGTTTCATTGAGATACACAAGCTCATGATGAGACAGTGATTGATTATATACTTTGCAGTCAAAGGTGGAGAAAGCTCTATATGGTCAGTTAAAACAAGACCTAGAACTGACTGTGGTTCAGATCACGAGCTTCTTATTGTAAAATTCAGACTTAAATTGAAGAAAGCAAGAAAAACCATCAGATCATACAGGATATGATCTAAATCACATCCCTTATGAATATGAAAAAGAAATGATGAGTAAATTTAAGGGATTAGTTGTGATAGATAGAGTGTCTGAAGAACTATGGAAAGAGGTTTGCAATATTGTACAGAAGGCAGCAACAAAAAACATTCCAAAGAAAAAGAAGAGTAAGAAAGCAAAATGGCTGTCTGATGAAACTTTACAAAAATAGCTGAGGAAAGAAGGAAAGCAAAAGGGAAAGAAGAAAGGGAAAGATATACCCAACTAAATAAGAATTCTGGATAATACAGGGAGAGATGAGAAAATTTTCTTAAATGAGCAATGCAAAGAAATAGAAGAAAACAATATGATGGGAAAGACAAGAGATCTCTTCAAGTAAATTAGAGATATTAATAGAATGTTTCATGAAAAAATGGGCATGACAAAAGACAAAAATGGTAGGTACTTAGAAGAAGAAGAGATTAATAAGAGGTGGCAATAATACACAAAAGAATTAAGCAAGAAAGATCTTAATATCACTGATAACCAGATGGTGTGGCTACTGATCTAGAGCCAGACATACTGGAGAATGAAGTCAAGTGGGCTCTAGGAAGCATTGCTAACAATAAGGCTAGTGAAGGTGATGGAATTCTGCTGAGCTACTTAAAATCTTAAAAGATGATGCTATTAAAGTGCTGCACTCTATATACCAGCAAATTTGGAAAACTCAACAGTGGCCACTGGATTAGAAAAGATCAGTTTACATCTTAATCCTAAAGAAGAGCAATGCCAAGGAATATTCAAATTGCCAAACAATTTCACTCATTTCTCTGGCCAGCAAAGTTATGCTTAAGATTCTGCAAACTAGGCTTCAGTGATATGTGAATCAAGAATTACCTAAAGTATTAGCTGGTTTTCTAAGAGGCAGAGGAACTAGAGACCAAATTGCCAACATTCAACAGATTATGGAGAGAGCAAGGGAGTTTCAGAAAAAAAATCTATTCCTGTTTCATTAACTACACTAAAGCCTTTGACTGTGTGGCAACAAAATGTGGCAAGTCCTCAAAGAGGACATCTTACTTTTCTCCTGAGGAACCTGTATGTGGGTCGAGAAGCAACAGTTAGAAGCAAACATAGAACATGTGACTGGTTTAAGATTGGAAAAGGAGCATGACAAGGCTGTATGTTGTCACCTTATTTATTTAACTTATATACATAGTACATCATGTAAAATTCCAGACTGGATGAATTAAAAATCAACAATATCAGATATATAGATTACACCACTCTGATGGTAGAAAGTGAAGAATTAAGAAGCCATCTTGATGAGGGTAAAAGAAGAGAATATAAAAGCTGGTCTGAAGCTTAACCTCAAAAAAAAAAGATCTTGGTCCATGGTCCCATCACTTCCTGGTAAATGGAAGGAGAAGAAATGGAAGCAGTGTCAGATTTTATATTCTTGGGCTTTTAGATCACTGCAGATGGTGACTGCAGCCACACAATTAAAAGACACTTGTTCTTTGGAAGGAAAGCTATGACAAATCTCGACAGCGTACTAAAAGACATCCCTTGCTGACAAAGGTCCATATAGTCAAAGCTATGGTTTTTTCAGTAGCAATGTATGGCTGTGAGAGTTGGACTATAGGGAAAGCTGAACACCATAGATTTGACACTTTCAAATTGTGGTGCTGGAGAAAATTTGTTTTTTAAAAATAGCATTTTATTTTCCCCCTCAATTACATGTAAAAACAATTTTTAATAATTAAAATTTTTATTTGAGTTCCAAATTCTCTCCCTTTTTTCCTTTCTTTTTCCCTCCCTGAGATAGCAATCAATCTGGTTATATACATTCAATCATGTAAAACATATTTCCGTATTAGTCATTTTGTGGAAGAAAATTCCAACCAAAAAAAGAAAGTGAAACATAACATGCTTTGGTCTGTATTCAAACTCCTTCAGTTCTTTCTTTGGAGGCAGATAGCATTTTTTATCTTGAATCCTTGGGGATTATCTTGGACTGATGAAAATAGCTAAGTCATTCACAGTTGTTCATTGTACAATATTGCTATTACTGTGTACAATGTTCTCCTGATTCTGCTTACTTAACTCTGCATCAGTTCATGTAAGTCTTTCCAGGTTTTTCTGAAATCATCCTGTTCATAATTTCTTATAGTACAACAGTATTCATTATAATCATATACCAATACTTGTTCAGCCATTTCCCAATTAATAGACATCCCCTCAATTTCCAATTCTTGCCCACCACAAAAAGAGCTAATATAAATACCTTTGTACAAATAGTCTCTCCCCCCCCCCTTTTATCTCTTAGAGATAGAGACCTGGTAATGATATTGCTGGATCAAAGTGTAAGCAAAGTTTTATAGCCTCTTTATAGCTATTCAATGAAAGGTCAAATCCTGAAGGCTGAAGCTTAAATACTTTGGCCATATAATGAGAAGATAAGACCCTGGTGTTGGGAAAGATTGAAGGCAAAAGGAGAAGGGGATAGCAGAGGATGAGACAGATATTTTTTTAAATTTTTTAAATTTTTTAAATTTTAAATTTTATTAATTTATTTTGATTTATCAACAATCACTTCCATATGCTTTTGAGTTGAAAATTTTTCTCCCCCTTCCTCCCCCACCACCCTCCCCAAGATGGCGCACACTCTGATATAGGCTTTACATTTACATGCCCATTAAACATATTTTCACATTAATGAAGCTGTAAGTAAAAATTAAAACCAATAGGAGGAACCATCAGAAAGATGAAACAAAACTCAACAGAAGGTAAAAATAAGTGAGAGCGATTCGACTTCCATAGTTCTTTCTTTGGATGTGGACAGCATTTTCCATCCCGAGGCCTCTGGAGATGTCTTAGATCCTTGTAATGCTGAGAAGAGTTCAGTTTAACAATCTTAGTCATTGCATAACATGTCTGTTATTGTGTACAAAGTCCTCCTGGTTCTGCTCACTTCACTCACCATCAGACCATATAAGTCTTTCCAGGTTTTTCTGAATTCAGCCTGTTCATCATTTCTTATAGCACAATAGTATTCCATTACATTCATATACCACAACTTGCTCAGCCATTCCCCAATTGATGGGCAGGATGAGACAGATAGATAGTGTCATGGAAACAAATGAAAATAAGCTTGGACAGACGTCAAGAGATAGTGGAGGACAGAAGAGCCTGGCATGCTATGGTCCATGGGGTCTCGAAGAGCCAGATACAATTGGATGACTGAGGAACGACCATGAAATACTATTTACTGAATTATTTACTAACAATGATTTACGGTTTTGAACTTGCTTGGAACAGTATATTGAAAACAGTAAGTGTTCTGCTTATTCTCATAAACTACAAGTAGAGTAATTTAGTTGAAAGAGAACTGTATTTGTAGTCAGAGAACCAAGGTTCAAGTCAGCATTCTGCCACTTATTAGTTATATGACTCTAAGCATCATTTAACATTTTGGAGCCTCAATTTCTTATATAAAATGGGGGACGAAAGTATCTGAAACATGGTTCAGTGGAAAGGATGCTTGGCTTGGAGTCAGAGGAATTGAGTGCAAATCTTGGCTTTGTTACAATCTGTATGACTTTGGGCAAGTAATTTAACCTCTCTAGACCTGAATTTCTCATCCATAAACTGAGGGGCTCAATTCTATGGTCCTTTTTTAGCCCCAAATCTATGATAATGCAATTTGCCTCAAAGAGGATCAAAGAAGGGGCAACTAGGTAGTACAGTGGATATAGCATCGGCCCTGAAGTCAGGAAGATCTGAGTTCAAATCCAGCCTCAGACCAAACACTTGACACTTACTAGCTGTGTGACCCTGGGCAGGTGATTAACCCCAATTGCCTTTAAAAAAAAAGAAAAAAAAAGGATCAAAGGAGAATATCTACAAAGCACAATATAAATTTCACCTGATAATTTTTAATGGAAATTTCATAGGAAACTCTCAATATCAATATCATACTTTTAATGCATGGAAACTATAAAGGAATTTGAGTAGGCTGTCCATTTTGAAAATTCAACTCCCTCATCTTAAGGGAATGGAGCCCTTTCAATTTTTGTCTTTAACATTGTCTATTAGTCATTATTTTATTTAAATTTTAGCTTTACTCATGTGCATTTCAATGCAGTATATTGTTTTGAATTGAGGTTAATTGCATATGAATTATATTTCTTCCATCAGATTTTATATGAGGTTTTGGGATTTTTATTTATCTGACTGATTCTTGGTCCTGGAAGAACTACAAATTTCTCATTGTTTTATTTAGTAATTGATTATATTTCAAAGGCAACTGTTGATAGCCTAAGTAGAAACATGGCAAGTAACATGGAAGCATTTTCCTTTTCATCTGGAAAAGAACTGTTAGGTGTATATAATTCTTACCTATGTCACTTTGAGTGATAGGTTTTATATTTGTTTGTAGTATAGGGTTGCCAGACCAAGAAAATCTGGGAGAAATTGATTGAGCAAATGCCCAGTATATTACTTCTTTAAAGCCTCTTAAACTATGTTTGCTGGAGCTTTTTTTTTCTTTTTTTGCCATGGTGGGAAGTTTTCAAATAGTCTGGAATATGGAATCTGTCATATAATCTATCCTTGCTTTATCCATTTAATAGTTACATGATCTATGAACATTCTCTTCTTTTGTTCTTTTGAAATCATGCTTGACTTTTGCTCTGTTTTATTAAAAGCTGTGGGGAAAAGAAACATGAAAAAAATTACAGTGAGGTTGGTCTAAACTTGAATACTTGGAAACCTCCAGTAAAAGTAAATCCATATGGCAGAATCTGGTCCCAGCCTGATCCCTGAATGACTCTGTCCAAATTCCTTTAGGAATTTCCATGAATGTGTGTGTGTGTGTGTGTGTGTGTGTGTTGTGTTGTGCGTGTGTACATACACGTGTTAGGACTCTGTGGCAAATGTCAGTTATACTGGTCTTTGTTTTTATTATTCTTTCCAATGATAGAACCTGGAGTATCAATTCTGAGTTTCTGGGTTATTTTCTTAGCGGTTACTGAGCCACAGAAAAGAAAAAAAGCAAATGAACAAAATATCCTCCCATATAAATTTATTGAGATGTGTCTTCACAAACAATAACAATAAGTATGATAAATGTAGCACGCGTTCTTTGAAGAATTCTAGATGGCTCTGCTATTTTGAAACCTTAGTGGAATCTCACACTTTCAGACACTTTGTACAAAGTTCAGCTCATCGGCTGCTCTTTTAATTGTCAACTTTCACTATGATTGTAGTTCAGAGGGAGGATGTGCTACAGCAGGGCGTGACCAGCAGTGCAACCAAGACCTACTCAGCTGCTCCCATCCAGAGGTGCTCATAGGTTTGGCCTTGAAGAACAGGCCCTGGCCAAATGACACTCCAAGTCCATTAACTCATTTCCTGCCTCCGCCTTCCACCTCTATACTTCCACCCCTATGATGCCCACATGGGTTCTAACACACATATGTAAGGGTTCTGTTACAGATGAAAAGGAAAATTCTTTTTTGGCAGCATAAGTAGAGAACCTGGTAGAGAACCTGGTGTAGTTCATATAATTATAGACTTTTATTTATGGAACGGAAAGTTTAAGTTGGGCATTAATTTCCATGAAGAAAATGCTACATGTCAGAACCTTTGCTACTCCAACAGTTATATTTCTCAACCTTCTCTCTCTCCTCACTAAGCCAGATTATTGGCAGTCCAGTTCTATTCGTATGAATGATAATGATTTACATATATATAATTCTTTAAGGTTCACAAAATGCTTTTCTCACAACCCAGAAAGTAAGTTGTGCAGATATTATTATCTCTATCTTACAGATGGGAAATTTCAAGTCAGAGATTTAAATATCTATGGATACGTAACAATAACTGGCCACTCTTTCCATTATATCAAACTGCCTCTTGCATCTACTTCATTCAGTTAGTACTATATTCTACAGGTGCTTAATAAACGTTGGATAAGGAAAAAATGAATAAAATCAAACGCAGAACTAAAAATTAAATTCAGCAGACATTAAGTGCCCCCTGTACACGAGCATTATGTTAGACAGAGGAGAAAACACCAGGTTTAAAGGAGATATGGCCCCTATGCTCGTGGAATTTTCCTAGTTTTGTTGTTGTTGCTATTTGCTCTGGTAGGAGGATATGACATATATATTTAAGGGAAGGGAGATGTGATGCCCTCAGTTGAGGTAATCATAGGATTTCCTCACAAATCATGAGATTTGAATGTTGGAAACAAGGTGCTTAACTATAAAACTGAGCCACAGCTGTGATCCTTTTATAAAATATGAGCATCATTCTGAGTCAGCAGAGAACAAGGAGATTGGCTCAGCACACAAACTGACTATGCCCATGGGGGTTTTATATGGCTAAACCCTTGGGATTTGCATTAGTATAAGTTCAGAGTTCTTGGTGGAGGATGCAGAGTACGGTGGAGGGGGGGAAGAAGTTTCTCTCTCTCCCCCTCCTCCCATTGGCTATGGCATCTGGCAGCTACATGCCTAGAAGGAGTGTCAAGTGTCTGAGACCGGATTTGAACTCAGGTACTTCTGACTCCAGGGCAGTGCTCTATCCACTGTGCTACCTAGCTGCCCTCCACCAGCACCTATATTCTAACCCCTACAGTTTGTTGAAGAGTTGAAGAAGCAGAGACACAGTCCAGACAGACATCGATACAGAAAAGCAGTTACTTATGGGAGGAAAAAGTTCTGAAGGATAGAACCCCTGGCTGCAGAGAAAAGAGCCAGCTATGGGAATTGAGAGTAGAGTTGTGCAAAGGAGCAGACCTTGGAAACCCAGCTAAGAGATGTTGCACACAAGGGGAATTGTGTAAGGAAGTTACAAAAAGAAAAAAGCCTTCCAGGTGCTACATGTCCAGAAGTTGTGAGTTGTCTTTGCCATACGTGTGTCCTACATTGTGCCTCATTACCATTGTACTCAAAATTTGCAGACCACTCTTCCCATAAATACTTGTGTGTATTTGTGAGAAAATGTGTTCCAGGTTTAGGGGAAATCTTTTCTAGCTTCTGTTTTCACTATGTCATCTTAGTAAATGTCTTTGATAAGACATAATTGTGTATACTGGTAGATTTTTAACGGGAAGCATATTTCTAGAGGATCATGAATAGAGCTCCCCAGAGTTAACCCAAGGACCTGAAGTAGCCATCCTAAAAACTCAACTTGCAAACCCATGAGTGGGAGTTGGGGAGTATCCCAGAAGACATGCCACATGCAAATAATAGCGATGCAAAATAACACATGATATGGAAGTATAATTAAAGTTGTAGATGCTGTACTGAGAGAGAGATCATTTCAATACTTATGATGGGAATCAAGAAAGGCTATGTGGAAGAGATGGCATTTGAGTTGGACTTTCAAGAATAGGGAAGAAATCAACAGGTTATAAAAGGATATTCTAAGCTTAAAGAACAAAGGCTCAGAAGTTTTAAAATATAAAGCTTGGATGGGGTATGACCAGCAGTCCAGTTTGGCCAGAATGGAGACCATGTGGAAGTATTTAAAATGAAGTAAGATGAGAAAGGAAGGGTGGCACCAAATTGTAGTGGAACTTGAATGCTTTACTAAGGAGTTTGAACTTTATTCAGTAACCAGTAGGGAACTATTAAAAAGATTATAAGCAGAGGATTAGTAAAGGACAGGAAATGTTTCATTTTTGTCTTTGTATACCCAGCCCTTAACACAGCATTTTATACATAATAGGAACTTAGTAAATGCTGAGTTGAGGACTAACATGACCAGATATGTGCCTGTAGAGGATTACTTTTACAGTAATATGAGTGATGGATTATAGGGGTTAGAATATAGGTGCTGGTGGAGGGCAGCTAGGTAGCACAGTGGATAGAGTACTGCCCTGGAGTCAGAAGTACCTGAGTTCAAAATCTGGTCTCAGACACTTGACACTTAACTACCTATGTGACCCTGGGCAAGTTACTTATTCCTGATCGCCTTGCAAAACAGAACAAAAAGAATATAGGTACTGGGCTACCTATTAGGAGGCTGTTGGAATAGCCTATGAAGGTGGTAATAAAGTCCTATACAATAAGGAAGAGAAAGGAAGGGACAGAGGAATAGGGAGGAATAAAAGGTAGAGAGATAGAATGGTTCAGGCTAGCAGCCAGATTTCAAGTCAGAAGACTTTGTTACTCACTACCTGTATGACTTTAGGCAAGTAATTTAAACCTTCTTAAGTGGGCTTAAATGTTAATTTTTCTTCTCTGGAAGATGAAGTGGTTGAATTGGATGACCTCAAATGCCCTAAATCTGTGGTCTTATATGACACTAAAAATATTTCAGAGGTAGAACTGAAAGGACTTGGTTATTGATTGGAAATAAAAGAAGGGGGAAGAGTTAAATGTATTATTAAAGTTTTAAACATGGGCAACTAGATAAATGGTGATGCCTTAGGTAGAAATAGTGAAGTCTGAAGGAAGAATAGGTTTTGGGGGAAAGATAAGTTTAGTTGGGATATGGAAGAGATATCTAAGGTTATTTATGATTGTAGATTCTATTTCTATGTTGAGTTTAAGGTGTCAGATGGACATCCAAAAAGAGGTGTCCTATACACATTTGGATATGAATGTCAGAATTTGGTAGGGAAGGAAGTCAGAACTTGAAATAAAGATTTAGTGGTCATCTGGACAGAGATAATAGTTGAAGTCATTGGGAGAAAATTAGATTGCCAGAAGAGAGTATAAAGGGAGAAGGGAAGGGGGGAAAGGAGCTAAAGACAGAACATAGTGAACATCCAACTTAAGGAGCCAGTGAAGGAGGCAGAGAATAGTTAGAAATATAGAAGAACTAGAAAGATGTGTTATCTCTGACATCAGAGCAGGGGAGATAATTCAGATGAATAAGATTATTAATAGTCATAAGCAACAGATTAATGAGGACTGAAGAGGTGCCATGAGGTTTGGTAATTACAGGATTGGTAGAAACCTTGGATAAAGGAGTTTTAGTACAGTAATGAGTAAATGAGATTGCAAAAGTGAAGATAAAGTGGGTAGTGAGGAAGTAAAGCATTGGAAGACTGCTTTTCCCAAAAGTTTGACCATGATGGAGAGGAGAGAGGTAGGATGTTAATGAGATAGGGTTTGAAAGAAGGCCTTTATTTATTATTATTATTTTTTAGGATTGAAGAAACTTGAGCATGTTTGTGAATAGATAGGAAGCAGTTCAGTAGAGGAGGAGATACTGAGGACACATGGGAGAGGAGATGTCTATTATAGCAAAGTTCTAAAGGAAGCAGAGGAGGTGGGGTCAAGGGCATGGGAATTGCCCTCATGGAAGAATAGAAATAGTCTTTCCTCTGAGACAGGAGGCTAAGTGAAGAGCATAAGTAATGATACCAAGAAGTCTCAATAATTAGTAGAGGGGAATTGGAAAAGAGCTTCTGTCAAATGATCTAAATGTTATCTATGGAGTTAGAAGACTAAGTCATCTCACTCTCTCTCTCTGTATCTCTTTCTTTCTCTCTCTCTTCTCTCTCTCTCTCTCTCTCTCTCTCTCTCTCTCTCTCTCTCTCTCTCTTTCTCGAAGAAGAATAGGAGACTTGGACGTAATTGTGGACTTGAGGTGACAGGGAAAACTTTCAATGGGGAATGGTGATAGTAGAGAATGATAGGAAACTGATAAAACATCACCAAGCATGACAAGCTTGGTGAAGTGGAAGGAGCTGTGAACTTGGGGTCTTTGGATCTGAGTTTGTATCTCAGCTCTGCCATTTCCTACTTGTGTGAGCTTAGGCAAATCTCTTAACCTCTCTGAGTTTCAGGTTCCTCCTCTGTAAAATAATGGATATGGACTAGATAACCTTTAAGGTCCTTTCCAGCTCTGGTCTATAATGCATGATAGCAGTTAAGACCCAGCTGAAGTTAGCCATCACAGATGGTAGCGAGTGAAATTAGCTTGATTCCATGACTTTCTCCAACATCTGCTGGCAGCTCTGGGAGCAATATTATAGATCATCCTTTCAGAGTGCCTAATATAGCTGTACCATTCATGTAATACTTCTCCTATTCACTTTCTTACTTTATAGTGTCCAGAAATGACCATAATCTTAATAACCTATAGCAACATTTTAGATGTTGCCAATTCTTTATTAGGATTTTTATTTTGTCTGGTGATACTGAGTGACCTGGAAGAAATATTGAATTCAAGTATTCTTCACCTAAATGGTCATAAAAATATTTGGTGTGTGTTCCATGTCTATTTATCTTATATGTTATAGGGCTAATCTTGGATAATTCTTGCATTTTCCTGAATACAGGTTCTATATTTCCTTTTGGTTGGACTTGTGATTTCATAAGTGTAGGCAATTCCCACTGTTGAAACTTTTCCTACAGGATGCAGATTGGCAACTCTTTTGTAACTGTTTTACAGAATTGCCTGGGGTGCCAGTAGGTTACATGACTTGCCCAGAGTGACCCAGCTAGTATGAGTCAAAGGCATGATTTTTTTTCTTGACTCCAAAGCCAGCTTTCTATCCTCTGTGCCTAAGCTGTCCCTCATGATGATTGATGATTATCATCACCTTTAAAAGAGAGAAGTGTCCTATTAGGGTAACTCAGAATAATTCTCAAAGGAAATATACTACCTTGGAGCTTCATTATGATGCTGAGGACCAGGTCTATGCCATTGAACTGTGTCATAGGTGAGATGACTTTAGAAATCATAACTCCCATTTCTCTAGCACTTTCTTCACAACTATCCTGTGAAGTAGATGGCGTAACTTTTATTATTCATTGCCAAGAGATCTAGAGGAGGACCCTTTCTCCCTTGTATGTAGGTATGTACCCTACCCCTCTATCTTCTGAGGCTTTGTGGGAGAACCTAAATTAGATTCTTACACATTGAACAAACTTGGATAGGTTTCAGTGTACATCCTTAGAGGAAGTACCTATACCAGTGAAATCATAGATCTCTCAAAGTATCAAAGTATTTTACAGATGAGGAAATGGAGGTTCTGAGAAGTTGTGGTTTATCTACAGTCAGATAGTCAGTTAACAAGCATTTATTAAGCAGCTTCTACGTGCCAGGCAGCGTGCTAAGCACTGGGGATATAAAGAAAGGCAAATGACAACCCCTGCTCTCAAGGTCTCATTCTAATGGGAGAGCTTACATGTAAATAACTAGGTACATGCCTAAGCAGCGAGGTGGCACAGTGGATGCAGTGTAGGGCCTGGAGTCGGGAAGACTCCTCTTCCTAAATTCAAACCTGGCCGTAGACACTTATTAGCTGTGTGACTCTGGGCAAGTCACTTAACCCTGTTTGCCTCATTGTCCTCATCTATAAAATAAGCTGGAGAAGAAAACGGCAAACCTCTCCAGTATCTTTGCCAAGAAAACTCCAAATAGGGTCTTGAAGAGTTGGACATGACTAAAATGACTGAACATCAGCAATACGTACATGATATACACAGAGCTGGTAGAAGGTAATCTCAGAGAGGAGATATTTTGAAATGGGGGCAGAGGGTGTCACTGAAAAAGACCGTTAGCAAAAAGTAGGACTTACGCTGAGTCTTGACTAAAGATGAATTAGAGTTCAAACCCAGATCTCCTGACCCTTAGGTCCAACACTTTTTCCAACCATACTAAATTCCCTCTTGAGTTTTCTATGGCAGAGAAACCTATGGTTTGGCATTTTTCTCTCACCCTGCCTCCTGACCTACGTAGCGCTGCCTAGTACTTAGCCCTGTCTTCTTTCTCCATCACCCCACCCCTACCAAACTATATCTCAAATAAATGGGTTGGGGTAGCAAAGGCTAAGATCAGAAAATCCTATTTAATTGTCTAATAGATCGTCTCCTCCTGTACTATAAGCATTACAGTTCTGGGGCAGAGGGGGAGGGAAAAAAGATACTAGGAAGGACTGAAATCAAGTACATGGCTAAGAAAGGTGACCATTAGCATCTAAATTGAGAAAACGCTAATTTTTTAACCATGAAACAAAACCAAGGGGGTATTTGCTGAAGACCTGAGTGAAATTTTCCAGTTTTTTTTGAAGGAGAAAATTGGCAGTGCTAATTAGAGACAGTCCACAGTGCTCCCCTTCAAGTCAGAGTCCCCGCACTGTTGATTTATACTCTTTGCCTGGTGAAGAAGCTCCCTAGATAGTGTCATTGCCTAGGAGTTAGGTATTCTGCTCTCTATTTACTTCTGGCTACCCCACCCTTCCCTCTGGGAAGAATGAGTCATTGAGTTGAGGTGTCAATATCCTGGATCAACTACATAGATGATTTTTTTCCCTCTTCCTTGGGTCTATAACTGTGGCTCCCAGAAGGGCTCATTTCAGTCTTATCCTTAAGGCAAAATCCACCAAGAGTAGCAAAAGGAACTTCATTTGTCTTATTGCCTCAAGACGTCCTCAATAAAAGAGAAGGGAAGGGTAGGGATGAGGGAGATGTTGGAGACCTAACAGTTTATATTTTCCTGGGAGAGAAGGCCTTGCTTCACAGGAGCAGGAGGAGAAGAAAGAGGATTCAGCCTGAGTAGCTACAACTGTCCCAAAGGGGCAAGTTCAGTTTGGAAACTTTCACTACCACAGAAGGTTATGTGAAAGAGGGCTGGGATCTGCAAGGGTTAAGAAATTAGAGGCCTCCATGACAGCTAGTTGATCTTTTCCCCACTCTGCATCTTCAGGTAAAAAACTGTGGGAGATAAATGGGATTTACCTGAATATGGACATGGCAGAAGGTGGGGTTGGACAACTGCAGGTGAATAAACTGGGAAGCAGTCCCTAAAGGAAGAAGAAGGACAACCCAGGAGAGGAACATCATAGGGTCATAGGTCCTGAGCTGTAAGGTTGTCCAGTCCAATTCCTTCATTTGACACATGAGAAGTTGAGCCTTAGGGAAATTAAATGATTTTCCCAAGGTAACAAAGGTAGTAGGTATCTGAGGCTAGATTTGAACTCAAGTCCTCTTGACTCCAGGGTCAGTGCTCCATCCCCTGTACCATGTAGCTGCCCCCAGAAGTAGGATTTAAATGCAGATCCTCTGACTAAAGCCAGTTGTCTTTCTACTGTGCCATATTGGAGAGCTCTGAATCTTATTTGGGAAAATAGTGAAGGAGAAAATTGGAGAAATCTAAGAACTCATCCTCTCCTGGTCTGAGTTCATACAGAGATTATGAAGCTATGGATAGACAGGAACAACAGGGGAGTAGAGGGGAGGAAAAAGGAGAAGGAAGAGAGAGAGAAGAGTGGAAAGGAGAAAGGATCTGATTGTAATCTTTTGTCATTCTATCTTTCCCTCAGATCCCCAAGGGTCTGTCCTGGGAACTCTTTTTCCCCCTATACTACCTCAGTTGGTGATCTCATCAACTCCTATGAACTTACCTTTTATCTCTATACAGGTAACTCTCAGATCTATACATCTGGCTCTGACCTCTCTTCTGAGCTCCAGTCCCACATCACAACTGCCTTTGTATACCTCAGTCAGGATATCTAGTTGGCATCTCAAGCTCAATATGCCCAAAGGAGAATTCATTACTTTTCTCCCAAAATGTTAATATTTATATATCTTTTGGACTAATAGGCATATTCAAGGGTCTCTTTTGTTTTTCCTCCTTTAAATAAAATTTTCTTCTGTATCATTGGGAAGTGTATATTAGCAAGCAAGGAATCAGTCTCATTATCCTGGGTAACAGCATACATTTCCTGGATAGGGGACATCAGAGAACCTACAGAATGGAGAAAATCCTTCCAAGTGGATTTGGGCTTCATGTCTAAGAAGTGCTAGACATATGGGTCTACCCAAACTAGCTCCTGGTGAAAAAAGTATTGATAAAATCCAGAGGAAAGTTGTCAGGGTAGAAAGAAGATAAGTGATATATGTGTGGTATAAGAGAAAAAGTGCACAGACTTTGGAGTTTGGTGGGTTCAAATCCTACCTTTAACATTTACTACCTGTGGGGTCTTGGGCAAGTCAGAACCTCCCTGGGATTCATTTTTCTTATCTGTACAATGAGCAGATTGGACTAAATGACATTTAAGAACCTTTCCAACAACTCTGAAGGACTTATGATGAAAAATGCTATCCATCCCTAGAGAAAGAACTGATGGTGTCTGAATACAGATTGAAGCATACTTCTTTTTTAACTTTATTTTTCTTGAGTTTTTTTGTCCATGTTTTCTTTTGCGATGTGACTATTATGCATATGTTCTGCATGACTATACATTGTATAACCTATGTTGAATTTTTGCCTTCTCAAAGGGGGGTGCTGCTTGGGGAGGAAGGAAAAGAGAGAATTTGGAACTCAAAGTTTAAAAAACGAGTATTAAATTGTTTTTACATGTAACTGGGACAAAATAAAATACTAAATAAAAGCTTAAAAAAAGAACCTTTCCAGCTCTTGATATATTATTTTATAATGTACAAGGGGAGAAGGAGAAGATAATTTGACCAATGATTCCATTTCAGAGAATGAAAATCTGGGAATGCATTAATTTGGATATTGCAGTAGAGATTGGGCAAGAATTTTTATCCAGGGTCTAGTTGAGAGGAAGACAAATTTTGGCTTCCCCAGTTATAGAATGCCCTGCCTGCCCCCTCACTATATATCTGGGTAGCAACTGAGTAAAGCCATATCCCTCCACACCAGCATGAGCCCCAGTTTGGTCAAGAATTCTAAAGTATGCAAACAATATGAGCCAAATGGTGTTGTGTGGGATATACAACATGATTCTTGAGAGAGTAGAACAGGGAATATGAGGAATCTAAGCAGAGTTTGCTAGTGGCCAGTATCATGGTGCATATACTATTCTCTGACAAGCTAGCCTGAAAGTTTTCATATCATGCAATGTCTTACCATCAGGAGTCAGTCATAAGATCATAGGCAGAGCCGGAAAGAACGTGTGTAATCATTGTTCAGATAAGGAGACTGACACCCAGAGATATTAAGAACTTAAAAAAGGTTACAGAGTCAGTCAACAAGTACTCGCTAAGTACTTACTATATGCCAGGCATTGTGGATACAAATAAAGGTAAAAACACAGTTCCCTACCTCAGGGAGCTCACATTCTATAACAGAGACAACAGGAAAATAACTATGTGTATACAAGATCTAGACATAATGTAAGCAGAAGACACATTTCAGAGGAAAGTCACTAATGGTGGGGAAGATTGGGAAAGGTCTCCTGCAGAAGGCAGAATCTGAGCTGGTCTTAAAGCAAAGGAGGGACAGCATTTCAGGCAGAAGGAACAGCCATGGAAAAGTCATGGAATCAGGAAATGGAGTACTATGTGTGAGTAATTGAGAAAGAAGTCATTGTGGGATCATATACAGAGGGGAAAGGAAAGGAATACACATTTGTTAATACCTACTATGTGCCAGGCACTGTGCTAAGTGCATTATAAATATTACCTCATTTGATCTCACAACAACCCTGGGAGGTAAGTGCTATTTATAGTTGAGGAAACTGAGGCAATGAGAGGTTAAGTGACTTGCCCAGTGTCAGTATAAGACTGTATTTAAACTCTGATCTGGAGTCCCGACTCTAGGCACAGCACTCTATCCACTACACCATTTAACTTCCTCTGAAATTAGGGAAATAAAGTGTAAGAAGACTGGAAAGATAGGTAGGGTCCAGGTTGTAAAGGGCTTTAAAGGCCAAACAAAGGATTTTGTATTCGATCCTTAAGGTCACCTGAGAGTCATTGGAATTTATTGAGTAGAAGAATAATATAGTCAGACCTTGGCTTTATGGAGATCTCTGACAGCTGAGTGGAGGGTGGATTGTAGTGTGGAGAGATTAGAGGGAATGAGACCAAACAGCAAGTGATTGCAATAGCTCAGGGGAGAAGTGAGGAGGGCTTGTATCTACAAATAGACAGAAGGGGATGTATACATGGGATATTTTAAAGGTAGAAATGACGATAAGATTAGATACTTAGAGTGCATGCAACAGACATATTGGGGATGAAACTGAGGTTGGAAGCCTGGATGATTGGAAGGATGGTGGTGACCTCAACATAAAAGGGAGGTCTGGAAGAGGCAAGGGAAACTCAGTGTCATTCTAAACTCCTCATTTGCACTCCTCCCCTCAAGCATTCAACCTGTTCTCAAATCTTGTCATTTTTACATCTGCAATATCTCGTGTAAATCCTTTCTTTACAACTCAAACAACCACAACCCTTTAGATCATTGTAATAGCCTCTTTCTGCCTTAGGCCTATTTCCATTTCAATCCATCTTCTACTCAGGGTAGAATTTGACCAGCTTACCCCCATACTCAATAAACTCCAGTGGCTCCTTGTTACTTTTAGGATCAAATATAAATCCTCTGACTTTTAAAGCCCTTCTCTTGACTTCCCCCTTCATACTCCATAATCCAACAACAATGGCCTTCTTGCAGTTACTCACACACAAAAGGCTCCACCTCCTGACTGTGTGCTTTTTCATGGCTGTCTTCCATGCCTGGATTGTTCTTTCACCTCACCTCCACATCACGGTTTCCTTCAAGACTCAGTTTAAATCCTACGTTTTATAGGAGACCTTTTTTAGTCTTCCCCACTGCTAGTGCCTTTCCTCTGAGATGTACCTTCTATTTGCATATATATATATATATATATATATATATATATATATATATATATATACGTATATATATATGTATATATATATACATATATATTGCATGTATTTAAATTATTTCTACTAGGTTTCTATTACAATGTGAGCTCCTTGATGGGAGGGACAGTGTTTTTGCCCCCTTTTTTTATCCCCAGTACTTAGCACGATGTCTGCCACATAGTGAGTGCTTTATATAAAATAAAATATAAATATAAAAAAAAAGGCCTGGGTGACTGGGAGAATCCTGGTGTCTTTGACAGTAATAAGGAAGTTGGGAAGAGAGGGGGGTTAATAAATTATGTTTTGGATATATTATTTTGAGATGTTTGTGAGATATCCCAATTAGAGATGTCCAAAAAATAGATAGCTAATTGTTTGAAGCTGGAGTAGAGGGAAGAGATGAGGACTAAATATAAAGATATACATAAATCTAGGAATCATCTGAGAAGGTAGTTGAATTCATGGGAGTGGATGAGATCCCAAAGTGAAATATATAAAGGGAAATGACAAGAGAACCCAGGACAGACCCTGGGGAGATACTCATGGTTAGTGGGTGTGAACTGAATAAAGATCCAGAGCAATCAGATCCTGGAGTCAAACTCAGGTCCTCTGGTTTAAAGTCCAGTCTGTCAAAAGGTTGACATAGATTTGAGATGCAGATGATTTAGTGTGCTTAATTGTGCATATTTGTTGAAAGGAATTTTTTTTCCCTTTTGGGGGGGGTGGAAGATGGGAAGGAGAGCAAAATATATTTGTATTAATTAAATTTTTAATTTAAAAAAAATAATCAACAATCAGTAGCCTTAGCCAGACTAGGGAGGGTTTATAGTTTGAGGGAAAGAGATCAAAAGTTAAAAGTGAGAGTGGAAATGAAATAGAGGTGAAAGCACCAAGCCATTGACAAAACCAAGAGTTTTGACGAGCATGAAGCCAAAGATGGACATTCTTGAGTAGTCTTTGGGGTGGGAAGAATGGGTCTAACTTTGCTCAGCTGCTGTCTGGTATATGGCATAACTTGAGAACCCACAATTGGTCCTCGATGACTCTGTGCGGGGCTTCAGAGAAAATACTTGCCCAATCTCTTCTTCAATGTCCAAGTGAACAAATTCCCAACTTTTCCTTGATTCCCTGATATAGTCATTGTTCCATTAGAAATATCAGAAATTCCAAAACCAAATTGGATTTAGTGAGTGGGTGATCAAGAGAAGATATAGGTGGATACGAAGAGCCAAGAACAACTTGAGTAAAAAAAATGTGAAGGTCATTATTGAGGTCCGGGACTGGCCAATACTGTGTTTTTTTTAACCTGCTTAAGGAGTGGTTCAGTGGACAGCTGGGTGATAGAGCATTGACCCTGGAGTCAAGAGGACCTGAGTTCAAGTCCAGCCTCAGGCACTTGACACTAACTATGTGATCCTGGCAAGTCACTTAACCCCGACTGCCTTACACACACAAAAAGGAATGGTTCAAGGGAATACCAAAGACATTCTGAATTTGAGACAATGTAGTGCAGTATGGATTTGTTGCCATAAGACCTGGGTTTGCATCTCCACTGATCCTGGGCACATCCCTTGACCTTTTGGAGCCTTGGTTTCCTCTTCCTTAAAATGAGGAGTTAGACATGTCAAACTGGATGTCCCATCGATACCTTAGTCTCAACATGTCTGAAACTAAACTTATCTTCCCCCTTAAGCTGTCCTCTCTTTCTAACTTTCCTGTTACTGTGGAGGGTACCACCATCCTCCCAGTCAATTAGGCTCACTGTCTAGGTCATCTTCAACTCCTCACTCTCTCAGATCCTCTGTATCCAATCTCTTGCCAACTCTTGTAATTTCTACTTTTGTAACGTATCTCATTTATGTCTCCATATCTCCTCTGATATTGCTATGGCCCTATTGCAGGACGTTATCACCTCATGCCTGGATTATTGCAATATAACCTTTTGGTTGGTCTCCCTATCTCAAGCCTCTCCCCACTCCTGTCCATCCTCCACTCAGCTGTCAAATTGTTTTTCCTAAAAGGCAAGTTTGACCACATTACGCCACACTTCAATCAACTCTAGTGGCTCTCCATCACCTCCAGGATCAAAGGTAAAACCATTTTCTGGCTTCTAAAGCTCTTTGTAACCTTCCCCTCCTCTACCTTTCCTGATTTCTCACACTTTACTATCCTCCATGTATTCTTTGATCCTGTGACATTGGCTTCCTTGTTCTTCTTTGTACAAGACACCCCCAATTCCAAGTGTTTTCCTTGGCTATTCCCCATGCATGGAATGTGTTCTCTCCCCATCTCTACCTTCCGGCTTCCTTGGCTTCCTTCAAGTCTTAGCTAAAGTTTCACCACCAATAAGAAGCTTTTTCCAATCCCCCTTAATGCTAACGTTGTTCAGTCGTTTTTCAATTGTGTCTGACTTTTCATAACACCGTTTGGGGTTTTCTTGGCAAAATCGTTTGTCATTTCCTTCCCCAACTGATTTTACAGATGAGGAAACTGAGGCAAACAGAGTTAAGTGTTTTGCTCAGGGTCACATGGCTGTGTGAATATGTGTCTGAGGCCAGATTTGAACTCAGAAAGATGAGTCTTCCTGGCTTCAGGTCTGGCACTCTATGCACTGTGACACCTAGCTGCCCCTACTAATGCCTTTCCTCTTTTGACTGTCTCCAATTTTTCCTATATAGATCCTGTTTGTATATAGTGGTTTACATGTTGTATCCTTCATGAAGTTGTAAGCTCCTTAAGAATAGGAATCATCTTTTACTTTTCTTTGTATTCCCAGTGAGTAGCACAATTCCTGGCACATAGTAGGTACTTAATGAAGATAGTAGATTGACTGAGTAGATGGCCTCTGAGGACCCTTCCAGATCCAAGTATGTGATATTTTCTGTTTTCTTTTCCACAAACATTCCACTGGGAGCAATCCAGTAAGACTCTCAAGCTTCCACCTGCCAAAGACAATAAATTTCATTTTAGGTAGCCATCACATTTATGCTCT
The DNA here is from genome assembly GCF_003287225.1 of Phascolarctos cinereus. Classification (NCBI taxonomy): domain Eukaryota; kingdom Metazoa; phylum Chordata; class Mammalia; order Diprotodontia; family Phascolarctidae; genus Phascolarctos; species Phascolarctos cinereus. Next base: position 567,414,462 of record NW_027555847.1, on the reverse strand, counting down.
AGAGATGGGTGAGTTTGGATTGACTGAGAGATTAGACTTGTTCTCTGTGGCTTTGAGGGCAGAATTAGGACCAGTAAATGGAAGGAAGTTACAGGGTGACAGATTTCTGATATTAGGGAAGGGAAAATCTCCTATCAATTAGGACTTGACCATAAAATAAGCTGCTTCAACAAATGGAGAATTCTGCACCAAGTGGGACGTTGGCTTAGCAAGATACTGTCCTGAGTGCTTTGGGAATAGACAAAAAAGAAAACAATCCTTATCCCCAGAGGGCTTGCATTATAGGGAAAGAGGATACACAGTTAGGTAAACACAAAGCATATACAAGTTATACAAAGTAATTTCAAGAAGAGATCATCTGAGGGACCAAGAAAGGCCTCTGGTAAATAGCTCCTGAACTGTGCCTTGAAGGATGTTAGGGGTGGAGATGAGGAGGGAGCACTTTACAGGTATGAAGGACCACTTATATAAAAGCTCAAATTTAGAAGATGGAATACCATGTATAAGGAACAGTGAGCAGGCCAGCATGACTAGAATGGAGAATATATGAAAGGTAACAATATAAAACAAGATTGAGAATGCAGATGGAAGCCAGAGTACAAAGGGTTTTCCAGGCAAAGCTGAGGATTTTGTACTAGATTCCAGAAGCAATGGGAGTCACTAAATATTGTTGCATAAGGGAATGACGGTGATGTCTGTGTTTTAGGTATATCAGTTCAGCAGTTGTACAGAGGATAGATTAGAGCAAGGAGAGACTGGAAACAGGGGTGCCAACTAGAAAATTATTGTGATCATCCAATTGAGAGGTAATGACAGCCTACCAGTATTATAAGTGGAGACTCTATGACTTCTTGATTCAAATCAATTCATCCATGATGGTCAGGGTTAGTACTGGGCTCACTGGGATTCATAAATTATTTCTACTGTTTTCATTCCAGCTATTCTGTCTGTCTGTCTGGTACCACGATATGGCTTACATGAATAAAATTTTGCCAACCAGGCCACGAACAAAAACAATTATTTGTGAAATTTTATCTTTAAGTTTCTTTGTACCACTGCCTCAAGACTTGGGGATCATATATACCCCTTACTTCTTCACTTCTAGAGATTCTGGAGTCTGAGGGCCCTGGGCTTCTTTTGTACTCAACACCCCCCACCCCAATTATGATCTAGCAGTTGGCCAGAGTCAAACTTAAAATAGCCCTAAGAATTGGACTCATTATGCTCTCTCCTACCTACTTCCTCAAACATCCAATGGTGTTTTTTTACCATTACTATTATTTATTAACACAATAGATATCTATTAAAAGTTTGTTTATGATAAAGAATCCTGCTTGTATTCTACTATTAGAATGTAAGCTCCTTCTTGGCAAGGATCATTTCAAATACTTTTTCTTTGCTTCCTCAGCACATGTCACATAATAGTGTGTGTTTATTTATTGAATCATAATCCTGATTACTTTAAGAATACCCATTATCTGTCTCTTGTGTTATGCTTATACATAAAATATATCATCAGGAGTAGGTTTAAGTGAAATCAATAATTGCTGCATTCTTAGAATGACTAGTTTGGCTCATCTAAACATATAAGGGTGAGACAGTGGACAGAACACTGAATTTGAATGTAGAGATTCTGGATTTGATTCCATTAACAATGTGGTTTGTCGCATGTTTGGTATGACAATCATCTCCCCAAGCTTTAGCTTTCTTATTATGAAGTGAAGATATAATCCCCATACTAACTTCTTGTGGGGAGCTAATGTGGTAATGGATAGAATACTTTTGTAAATCTTTCTTTGCTATATACTCACCAGGTATTATTATCTCTTTGCATTTGGGACAAATATCCAAGTGTGTAAATTCAACCAAATGTATGGATGCAGTTTTTATTTTGTTTCGTTTTGTTTTTAATTCTATCTGGATTAACACCTTCTTTCTTTAATAACAGCAACAAACTGTCATCATCTTGCTGAAGTAGCCAATATTTATCTGTAAAACAAATCTAATTAGTTATCTTTGAACATCCTGAAACTCTGATAAAACATAAAGTGATCAACTGAATATATATGTGTGCGTGTATCTGTGTGTATATATACGTATTTTTTCCCCTTCCTTCTCTTTCCCCTCCTCATCCCTTCTCCCCCTCCTCTATGAGACCAAGAGAACTTGCCAAATATCACTGTACGTTTGGAAAACCTGACACTGACTGCAGTACTATTGAGGGGGAAGAAGGGGGCAGAAAAACCTGAATAGGGTTTATGTTTTCTAATGGAAGTCAGATGTAGAACTTGATTGTACATTACTCAAAGAACTTACTTCATTTTCTCCATTAGTGATCAAACAGCATCATCCTGCAGTGGGGGTATTCATGAGAGCTACTGATGGATGATGCCCCAAAGATAAGTATTTCCTTTTCATTCATATGTATGTATATATGTACATGTAGATATACATACATATGTATATATACACACACACACATATACATATGTATGTTGAAGGAATCCGACCACTCTAACTTAGAGGAGAAGAGAAACAAAGGTTTTGAGCAAAACCGAAACAACTTTGAATAAGAACCTGCTTTAGATAGACTTCCCTTACAAACTAAATGTTATATTTCCACTCAACAGAAAGGTATTGCTGTATGGTCATAAAAAGCTGGCCAAAACCCTGGTAACCTTTGCAGTTAGTCATGTTATTTTTGGTTCATGCCAACATGGATCACAGCTCTGACTCAACAGAGCCACTGGAGCAAGAATTCAAAGAGTTTAAAGAACAGCTAACTCAGAAATGACTTTTTCTCTTATAGTATCATTATGCAATATTTCTCATAGTTTACCTTTTCAAATTTACCAACTCAATACAGATGAGCTCAGTTGTTGTTTGGCAAATGAAATTCTGAGTGGCGTCAGCACCGTTCCCAAAATTCCACTGCAGGCTAAGAATGATGAAGCTTTCCATTTTGGGGTGTTTGTTTTACGCAAGTAGTGACTTACTTTTCAGAGGTTAAAGTCTGTCTCATTACACGTCCACCTCAAAGAAACTAAAATTAGAATTTGTTTGATTAAAAGTTTGTGACTACACATTTGAAAAGGACACCTAAAAGAAGAAACTATTTCAATAGCATTCTAATTATATTTTTAAAGCCAATCTATACTCACAAAATGAAGCCTTGGGCTTAGACCTAGACACACACTTCATCTGGAAGGTAGGCATGGTCTTTACTAGCTATCACACTAGCTTATTTGCCTAGGCCCTTTGAAGACTTAACTTTAAAAAAAAAACTTATTTAGATTTGAAGAAGTTTAGCCTCCCTCTTCCTCAGCCTCTCCCCACTCCCACCCCCACACCTTTTGAATACAAAATAAAGGCTAGTGGTGAAAATATTGTGAGTTTGGGGGCTTACCTGGTAAACACTATTTTCCAAGTAGAACTGGAAACTATACATGCAAGATCTTGTGGTTTTAGGTAATTTTTGTCAAATTGATCCCTTAATTAATGAAAATGCTTTACTATTTCAAAAGATTCATAATTTTTTCAGTGTAAATGCTGCTTTTACAGAGCCAGATCACAACATCTATATGCTTTAATAGATAGTCTTCAAGTAGAGGCTGTGATTTAAAAAAATCATCCCTACACATTAAAGCATTACTGGTGCAACTACAAATTGATTCATCCATTCAGAAAAACAATTTATAATTAGGTGAAGAAAATAACTAAAATATCTATTACCTTTGACCCAGGTATTCCACTGCTAGGCATCCCATGAAGTCAATGGCAGAAAGAAAGTCCCCATGTATAACAAAATATTTATAGCAGTATTTTTTTTAGTAGTAGCAAAGAACTAGAAACTAAGGAAATGCCTATAGATTGGAGAATGGCTAAAAACGTTGTGGCATATGAATGTAATGAAATATAACTGTGCTGTAAGAAATAACAAATGTAAATACAGAGAATAATGGAAAGACAGAAGTTGATACAAAGTAAAGCAGGCAGACCCAGGAAAACAAAAATAATAACTATATAAATAACTATAATTATGAAATTACAAAGAACAATAAAAGTTGAAACTGAATTATGTAACATTATAATGACCAAACTTGGACCCAAAGGAGAGACTGAAGAAAGAAGCTTTCTCCTCTTCTTTGCCGAGGTAGGGAAACTAGGAGTGTTATTGCATATAAAGGCAGACTTTTTTTTTTGACATGTTGATTAGTTTTGCAGAACTATTTCCCCCTTCTTTTTATTATTTGTTACAAATGTAGCCACCCCCCACCTCTTTCCAAGCTTTCTTCTTTTCTGTGGGTTGGGGGCTGACTCATTCACCCAACTTCTACCCATTTTGTGGTACCCCTAGAGGATGGCCATTATCATGACCGTACGGCTATTACTCAGCTCTCTTTTGAGGTCCCACGAATAACACTAGTGTGAGGAGACAGATTCCTACTAATCACTATTTATACAAAATTAGTTAAAATAACACTATTAACTCAAAAGCAAAGCATTTATTAAAGAAGAAGGGAAAAGCAGGAATAACCATTATATCAATGGAAAACAAAACCAGGAATAACTATGACAGTCCACCTATAAACTTTGGTTACATTCTTCCACCAAGGCATATAATGCAATGTGAGGAAGAGTGTGTACACATGGAAACCTAGAAAGAAGGCAGATGAATAGGGAAACCTACATACTCAGGCCAACTAAAGACTCCGGACATCAGACTTTGATGTCATTGGGCTCCTTAGAAGCCAGTCCATAACATATAATTTGATTTGTAATTTCTCAGCTATAAACTTCAAATCTCTGAAAATAGTCATATATAAATGAGCAGGTGGACCACAATGCCTTACAGACATTTTTAACTTTATCAGTATTCTGCCTTCAAACAGATCTCCTCTACATTTATCTGAGAGGCAGTTTTTTTCCCCTTTCAATTTCTCAGAATAATTTGTTTTTTCTTAAGCACTTTATCCAGAGAGGCTATATTTCTTTCCAACCTGAATTTATTAGTGTTTCTTATATCAATGTCCTTCCCTCCCCCCTTTTCAGCAACTAAAATGACCACATAACAAGGGGTAGTACCTTACATATGGATTCCTTGCTAGGGGTCAAGAGGAGGGAAACATTAGGAAATGTAGGTAATGTGAAAACAAAAAATAGCAATGAATTTTTTTTTTTTAAAAAAGTACCTCCAAATCATCCTCACATGACCAGATTTCTGGCAACAACTCTCTCCAAATTTAGCTAGGCTGGTTTTTAGATGATCAACACAATGGTTCACTCAATGGGATCCATTCTTGATAGCTTGACAGCTTAGTAACACCTCCTAGAGCTCTGATCACTTCCACAGCATCATAAGTATCAGACTGGGATGTTAGTAGAAAAGCAAATGTAATATTTATATGAGAAAACCTAAAAGATCTGTAATATCATAGAGAATTCCCCTTATGTGGAGGGGTGGGGAAAGTGGGGAGGAGCTCCCTCTGCCAACTTAGTAGGTAAATGATGGGAAGTTGCCTGAGGTTAAGTGATTTGTCCAGGGTCATATAGTTAATAAACGCCAAAGGTAGCATTTAACTACCAGTCTTCTTTCCTCCAAGGCCAGTTGTCTTCTTATTTCTACATGTGCCTTCTACCATAATAATGATAATTACAATAGCACGTCTTCAACACTTCCAGGACCTATAATACTGATAGTGTGATATTTCCTCCAGTGATGCAGATTACAATCCCTTACTAAATGCTTGTTTCTTTCCACTATAACTTCATAGGTGATCTCCAAGAGTTGTCATGACCAAAAAAAAATCTCACTCTGAATTAAGCCAAACTGATGAGGATCCTCTCAAAACTTAGCTAGGCTGACTATCAAGGAACTGCCATCAAAGCCCTTGTGCTCCAAGCCCCTCCAGCTCTGCAGGAGCTACCAGAGCTTGCCTTCTACTGGCATGGCCTTCAAGAAACCACCCTCACCTACCTCTGTGCCACCATGAGGCACTGGAAGAGGACCTTAGAAGGGGAATTATGGTGACAAAATTAGATTTCTATGTCATTTTAGGGCTTATAGAACACTTCCATATACTTTATATTAACAATCAATCAATTTACTAAGTAAATAATAAAATATTAAATTAAGTAAATAATAGAAAATAAACATTTATTAAGTCTTATGGGACCATAGGCAAGTCACTTAACCCTGTTTGCCTCAGCTCCTCATCTGTAAAATGAGCAGGAGAAGGAAATAGCAAATGACTCCAGTATCTTTGCCAAGAAAATTCTAAATGAGGTCACAGAGTTGGACATGGAGAACAACAACAAGTATGTGCCAGGCACTGTGCTAAGTGCTGGGGATACAAAAAGAGGCAAAAGACAGTCCCTGCCACCAAGGAGCCCACAAACTAATAAGGGAGGCAATATGCAAACAAATATACACAAAACAAGCTGTATACAAGATAAATAGAAAATAATTAACTGAGGGGAGACACTGGAATTCAAAGGGACTGGAGAAGGCTTCCTGTAGAAGGTGGGATTTTAATTGAGACCCAGGGAGGTCAGTAGTCAGAGGAGAGGAGGGAGAGGAGTCCAGGCACGGGACACAGCCAGAGAGAATGCCCAGAGCTGAGAGATGGAGATGTTTGTGGAACAGCAAATAATAAAAATATCTCTTCCATAGAATCACATCTTAGTGTTAGAGGAGATCTCAACAGTCATGTCCAACCAATGTTGGGATAACATACTCTAGTCTATGGGACACATCCAATTGCTTTTTATCTTTGGGCAAATAGAGTCAGGTTGTGTGCTCTATGGCTATGCTTGTTTTCTGAATCTGTCATTTTAAAAAATTGCTATTTCCAGCCAATACTACAAATGATCTACTTTTTGTCATTGTTGAGGCAGAAGTCAGCTCTTGGTGTAGGTACTTATAAGAAGATTAAACATGCGCAAATACAATTTTGGGGTTTTCCCATCAGTAACCAGGGTTTAACTCTAAAAGAAAACAGATTTCTGCTGCTAACCTTCTGATGTGATTGGGAACTACCTCCATAAGGTAAACGTATAAAACTCTCCAGAGTTGTCTTGAAACATTTCCTGTAGAAGGAAGAAGGAAGACACTATCCTGAGTTACCTCATCTTGGATTGGTAGAGGTACTTGGAGTACACAGTAGCAGCTGTCTCTTTTCACTTTAAACTAATATGACTGCTGCTTACTTTTACCCTGTCCCTCTGACTTGTTAACAAATTATTACATGTATTTGAAAGCTATAAAAGTGAAAGTGATTTAGGAAAGGGCGTTCCTTTTCATTTTGAAAACTTACACACTACGAAGAATCAGAGAACGTTCATACTGGGAGGACCCTGAAGGAGCCTTTAAATCTGCCACTTTCAGTTTTCTCAATAAAACAGAGACCCAGAGAAGTAAAGGAATTTGCCCAGGTTGTTGGCAGAGCCAGAATTAGAACCCAGGCCTCCTGAAGGTCAGTCCAGATCTCTTTATAAGACACTGCCTTTCCTGGGAAAAGAAAAGAGATCCAAAAAATTCACCATTCTAAGGAAAAGAAAATTCATTTTGCTTCTGGTATCAAAATGATTAGCATGAAGTAGCATGAAAGGAAAGAAAGTGGGGTCCTTAGAAATTATCTACATTTCTTAAAGCTGCCCATTTAAAAAAAAATTCAATCAATGACTAATTTTCTGGAAATTTGGATGTATTATTTGATTTCTTTTTAATTTGGGAGGCAAGATTATAATCAAGATTTGGAACATATTTGGGGAAAAGATTATAATCAAGATTTGGAACATATTTAAAAATGTTAACTTTGTTTGCAGACTCTTCTGTCAACATAGCACAAAATACAAATTATTTTCTTAGTGGCAAAAGCTAATTAGATAAAGTTCCAGAGCCAGATGCAATACAAAATAATACAAGGAGTAAAGGGTCTCTTTTTTATGGGTCATACAATAAAGGAAATCCTTCCAGAGCTTCATTTCAGATGAAACCAATGTCAAATTCATAGTTGAGCATATAATATAGGTGCAAGGTATACTTGCTCTCCTAACACCCATTTGCACTGGAAGGTCAGATCTCCAGAACCCAAATGACTGCTTCTCCCTTCATGGTAACCTGAGGGGTTTAGGGTTTCCTTCCTAATACAGCTGTTCATGAGCCCCCATGACTTTGCTTCTCCTATTGATTATCACTTAATATTAATTAGCTGGCCAGACTTAATTAGCTTTTAGTTCAGAATATTTACTAGGGTTGTATATGAGGAACAGTTGGTACAAATCATTGTCCCCAAAAATCTGGGGCAGAAGTAGGGATTTGTTCTGTGAAGTTTGGATTCAGTCAAAGAGCTACACTTGAGGACCTAGAAGGCCACATGTGGCCCCCTGGTATTCATCACCAGGGGTATATCCCACCCCTGGTCTGTGGCATACTTTCCCACAAGGAAATAGAAAGTCCAGAGAAGAGTGGGCTCAGGCTTAGAAAGGGATAACTCAGCTTCTGGTTGCTAGAAGTCTTTTTTTTCTCTTCTTTGTGGGATATTTTGAAGTTTCCCTTAGGCATGGATGGGGCAGCTTTCTCTTGAATTTCTTATAAAGTGCTTGAAGGTGCTCCTCTTCAGTTTCTCTAGTCTGTCCTGGACTTCCAATTTTAAACACTGCCAACAGCTACTTCTGTTCTGGGGATGCTGGTAGGATGTCCATTCCAACCTATAGAAGTTCACTCTAGTCAAGGGAAGAGCACCTAGGTGACATAGTGGATAAAGTGCCAGACCTGGAGTCAGGAAGATTCATCTTTCTGAGTTTAAATCTGGCCTCAGACACTTACTAGCTGTGTGACCTGGGCAAGACACTAAACCCTGTTTGCCTCAGTTTCCTCATTTGTAAAATGAGCTGGAGAAGGAAATGGCAAACCACTCCAATACCTCTGCCAAGAAAACCCCAAATGGGGTGGCAAAGAGTCAGACATGATTGAAATGACTGACCAAAAAAAAAAAAGTCCTTAGATAGGGATAGAGCTTGATCTGTGATTTTGTTGGCATAGGCAATGCTAGGAAAAGGAAATTCCTTCTACCAATGTAGGTCAGCATCTTCTTTATAACATAGTCTTAGAAGGTTGCCAGGGTATTATAAGGTTAAGTGATTTGCACAGGGTGACTCAGTCAGTATGTGTTAGAGGCAAGATTTGACCCTAGGTCTTTTTGGCTCTGACAGTAATTCTTTATACACTATGCTATGCTTTCCCTCAGATATAAAAAGTAAGGGCTGGTATTTCTGACTATAGTGCATCACCAGGGTTGTTGTGGGGCTCAAATGAAATAATATATGATTATCGTCAGTACCTGTGGGTCCAGGGTTTCCCACAGCTAAACAAAGAGCATGATATAGGGAGTGGTTAAACAGACTCATCCATAATCATTGATGTTCAACCGTGCCTTCTGTTTGGCATTTAAATCCCTTCACCTTCTGGCTCCTATTTCTCTGGCATCGTGGCTGTATAGATATACACATACATATATGTATATATGCATACATGTGCATATATGTATATGTGTGTATATACATATATATGCATATAGGTAGTGCTTGCACGTGCTTGCTCTCTCTCTCTCTCTTGTCTTTCCATCTCCTGGATTACGGGTCCTGCTTGTCTGCCTGGGTCAATGGAACTTATCTGCTCTTTGATTTAGTTGACTTCTCTGGGCTTGACTCTGTTTGGCCTAGAACTTCAGAATATGTTAGAACTCTTCTACTTAGCTAGACTCCTGGTCCTAGTCCCTCCTAGTTAACTTTATCCTGTTGCCACCTGTGCCCTGGAATGCCAAAAAAAAAAAAAAAGAATTGCAAGGGATCTCTAGAGATCTTAGAAACCAGTTCCTATCCAGCAAGGCTGCACTTAAAGCTGTACTTGCTTTTTCTGGCCTTGGTTTGTGGTCTCATCACCTTCTCCAGGAAGCCTTCCCTGATCTCTTCACCAGCTGAAAACTATCTTTTTCCTAAAATCTCCTGTAATAGTTTGTTTGGGCTTCTTTTTTTGTACTTATCATGTTCTAATTTATTATCTATCTATCTATCTATCTATCTATCTATCTATCTATCTATCTACCTAACTACCTCTCTATCATTACTGTACGTTCCCTATTAATCTGTAATCTCCTTAAAGGGGTTATTTAATGGGCACAAAGTCATATTCCTATATTCAGCTGAATTTAGTATTAAAATACATATATATGTATACATATATAATAAAAAAGTATTTATTGAGCAAATGTTTAGTCAGACCTGCTCATTTAACTTTTTCTAATCATTCACCTTTATTACATGTAGCTCCTCTATTATCTCAAATGAAATATATAATGTATATTTTAAAGTCAATTATTAAAAATTATATTTGCTATGTATTTTCTCAGGATTAAAAAACCAAAATAGTTATTTTCTTCGTAAAGTAACAGATGGAGAAATAATCCTTATCTACAGGACTGAAACTAGTCATTTACTTTCTATAAAAGAAGGAACTGTTTTCAGTAGTTTAGTTACTAAACTATATCTTTCAGGTACTAAACTTTAGCACTTGAAAGATTCTTTGCAATTAATAAAAGCAGGATATAATTAATAATTTAATAGTGATTAATAAAGAATACATTTATGCTTGAATTAGTGACACTAAGAGCTGGCGTGGCATTCTGGATAGAGTCCTGGACTTAGATTCAGGACACCTAAGTCCAAATCCTGCCTTAGATACTTACTTATTATGTCAAGTCTTAACTCCCCTTAATCCCAGTTTCTCCTCTGTAAAATGGGAATAGTTATATCTTTAGTATTTTCCTCAAGGGGTGATCATGCGGATCAATAAAATGAGCTAATATGTCTTAGGCAAAGATTCTTAACCTGAGGTCTGTAAATTTTTTTTTAATACTTTGATAACTGTATTCCAATATAATTAGTTCCATTTCCTACATATTTGATGCATTTAAAAACATTATTTTGAGAAGCAGTCCATAGAGGAGTAGAGCAGAATAACTGTTTTCCTTTATGGTTCTAGGCTTCACCCAACTGCCAAATGGGGCCATGACACAAATTTAAGAACTGGGGGGAAACAAGTTCTGTTGACTTTACCTTCTTCGTATTTCTGGTCCGTGCCCCCTTCTATTTTCTGATGCTGCTATCTCCCAGGTCCAGGCCCTCATGACCTCATGCCTGCAATATTACAATAGCCTTCTGGTTGGTTTCCTTGCCTTGAGTATCTCCCCACTACCATCCATCCCCCACTGAAATTGATCTACCTAAGCACGAGTCAGAGGATGTCACCCCTCTATTTAGTAAACTGCAATAGTTCCCTATTACCTCCGGGATCAAAGAGAACGTTCTCTTTGGCATTCAAAGCCCTTCATAGTGTGGCCTCTTTCTATCTTCCTCATATCCTTATAACTTGTTCTGCTCCCTACTGGACACATACTCTGTGATTCTGTGACACTGGCTTCCTTGATGCTCCTCACACAAAACACTCCGTGTCTTGACTCTGGGCGCGTTCACTAGCTGTCTCCCATGCTTGGAACACTCTCCCTTCTCGTGTCTGCCTTCTGGTTTCTCTGGTTTCCTCAGATCTTAGCAAAAATCCTGCACTCTACAGGAAACCTTTCCTGATTCCCCACTAATGCCAGTGCCTTCCCTCTTGTTGATCATTTCCACTTTATCCTGTATACATCTTGTTTGTACATGGTTGTTTCCATGTGGTCTTCCCCATTACGCTGTGAATTCCTTGAGATCTGGAACTGTCATTTGCCTTCCTTTGTTTCTCCAGCACTTAGCACAGTTCTTGGCACGTAGTAGGGGCTTAATAAATGTTTGTTGACTTAACTTGAAGAACCCTTGATATAAAGCATTTTTCAGACTTCTAAGTGCTACATAAATATTCATCACTGTTATGCTTTTTTAGAATCTTAATATTTACTGCATTGAAGAAACTGGTGGCAGTGAGTTGAGATTAGTGATAGTTTTCAGAAAATACTTGGCTTGTACTCAGAAATATTTTTGGTCTCACCACAGAGCTAGGTGTGAATATATGAAAATTAGATGAATTGGCATGCTTATATTAATATCCCATATTTCCATGGTTCTTAAATTTGTTTGTAGCTAGTCTCATTTGCTACTACATTTTCACACACTGAGTTTTGCTAGAAATTTTAAGTTTATGCTGGGAATTAGAATTTAGAAGTAGTGAATAATATTTTTTTTAAAATTTCTAAGGATAGTATTTTGTTTAATAAGGTAGGTATCTTTGACCTGCTGGGTTTAAAAGACTCCCCCCATGTTCTAACATAAGGAACATATACCCTGCCAGTTGCTAGAATGCACTTTAATGAAGAATTCCTGGAGATGCCCCTCCACAAAAAAATTCTCTGGCTAGATGGTTCTAAGTAACCAGAGCTGCTCTGTTTATCTCTCCTGATCCCTGAAATGTTCCAATCCCCAAGGATAAGACAGAATAGAATTTCTATTACAGCTGAAGAACTTTACCTTTGAAAGGGATTTGTAGCTAAATAAGGATTCTAGATCAAAAATTACATGCAAGGAGGACTTAGCTCAAGATCAACTGATTCTAGGTCATGTTTACTCCACAGAATGTTCTCTCTACTCTGAGTTCAAGTAACTAGCCCAAGGAAGCTGCCATAGCTCCCGGCCACCCACAGACTTCCACAATAGTGATTTAATGGAGTTTAATTGGTATAGGTGTGCTAGAGTGTGGGCTGGGTGTGCTGGTCCACGTTCACTGCACTCTTATGATAGCAAGTTTCATGAGTTACAGTTAGGGTTGTCATGGCAAAAAAAATAGCATTGTTCACATATAATTTGGGTGAATGTCAAGTAAAGAAAATTAATTTTTATTATAAGCCATAGCAGGGAGAGGTAAGTTGTTTGACAGCAGAACAAAAACAAGTGGACAAAAACAATTTCTTACCACTATATGGAGTACAGATGGCAGAAAAATGGAAGGCAGTCAATCCAGGTCTATAGCTAACCTCAGAGGCAGAAGCTTACCAATCAATTGTTAGCCTTAGGGGAGCAGTGCAAGATAATGTTTTGCTCTATGGATGGCATAGTAAAGGAATTTGGAAAAGTCAAAAATATAGTCATAAGGTGAAGAATGAACATAATATCTCATATTAATATTGAAATGGAAGCTAGTTTAAAGATGGCAATCACTTATGCCAGGAGAAGGATGATAGAAGGCTCCATTCTCTTTGCCTCCAGTTTAGTAGAGATATTTGTAAGATGGACAAAGGTTGCCTTTGCCCTTAATAGGAGCCTTTCAGCAAAACTTCAAGTGCTCATAATGATTTTAATAGTATACCTCCAAGGGCTCATAATGACTAGGCAAAGGTACTGCTGTTTATTAGAGAAAACTCCAGGAAGTCAGACTTCTGTGGGCCCTGAGGATTGCATCAGATGATATAAATAGAATAGGGAAGAAAATTAGATGTGTGTGAGGTGGGGCAGGGAGGAGGGACTCCATAGAAAAGGGAGTCCTGGGGATCTAGGAATAGTCATAAGCAAAGAGCTAAAATTTGTTCTGATGGTAAGAAAAGTAGGTCTGCTAGAACTGTGCAAGTGAACAAAGATATATAGTCAAGCTGTAGGTTGTGATCACAGAGGGAAGTAGTCCTACTATGGCATTTCCAAACCTAAGTCCCAGCAGAAATCTGATATACCAGAGCAAAGGCAAGCAGTAGTAGCAAATTCTATCCTGCCCAATGAGGTTAATAGATGTCCATGTTGGCCGCTGAAGACTTGCTGAAAGGAGACAAAGGAATGATTGACAAATTTGTCATCCTGTGCTGAAGAACAGTTTTTATATTCCCTCATATATTGTCCCTAGGAGGCTTCTATCCCATCCATCACCTAGGGAGGAATAAAAGATTTCACCCATTTGTGGATATGAAGTAGAGAATGATTTCTACTATTTGATTGCCTCTCGTTATTTAAAATGTTATATCTTCATTAAATGCTTCTCCTATTTTATTTTTGATTACTAGATGTTCTGATAATAGTGGCAGTTACATTGGATAGGGCTTGGGTCAAGTTTGGCATAACTGACCAGATCTGGAGATTTCATAGTTTTCAGGTGTCCAATATCATAGATACATATCTATAATTCACCTATACTCTTTTTTTCTTTTCTTTTTTAGGCAATTGGGGTTAAGTGACTTGCCCAGGGTCACACACCTAGTTAAGTGTCAAGTGATTGGTCTGAAGCTGGATTTGAACTCAGGTCTTCCTGACTTCAAGGCTGGTGCTCTATCCACTTTGTCACCAAGCTGCCCCTCACCTATATACTCTCAAAATCACTAGGTTACTTCCCTTGATGACAAAAATGATAATAACAAATAGATGACATTTGCACAGAGCTTTAATATTCCTTGTTATGTTCTTCTGGTAGACTTAAAATTCTTAGGTTGACTGTGCATACTGTCTTTGAGATTAATGTGTTTTACTCAGATAAAGAGTGTTTCTTTTAATGTAATTTTTTTCTTCCCTTCTAGATACTCCTTCACTTCTATGTATTTGTATTCCCAATTAAGTGTCCTTTCTTTCATTCCTTTGGTGAGACTTGCCATCACAGACCTAAGTTTTTTATTCTGCCAATTATTTTTGCTATGCGGGACATGAATTCTGCTCTATCCTATTCCTCATTTCTCTTTTGAACCAGTCAGGAGCAGTTGTGGCACCACGTTCTCAAATTTCATAGAGTCCTCTGTCTCATCAAGTGTTGGATCATTTCCCTTTGTTTTGCAGTATTTCTTCATAGATGCATGGACTTGTTTACTGGATCTGGAGGCCATATTTCCTTCTACTGTCAATGCTTTCCCTATTGATTTATCTGCTTATGTTCAGGGTCCTTGAGTTTTCTTTTTGTGTAGATCTTTGGTGATTTCAGCCTCCTCCCCCCCTTTTCTCACTTTCTGACTCCCTCACCTCTGATGGTAGTTTCCCTGGGGGTTGAATCTCAAAGCATTCATGATTCACAAGCCTAGGTCTCTGCCTCCAGTGACTTTTGGAGGGACAGAACTGGCCCCAGATGGATGCTGAGATCTTTCCCTCAGGTCCAGTGGTGTGCTACCCAGCCTCCCCAGATATGGTGTCCTCTCCCATTCCCTCTGTACCTTCCTTGGCAAGGCAGTTTAGAATGCTGCCATGTTGGTGCTATTGCCAGTGGTTTATTTTTGTGATTTCAAGTTTGGGTCTCCAAGGCTTTGGGAGAAGGAAAAAAAGGAAGGCATGTGATGTTGAGCTCTATTTCAAGCCCAGACACAGTCCCTTTTTACTCTGATTCCCCACTTTCCCACAGAAATCTTTTGCAGAACAAAATGCTGCCACAGTGCTGGTCACCAAGACTAGTGTAAACTTCTACAACCTGGAGCCCAGATCTCCACAGCATTAGAAAGAAAGAGGGAGGGGTTTGGGGTATGAGGTTGCATTTTGTTGCAAGCCCATGGGTAGGGTTGGCTAGTGTAGTTAGTGCTGGGGAGGGAGTGCTTCATGAGCTCAGGGTAGGTGCTAGTTCATAGTTATGGCTTTTTTTTTAACCTTTTGGGTTCCAGGTTTCCTAGACCATGGAGATAGCTAAAGTTGCTTCAGCTTTGGTGCACAATTTTTGTTTTGGAGAGGTTTGAAAGGTCATGAGGATCAAAAAAATTTCTGGTCCTTTATCTTGTTGGTCACATTAACTGAAAGTCCAAGCTTTAATATTCCTAAAGCATATTATATACACTCTCTAATTTAACTTCCACAACAAGGTGATATTATTATTCTCATTTTATGGATGAGGAAACTGGGACAAGCACGGGGTAAGTGACTTGCCTAGGGTCTATAACATAGTAGTTAAGTGTCTGAGGCTGGATTTGAACTCAAGTCTTCCTGACTCTAACACAGATGCTACATCCATTTTACCACCTAGCTGCAGAAACATGGACATATTAAAAAAAACCCATATGATAAGAGCAGCATTCATAATAATAGCTATCATTTATATAATGCTGTAAAGTTTTTAAAGTACTTTGCATATGCTATCTCAATTTCTAACAATCCTATGAAGTAAGTTATATTATTTTCTTCTTTTTACAGAGGAGGAAATGAAGGCTTAAGGGTGTTCAGTGACTTGCTCGGGGTCACACAGCTAAGTAAGTGTTTGAGACAGTATTCAAATTAAAGGCTTCCTGACCCTGAGCCCAGCACTCTTTCCACTATCCCACTAACATTCATACTCCTAAGAAGAATGATTCTTCTGGCTATTTTAATCAGTGGTTTGTATAAAGATATTGATGATGCGGTCATCAAACTCGCAGGTATCACAAAGTTGGAAGGGAAGTGTGGAGTCAGAAGTTTCACAGGCTAGACTACAACAACTGGAGTTGCTCAGTCATTCAGTTGTGTCTACCTCTTTGTGACTGTGGACCATACTGTCCATGAGGTTTTCTTGGCCAGGATGCTGGAGTGATTTGCCATTTTCTTCTCCAGCGGATTAAGAAACTTGATCCGGGTCACACAGCTAGAACATGTCTGAGGGCAGATTTTAACTCAGGTCTTCCTCAGTCCACTCTTCCACTCAGCCACCTAGCTGCCTCTTTGAAATGAATCTAAGAAGATACAATTCAATGGGGATAAATGTAAAGGTTTTGCCCTTAGGTACAAAAAAATTACACTTCGCAAGTATAAAATGGAGGAAGGATTGTTAGACATAAATTATTATGAAGAAGCTCTGCATGCAGAGAAAGAATTGATAAATAGGAGTAAATATAGAATGATTTTTATATTTGTGTCTATTGGTAGCCATCTCTTGGGAGGAAGGGAAGAAAAATATAGAGAAAGTTACACGATAACTTTATTATATATTTCAAAGGAATAGCAAGTTGTATGTAATAGATGTGGAGTTCCGTGTGCAATCACCTTTTTAAAAATTCTACTGTTTTAGAAATACTTGTGTTATTTCATAAATTAAAAATAAAAGAAAAAAAGGGAAAAAGCTCTGGGGGGTTTAAACTAAAGGTTTAGTGGTCTGTACGCTCAATCTGAGTCAGCAGTGTGATCTAGCCACCTTGTTGCTTGTCCTGCTTTTTCAAAGAGGACCAGTGACATCACAGGATGATGTCTTGACTCACCCGTGGATTGGATTTGAATGAGGCAGAGCTGCACAAAGTCATCAGCCTCACTCTCTCCTTCAGAGTCGTCAGAGTCCAGTGGCAAGACAAAAGCCAGGATGACTGGCAGTGGCCTGGATACAGTAGATTGATATCTGACCAAGCTCTAAGCGTCCCACAGCACCTGCTTCAGCCGCCTTCATGGCCATTGGAACAAATTGTTCTCATCCGCACATTATGAGCGACATAACTTCCAGCAATGGGGAGATAATAGTCCCATTGTTCTCTGCTCTCCTCAGAGCTCCTATGGACTACTGTATTCAATGCTGGGCACCATGGTTTAAGAAAGCCATTAATAAGCTAGACAGTATCTAGAGGGGTCAACCAGGATGGTGAATAACCTGGAGTCCATTTCATGTGAGGATTAATGGAAGGAACGAGGCTGTTTAGCCTAAGAAAGAGAAGACACGGGTGGGACAGTTATCGTCAAGTTTTTGAAAGGCTGTCAGTGCGGGAGAGGGACTAAGCTTATTCAGGGTGGTCCCAGACAGCAGAAACAGAAACAAGGAGTAGAAGCTGCAGGCTTGATGTCAGGAAAAAACTTCCTAACCGTCAGAGCCGATCCAAAGTAGAATGGGCTGCCTCGATTGGTGATGGGGAACCCATCCTTACAGGTCTTCAAGCAGAGGCCAGAAGTTTTCCTGTTGGAATGGCAGAGTTGGAATTCCTTCCGTGAATGGGTTGAACTAGAAGACTGCTGAAGTCCATTGCAACTCTCAAACCCTATGATTCTGGCTTTGCACTGAAGTGACATGAGGAATGGATGAGAGGTAGAGATAGTTACAGCTACTGCTAGTAAGATTCTAGGGTTAAAACACACATTAGACCTTTCAGGGTTAATAGAAATAATGTTGTCACTTTGATACTACCTCTCATATCAGAGCACTAATGCACTGAACTCCACCCAAAAAAGCCTTCTTTCATAGAGGGCAGAACCTGGACTTTGCAGCTCAGTTCACTTTCCATCCATGGCTCTGCTTGGCACTGAGCCACAATTCCATGGAAAAAGATGCCCATGTGCCAAGTACCTCCTGGTGTCTTCCTCCTCCCCTGCTTTCCAGCTTCCTCTTGTCTGTTGTCTTCCCCTGTTAGATTACAAGCTCCTCGAGGACAGGGCCCGACTTCTACTTTCTTATCTGTATCCCTAGTCTTTAGTGCAGTGCCTAGCTCATAGTAGGTGCTTAATAAACATTTATTGGTTTGAATTATTCTTCAGTAGGTAAGCAGCTAGGTGGCTCAGTGGATAGAGCAGCAGGACTGTAGTCAGGAAGACCTGAGTTCAAATCTGGTTTCAGATACTTACTAGCTGTGTGACCCTGGGCAAGTCACTTAACCGTTTACCTTAGTTTCTTCATCTGTGTAATGAGCTGGAGAAAGAAATGGCAAACCACTCCAGGATCTCTGCCAAGAAAATCCCAAATGGGGTCAGGAAAAGTTGGACATGATTAAAATGTCTCTGTTCTTACCACTGCACCAAACTGCCTCTTTTATCCAACATTTTACATTCTCCCTCAGTGCCAAATTTTGGATTATGGAGTATTTAATGATACCTCTTCCCGAAGTTTCAGGCAATTTGAATTTGAGGCTTATGTACTTTTCTTTTTCTTTCTTTCTTTCTTTTTCTTTCTTTCTTTCTTTCTTTCTTTCTTTCTTTCTTTCTTTCTTTCTTTCTTTCTTTCTTTCTTTCTTTCTTTCTTTCTTTCTTTCTTTCTCTCTCTCTCTCTCTCTCTCTCTCTCTCTCTCTCTCTCTCTCCCTCTCTCTCTCTCTCTCTCTCTCTCTCTCTCTTCTTCCTTCCTTCCTTTCTTTCTTTCTCTGTAATCAAGGTTGAGTGACTTGCCCAGGGCCACACAGGTAGTAAGTGTCTGAGGCACAACTCAGATCTTCCTGACTCCAAGGTGTGTGCTCTATCTGCTGTGCCATGTTAGTTGCCCCTAAGGCATGTGTAGTTTTGAAAGAATGGTGCCTAAAGATTAAGTTTAGTCTTCCTTTCCTGAAACCCACATTCTGTTCACCTCTGCTTCTTATACTCTTTAGTTTCCTTTAAGGCTTGACAGAGATGCCACCAATTAGATCTCCATGGCTCTTATCTTCCCCAATACCAAATAATTTTCTATTTGCTTACTGTTTAAATGTATTCCCCCCCTCCTGCACCCTCCTTCCATGTAAGCTTCTAGATGCTGAGGACCATTTAATCTTCGTATTGCCATATCTAACCTAGTGCTTTTGTATACAGTGGGAACTTAATAAATTCTTGTTAAACTGAACTAAATTCTGGTGAAGCATCTGGAGGAACTTCATGAAAATAAATGTCCTTTTCACATGTTGGAAAAAGAAATATTTTATGAACCCTTAAATGGTGTTTTACTCTTTGGTACATTGGTAAAAATTCAGCTTATTTCTTCGTGAATCTCCTTTTGATATGTGGTGATTTATACACATCTAAGCAGCATAGATAACTTAGTATAAGTTGTTTTCTTTATTAATTTCTGTGGAATAAGAGAACAATGTAGCATTGCGTGTTGGAGTGCCCAACATTTTTTGGGGGGGGTCATGTTCAATTAAGCATGTGAGTTGTACCAAATAATTTAATATTTACTTTCATTTTGGCAGTGGTTCTTTTAAACATATAATAAATATGTGGGGATTTTTAAATCATTTTCCACAATTCTTTTTCATGTCAAAGAAGATGTGAGAGTGTGGAGGTGTCCATTTAAAGAACCTTAACATCTGAGAATTGGCTGAATCTTACCCTTTGTATTTAAAGATTATACTACTACCCTGTTCTCACTATGGCATATATATCAACAGCAGGATGGTATAGTGGATGGTATAGTGGCCTTGGAGTTACAAAGACTTCAGTTCAAACCCTGCCTCAGATGCTTCTTCATAGGTGTGTGACCCTGGGAAAATCACTTCACTTGATTGCTCTCTGCCTCAGTTTTCTCATCTGTAAAATAGGGATAATGATAGCACCTACCTCTCAGGGTTGTTGCGAGTATTAAAGGGTATATGTGTGTATATATGTACATGTATATATTCTTTGTGACTCCATTTAGGGTTTTCTTGTCAAAGATACTGGAGTGGTTTGCCATTTCCTTCTTCAACTCATTTTACAGATGAGAAAACTGAGGCAAACAGGGTTAAGTGACTTTCCCAGGGTCACATGCTAGCATCTGAGGCTAGATCTGAATTCAGGTCTTCCTGATTCCAGGCCTGGCACTTTATTCACTGTACTACCACCTGGCCATCTTCAAAATACACACACACATACACTTATACAAACACATACATACATATATTTATATATGCACATTTATAATACTATATATGTATATGAAGTGATTTGCAAACCACATAAATGTTAACTGTTATTAAAAGTTTTTCCCCCAGTAACCAGAACTGCCCCTTGCTAGAGCACAAAAAACCGGGGTACTTGCTCCGCCTCTGAGCTTTGCATTGCCTCTGATAACAAGACCAAGCATCTTGAGTTCCACAGTATGAGGAGCTGGTATCACTTGCTGGTGCTAAAAAGTGACTGGAGGCATTCACATGCACCTGGCACATCATTTAGGGCAACAGGACATCAGCTCCCCTTTGTTTTGTTCCATTTTCTATCTTATGGCAAATCACCTCTATTTTTCTTCGAGTCTGCCTTTCACATAATCATGGAAATACAGTGCAAGAAAGGACCCTAGAGACCACAGAATCACAGATTTGGAGTTGGAAAGCATCTTAGAAGCCATTAAATCCAACTCCTTCATGGACGCATGAGGGGACTGAAGCCCCTGGAGGTTGTAATTTGTTCTTGGTCACATAGTTAGTAAGTGTCCGAGGCAATATTCAAACCCAGGTCTCCCAAGTCCAGTACTTTATCCTCTACTCCATGCTTTCCCCCTATTTATGTGGTCAAATCCCTCAATTTATAGATGAGGAAACTGAGGCTAAGAGAGAGGAAATAACTTCTCTAAGGTCACAATGCCAATTAGAGGCTGACCAGGTATCCAAACCAAGGTCTGCCATTCCAAGTCAAGTGATTTTTCCATTCTGTCATACTTTGGTTCATCTCAAGATTCTGCCTATGTGAAAGCACTGGAAATCAAAGGAATCTGCAAAGAGTGACTTGCCCTAGGCCCAAGGCCCTGGTGCCAGCTGGGATAACTGACCATGCTGAGCCTATGACATTCTCATCTGATTTCCTTTTGACCAAAAAAAAAAAATCAGATGATCACAGAATAAAACCAATTGAACAAAACTGGGGCAAAACTAGTAAGCTCATTAGCTTTATGATCTCATCAACTCCATGTTTTAATATGCTAGACTTTCAATAAGTAACAGGATAGAACTTTTAGGGGTAGTATATGCATTCATATAAGTATTTCTAAATAGATAAAAAGTTAAAGCACTCAAGGGTATATCTACACAATGCCAACCATCTAAATGAAAGTCTAAAAATCCAATCCAGTCTTCTGAGTTTTTCTAAGTATTTCCAAATATTTACTTGACTTTGAATAAATAAAAATATCTGAGTTACTGAGTTATCCACTTTTTATTCAGATGTTTGGTGTTATTTGGACACAGCCCGAATGAATCACAGAAAGAGCTTATGGGGAAAATTTTTTAATAGGTTACAAATCTGTTGTTTGGGGTATAGTATGGAAACTCTGGAAACAGATTTATGTATTTAGTTTTTCACTTTGCCACCAGATGTCCTCCATGAGTAGGAAAATATGATGACTTGAGTGATATTTTGGAGTGTGAATGCCCAGCATTTTTGAATATTTGACAGTGAAAGGAAAGTCTGAGTGAATGTAAATGTTACACAGGGTTTTGGATGAGATGTGTGCTTTGGAGGCTGTTTTACAGGTGTCGCTTTCAGGAGCAATATTTGGTTAACTCTTAAATTTTCATTTTTCATACTTTGCAAATATTTACTTAACATACTTCTTTTGCACTCACCTCAGAAATGAATATCTGCATTTTGAAGTAAATTATTATATCTAGAAATGTATATTGGGAAATACTATGACCTTTTTATAAAACACATAGATAAAAATCCTTAACTTTAAATTGAATTGCCCAGGAATTTCAAAAGTGAGTTTGTATGATTGCTATATAAGTTAGTATCAGAAAAGCCTAAAACGTTCTTAGTATTAAATTATATACGAGCAAGCTGTTTGCATCATTAGGAAATGTCTACTAATGAATGCTAAATTTGAGGTCAGATGATCTGCGTTCTAAACCCAGTTCTGCTTTTACCAAGTGACTTTGAGTAAGCGATATTCCTTCTCTAGGACTTAGGTTACTCTTCTATAAAATGATGGAGTTGTACTAAATTACTTACAAAACCCTTTCCCACTTTGAATCTCTGATTCTGTGATCTCATGAATAAACCAACTTAAGATTTACCCATAAAACACTGTAGAAACACATGTATTTAAAGGATAAACATATCAAACAGTTTAAGATTCATGGAATATATAAACTAGATACACTGTACAAATAACATTTATCTCAATACAGCTTGTGTTACATTCAATATTGAGGACAACCTCTTTATAGTATTGAAGAATCTCCATTACGGGGGAGGGGTTAAGGATGACACCTGCCTTATAGACTTTCTGTGTTTCAGTGAAAGGTATACACTGCTAAATACTTGAAAACATTTTAGCTCCAGTATAACTGTATCCATTATAGTGAGACTTTCCATACACTCGTTTTATTGGGGGGAGGAGGAAGGAAAATGGGGGAAGAAGAAGGGAAAAGGAAGGAGGTATAATACTGCTATCAAAAAAGAAAAAGACTAGGGCAATCTATATGGCATTAACAAACCAAATGAAATTTCATTCAACCAACCAGATATTTCCAGATGTTTTGGCATTGTATAGACCAAACATCTGAATGACTTATTTTTCCCCTCCTTTCCATCCAGACATTTTTGTTGCATACACAGCCACATAGGGAAAGAGGTGGCGAAATTTTAGTGTCTTTCAAGGGGTGCAGTTAACACTTCACCATACAGTTAGCCATAGTAAAAGTTTACTTTGGTGTTAGGAAATGTTTATTGCCACACCCCAACCCACATTCATACTTGAAGAGGCTTCAAAGCCACACTCCCTTCTCCACCCTCAACATGTAGAATGTAGCTTGCAATAGTCCTATTCTGACTTCATCTAGTTACCACTAGTTGTAAAATCCTTGGGTTGCTGGGGTGGGGGTTGGGGGGAGAGGAAGGGTGGTTTTTAACATCTATTCTCATTAGATGGCTAGGTTGTGCAGTGGGTAAGATGGCTGGCTTTGGGGTTAGAACATAGGGAGACCATTTCAAATCCTACCTCAGATACATACTAGTTGTCATTCTGGGCAAATAATATCTCTCGGCCTCAGTTTTCTCATCTACAAAATGGGGATAATAATAACACCTGAGTCAGGTTATTTTGAAGATAAGATGAAATAACTCATGCACAGTGCTTTGCAGACTTTAAAGGATTATATAAATGCTAGTTATTATTATTCTCATACTCAGGGTTTCTATTAGCTTTAGAAGATTTGGGAGAAGAGAGGTACAAGATTACTAGAGATGCCTCAGAAAACTTTTGATTAAGACATCCTTTTATTTTTCTCTTCCTTCCCTCCCCTTTCTGGACTCTTCCCATCCTTGCCCACCACCATACCACATGTAATGTAGTCATACCACAACCGTCCAGGTTTTCATGTAATTATAAGGAATTGGTGACAGACTAAGGCTTTCTGCTTTCTACTTCATTGCTCTCCGTGACACAGTGCCACTTTTTTTCTGGTTGATCATTAGCACCAAGTTATAAATATTTGCCAACATAACTTGCTGCCTTCCCTATTCTTTGTACTTATCCTTAGTCCTGCGAGTATTTTTTTCCTTGACCTGCAACAGCTGCCACAGGAAATAAACAAGGATGCTGGTATCTGCAGGTGGGAGGGAATGGAGAGTGGTAATCAGGGCTGAGAGACTTCATGGGAAACTATACTATCTCAGTTGTTCTCTTTTGTTGATGTCAGTTAGATTTTTTTCTCTTTCTCTTCATTCTATCCTACCCAACAGTGTAAAGTATGATACATACAGAGTCATAAAACTTGAGTTCAACGCCGGCTCTACTTCTTAGAACCAGATTGCCTTATCTCTCCAGGCCTCGATTTCCTCATCTACAAAATGAAGGAGTTGGACTAAATGACTTCTAATGTCCCTTCCAGCTCTAAATCTATGATCTTATGGATATCCAAGTTCCATTCACATTCTTTTATCAAACCTGACATTTTTTGGAGATCTTGACGGAGACATTTCTGTCATATTGAAGACTGAGTACAAACCTCATAGTCCCCTTCACTCAACCAAAGACATCACATTTCTTATCATAACACCTGTACCTTAAAAAAAAAAAAAGCAAACAGCAACACCTCTCTTCAACACTTCTGCCCTGAGAGTGTTTCTCCATCTTCCTCTGTTGTCAAATTTAGACTGTAAGTCTGTTATCATCTGTCACTTTAATACATTGTATGGCTAATTTAAAAAAAATTGGATACATAATTTTACCAGTGTAGGGAGATCTCAGAGAAGAACTTCCTCTACCAATGTAGGCTAGTGCCTTATCTGCAATTCATAGTGTTACAGTGCTGCTTGGGAGTATAGGGAGGTGGGGTTTGGAGGTGTAGGGGGCAGGTGGCTTGCACAGGGTTACACAGCCAGCATGTGACCGTATGAGCCCTCTTTCCAATGTCACACTAGCTCATGTGTACAATATGTGTACAATATGTATATATGCACATATCATTTGTATGTACATTACAGGAATAGTATATATGCATATATATGTCATAGGCTCTCATTAATTTATTTTCATGAACAAATCCTTCCAGCGACCTGGCCCTTCATTGGTGTCCAGATGTTTAATCATAGTGCATCTAATTCTGAGTACCATTCTGCCCCATGTGATAAAGATCCCTTGGGTAAAGTTATCTTCTGATGCATTGTATGACATGAAGGTGATCCTTCTTGTAGGCTATTCACAAACCCTAGTAGGTAAGACTTTTCAACCTTATCAAACTGAAAAGGCTTTAAATGCAAGCTCAGCAACAGATAGTGTATCTATTATCCAAGGAACGGAATAGCCAAATTTTCAGAGGTTCATCAGCAGAGGGTTAGCCTTGGCCATCTTATGAAAAACCATCTCTTAAGGCATATAGGGATTATGATCCACTTCATATTTGATATAACATGTCCCAGATGTTTTGAAATATAGGTGGTATAGCTCCAGCATCAAGCTCATTGAGAACACCTGTCATAGTGCCTTACACATAGAAGGCATCTAATAAACATTTGGTGATTTGGATTTTTGTAAAACAGTCTCTATTAGAAGTATCCCCAAGATTTTTCTATATAGTAGGAAGTCTACAAAGACTAGGGCAGCTAGGTGGCATAACAGAGAGAGCTCTAGGCCTAGAGTCAGGAAGACCTGAGTTCAAAACCGCGCTCAGACACTTGCTAGCTGTGTGATCCTGGGCAAGTCACTTAACTCAGCTTTCTCATCTATAAAATGAGTTGGAGAAGGAAATGGCAAATTAGTCTCATATCTTTACCGAGAAAACACCAAATGTGTCACAAAGAGTAGGACACAACCAAAACGATGGAACAACAACAATAACTACAGAGATTAAGAGGTCAGGTTAATGTAAAAAGCATTGTCCTACAGAGACTTGTAGCCCATTCCAGGACAATTTCTATGTATTATGTTATCTTTAATATGGCCATTAAGTTGCCATTTATTTAATTTTCTTTTCTTGCTTTAATCAGCCATTAAGTGTTTATTATGTATCTACTTGGTAGGTAATGTTAGGTACTGGGGACACAGAAACAAGAAAGCAATGGTACATGCCTTCAGAAGCATCGGGAGCAATGACAGGTATATCTATAAAGACCTATGAAATATATGCAAAATAAATGCATAAAAACAAGATCACTAGGTGACACCAGCAGTTGGGGAGTCAGGAAAGGCCTTGGATAGCAATAGGTGGTACCTGATCTGAGTGCAGGTATTCCAGGCCTGGAAGACGGTATATGCAGAAAAGTTTCAGAGAAAGGATGCTGCCTGTTTGGAGGTAAGGTGAAGTACTTTGAAGAGAGACTGTGCATATTTGTTGATATTAATGATCTTAGATTTGCAGGATCTAGACATCATCTGGTCCAACTTCCTCATTTTAAAGATGAGGAAACTGAAGCCTAGAGAGATTAAATGACTTGCTAAGATTATACACAGGTACTAAGTAGAGGTGCTAAAATTTAAACCTAAATCCTCTGATTTCAGATCCAGACTCTCCTTCTTCTGGGAATGTGAAGAGGAGACTTGGAGGATTGCTTGGTACTCCAATACCACCAGAGCTATATGCCCTAAGCACTTCTAGAGAAGCAACAGATGATGGAACTTGCTTTTAAAAATATTGTATTTTTATTTTCAGTTCCAAATTCTCTCCTTCCTTCTTCCCCTCCTCCATACATTGAGAAGGCAAGAAATATGACACCCATCACATATGAAGTCATGCAAGGCATATTTCCGCATTGGCCATGTTCTGAAAAAAAAAAGCAAGAAAAATACAGAGAAAAAATGCTTCAGTTTGCACTCTGAGTCCATCAGGTCTCTATCTGGAGGTGTATATCATTTTACATCACAAGTCCTTTGGAACGGTGGTGGATCATTATACTGGTCAGACTTATTAAGTCTTTCAGGGTCGATTCTCTTCACAATATTGCTGTCATTATGTAGATTGTTTTCCTGGTTCTATTCTCTTTACTTAGCATCAGTTCATATAAGTCTTTCTAGGTATTTCTGATATCAACCCCTTCATCATTTCTTACAGCACAATATTATCCAGTTGATGGAACTTCTAAAAAAAGGCCTAAATGGTGAAAAGTACTCTACTACTTGAAAGTTTGTGTTAAGAAGAGAGTGATCCTAGATTTTATTATTTTTTGGTCATTATTCCATATTTATTGAGCCAACTGCTGAGGGGAATCTTGGCTTAGTGTGGGGAGGTAGAGAATTGGGTTTTATTTTAAACAATTAGAAATGATCCTAGCTTTTATGAATTGTCACCTTAGTGATGAGGGACCACTCTCCATTGTGGCTGACTGCGTTGGCCTGGAACAAGACAGATGGTTATAGGATATTCAAAAGAGTTAAAGATTATCATAATAACTATTCTGATTTCCCAAGGGCAGAGCCTGGCTGGGGTATAGCTAGAGATTCCATTGAAGAAAACATTTCAGGTGGGAGGTTCTAGTGTTTAGAATGATGAACTCATTCTCCTCTGTCAAACATTTATGACCTGTCACTCGATGCATTTTGTGGTTGGTCAAGAAACTTAGCAGGATTTTGTCTGGAGGAAAAATCATGATATGATGGAGAAGCTGTTGCTGAAGGAGTAGAGAGCTATACCAAACAGATACGTTATTGCTATTCCTCAGATGACTTGAACTATGACTATGCCCATATTCGCCAAACTTAAGTAGCCATGGCCACACACTGAAAATTTCATGTTCATGTAGAGTGATTTTTTAAAAAAATGTGATAGCTGTACTATAAGAAAATCTGCCTGTAGGTGAGGTGTGTTCAGGTAGATTTGAGTCAGTTTCATTTACCCATTCCACTTCAATTAGCAAGATAATTGTATTCCAGATACAAACAATAAAGCATTTCATTCTATCATCTTTTACAGAGTAAGATTCTAGGCATGGTGACATGGTATTATAAAATTTGCAAAGCACTTTATTTACAAGAAATACATGAAATACATGATACAAATATCATTACCCCATTTTACAGATAAAGAAACTGTAGATAAGTGACTTAGCCTTGGTCACATAGTCATGGATTCAAACTCAAGTTTCCTAACTCTGGATCCAACACACTTTCTACTATACCACACTCTCTCTCATAATTATATTCTTGCTAGGTTTGTGTTTAGTGGCCTTAAGAAATAGGAACCTATTTGGATATCGATAGAATTTGTGACTTTTCTGGAATATGGATTTCCCATATGAGAAAAGGTATAAGCATCTCTCAAAAAATGGATTATGATTCCTTTAAACAACACAAGTAATTCTCAATTTTCCACTAATGTCCTACTCTAATGCCCTACTGTAGCACAGAAAGCTGTGTTCTCAAAGGCTATGGCAGCCTGCATGGGGGCAGCTAGGTGGCACAGAGGATAGAGTGCTGGGCCTCAAGTCAGGAAGACTCATCTTCTTGAGTTCAGATCTGTTCAGACACCTACCAGATGTGCCACCCTGGGCAAACCACTTAACCTTTTTGCCTCAGTTTCCTCATTTGTAAAATGAGCTAGAGAAGGAAATGGCAAACCACTTTTTCTTTTGCCAAGAAAATCTCAAATGGGGTCACGAGTCAGGAACAACTGAATAATGACAACAACATGACAGCATGGTAGAATATTTATTTTGGAATCCGAAATAGCTGGGTTTGAATCCTGCCTCAGACACTTCCTTGCTGTGTGATCCTGGGCAAGTCACTTAATCTGTTTGCCTCAGTTTTCTCATCCATAAATGATGGTAGACTAGAAGACTTCCTATGAGCTTTTACAATTCCTACTAAATTGGAAAAGTTTCAAATACACAGTCTTGTTTGAGGATTACCTTAGCTAAATTCAGAGAGGTTCAGCTTCTGAGTGTGGTACCTGAGATGCTTGCATCTGAGAAAGGCAAAAAGAGAGACACACTAGCTGACTGGGAAATATCAATGGCTTTTCTTCCCACAACACAAACAAGGTCTATCTGGAGATGATGAGGGTTTTCTAACATACGAACTCTAGAAATTAATCTGCTCAGGCATAGGAGGGGTGTCATGGGCATTCATATAAGTAGTATCTACAATGATAAAAATCACATATTATTGATGTATTAAACCAAGTACTAATTTTGAAGATTAACATTCACCAGATTGTAAGCTCCTTGAGAAGGGACCTTGTGTTATCTTTATCTTTTTGTCATCTTTAGCTTGTGTTATTTTTATGTGTCTGTTATTCTGTCTTTGTATCTCAATCACGTATCAAAGTGTGTTAGCATAGGCATTTAATTTAATGCTTGTGAATTGAACTGAATTATATATAGGAATGATATGTAATGGTTAAATCACAACATTCCTCTTCATAATTATAGTGGGGACAATTGAGCTACCCTATTCCAACATATTTTCAATTAATGTAAACTGTTTGGCAGATGGAAAGCTCTTAATCTGAAGAATTGTCTAAAAACCCTCTAGAGTCCTCCAGGGTGGTAACAATCTTAAGGACCAGGGCAGCTTTCCCCCTGGTTCCTCGACAGCGGGGGGGGGGGGGGAAGAGGGGGCGGCAGAGAAGGGGAGGCCAGTGAAAAGCAAAACCAAAACAACAGGCCCCAAATCCTGGAAATGCAGGGTCTGGTTTACATTTATCCCTTTCTGTAACAAGCCTGTAAGCAGCTTCCTCAGAGGGTGTGTCTTCACTTCCAGCTGTCTTTTAAAAGCCACGTGTCAGCTAAACGCCTAGTTTACATCAAAAAAGAGAAACTAGGAGAAGCATTAAAAAAGAAATCCACCCCTTTCTGCTCTTCCTAGAATAATATTTGATACAGAACTTGTAAGGTTTTTCTGCCTAGTTCATAAGTTCATACCTTTTAACTGGTCTTTAAATCAAGCGGTTTCGAGCTAGGACAACAACAGTGGGTGAAGACAAAATTCAGATAGTGTATACAAACAAGAGAGCGCTCCAGAAAACCTCTCCTCTTCAGTACCTTGCGGATCTCGGAATACTGCTTATAAGTTTGTAGTCTCGGAGCTAGTTGTGCGAATGAGGCAACGCCTCTCTTGTGGAAGAGAAGGCGAGGGGGAGCGCCTATTTAAATATAGGGTAGTTGGATCTTTCTATTGGCTGCCGTTCTTGTCAATCATCAAGGAAGGCGGGGCGATCTGGGGGTTGGAGTGTGGTACCTGAGAGAGGCTCGCATCTGAGAGTCAATGCTGCGCGTAGTGGGGGAACGAAGAGGCGAGGAGAGAGACGCACGAGCAGACTGGGAAATATCGATGACTTTTCTTCCCACGACACAAGCCTCTGCTCCCTTCTCTCTTACCCCTGTTATGTGAGGGGATTTCAGCTCAGGTCCTTGAGAACAGCACGGAAAACAAGAACCTTGCGGGCTTCACTCGGGGACTTCATCAACTGAGTGCAGAGATTTCTTAGAGGGGAGCGACGGTGGTGGAAAGGGAATTTGCGAAAGGAAAAAAAGAAGTTTGCTCTTCTGGAGAAAGTTGGCTCCCCTCTCCCAGTCTTTTTTTTTTTAAACAAGTCTCGAAGCTCAACCCAGAGTGCGCTGCAGTACCTCTGTTGCTGCCCCTTTTGATGTGGGGGCTCGCGTCCGGGATGCGGGGCGCTTCCCCGCTGTAGTGAGCAGCTTCTCGCCTCCAGACCGATCCCTTCGTCAATCCCGCCCCACAGAGAGAGACTGACAGACGTCTAGGCAGAAAGGCAGACTCACCAGCGCGCACCCTGGAAGGCCAAACGGGGCAAACGCACGTGGATGTGTTTGTGTGTGTGTTCTGGGCTGGCAAGGGGGGCGAAGGTGACACCACAGTGGCCTGCAGAGGTCCGGATGAAGCCGGGCTCGGGTGCAACATTGGACTAGAAGCGGCATACCTGGAACTTGCAACAATCTCTTCGTACTTCCGCAGAAGTGGTTTTTGGATCTTCCCCCTCGACCCTCACTCATTCTGCCCCTTCGTTTCTCCCCCACCCTCCAACCTGGGCAACTGGGGGAGCCTAGGAGGACCATGCGAGATAAAGACTGAGGTCCAGGAAGGGGAAGAGAGCCGGTAGCAGAGGGGAGGGTGGAGGGGGGATAATCACAGAAAGTGTCACGAGCGGCTCCCCCCTCCTCCTCCTCCACTTCTTCTTCTTCCTCCTCCTCCTCCTTCTTCTCGTTCTCCTCGTCCTCCTCGGTTCCATTTCCCAAGTGGGAGTCCAACGGGGGGCCAGCGGGAGCAGCACGGCAAGGGGGGCCCCGGGCGGGCAGGCGGGGGATGCCGCTGCTGGGGAGGAGAGTGCAGTGGCTATGCTGGTGGTGGGGGCTCCTGTGCGGCTGCTGCTGCCCCCCACCAGTGCTGCCCCTCCTGCCCGCCGCGGCCGCAGCCGCCACTGGAGGGGCGCTGCTTGGGAACAGCAGCGGGAAGAGCAATAGCCCCGGGGAGCAGCAACAGCCGCTGCAGCAGCCGACACCGCAGCCGCCCTCCTCTTCCTCTTCTTCCCCCTCCTCTGGTTTCCTCTACCGGAGGCTCAAGACACATGAGAAACGGGAGATGCAGAAGGAGATTTTGTCTGTGCTGGGGCTGCCCCACCGGCCCCGGCCTCTCCACGGATTACAGCAGCAGCAGCCGCCGCCACCTCTGCAGCCCGAGCATCGCGGGGCGCTGCCGTCCTCTCCGCCCCCGCCCCCGCCAGGGAGACTAAAGTCGGCTCCCCTCTTCATGCTGGATCTGTACAATGCCCTGTCCGCAGACGAGGGCGAAGAGAGGGGAGAGGAGGAGGAGAAGCAACAGCCCCCGCCCCAAGGAGGGGGCGACCGAAGGGGTTGGTCCCAGCAGCGGCTGCCGGCCAGCCGGCCCCTGGCTCCGAGCGCGGCGGCGCATGCCCTGCATCGCAAAAGTCTCCTCGCCCCGGGTCCTGGCGGCAGCGGTGGAGCGTCCCCGCTAGCCAGCGCTCAAGACAGCGCCTTTCTCAACGATGCTGACATGGTCATGAGCTTTGTGAACCTGGGTAAGGATCTACATGCAGTAGATGCATAAATAACTACCTTTCATTCCCTGCCCCCAGGTGACAGGGGAGTGAACACTAAAGGGTGCTAGGCTCCTAGGCTGATGAAGGGTGGGCTCCCAGGGAAAGACCACTAGACTGATAGCCGAGATACATCGGTTCTGCAGCTCTGCCACTAACTAGGGGTATGAATTGGACAAATCTCTTTCTCTCTCGGAGCCCCCCCCCCTTTTCTCCTCTGTAAGATGAGGGGAGTTGGACTGATTGTCTCTAAGATCTCTCCAGGTCTAGTTTCTAAATCTGGGCTCTCCATTACTGCCTTCAGAGCTTCTGTCTGGGGAGCTGGCTCAGTCAGGTGTTTTGGCTAGACTACCACCTGTACTTTCCTGACTGGCGGGGGTGTGCAAATTCCCGGAGGACAGGGAGCAGCCTTGTAGTTGTGTGTTTTTGCTTTATAGGTTGCAGTGGGGCAGGGAAAGACATAGACTAACTTCTGGAGCCTTTTTCCTCTTCTCCTCCCTCTCCCCCTCCTCTTTTTCATTGATAGCTAAGTGGTTAGAAGTGCCTGGCCTTACTTAAAGGAGAACATCTTGGTGCTTCTTTCAGTCAGTAATTGAGAACTGGCCAGGGTATATTCAGTGCCCTTCTCATTTGAACATCAACCTTGTTCTTGGGGAGAAGTTAAACCTGCTCATAGAGAAATGCAAAACCTAGAGTTTACCAAGCCTGTAGAAAGAAAACTAGGGCATCCATTAACATCCAAATTATTTTGTTGCCTTCCAAGCTAACCAATGGCTCTTAACTCTTTTATAGTTAAATCTTCAAATTTGTAGAGTCTAACAAAAGAGGGGTGGGGATTTAGAAAGAAAAAAAAAGGATGGATACAAGTTGGGACCTTGTTGAGAACTGTTGGGGATACTTCCATAGAGTAACAGTAGTGAATTAATTCTTGTTAGGGAGAATTGTGTGGTAGCATTCATATATAATCCTGCGTATTTTTAGCCATAGCTCTGAAATCAATATTTGAGGAATCCAGTTCATTCCTAAAGACTGAAAAGATTAAAAAAAAATGGGATGAGGTTGAGGAGGGCTTCAGAAAGTTTCCTCATCTACAAATGAAGATGAGATTAAGTTTTTTTTCCCTGAATGAATGAATATTCTTAATATATGCCATTGACTTCTTTTCCCCTCCTTTCCCTGTGTGGAATGTGCTACTTTGTCAGTGTGGTTTGGTACAAAGTCATTTCAAGAGAAAATGTGGTTGTTTTCAGTGACTCCAGAGTCTAATGTTCACACATTAAAAAAAAATTGCTAGAATTGTTGCCTTCTAGGTTCCAAGACGTGGTAGGTAGAATAAATGATGTAGGGAATAGATACCTTCCTCAAATGCCACCCAGAAAAGTCATCCAAAAACAAAACAAAACCTAGTCACTTTAAGGACATTGCTGACTTGCAGTACTCCCCAAGTGAAAGAGCTAGTTCTTTACAAGTGAATCTCAAAGTGATTTAAAAACACGCCTTCAGGTTGCTGCTGCTGCTGCTGCTGTTTTTTGAGGGGAGAAGAGAGGGTAGAACCAGAGATGGCAAGGTATGGTTTCTTAATAGCTTACAAAACAAAATCTCATAGCAGGTGCAGCCTCAGAGCCTGCCAACCCTGCCAATGTGGAATACTTCAGGGTCTGCCTTGCAACTTTTGTGTCCAGGGATTTTGATTGGGCAGGAATTTTCACAAATGATGGCAGCCAAAACCAGGGTTGGACTACCTCCATGAAGCAGGCTGGACAAATTCTCATGATTCCAGGCCACTAAGCAATGGTTCCAGGGGCAGCAGGCCAATGCTGTTCCTTGTCCTGCCTCCTCTGCTTCCTCTCCCTTACTTAACACCCCCTTCTATTCTGGGCACATCCAAAAAGTACAAGTTAATCCACAGGTCACTGGGAAAAATGTCCAGTTACTTTTTTGGGGTTAATCCCATTCCCAGCTGGAATGGAGAAAGTCCTAGATTCCCTCTCTGTCAATAATGATATTAATAAAACCAGGATTTATGAAGATATGTGGTCATTAGGATGTCCTAGTAATGTCCTACAAGGGCTATGTAGAAACTGCCTTATCTAAGGAAAAACTGCTCTCTATCCATTACGTTGATTTGTTACGGATTCAGACTAGGCTACCTCTAGGCAAGATTCTGAAGTTGATAAACCTTTTCATTTTTATCTTTTTAAATATTTCCTACAACCTCTTTGCTCAGGTTCAGTCACAAACACTTATTTAGTGTATATGCTGGCTAAGGCCCTGTGCTAGGTACTAGTAATACATAGACAACAGAAAGAATCAGTAGAAACAGACTACTCTTAAAATACTTTACATACTGCTGGGATTACACCATGTGCACAGATAGGTAAAGACAAGATAATTTGAGGAGGGAAGAAAGAACTCTAACAATCAGGTATGTGTATAAAGCTATCACAAAGGAGGCTGTCCTCTTTTGTTAAAGGACCTATCCAATATCCCATTTCCACGCTGGTGAGGTTGTCCTTACTATCTGCTAAGGTTTACAAATTGGAGAAATATTTGTAATTTCGGAGAGGACTTTTAAAAATTCAGAGCAATGAATCTCAATCTTTGATGGTGGCATTAAAAATATGATAACAGGTTTATAGGGCACAAGAAGGAGATATTACTGGAAGTTCTGACTGGAACCCTTCGAATCAAGCTAATAGGCATTCCTTTTATTCAACACACATGGAGATAGAATTGCTTGTAGGTAAGTATAATACAGATCCCTAACTACTATTCTAGTTTTCAACCGAGCTTCAGAAATCAATCTTAACTTAGCAATGATGATAAGGGCCTCCAATAAAGTCTTACTTGTGGCACAGAGGTGACCTATACTTTAATACCTGCAGAGCCCTAGGTGGTCAAATCCTATGAAGCTGGAAAAAATTTCTAGTTTTAAAAAGTATGTTTATTAAGTTCAAAGAAAGGCTCATCCGCAGAAGGTTTGAGCACAAACTAGTAATTTTTTTTTTCAGTTACAGCAACCTATGAAGATCAAATGATATGCAGTAGTGGTAGGGACCCCCAGACAAAGTCATAGATTCTTGAAGTGCTGAAAAGAGATTTTATCCTAAGAGATAAAGTAGTTAACTGTGGTCCTCATGGACATAAAGAAGGGAGGTTCCAGTGGGAAGAATGCTGGATTGGAAGTCAAAGGGACTCAGTTTAAATCCCAGTCTACCCCCTTATTACCTATGGGACCATAAGCAAATCATGTCACCTTCCCAAGCTTCAGTTTCTTCATCTTTAAAACAGAAGATTGGATTAGATGATCTCTGAGGTCCCTTCCAAGCCTACATCTATGATCCTTTGACCTTAGTAAAGGAAAGGTGCCTCAGTGCATAGAGTGCTGGAATTGGAAACAGGAAAACTTGGAGTCCAATGCTATTTCAGATACCAGCTGTGTAACTCCAAGCAAGTCAGCCTTAGTTTCCTTACCTGTAAAGTAGAAATAATACTAGCACCTACCTCCCAGGGTTATTGTGAAGAGCAAATGAGATAACTTCTAAAGTCCTTTGAAACCTTTAAAATGTTATATAGATGCTAGCTCTTATTTGTTATGATGATGATTTTTATTACTTGTATTTTCAGAATAAGGATTTGGGGAGCATTTCCCTGATTTCCTAATCTGTCAGTGGTATGTTGACAGCTGTAGTTAAATGACTCATCTCTCATCAAAACCACAGGAAGATCAAGTTCTATAATGTCGCTTTTGGCACATATTTAGAACTCATTAGTTTAAACATTTTACTAAGTATATGCTATGTGCCTTGTACTGGAAGAGAAGCACAAAGGAAAGTGGTTACATAGTTGTAGACATGCATCTTATGTAAAACAGAGGATTTACTCATGAAATACATTTAAGTAACACTGAGGCCTTTCATCTAGGGTGACCATCAGGAAGTATGAATCAACAAGAGAAACTTTCTCTCACATCTCTACTACCGGTCATTAAAGCCAGCTCATTGTTCTTTATGTTGATTGTTTCAAATTCTTCATGAATGAACAGAATGAACATTTGTAATGATTCAAGTACTTACAGCAACTTGGCCCCTGATGTTGTCTGCTGTTGCTACTGCTGTGAGTCTGTAGAAGGTGTATGCCCATGCATGCATGCATGTACGTGAGCATGAATTCAATCAGTGCTGTTTTCCATTAGTTTTCTGATACTAAGAATCTTTTTGGCAGTCTGAATAACCTGCCTTCCAGTCTTTGGTTTTCTAGAATGTACTTTTTAACAGGGAAAACAGAGTGTCTTTTGCCCTCTGTGGTTTTAGTTGACCTTATCAAAGTATGGGCAAATACCAGTCTGGAGCTATAGTAAAATGTTTACTATTTCATATACTGATTTAATTT
Source organism: Phascolarctos cinereus (assembly GCF_003287225.1). Lineage (NCBI taxonomy): Eukaryota > Metazoa > Chordata > Mammalia > Diprotodontia > Phascolarctidae > Phascolarctos > Phascolarctos cinereus. The sequence continues at coordinate 567,378,030 of NW_027555847.1, read as the reverse complement.
TTCTTTTTATAAAATACATGGAATTTGCTATTTTTACTGCTGAAAGTTTCAAAGTAAATGAAGAAATTCAGGGCCTTGTAACTTCAGGATCATTTGCAATGCCTGGCACATGCTTAATAGATGCTTGTTGAGTGATATATGCTTATAGTGTACTGTTATATGTCAGTTAAATTTCTCTTAGTTTGTAATATAATATATGCTTTATTCAATTTATTTTAAAACATCTACATTTTTATTAGTATGAATACTCTCTCCCCCATGGAGATGGCAACCTCTCCATGATTTAGCAGATGCTTTAATGAGTTGTCGAAGACAAAAAAAAAATGTCACTCTGTGGCTTATTTCCTGGTAATGAGCCTCTCCAAACCACGCTAAACTAGTCTTTTGACAATTGTTTATTCCAAGTCTCAGTAGCATAGAAGTTCCTCACAAGGACAGGTGCTATTTTTCATTTTCTCTTTATATCCTCTGCATTCAGCAGAGTGTCTTACACTTAAGTGCTTGAAGGATTGAATTGGATTATTTTAATTTGGAGCAAGGGTGGGGAACCTTCGGCCCCCAGGCCACATATGGCCTTCTAGGTTCTTGGGTGCGGCTTTTAGATTGAGTCCAAGTTTTACAGAACAAATCCTTTTATTAAGGGGATTTGTTCTGTGAAGTTTGGATTCAGTCGAAGGGCCACATTTGAGGACCTAGAGGGCTACATGTGGCCTCAAGGTCGAAGGTTCCCCACCCCTGATTTGGAGTATATTGGATACTTGAAGCTTTTCCAAATTTAGTAGCATATACCTTATTCTCTACTGGTGCACCTTTCCAGGCAGGAGTAACCATCATGATTTATAATGATAAGATATTAGAGTAGGATTTCAGTGGATAAACTGCACACAAAATTAATGAAAGTTCAGGCATCCTTCATTTGAACTGGCCATTCCATTTCCTTAATTTGAATTAATGAGGTGTTAATGTATATGGATAGATATTAACAAAGAACTGAGAAAGTCAATGTCTTCTCTATCTCAGGAAAAACAACAAGAAACTTATTGTACTACAAATACTGGCAATCTTCTGGACATAATCACTCTTGGGAAATATAAAGTAGAAAAAAAGCTGAACCAGAATTTTCACTATTCATGTTTATAGCCAAGCACAATTTTTGTCCATACTTGGCCTTTTAAACACATGATCAGAATCCCCATCATTTCATCTAAATTGCTTCAACCTAAGGAAGTTTAGTTACTGATCAATTGGTGAATAAACATTTATTAATGACCTACTATGGGAAGGAATTATGGTAGGCACTGGGACTACAAAGACAAAAATGAAATAGTTCTTGCCCTCAAAGAGCTTATATTCTCTATGGAGAGACAACATTTATACAGATAAAAATAAACAAAATAAATATAAGGTGATGGGAGTTGGCCTTGGAGTCATCGAGAGAAGACAGACAATAGCAGATGAAGGGATTAGGAAAGGCTTCTTGGAGAAGGTGACTTGAGGTGACTTTTGGAGGTGGTTAGAAGGTCTAAGAAGCAGACCTGAGGATTGAATGTGTCCCGAGAATGAGGCATATGTAGCCTTTGCTCAGGTACAGAGAATAAAATTAAATTTATGTGTTACTTACTGCTAAAATGGAGAATTTGTTTATGAGAATGTGGTTTGAAATGGGAGGTAAAACACTGTACTAAATACCTTCTACTGTCTTAAATACTAAATGCAAAAGTTAGTGGCATTAAAAAAAAATACCCAAAACAAAAAAAACTCAAACACAGATGTACAAAATGTTCTTAAACTAAGATCAGAGGGCAAGCAGATACCATTGTTCAGATCATAGAAGGTGTTTCCTTTGGTTGTCCTTTTAAGAATGAAAATGTAATAGGGAAAAATCCCTTTAAGATTTGCTGAGTCACAGTCATCTCCTCCACCTCAAGGGCTAACAGCCCTTGCAGGATGGGTATAACCTCAACAAAGAAGAGATTCCCTCTGCTCTAAATTCAATTCACTAACTATTAAGGCCTATTATGTGCTCAATATTGTTCTAGGTGCTTGAGATACAAAGACAAAAATGTAAGTTGTGGTCCTCAAGGAACTTAGATTCTTTTGAGAGGAAACAACATGTATGTTGAAAATTAAATATAGGGGCAGCCAGGTGGCGAAATGGATAGAACACTGGCCCTGGAGCCAGGTGTATTGAGTTCAAATTTGGCCTCAGATACTTGACACTTATTAGCTGTGTGACTCTGGGCAAGTCACTTAACCTTGATTGCCTCCAAAAAAAGAAAGAAATCAAATTAAAAATTAAATATAAAATATGCATACAAAGTTGTTTCAGGGTAAAAGCACTAGCAAGGATGGGGAAGGATCAAGATAGGTTTCCTGGAGAAAGTGGCATTTGAGTTGAATTTTAAAGGAAAATAGAGACTATTAGAGGTGAAAAGAGAGTTCATTCCAAGTATGGGAAACAGCCCATGCAAAGGCAAGAGACGAGCAATGAGATGTCATGTACAGGGGCTGTTAAGCAGGCCAGTTTACCTGGAACCAGGGTGTAGAGTAAGTAAAGGAGAGTCAAGTATTTAAAACTAGGAAACATTGGCTAGAATCAGATTGTGAAGGGCTTTATGAGCCAGAGAGGAGTTTGTGTTTTATCCTAGAGATGAGGAATCACTCTCAAGGTGGGGGCTGAGAGGGGGTGTTTTAGGTATATTGATTTAGCCACCATGTGGAGGATGGATTGGAGACAGGAGAGATGAGAGACAAGATAGAGCTTCTAAAACAGGGTTCTTAACCTGGAGTCCAAGGAATCTTTCAAGAGTTCTACATACTTGGATGGGAAAAAAATTACATCATTATTTTAGCTAATCTTGGTTTCTTTTGTAATCCTATGCATCAAAAAAATCTGAGTCCATAGACTTTACCTGACTACAGAGGAGACACAGATAAAGAGTTGTGAGCCTCTCCCCTAAAAGTACTCCACAATGAGAGCACTTGAGAATAGGAAAAGAAATAATTCTAGCTATCAGGGATGGCCAATACTGAAAGATAAGAGAAATCTTATCTTTTGAGAGGGAATAGAAACAAATACAGGCATTCCCTGAGGTTACGAAGACTGGATGTTTCTAGTGCCCCATACATGGGAACAGCTTCTATGTCTCCTTCTCAAAACCCAACCTGATCTCCCCATTTATAACCTGTCCAGACAATAGCCTTGTTTTGAGATAATGGTATCATCTGTTATTTAGTAAAGGCCACCTTTTCCAGTAAAATGTAAACTTCTGGAGGGCAAGAAGTGTTTTGGTTTTGTTACTGGACTCTCAAGGCCTAGCACAGTGCCTTATATATTACAGGGTCTAAAGTTTTTATGAATATAATTTTCTGCTTCTGGGAAATTTCTGTGCAACTGTTATGCTCATTTTTTTTATTCCTTCAGATCAATTAATTCTTTTTCAAACATCTTCCTTTTTCTTCTTCAGGAAAAAACATTTTTTTCTTTTTTTTTTGTCCCATTTTAAGTTCCCAAAGAGCCCTAGTCATAGTCAGTAAACATAAGACTAGCATAAGGGATCTCTTGATCAATCTCCTTTTTATGCTTTGTGTGTGTATGTATATGTGTGTGTGTGTGTGTGTGTGTGTATGTGTGTGTGTGTATGTGTGTGTGTGTGTGAAGAAATTTCTTTCCTCTTTCAATGGGAAATCAACCATATTTCCTTCATGTTTGTAATAGTGACATATTTGTATCAAAGGAAAGCCAGTGATTTTGAAGTGTTGACTCAGTTTAAAAAAAAAATAGTGCCATCAGCCTTTAAAGCCCCCACAGAGTGCCTTCCTATATACTTATGCCCATCTAAACCCACTCTTCAAGCAAAGTTTCAAGCATTTTCCACATAAAGTATTGGCTTCAGCAAATGTTGGAGCTCTGATCACCAGAAGGGACCTCAGAGGCCATCTAGTACAACCTTATTATTTTATAGATGAAGAAACTGAGGCCAGGCAGGGTGAGTGTCTTGAGTGAAGACACTAAGGAAATAAGCGTCAGAGCCTGTGCCCAAGTTAAATGTTTCCATAAGGAAAGATTTTATTTGTCTAGGTGCAACAGCTTAGGTATTTGTTTCTCTGCAAGGATTTCTACTGTAGAAATATTTATTTGAAAAAATTTTTTTGAGACAATGAGGTTAAGTGACTTGACCAAGGTCACACAGCTAATAAGTGTCTGAAGTCAAATTTGAACCCGGGTCCTGACTCCAGAGCTGGTGCTCTATCCACTGTGCCCCCAAACCATTCTCTTAGGCACTGTTTCCTTACTACCCTGGGCAAGAAACATCATCCTTCAGTGCTCTAGGCAACTCTTTAAGACCAGAGGTTGCTCTCTTGTATTGGTAGAGGGAGTTTCCTCATTTGCAAGTTCTCTATATTAATGAAGTACAGATCCAGACCCTATATTTATAGCTCAGATGTTGAGGAAAACCATGGGAAAGGAGCAGAAGGAAAATGACTATCAAAAGAGTTTATCAGTGGGTCTGGAACAAAGAAAACATTATATTAGGAGAAAATACATTTTCTATAATTGGCAAATAGCTTCACTGAGTTTCCTGTAGCTTAATTTGTTAAGTATTTAAGGCACTTCTCCTCTTGATATCCAAAAAAAAAAACTTCCTAGAGGATTTTAAAGTACCAAATATTTAAGTTTATACATCCATTTAGTCTGGGGGTTCTTAATCTTTTTTGTGTTGGGGACATCCCCTCCTCTTTGGCAGTTTGTTGAAACCCACAGACCCCTTCTCAGAACCATTTTTTTACATCCATAAGATAAAATACACAGGATTACAAAGGAAACCAATTATGATGTAATGCAGTTATCAGAAGTTCAAGGACAGAAGGTTAAGAACCCTTGATCTAGTACTATAACCAGGGCAGGGAAGGTAGTGAGGTAACTCGGGGTATGGGACAGTTTGGGATAAATATAATAATACAATATAATATAAGTGAATAAATGGGTACAGAATAAGTCAGAGGTTAGCTTTGGCTAAAGGGATCCCATGCTGCTGCCAGTTCTGCAACTAAAAAGTCAACAAGCATTCAACTCCATTGCTGAGATCTGAGGGTACAAAAAGTGGCTTTTAGAGTCGTGATCTGAAAAAATCCCTAACACGTAATGCTTCCCTGGTGTATTCCCTCTTCCCTCTGAAGGCATTGGGAGATATACTTTGGAAGAGGATACCTTTTCACCATCCCATCTTCCCCTATCACTGCCCTCTTGGGGAATCTGTGGGGATTGGGTAGGGTACCAAGAATATACTTTCATACCATTTTAAATGCATAAGTGAAGTAATAACATGATGATGATAATAATTGTGATAATAACAACAAAAACAGGAAAAACTAGAATTTATGTAGCACTTTGAAGTTTGCAAAGCTCTTTACAAATATTTCATTTTATTCCCCAACAACCCTGGGAGGCAGATATGATTATTATCCTCATTTTGCAGGTGAAGAAACTGAGCAGACAGGTTAAATAACTTGCCTAGAGTCATATAGCTAGTAAATCTCTGACTTGATTTGAACTCAGGTCTTCCTGAATCTGGGTCCAATACTCTATCTACTGTAAAACCTTTGTAAGGCTGAGAAGAGGAAGTGAAAAATCTGCCAAAAAATACCAGATAATAGCAAAATAAGACATCAAAGCAAAAAGTCATCAAATTCAGATTTCTAAAGTGTCTTAGGGGGCAGCTAGATGGTGCGGTGGATACACTGCTGGGCCTGAAGTCAGGAAGACTATTCTTCCTGAGTTCAAATCTAGCCTAAGATACTCACTAGCTGTGTGACCCTGGGCAAGTCACTTAACCCTGCTTGCCTCAGTTTCCTCATCTGTAAGATGAGCTGGAGAAGGAAATAGCAAACCATTCCAGTATTTTTGCCAAGGAAACACCAAATGGGCATATGAAGAGTTGGACGTGACCAAAACAACAAGACAACAACAGAAGTGTCATGTTTTATACCTCACCCATGTTAGACAAATTGTATTGCAGGGAGCAATTCTTGGGAAATAAGCATTTATACTATATAATCAAATTAGATTTCAGAGATTTGAAGCCATCTGGTAATATCAATTCTATCTTCCTCACAATATTAACTTTCTCTATCCCCTCCTCCCCAAATGATCTCATATGTTGAGTTGGATGGGGACAAGGAAACCTGCCCCTCACATATCCATCTGTGATAATTCCCTGTTTAGTAGTCTCCATGGTCCATAGTGTTACAGGGGTAGGGTGCCCAAAGGAAGGAGGAGACAAGCTTGTTGTTGTATAGGTCTCAAAATGTGTCACAAAAGCTTCCATCATGAATAGGATGGTTAGGGCTACTTTCTTAAGTTTCTCATTATATACTAGCATCTTGTTGGGCCTAATTAGCAATCGTTTTCTGATTAATTAGGGATTAAGACTCCTAGGCCAGCTTTTCTTTACTCTCCATTTCCAAACATATTTGTGTCTCTGGGGTTCGGTCATCAATATAGTGTGGCTTCGTTACATTATGATGGGCCTGGGTTATAATGTACTAATTCCATTATTATAAAACCAGTTGAATCAATGCAGTCTTGCAAAAGGTGAGTCTTAATCCCTCCTGAAGGTACATGTTACTGTTGGACTTTTCATGATCTTTATTTTTAATTAAGTTTTATTGATGTGTTTTGTTTTTATATCACAGTCATTTCTGATTATAGGTCCCCCAACTCCAGCATTGAACCTTCCCTTATAATAAAAAGAGTTAAACAAAACAAAATGGGCACAGTGACTATATCTGATAGTATGTGTGACTTTCTACATTCATCATCCCCCACCTTTCTGTCAGAAGAATTAGAAGTCATCTACTTCAATCCTTCATTTTGCAGTTGAGGGAACTGAGGACCAGAAAGAGAAAGTGATTTTACCAAAGACACACAAATAGTAGCAAAGCCATACATGTATGTACGTATCTGTTTTGTACTTTGGACTATTGTTCCAAGTGAACTTTTCCCCTATAAAGTGAATTGGATGTAGTACTTTGCCTGAACTGATATTTAATCTGCCATCCTGTGAGTGTAGTATCTCTTCTTCCCCTTCCATCACCCTTTATTAAATAGATTTGGAATATGGTAGAGCCAATATCTAAATTACATTAGGTAATTTCATTATGTATCCCTGTGGTCCTGTTACTGAAAATGTAGATACTGCTGGCTGAGTGTAGGACTTTGGTTAATTCATTTTCTTCAGAATGCTATTCTCTTTTAGGTAGGAGAGCCTGCCTGACTCTGTTTGATAGGAATAAGCCCTTGACTGTGGATTCTGCTAGATAGGTTGAGATTGTCTGAGGACTGTAATGTCCCATGTTTCAGTACACTGACTTTACTTTTCTATTGTTTTTTGCATCGTCAGTCAGCTATGTCGAGCATAAAGCGGTGACACAAATTAAGCTTTGCTAAGCAGTTGCTCAGTGAAACTCCCTCACTACTCCCCCAACAAATGAACTTTAATAACTGCTGTGTTCATTATGATGACTTTCCTGTAGCTACCATTTACCCTTTTCACCTTGTTCAGAATGTGACTTCTAGCCTTAAACATCTGCCTTTGTTGATTGTTGTTCCTGTATTTTCAGTCTTGTTAGTTTCCTGTACATGAACATTTTTTTTTAAATGCTGCTTTGTATATCAGCAAAGCATGAACTAACTTGGTCTTAATGGACTGAGCTGTCCTGTTCAGGGAAGAAAGAGATCCTGGAAATGGTTTTTCTTAATCTTTGAGGTTAAATGTTTTCCCTCCTCTTTCTTTCCCTAAATCTTATATGAACATTCTCAGTGACTGACTTAGAGGCCTTTTTCACCTCTATATTCTAACTGGATAGTATTTTTTGTTGTTTAAAAAATTACCAATAAACCTAAGGATTTCTATTTTTTTATGATTTTACCATTTTTAATGAAAGGATACTCAGATATTAGCAGATAGTGTTAGAGTATCTACAATGTTTTATTGGGAAGAAACCGTAAAAGATATTTAAATATAAAATGTGCAGTTTTGGAAGGTAGTAAAATGTCATTTTTAACATTTGAAATAAAAAAAATCTATTATTCTTGATGCCTTCTTGTGTGCAAATATGTAATTTTTAATTTACATGCATATGTTTGTGTCCTGTGTTTCTCTGTGCTGACACCAAATCCATCAGGAGTTTCCTTGGGTTTTTAAAGTCTAGGAATTTTAAAATCTCTTTTCCTCTACATACTTTCTCTGAGGTGTCTGTCACCATAGTACCTAGACAATCAGTCAGGCAGAGATATGAGTGATTAAATTTCTCTCTAGCTGGTACTCTACTTGATCCATGCTCTGCAGGATTTCAGGGAGCAGAATGAAAAGAAAAGCTAAAGAATGGGCAAGAATTGTAGGAATCCTGACTTCATAAAAATTTTTTGTAGCAGGGGCATGAGGGGGACAAAATATTTTCACTAGCTTTCTAAAAAGTCAAATGGACTTATATAGCATGGTATATTGGAAGGAAAAAAATCAGTGGATCTGGATTCAGGTCTTAGCAATTGGGCAAGTCAGTCAACCTTTTCTGGGCTTTAGTTGCCTTATCTGTTTAAAAAAAGTATGATGATAATGTAGGCTACTTACCTTAGATGGTTGTTGTGAAAATGGACTTTATAAACCTAAACTTTTAAGTTGGGAGAATTCAAACAAAGATCTCACTGTCACTAGAGGCAATGTCAGGGGTTCTTTCAGGTCTCTTCAAGTAAAGAATGCCTAAGATAGCACGTATAACACAGTAAAACCTAATGGGAAGTCTATAAATCAGATATTTCAGATAAGGGTTGCATTGATTTCTCTTTGAGCTCTCTGAAAGAAAATTATTTACTAAGCAAGTTAACAGGATAGGTAACTAATACTAGGCAAATATTTAAATAATTTAAGAGAATCAGAGGATCATAGGTTTAACCCAAACTATTTTTCAGGAGGAAAAAAAAACCTGAGCTTCAAGAAGTTAAGCCACTTGCAGAATGTCACATAGCTAGGAAATGTCTGAGGTGAGATTTGAACCTAGGCTTTCCTCATTACAAGTCTAGTATTTAATCTATTTCACTAGTCCATTGCTCAAGAAATTGTTAATAATAGCTAATGGTTAACATTTACATAGCATTGTAAGATTTGCAAAGTGCTTTACATTTATTATCCCTTTTGATCCTCAAAATAACTCTGTGAGATAGGTGTGATTATTATCCCTATTTTACATCTGAGGAAATTGGGGTAGACAGGGGTTAAGTGACTTACCTCAGGTCCATTTTGGTTTTCTTCAAGAACGGACAACAATCAAGTGTCTGGGGCAGGATTAGAATTCAGGTCTTCCTGACTCTTAAGTCCAACACTCTATCCATGACTACTTAGGACATGGTTCCAGATACTATGGGACCCTGTCGAAATATAGCAGAAAGTGCACTGGAGTTAGGTGATAGGGATTCTAGTCCCAGTTCTGCCACTAGTTATTTTAGTGACCTTGGATAAATCCCTTAACTGTTGCTCTGCACCTCAGTTTCCTCAACTGGAAAATGTAGAAGTTGGAGTAGAAGATGCACAAGGTCCCTTTCAAGTCTAACATTTTGATTTTACCCTTTCAAGCTTCTCTGATCTGTTCTTTAAAAGCACTGCCCCCTCCCACCTCAGTTTTGGCATGAAACAGTTGATCCAAGCACACATTAGAAACTGTAAAGTTTTCCATCTCCATTACCATGCTGCTGCTCTTGATACCTATTCTTACAGACTTTGGACACGTCTACTAATTGAATTTGCTCAAGCTCATTTTCTGACCAATTAGAGGAATTCCTCTTGGTCAGAGCACCATTGTGTATGGTCATACATCTATTCTTCTTCTTCTTTTTAAAAAGATATCCAGCCTGCTCTTAGTTTTAATTTGTATTTGCCCCATGACTCACCTCATGATCAGATTTATTTTAGAGGCCATCTTGACAGTAAAAGCAGATGGCTCTGTGCCTTAGTGATATCTAGATCAGGCATCCACAGTAGTTTTAGCTTGTCAGTCCCCCTGTCATCTTGCTGCTTTTCTATATTCAAATTAAAAAGACTTGATCTTTCTAGAAAGCATTGTAAAAATCCTCTGCTGTATTTTAAACTCTGGAAATTTGGTTAGGGCAGACAGCCAAGGCCTCTAAGGAGGTAGACCCCACTTCACTCTCAGCTTTTTCTCTCAATGCATTCTTCTCCAAATGTTTTATAAGCTTAAGTAATAACTTGTTTTAAGAGACAAGGACCAAGACCTAATGGATGTTATTTATAAGGAAAGATAAGTACGATACTTCCTTATAACTTTTTACCTCAAAGAACAGCTGATTATTATTTTGTTTATATGAAGCACAACTATTCTATTCTAACCATTCATGTTCTTTTTAAACAATGATGCTCAATATGGCATTGTAGATTTGGGAAAAATTATTTGGAGTAACCTAAATGTGTTGAAATAGCACAAAGAGTTGTTGCATTGTGTAGTGGATAGGGAGTGGGTCCTGGAGTCATGAAGACCTGGGTTCAAATCTTGCCTCTGTTACATATTGGCTACATGGCCATGGGTACAAATTAGAGAACAGTTGCATATATGCATTAATGAAAATAGTTTCCACATTAGGAGTTCTCCCACATTGATGAAAAAAAAATCTTGACCCTCCCCTTCACCTCCCCCCAAATAATAAAACCCCAAACAACCAAAACACATTGGTATATTAATTGGAGGATAGGTGTGATTTTCCTTTGAGAACTTTGAAAGTGAGGTTCAGTATCTTTAGTATGCTCTTGTTATTATCATCCCCTAGAACCGTTTAATGTGGGTAATCTCATTAGAGCATGTGAATGACAAATCACTTTACTTTCTCAGAGCTTATATTAGAGTCACGTGCTGTGTCTTTCTGGAGTGGTGAAAAGTCCTGAGCATGAAGAAATATTATTTCCCCACTTTTGCATGCTAGTAAGCATCAGATATCATTAATCAGAACTATGTCATACTTCTACGGGGTCTGAAAATTTTGCTTTCAGCTTCATACAATGGAAAAAGTGTACATGTTAGTAAACAAGACTCTTCTTGAAGGTGTAGATGCAAAAAGCACTTATCTTGTCAGTTTCTGCTTTCGACTTGCTTGGCTTCAGTTACGAAGGTGTTAGACATTCTGTTTACATAAGGGCTAAGGGGTGACATAATGTCTATTGAAGCAAAGTCACTTAGCTCCCCACTAGGCAACCGGGAGCATTTAAAAACTGAGAACAGATCAAAGCCATTAGCCAGGTTTGTGATACTCCTATCCAGGAGCCAAGAAGGTGTTGCTGAGGAAGGGAAGGGTGGTCTCTTGGTTGCTGGGTCTTTTCGGTTGGTTGCCTAAAACAGACGTGCATTATTGCATCACTGTCTCTCCAGAACTTTATTCCCTCAACTTTCCAGACCATTGGGGAGATGAATCAGGGAGAATTAAACTGTGAGCAGCCAATCCAAGGAGACTACTTAAGTGGGAATAAAATAGTGTCCAAATGGGTTGGAAAAAATGTCAAATTGTAGCAAGCACATACAAGATGTGAAACATGAGTCTGATGCCTATATTTATAGACTGTTATGAAAAGTGTTGCTTAAAGTCAAAAAAGATTTAAATATCTCTTCCCCCTTTAGTACATAGATTATCCTACAAAAGGATGCTCCAGTTTTAGAATTAAGAACAAATTGCCATTCTGGACGTTACCATAGTATCTGGTCTTGAAGATCATTTTGTTTTTCCATGTATGCCAGACTGCAGAGAACTGGGAGTGGAGAAAGGGAAAAGGTGGAGTTGGTACAGACAGTAGAAACACAAAATTCACAAACCTATTACTCATTTCATTTGATAGGGTAGGCTGAGTATATAGTACTCAAGTCAATTCATCCAACATTTATTAAGCACCTACTCTGTTTAAGGGACTGTGAGTCACGTGAGGGGGCATGTTAAAAAGTTTAGAAAAGACAGAGTCCCCTGTTTTAATGATGCTTGCAGCCTGGTAGTCAACATCAATATCTTAACAAGGTCTAGAAGCATTGTGTCATAGAAGTTGGGATTGAATCATATCAAGAAAGAATTGTAGAACAGAAGGGGAAAGGGGACAAGCATTTATTATATGCCTCCTATGTGCTAAGCACTGAGCTAAGTGCTTTACAAATATTATCTCATTTGATCTTTACGTGACCCTATGAGAAAGGGCTCACCTGCTTAATAAGATTATAATATTTTATAGTTGAGGAAACTGACACAGACAGAGGTTAAGTGACTTGCCCAGGGTCATAGAGCTTACTAAGTATCTGAGGCTGGATTTGAACTCAGGTCTGTCCTCACTCCAGGTCCAGTACTCTATCTACTGTGTCACCTAGTTGTCCCAGTGGTCATCTGGTTCAGCTCCTTTCCAAGTCATAACTGCTGTCTACAGATGGAAAAGAGAAATTTAGTGGCTTACCAAGGAAAGACAGCAAATTGATGTTGGAACTAGATTCAAAATTCGTTGAGGACATTTCTCTAATATGTTTTAACAAACTTAACCCTGTGATACCAGCTAACCCTATCACTTCACTTTGAGATAACCTGTCCAGGATATTGTGATATTACTATTTTTCTAGCTTCTAGTTTTCAGAATTTTTATTTTTATATGTATTTTTTCCAGTCTACAAAAACCAGGATGCATAAAGGCCTATATGATTATATTGGAGGATGATCTTTTTAATGGTGGCTAGCAACACAGAGACACTCCAAATACTTATCTCCTGGGACTGCCCTATACAGCCTTATCAGGAGACAGGCTTTGGATAACCATGTTTAAGTGGTCTGGTTGAGTAGTGGCAGAAAGGGGACAATTCAGAATTTTACAGTGATGCTGATATTAAAGCTCAGTCATCTTACCTACTTCTCCTTCTGTCTTTTGCTGAGGAAGGTGGGGAGAGAACATGTTCATTCCTTAAATGGCGTTCTTTTAATTCTCAAAGCATTTGTATCCTGATAGGAAGGGTTTAAAGAACAGAGATAGGGAGAGAAACAAGGGCAGATTCGGATCTTTGGAACAAGGGAGAAAAACCAGCAATAAAAATAGGGGAGGATGGGAAAGTTAAAAAGTTTTTAGATGTTTAAAGGGCAAGAGTCATTTTTTCTTTTCTGTTTTTTTTTAACCAAGAAAAAGGGTTTATTCTCCTTCCTGCCAGCAGTAGCAACATTCATGATTTTCATAAAACAAACCCTTGCAATTCAAGCTGCCTCCATCAGTCATGGAAGAGCAATAAGAGGCAGGCATTAGAACTGCTAGGCAGGCTTTTAGCACCGTATGACATGGTTTTTGTTATGTGGGGTAAATGGCATTTGATATCTTGATTAAAGCTCTTGAACATTGTGATGCCAGGACATTCAAAGCCTGGGGGAAGGGAGGAAGTTGAGGAATTCTGGTTTTAGGGTGGGATTTTTGGTTGAATTACTGTAAATGTAGAATGTTTGGAAAAGTTGTAGAGAATGGGTTTGGGGAGTTTGTGTTAGATCTACAAAGCTCTGAACACCAGTTTCAGATGCCTTTACTTTATTTACGTATCTTTTTCTGAGATACATTCAATGGCTGAGCATTAAGTTTGAAGAAACCATCACTGCTATTCCCATCCTCCCCAGCCCAGTCATCTCCTTGAATCTTAACTAGCAAAGTCTGGCATGGGAAAGTTGCCTTTGCTCCATGTTATAAGGGAGAGTTCTTTGGTTATTTGGTGTAGGGCATGGGCAAAGGTAGTTTACATTACCTGATGTGACCACTGCTATAGAAATGCAGCCATATATATGGAGAATATTTGAGACCTGTGAAACAAAACATGTCATTCTGGTCAGTGACATTCTGCCAGTTGTGGGGGGAGCCCTCTTTATTAAGGTTGGAAACCAATTGGGTTCACATACTGATATGATCTGTCATGACTTTTATCTCTTGCAATCATTGACTCCTCAGATCAGGATTATTCAGAATAGTGGGAGCAATTCAGGCCCCATTGACAGTAGTGTTGGAATTTATGTGATGAATTGGGATTTTCATCTGGGATTTCACCCTTTGGGTTTTATCAGTGTCTTTTGTATACCGTGGTAAAGGCTCCCATATGTTCAACATATAGATCCATGTTCTTGGCATATGACAGAATGTTCACTGCAGTGGCACTCAGCCCAGGCATCCTTGTTGCTACCTTCACTAGCGCCCCATGTTTTTTTTAAAAGGCAGTTTCTTTTGCTCTACTAGGGACACTATTTCTTTCCATTGCTCAGGACAAGGTTTGTGTCCTGTGGGCTTGTGAGTACAGGCATGCAGGAGGATGACGCTCTGCTTTGAGATTTTTAATATATCTTCTATGGCTCCAGTGAAGTCAAAGCCACAACTCTTGGGGTCATGGTAATGGTAGCCAGTATTGCATGCCAGCATCCCTGAAGGTGGGGGATGTGATTTTCTCAGAATGGTTTGGGAAGATAGACATACCAATTCAGCTTAAAGAACTTTTGCAGAAACTGGCTCCAATCCCCAATGCTCTGGTTCCAGAAATGGTTTGTACAGTCACATATTGGTCACTTTTCAACTCCTTGTTATTTTCATCCAGCACCAGTTCCAAAGATGCCTTGCAAAATTCAGCCAGTCCTGCAATAGGCAGGTACTCTTTGTCCATATTCTTTCCGGCAATTTGAGCATCTGCATTAAGAATACCAGGAAGAATATAAGGTAGACCCCAACTCCTAGATTCAACTTTTTGCTATCGGTGTCTCTCTTAGATGCTTTTGTAACACCCATGATAGGATCAGGAGGTCCATCTCTATATGGAGCCATTAGAATCTGGCTCTGGCAGCAGCAGCCCTGAGGCTCAGCTGGTAGGGACGGCTCCAGAAAGCAGGTGACAGGAATGCAGAAGCACCATGTTGAAAGGATAAGAGGGTTAGCAGGTGGATTGATGGAAGCTGAGTACTGCTGGCTAGCAGATGAGGGCACATCAATTTTCAGAATTTTTATATATTTAAATCCTCTACCAAAATTTTCCCCTAAGCAAATCTCTTTCCTAAGATGGATAGGGTTCAGAATCCCTTTGATTTCTTTCTCAGCTATAAGAAGGAAGGAAGGAAGAAAACAAGCATTTATTAAGCACCTACTACTTGCCAGGCACTGTGCTGAGGACTTTACAAATATTATCTCATTTGATTCTTACAACAAACCTGTGAGGTAGCAACAATTATTACCCCCCATTTTACAGTTGAGGAAACTGAGGCAGATAAAAGTTAAATGACTCATTCAGGGTCACACAACTAGTAAGTGTCTGAGGCTGGATTTGAACTCAGGCCTTCCTGACTCCAGGCCTGCCACTCTATTTACTATACCTCCTGGTTGCCACAGAAATTTGTTTTCAGGGGAGGATGAAGTGAAGCCTTTACTCTCTCTGATGGAGCATATCTTATATCAAGTTGCCTTTGTTAGGAACATTGTCCCATAGCTTTCTTAATATATGGTGACCAGACCTCTGCCTTAACATCATCTGACTCTGCTAAGATACTAGTCCAGTCTTGGGAGACCAGAATATTCCTTGCCTCCTTCTCTCCCCTCCTCATCTCTATGCCCTTCTCTCCTCTCTAGCTGTCTCCCACAATATCTATTCTGCTCAGGCATCTGCCAATTCCCATCCATCCCTCATCTCCAGGAATTTATATCTCTCATTTATTACATAGTTCTTACAGAACTAATTGACCCCTCTAGCTGTTGTGCTTTGCCTAAAATCTTAGTTTTATGGAATCAATTAATGTTAGGTGGGTGGTCATAGTATTGTAGGATTTAGAGTTGGAAGGAAACTTACAAATCATTTAGTCCTTGTCCCTTTTGGTTGGTAGACCAAGCCCTACACCAGATAGTGTGATGGTACTCTTTACACAGAGCTCTTTGGCCAGAGAAATAAACAGCTGGACAAAAATCTATTCTCAAGGGCCAATAAAGATCACTAAGCACAAAGGCTATTGGTATAGTTTATCCTTTTCTGAGAGGTGAAGGAGGGAGGGAGAGAGGAGAGAGGAGAGGGGGGGAGAGAGAGAGAGAGAGAGAGAGAGAGAGAGAGAGAGAATTTTTGTAGAAGGGGTAGGGTAGAGGGTATGGGGAGGCCCTAGGAGGATAAACCTGCTCACAACATATTTTAGGATACTGGCAATTTAGTAATTTCCAAGGGTGACCTTTTCTCTTCTGAGCAGCTGATTTTCCATACCAAACTCTTCCCTATGGGCTTTCCATTTTGGATGTCTAGCTTTTGTATTTACCCCTGCAAATATTGTGATTTGTATTCCCAAGCCCTAAGGAAGCAAATTCCAAGTTGTAGATTATCTGTTAATTGTTTTAACATAATTTTTTTTCATGAAGAAGGACAAAAGCAGTGGCTATCTAGATAAAGATCTATTCATAAGAATAATTTAAACAGCACATGGAAAAGATAAACATGTGCGTCCTGCCAGTACATTTTACATTCTAGAAGTTTCAGTGACAATGGTTCTCTGGCATCCTGGCCTCTGAGTATTTGGTCATTCATGAACACTAAAGCAAGCTGACCTAAATTCAGGAAGTATCTTTCAATACACCAGTCATGATTGACTATGCATCTACTTAAGCTACGATATTAAAATGGAATTGCAACTTTGTTTGGAATGTGGTCATTAAAAATGAATAGCTAAAGTATAAAGCACATGCTTTTCTATCCTTCCTCCTATTTAAGATCATAATGTGTTTACTCTAATGAGGAAGAGCTGCACCTTTGAAAATAATGACCTGTGAGGATAAGGCTAGTTTATATTGTAATTTTTTTGGGGGGGTGGATCTGTGATTTCATCTGTGTGGGGAACTCTTGGTATGGAAAATCCTTTCATGGATACAGAAAAGCAGTTCTATGTATGGTCTTAGAGACCTGGGACCACCAGCAGTTTACATGATACACACAAGGTTATATAATTAGTTTGGGTCAGTGGCAGAACTGGAGCCCAATTCTATCACACTGTGCAATCAGCCTTCTACCTACTATCTTTCCTCTACTCCTTGTTATGATTAAAATAAGATCATTTATTATAGCTTATACATAAACATATAAAACATGTTTAGTTAGTTCTTTCTAGACTCCATAACTTCTCACCCAGCTCATTTTGTAACGAACAGCAGCCATTTGTGAGGTGGCTATTTAGATTAGTGGCATATAGTTTATAGATAAGGAAAAAGTGTCTTGTATTTGAATTGGAGAACATTGATTCAAATTCTGCCTGTGTTGTCTTCAATCTGTGTGACCTTGTTCAAGGCATTTCCCCTCTTTGGGCCTCAGTTTCATTATCTGTTTCACCATCTGTAAAATGAAGAGGGTTGAACTTGATGGTGTCTAGGTTAATTTCCTTTAAATCTGTGATTATGATGCCTGTGGACAAAGTTTTTCTGTATTCAAAGATTATTGGCCCATACAGTGATCACTCAGTTCACACCATGCTCTGTCTAAATGAGATGATAACCTTGACTTCTGAAGATCAGACTCTTATCTAGCTATCCCTGTCATGCTTGCAAATACCTACCTAAACAATTAGTATGGCAGTTTCTACATAACCATTTTGGTTATGAGAAATAGTCATTGACTCAGGCAAATGCCCAACCTTCTCCTACCCACCATGCAACTAAGATTATAAATCCCTACCCTGAAGCTGGTTTTGCTAAGTGGACAAAACCGTAACATTCATAGCTGTGGATCTTAAAGAAAATGTGTTCTGGATAGCTTAAATATTCATCTGCCTAAAGGCAAGGAACCTGATCATGTAAATTCTCAGGTCTCTTCAAGCTCTATGATTATATAAACTAATGATTTATTCACTTAAAGCCTAGGGGGGAAACACTTAATTTTTTTCATTACTATGAATCTCCTAGTTAAAACTTTTTAAAAACACACTGGAGGACTGTTGTTATTTCAAAGAAGGATAAATTGTGCTTGACCTGACTACTTTTTAACAAGTCTAGTTCCTAAAGTCACCAACAGCCTTAAGATTAAGCCTTCACTCAGGTTTCTCCTTTGGATTATCAAAACTTCTAGATCCCTAGCGGCATCTAGGTGGTACAGTGAATAGAGGTCTGGCCTTGATGTTTTCAAGGCTAAAAAGCAGTGATGACAGAACACTTTTTTTTTTTTTTACCAAAGGCAGCAAAAATAGATCCCTTTAGCAAAGCACTAGTTACAGTCCTCTCTTCTGATGAGCTCTGGTTCCCTTTCCATAGAGTTTTAGTCACAGTTCACCCTCCCCAAGACATGAGCAACTGATAATTTTCTAATCATTTAGATCTGACTTTATTTGTGTGAAAAGTGTTTTGTAATTGTGTTCATATAGTTCTTGAGTTTGTTTTGGCAGGTAGACTCCCAAATATTTTATAATGTCTACTGTAACTTTAAATGGAATTTTCTCTTTCTATCTCTTGCTGTTGGGCTTTGTTAGTAATATATAGAAATCCTGATGATTTATGTGGGTTTATTTTATGTTCTGCAACTTTACTAAATTAGTTTATTATTTCAAGTAATTTTCAGGATTCCAATTAAACTGAGCAAGTAAAATTATTTATTACAGGATTTATTGAGACCATTGTGAAATAGGTAGAATCCTGTATTAATTCTGGAACAGCCATAACATTTTGTACAACCAACTTTCTATTTTCTGAGTTTTCATTATTTACAGTAAGCTTTTAATCCTCGGATGGTTACCAGCATATATCTGGCTCCCACTTCTCATTAAGCTTCTGCTCAAGAAAATCAAGCCTAATTTTGCTACAAGAGCTTAAGCAACTCAGAGAGATGAAGGCATTGTCTGCTGCAGATAGAGTCATTGTGGTATGGAGGAAAAGCACTGGTGTTGGAGCAAGAAAACCTAGGTTTGAATCCTACCTTGTGCCCTTACCAGGTGTGTGGCCCTAGGCAAATGATTTAGCTTATATGAACTTCAGTTTCTTTATCTATAAAATGGGCATAGTAATATTTTCACTGTTTCATTGAGTTGTTCTGAGGAAAGTACTCTGTAAACTAGAAAGTACTTTCTAATTATGGGCTATGTAGATATTCCAAAATGAAATAGGATAGAGAATCTACTTGGGATCATTTGCTTCTAAATTATTTATACTGTTTCTCCTTTCCATTTGAAAAACAAACAAAAAATCAGAAGCTGAGTGTAATTTTACTTTACTACTTATTTTCCATACTAACCAATATCATACTAACCGTATCAGAAAGCAATAATAGCAAAAATAACATTTATTCGTTGTTCATTATATAAACATTAAGTATACATCTACTATTGTATATGCTGTCACATGTGATTGATGTCATGGTTGTTTTGATGAACTTCCTTCTTCCTCTTTCTTTTTAGTCTTTGTTACAAGAGATAGCTGAGTGGCGGGGGAAGAGGGAGGGGTACATTCAGAAATAAATATGATATAAAAGCAACAGACCGATAAAAATAAGAGAACATCTATACTATGTAGAAAAAAGTGCTAGGCATTAGTGGGAAGGTAGACATATTAAACTTGGATAAGACACAGTTTCTGCCTTCATGGAGTTTACAGTCTAGCAGATGGATCAGACAAAACTACAGATAACTAGAATATACAATATTCCGTGATAGGTACATTAGAGAGATACAGGAGATATTTTAAAGACTCCTTCTGTAAGAATCACTTAAAGGGAGTTGGTTTTGGAAACCAAAAAAGTGTACAAAGCCCTTGCCCAAGTTTGTCATATATTCTTATGGCTCTGAAAGTAGCCGTCAGCTTAGAAATGCAGCTGATATTTAAAACATTTGCCCAGAATAACTAAGTAAATTATTTCATAGATGTTTTCTTCCTACCCCTTGTCCTCTTTATTTTCTTATTTTCTAACTGGCCCTGCCTAAGGGCCTGAGTAGCTTCATAATTTTATTAGGAGGGTGTAATAAAATATTATATTAGCTTGGAGTATAAGAGACTATGTCAGCCAGGGGTCAGAGTGTATCTCATACAGCAGCAGAGAATAGTAAGCAAAGAGCCAGCTTCACTCTTAGGATTTTATTTTGTGCCTGGTACTCCCTTTGGGATATTAAAAAATAAAAGTTCTAATATGTCACCAAAATAATTTTAGTTGTTTAAAGGAAAGCTTCAGAACATTTTAGATATTGGTTATCAAAGCAAGTCCCAGTATGAAGCACCTGTTACTTAATCAGGTGATTAAAGGAAAATTCTCCCTTTGTTTAAATTCACTACTCCTTCATCAGTCAGCATCTTTACTAATGAACAGAAAGAAGAAGAGAATCATAAAATGTTAAAGTTGCAAGGTACCATAGATATGTACATACACACACACACACACACACAGACACATGTGTGTGTGTGTGTATAAATACCAGCCCTGATTTTATATCTTTTGTAGAATGTTGGAACATAAAAGGTGGGAATGAGCTGAGAGATCATTGAGTTCAACCCCTTCCCTCCCTTTCATAAAGGAGAAAATTAAGGCCCAAGTATTGAATGAGTTGCTTAAGGTTACACAGTTTTTGCCAGAGCTGGAATTGGAACCCTGGTCTCCTGACTCCTGACTCTAGAAGCTATAATGCTTAATACAGGGCAGTGGTCACAGCTGTTGCTTAATAAATATCTAATGAATGAATGATCTAGAATAAATATTACAGATTTATCTAGGTGGAAAATAAATTATACCTACTTGTCACCCCTAATGGCAGAATATTCTTAAATAAGAGGGGTGAGGAGGGGACTCTTTTCCAATAACTAAAATAATTTGTAAGAAATTAGTTCATGGTATTTGATTTTATTAAATTAATTTAAGGCTATCAATTTGAATATGAGAGAATATCTTTCTTTTTATGTACACACACAGAGGAATGTAAAATTGGAGGGTGAGTAGTAAAAGTACAATGCAAAACAATGTCCTTTTCAGGATACAACTTTATTCAGTAATCCTATGGGTTTTGCTATTTGATATTGTTTAAGGATGATCTTCAGATTACTTATAACACACAGCTGTGGGCTATGAGACTATGTTGGATTTTATGAGTCAGATTACTATTACCAAAATGTTTGTGAAATCACTTCTTAAGTCATATATTTGCATCATGTACAACCTGTTTGACAATCAAAACATTATGGCCTTCAGCACTTTGCTAGTAATTATAGTAAATTTTCCAGCAGTGTGCTCCAACTTAACATAATTGGGTAGTAGAGAGAAAAAAAAAAGCAGTATATCACTTTAGTATAGAATTCCATGTGTCTAAACTGATAGAAGTTAGATCTGAAACCTCGTTTTATAAATTGAGAGATACAGTACTGTTCTGCACTGGCGTCAGTCAATGTTGAGAAGCCTTCTGTGAACAGTATAGCTTGGGACAGAGGCACACAGAAGGGGAATTCAAGCCTTAGAGAGACTGGGCTGCTCTTTGACAGTGCCATCACTGATGGAAATAGCACTGGAAAAGAATGAAAATAGTACACAGAAGCCAAGCCATGGGCAGGTACTACTTTAGACCATCATGTATTGATGCATAAGTGCATAGATATGTACACACACACACACACACACACACACACACACACACACACACACACATGTGTGTGTGTGTATAAATACCAGCCCTGATTTTATCTATCTTTTGTAGAATGTTGGAACATAAAATGTGGGAATGAGCTGAGAGATCATGGAGTTCAACCCCTTCCCTCCCTTTCATAAAGGAGAAAATTAAGGCCCAAGTGTTGAATGAGTTGCTTAAGGTTACACAGTTTTTGCCATAGCTGGAATTGGAACCCTGGTCTCCTGACTCCTGATTCTTTTCTCCCTCCCCACCCCTACCTCCCTCTGTCTCTGTCTGTCTGTTTCTCTGCCTCTGTCTATCTCTGTCTCTCTTTCTCTCACACATACACAAATTATTGAGCTTGTCCTTACCTCTCTACCCCTCTCCTCTTTTCTCCCTCTGTCACACTTTCAGTTTTCTTCTTCTTTCTATCTCGTCCAGTTTAACTAGAGAAGACTTCCAAGATCCCCTCTGTATTGTTTTTTGTTCCTTTTTCCTTCTCGCATTGCTCTTTACCTTAGGGATGGGTAGTCCTCATTGTTGTTTAATAGATAAGTCTGAAGCTTAGACAAATAAGTGATTCTGAGTGAGACCACTTATCTTATTGAACCAGGACTAGAACTATTTCCGCCCCCCGTAAGATTGTGTTTCCATTATATCAGTTGCTTCCCTCAGGTAGAATATTCATTATTCTGCTATTAAGCTTTGCTCTTATACCTGCCGTCTAGTGACAACAGAAAAAAAAAACCTATACCCTGGGGTAGTGAAGGATTAGCTTCTGATAAGCTACAGACACCTAAGAGATAATATATTAGGGTCAGCTTATATTTATTATTAAATAATATTATTTAACAAAAATTATTGGTTGTGGTTATAAACCTGTCTTTTTTTATTTAATAGTTAAGTGTGCCCTAATTAATAAGGATATAAATAGCCCCGAGTAAAGGAAATCTGTTTCATAGACTCAAAGTATATTTTGTATTCCAGAGCAGTATTCTAGGCTCAGTCAACACTTTCATGTATCGGTACCTGCCATGAAAGCAAAAGGACACAGTTTAACAAATGATTATTCTTCACAGCATTTGTTCATTCAACAAATATTTAATGTGTTAAGCAGTTCCATAGTGTAATGTTATGGTGTTTGCTTCTGAACGAAAGGAGCCCATCCTCCCTTCATTCCCCTCCCTCATTTCAAACAAAGCTTTGATCCCAGTTGTTTTATTGACACCGGAACTAGTCAAATCCTGACTCCCATCACTTTCTTCTACCTGTGCGGCCTTAGGCACCAATTAACCTCTCAGCCTCAGTTCCTCATCTGTAAAATAAAGCAATAGTGCTAAATGATTTCCAAAATCCCTTCCAGCTTCAGTCCTAGACGTTGTGTAATACTGCACAAAGCTAACTAAAACATGGCTTCCCTTTTTGCCTCATTCAAGAGAGTTCTTATGTTGAGAGTTGCCTATCCCAATGAAATCACAGGTTTGGACTCTTCCCCCAGGTATAGATATAAGGAAATAGAAACAGATATAGATACAGCTATATAGCATTGTGCTATGCCTGGAGGATACTAAGATAAAGGCGGTACAGTCCTCTCAAAGAGCTTATAATCTAGTAGGAAAGATAAGACATATACTCTAAGAACTGATGCAAAATAGAGTAAGGTATGCGAGTTGGGTAGAATGCTATAAGAGATTGGTGGGGGGGCATTAGGGACATGCAAGTGACATTTGAGCTAGCTCTTAAAGAACACATAGGATTTCAGCAGTTGGAAACTGGAGAGAGAATAGGTGGAAACGGGAAAGAATCAGAACAAGTTTAGTGGATGGTGAACATGTCAGTTTGGCAAGACTGCTGAGTATGTGAAGGGCAGTGGTGTGAGACAGAGGGAAGTACATGTTAGGTGCTATGTAAGTGCTATAGACAATATATACTATAGTACACAAGCGGAACCCTAATTTACAAATTTGCTAACTGTCCCATTTTGCTGTAGACTTTAGGCATTGGTGTCTAAATAACAACGATGACATCCTGACATAGGATAATGTACCACTCACTTTACAAAACAGTCACATAGATGGAATGCCACACATTTTTAATGGCTCCCATTAGGTTTGGTATATCTTGTATCAAAACATTGTTCATGGATCCATATTCTCATATTTCTCCTTCAGGGTTTAAACAACAAGCTGACACAGGGAATCTTACTAATATTTTTGATGTAAAAGCTGCCTGACCATGGAGACATCCAGCTGTGCTGAAGTCAGTTTTGTAATTACTGTACACTGGGAGTGTAGAGTCGGGAACCAGAAACCTTCTAACAACTGGCAAGATGTAGAGACAGCCCGTAAAATGTGACAGTGTACTATAGGCCAAGTTTTGTAAGTGATCTCGAAACCTGCATATGTGTTTATATCCCCAAGCTCTGATTTTCACATATAAATAGATTTGTAAGTCTTTGCTAAATGGGATGATATTTTAGCAATCTGTGTTTCTGAGGTACAACTATATATGACTATAGGTATGTTTCAGATGCAAACTTAGAACTCAGCAATTAATTCTAATGTTCTAGCTTCTCCAAGAGGGATATTTAAAAAGTTTTCAAATAATAAAAGCATGAAAAATGCCACTTTACCTTGAATTTAAAAAATAATATTTTTCGAAGCATAAAAGTTCTCCACAAACTTTACCTCTTTGCTTCTCAGTGTATTACCACTCCATCATCCCCTACCAGTGCTTCCTCTTTAAAAACATAGCCTTGATGAAAAAGAATCTAGTGGAATTCACACAAAGAATGGTTTGCTATGGAGGGTGAATTGCCAGATATAAAAGTTTAGTTTATAGTGTTACAGATTTGGATTTTGAAAGCTGAACTCTATTTGTGCAGAGTCCTGGCAGATTCTGCAACTGCAAAAATAGTGCTGGAGTTCATCATCCTTTTTACTGGGGCTTGTCACTGAGGGAATGAAGAGGTGGGGACATATTTCCTGTGCTGTGGAAAAAACGTCAGGTATAGGCAGATGTACAGGTGTGACCTCCTTGCCCTGTTGATAGGGAGGGGCTAGACCAGCTTTTCTATAATCTGAATTTTGAGCAACTAATAAAAAAGGTTTCCCTGCATGGTGATGGTGACCAGTAGGCTTTTCACCCATCCTCTTGGCTCATGCTGATGGCAAATAATTGGACTACAAGGACTAATATATTGTTGAGCGTAGTGGGAAATGCCGAAAGAAAAAATCTGCTGGATGAAGTCCATTTGTCCTGTGTTCATTTCTAGCCCTGTAAACAAACACAGCTGTTGAGTGATCAGTGCTCAGATGTGGTGAAAAAACAGTGATGCATTGGGAGTGAGATCACAGCAGGGGGAAAAAAGTTACGTTATAAGGCTCCAGGAGGAGAGGGCTGTCCTCAGCTGGGTTTGGACTGTATATCTTCATCTGTGTATTCCAAGATAATTTGGGTGTGAGCAGAGTGAACTCTGTGTTTTCAGCTAATACAGTCAAGTGTTCAGAATGATTAGTATGGAAAAATTTGGGGGAAGAAAAGAAATCTGAAATTTAATCTGCTGTTTTACCAGATTCAACCACTATTTCACAAATAGGCTCTTAGCTGCCTTTTGGATGGGACGGATAAGAGGCACAAATTTTTGTCTATCATTTCACCTTATGCTTTTGTCTCAGTAGTGCATGACTTTGAGTAAAAGACATTAGTTATCCACGGGCCAAGTATCCTAGATTTCTGGCAAGTTCTGAGTCTTGGACTCCCCCTCTCCCTCCCTGTAACTTAGATTTGTGTTATGATATCCTCTGCCAATTGACTTGAAAGGGCTAAAGATGTTTTCCATTACAGAGAACCTGTCACTCTGATGTGACAAACTTTTTTTAAGTCATGTCAGTGGTTTCCTTTCACTACTTAATGTGGTGGCCAAATTTCACTATCAAGGGGATCTGCCAATTTTTAGCTGCCCCAAAATTCCTGATACTTGCAGCCAGCCTTCTCCTTCCCAGAGACAAAGAGGAGAGGACTATGGGAACAGGTGGCCTCAGGGAGCTCAAATGGTCAAGTGGCCATGAATTTAAGTGATTGTTGGAAGGTTTGGAGAGAGTGACTAAGAAGGGCTTCATCCTTGACATGGAGATATTGCCACTATTGTAACTGGTCACTAAAGAGGTTCCAGGACAAATTGCCACAGTTATTAGTAGCCATGACAAAAATCTTCTCTTTCTGTTACTGTGGATTAGTCCAGAAGACCCATTCTAGGCTTCTGCTACACATCCTTGTTCTCAGTTCCTGGTTTTGAATACAGGTTGGAGTCTGGGCTTGTCGAACTTAGGTAACTTGTGTAAATCAGGACATTCACTTCAAGGATTAAATCTAGTCTCACTTTTAAACTGTACATTATAGTGGAGAAAGTATCTTAGTCTGACTGGACAATTTTGTATAGCTGAAGTTGTTTTTGCTCAGGCTGACAGCTGAAAACACATGCCAGTGATCAAATGGACCAAGGAACTCCAATACCCATTCTGTCTCACCAGGTTAGAAATTGGGGCTGTTGTGTGTTTTGGGGATTAGCTGATGACTTACTTCACCACAATGCTTAATATCTCTCACCTGATGTTTCTACCATCCTTAAAGAAGACTTCTGTCTAATACATATACAATGTGCTTTTCAAATGTCAGTGGGATGCATCCCATTCTTTTTCCACATAAAGCCTCATTAACCCCCCCTTTTTTGTTTTTGCTTTTGTGGTGAGGCAATCAGGGTTAAGTGTCTTGCTCAGGGTCACATAGCTAGTAAGTGTCAAGTGTCTGAGGCTGGATTTTAACTCAGGTCCTCCTGACTCCGAGGCTGGAGCTCTCTCCACTGTGCTACCTAGCTGTCCCCATTTCCCCTTTTAGTACAAGAAAGTCTACAATACACCATGAGAAGATTCTAGTCATAGGATCATAGTTGTAAGGGACCTTAGGGGCCATCTAGCAATCCATAACCTATTTTATAAATGAGGAAATTCAGACTAGATAAGTTATTATTTGTCCAAGGTCACCCAGAGATTAGTGAGAGGGTAGATATTTGAACCCAATGTCTAAGACATTCCAAATCTGCTGCAACAATCTTAATTGAGACTTGCAGGTATTTTTGAAGATTCCCAGTTCGTTAGGATCAGTTAGCAGATGAATGAAGCCAAAGCTGTGGATCTAATCCTTGAATGGCCCATTTATCTTCCCGTAGAAAAAAAGCCATGTTATACACCATCATCTCAGACTGTGTCACAAGTGCATGCCTTAGTCATAGGAGAGATGAGGTGCAAGCTGGATTAATATCACCTGTTGCCACTATTAAAAAAAACAACAAAGCTCATATTCATATGCAAAGGGAAAAAAATTAACAAATGTTTACTAAGCACCTACATCTTATAAACACTAATCTTAAGAGGTAGTATGGCAGACCAAGATGGAAGAGCAGAAGGAAATAGTAGAAAGAAACTCAATACAAAGAAAATAGCCTCCCAGCAGCCTATCCTTTGCTTTTAGAAGGAAAAAAATAGGGAGAAAGGAGTGGGTAGGCCATAGATGATTGTGGAAGCAAAGGATCTTAACATAGTGAATTAAATAAAAATAGAAAGTCCTTCCTATTTTTCCCTTCCCCTCAACTATTTCTATTCCAGTAGAGAAAGGTAATCTTGAATTTGGCCAAGTATCATTAAAAACAAACAAATAAACAAACAAGCAAACAAAAGGCACCTCTCTTTTCTCATCCAAGGGAAAGGCTCCTAAATAAAACAAATCATAGGAGAGTAGAACTTCAGTGTCTATGCCAAAGGGTAAGGCATAGGTCAAAACACTAACCAGAGGAAAGGGAGAGTTTTGACTAAAGAAAGATCCTGGAGGGAAAGGAAAGGTGATTTGATTTTCTGAGTAAGGGAGATCTATAATTTACTGCTAAGGCTTCAGCAACAAAGAAGAGTAAACAAACAAAAAAGGCAGAGATGACCATGACACTAATTCAGAAGAGGAAAACAATGAATATAAGAATTCTCTGAAGAAATGAAGTAAGACTTTTAGAAAGCTAGTATAAAGGAATGAGAGCTGTGGAAAAGAAACGTGAAAAAGAATCAGTAGCCTAACAGAAGAGGTACAGACCCTACCCTAGTAACAAACACTCTAAACATCAGGATGGACCAAATAGAAATGAATGACTCCAAAAGACAACAAGAATTCTTGAAACAAAGTAAAAATAATGAGAAAATAGGTAGCTCATCAAAAAATAACTGATCTTTAAAAATAGATCAAGGAGAGAGAGCTTAAGATTCATAAATGACTGAAACACATAACCAAAAGAAATGTGGATATCATATTTTAAAGAAAATTATTAGAAAAAGAGGGTGATATAAAAATAGAAAAAAAAATCCACCAGTCATCTCCTGAAAAACAAACAAACAAAAAGAAAATGAAAACTCCTGGGAATGTCACTGCCAAAATCTAGAGCTTTGAGATAAAAGAAAAACATGCTAGAAGCAGTCAGAAAGAAAGAATTCAAATATCAAGGAATCTCAATCAGGATTTATTAAATAAGATTATTATTAAATAATATTTAAAAGCTATCAATATAAAGGAGCAGAGAATATAGAAGGATATTCCAAAAGAAAACAGATAAATATTTACTACCAAGAACAACTTACCTAGAAAAATGGAGAATAATTCTGCAAGGGAAAAAACCAAGGATTTTCAATGAAATAGGGAACTTTTAAACATTCCTAATTTAAAAAAAAATAATGGAGCTGAAAAGGAGCTTTGAAATACAAATACAGGAGTTAAGAGAAAAATAGAAAGAGTTAAATTCAAGTGAACAACAAAGAAGGACTTTATAAGGATGAACCATTTACATTCTAATGGGCCAGGTTATTAAGAGTTCTTTCAGAATCCTAGTGTTACTAGGGGTTCTAGGTAGAATTGACATAGAAGACCTATTGTTTTGTTATGTTTTGAAAATGTACAGAAAAAGAGAAGGAAGGATTGGAAAGGATATATTAGGGAAAATGGGAAGAAAGATGAGAAACTTGTTAACAAACATAAACAGGGTATGCAAAAAGAACCATACACAAAAATAGAAGGATTAGAAGGAGCAGGTCTCACTTGAACATAAGTGTTATCTAAACTGTTCAAAAAAGGCAGAACACGGACACACACACACACACACACACACGCACACACACAGAATATGGTATAGAAATACATTAAGCTCAACAGGGGTACAGATGGAAATAGGAGGGGAAAGGATGTATGTAGGGGAAGGTAGATTCAGGGAAGGATTAGTCTTAAGCAAAACAAACCCTGAGCTTGGAAGGGTTAAAGGGAAAGAAAATAGGTGACAACTTGAAGTAAGCTGGAAGTGAAGAATACAGAGAAGAAAAAGTGTTAGAAAATAGGATGGGTGGACATAAACAATCAACTGTTGTTAACTATGAATGTGAATAGGATGAAGTCACCCATAAATGGAAAAGGTTAGCAGAATAGAGTAAAAAGCAAAACTGAACAATCTGTTGTTTACAAGACTTATACTTAAAACATAGAGTAAACAAACATTTATTCAGAGCTTAATATGTGCCAGGCATTGTGCTGAGTGTTTTACAAATATTTACAAATGCTGTTATTATCCCCATTTTACAGTAGAGGAAATTGAGGCATGTAGGGGTTAAATGACTTGCCTGTGATCACAGTGATAGTAAATGTCTGAGGCTAGATTTGGACTCATATTATCCTGATTGAAGGCTCAATACTCTAGCCACTGCACCACTTAGCTGCCTAACATAAAAACTTATAGCAAATTAAAATAAGTGTTTAGAGCAAAATTTATTATTCATCAGCTGGACAATTAAAAAAAAGTAGGAGTGCCAATTATTGTTTCAGTCAAGGAAATAACAGAAATAGACTTAAAAGAGATGAGGGTGACTATGTTTTACTAAAGGTAAGATAGGTGATTGATTTCAATACCTCAAGTGTGTATGCGCGCATGTGTGCGCACAGTGGCACAACTTATTAATATTTAAAGGAAAATCTACATGAATCATAAGGAGAAATTGTAAAAATATAGGGGGAATTCAATTTATCCCCATCATCCCTGGATAAATTTAACCAGAAAATAAACCACAAAAAAATTAAGGACCTGAATAGAATTTTAGTTATATCAGATATGACAGCTCTTTGGCAATTATTAAATGGAAATAGAAAGGACCATACATATTTCTCATCTGGCAATGCACCTTTACAAAACCAGTCCTATCTTAGGATAGAAAACTTAATTAACAAATGCAAAAAAGCAGAAAAATTATACTCTTTATTGACTATAATACAAGTAATATTAAATAAGGAGCTACTGAAAAAGTATTAAAATCAACTGGAGACTAAATAACTTAATCATAAAGAATTGGTGGTTGAAGAATAAATAATAGAAATGATAGATAATTTCATGAAAGAAAATTACAACAATGAAACAACATGCCAAAATTTGGGTGATGCAGCCAAAGCAGTCCCTAGGAGAAAATTTGTATCTCTGAATTCTATGATTAACAAAAAAGAAAAAGAACAGATCAGTATATTGGATATACAACTAAGTTAAAGACCCAATTAAACACTAAAACAGAAATCCTTAAAAATCAAGGAAGAAATAAAAAGTTGGAAAATGGGTTTTCACCTGTTGAATTAAATAAAATAAGGAGTCAGTTAAAAAAATGATGGAGAAAAACCAGTTACTAATTTGATTAAAAAGAAGAAAACCAAATTACCAGTATCAAAAGTAAACAAGGAAAATTCACAACAAACAACAGTGAAGTAAAGGATATTATTAGAAATTATTTTGCCCAACTATATGCCAATAAAACCAACTTAAGTGAAATAAATGAAAATTTACAAAATATGCCATACTCAGAATAACAGAATAAAAAAACAGAGAACTTAAGCCAATTTCAAAGGATAAAACAAGTTGTAAATGAATTTCCAAAGGGGGAAAAAACTCTAGGACTAGATGGATGCCTCACAAGTGAATCCTAAGAAATATTCAAAAAACAGTTAATTTCAATATTGCATAAACTTTACAAAAAGAGCAAATGAGTTCTTACCGAATGATATTGTCTTTATACATAAACCAGGGAGAGTCAAAATAGAAAAATAAGCTATAATCCAATGTCTACAATGAACATTGATGCAAAAATTTTAAATAAAATATTAGAAGAAACTAAAACAATATATCACATTATTCATACACTGAGACCAAGTTTGATTTATACCAGGAATGTAGGGTTGGTTTAATACTAGGAAAATAATAAATTTAATTAACTGTATTAAAAACAAAATCAACATAAATAATGTTATTATATCAACATATTCTGAAAAAGCTTTTGACAAAATACAATTCTTCTTTCTGTTAAAAACATTGGAAAGCATATGAATAACTAGTTCTTCACATAAAATGTTGGATAATATATATATATCTAAAACCAAAATGTACAATTATGTGGAAAAGAAATAAATTAGAATCCTTTCTAATAAAATTAGGGGTGAAAAAAGGAATGTTCATTGTTAATGTTTCTATTTGACATAATAGTAGAAACACTGGCTATAGAAATGACAAGAAAAAGCAGTTGAGGAAATAAGCATATGTAAATAAGAAACAAAACTATCAGTTTATGAAGGTGATATGATGATGTACTTATAAAGAACCCTAAAAAGCCGGCTAAAAATTAATTAAAACAATATCTTTAGCAAACTTGTAGGATATAAAATAAATTTATACAAATCATCAGCATTTCTATATAATACCAAGAAAACCCAGTAGGAAGAGATAGAAAGAGAAATTCACTTTAAAATAACCATATATAAAATACTTGGGAGTCTATCTAAACAAAAGAACTATATAAATACTGCTATAAGCCACTTTAAAGAAATAAAAATAAATCTAAATTATTATTAATTTCTCATGAGTATGTAAAATCAACATAATAAAAAGGACACTACTACATAAATTAATTTACTTATTCCATGTCATAAGAATCTAGCTACTAAAGGATTATTTTAATAAACTAGAAAAAACAAATAACAAAATCATATGGAAGCAAAAAAAAGGTTAAGAATATTAAGAAAAACAATGATAAAAGTGGGAATGAAGGGGGCCAAGCAGAGCCAGATTTCAAACTGTATTCAAAATAATTTGGTTAAAAAAATACAGAGCTCAGTCAGTGCAACATATTAGATACATGGCGAGGAATGGAAGCAAATGTCTTTAGAATCCGTAGCTTCCTTCAAAGCACATTTTATATACCACCTCCTGGAAGAGATCGTTCCTGATTCTCTGTGATTAGCAGCCTCTTTTTCTCTTGAAATTACTTTGTTTATACTTTGTATTCATAATCCATGTACATGTAGCATTCCCTTTGGGTCACTTCCCCAATTCCCTCTAGCACTGATGGTTGGGTCCTGGGAGGACAGCTGATTATTTCTCCAAGGGTGCTCTGTGTACTGGGTGCTCATTGGCCTGCTCCCCATTCCCTTTTTAGATGTACATAATGTATCACCTTAGAGAATGTAACTTCCTGAGGGTTGGAACTGTTTCACTTTTGTCTTTATTGCAATGGCCAGTATGATACCCTGTCCATAGTGGGTTCTTCATAAATGTTTGTTGAATTGATTTGAATATTAGTTTCTTCATCTGTAAAATGAGAGTTGGACTAGATCAGAGATTCTTTCCCTGGGGTCCATGGATTTAAGGGAAAAAAAGATTTTGTAACTATTTCAAAATAACTGGTTTCTTTTGTAATTCTAGAGGCAACTAGGTAGCACAGCAAATAAAATACTAGTCCTGGAATCGGGAAGAGCTGAGTTCAAATTCAGCTCCAGACACTTAACTACCTGTTTAGCCCTGGGCAAGTCACTCTTTGCCTGTTTCCTTATCTTTAAAATGGGGAAAATAATAGCGCTTACTTTTCAGGGTTGTTGGGAGGATAAAATGACATAGGTGTACAGCTATTTAAGCAATCAAAACTATTATTTTGAGGGGTATATAGGCTTTACCAGACTGCCCAAAGGGTCCATCTCTCTCTCTCTCTCTCTCTCTCTCTCTCTCTCTCTCTCTCTCTCTCTCTCTTCTCTCTCTGTCTGTCTGTCTCTCTCTCTGACACACACACACACACACACACACACACTCACACACACACACACACACACACACACACACACACACTCACACACACACATCCCCCAGGTCAGGGACCCCTGAACTAGATGTTCTCTAAGATCCCTTCTGTCTCTGTATCCAGTGAATGGATTGGACAACAATTTAGTGTTTGTTCTTGCTATTTACATAACTTATTTAACATGTTCTAAAGAGAATACAGTCAATTTTTACTAAATTCATTCAGGAAATGTGTAATGAATTAAATTAGTGCAGCAATACAGGATGGGAGAAAATATACACAAAGCAAAACAAAAATCCACCCAAATATCCCATATAATTCCTGAAGTGGAAAGGAGTCTGGACAATGGTAGAGGGCCTAGCCTGACAGGAAGGACAGGTGAGCTAATGTTCCATTAATTCTCCTTAACCCTAGGAGTGCCAACATGAGGCATAAATTGAGAATATCTTTAATCTGAAATTTATTGAGCTGCAGTCATCTTAAGCACAGGTGTGTTCAATTTGTATACCCCTGTTAACATCACATTTGTAAGGATTTAAAATTTTTGTTTTGTTTTCTGACCTTTGGATTGAAATCCAAAAGACTTGTCTGGTCCAGACACCTGGTATAAATCAAGCATGAGGAAACACTTGCAGTATTTCCTATAAAGTGCTTTGGCATTACATTAACATTTATTTTTTAAAAAGGTAACTCAATTCTTCCTCCTTATGTCCTGTTTTTAAACTTCTTTCAAAATTTTTCTTTTTATTATTAACTCAATAATAATCAACAAACAGGAACATTTCAATAGACAAAGAACAAAAAAGAGGGCTGTATATGAAACCACCTTTTCTGATTCCTTATCATTAGCCTGGTTTTCCCCCTTATTCATAAAATCATAGATTTAGAGCTGAAAGGGACCTTAGAGGTCATCTAATCCAACTCTTTCACTTTACAGATGAGGAAACTGAGGTCCAGAGAGATTAAATGAATTGTATGGGGTCACATAAGTAGTTGGTAACATAGTTGAAATTTGTACCCAGATCCTCTGACTCCAAAGTCAGTACTCTTTCTGCTATACTGGATTGGCATCATCTGGCTATTTATTTAAAAAAAATTAATTATAACTTTTTATTTTTCAATCATAGCAATTCCAGACTTTTAAAGTTGCTCTTCCTCTTCTGTAGCAACCAATATAGTTTTTATTGTTCAGTCAATTTTCAGTCACGTCCACCTTTTCATGACCCCATTTGGGTTTTTCTTGGCAAAGACACTGGAGTGGTTTGGCATTTCCTTCTCCAGCTCATTTTACAGATGAGGAAACTGAGGCAAACCTATTTTATTGACTTACCCATGATCACATAGCTAGGAAATGTCAGAGGCCAGATTGAACTCAGGAAGATGAGTCTTCCTGACTCCAGGCCTAGAACTCTTTCCACTGAGTCACCTAGCTGTCCCACCAATATAGTGCCCATGCCTAATAGCATATGCAACACATGGCATCCACAGCCCTATCACTTCTGTAATTCACTGTTTATTGAATTAGGACTGCATAGGTTGAATTATCTTAAACATTACCAACAATAAGGTGGCACAGTGGATAGAGTTATGGGCCTGGAGTCAGGAAGACTCATCTTCCTGAGTTCAAATCTGGCCTCTGACACTTCCTAGCTGTGTGACCATGGGTAAGTCAATTAGATCTGTTTGCCTCAGTTTCCTCATCTGTAAAATGAGCCGGAGAAGGAAATACCAAACCAGTACAGTCTCTTTGCCAAGAAAATCCCAAAAAGGTCATGAAGAATAGGACATGACTGAACAACAAAGCACTATATATTTTATTTTTAAAAGTTTTATTAATGCTTTTTGTTGTTTATGCCACAATATTTCTCACCAGCCCTCCTCCCAAACCCTCACATGTTAATAAAGAAAATCACCAAAATCAGCAGATACAGCAACTATAGCAACCTGCCCCTATACCTCTCTACCAAGAGAAGGGAAGTGTGTTTTATCATCAACAATAAACCCATTTTGAAGAAACTGAATCTACTTTTAATTATCTCAGCATTTAAGAACTTACTCCAAGATTAAAACATGAGTGTTACATCATTATTAGATGCTCTTTTCCATTTCTTTTAGTTCTAACACCAACAAAAACAAGAATAAAGCAAGAATGAGCTTGAGGATTAGTGGAAACTACAAATTACAATTGGGTGTGCTCTCTCCAGATTTTGTGGAATACTGACTGAAAGTATATTTGTGGAGAGGGAAGGGGATATGTGTTCTTTACTTCCTTGTTATTTACATCCTAACTGTAGGCATAGTGTTAGCACAAGGTCCTAAAGAGAAAGATGTTCTATCAACAGAATAAAGTGGTCGCACCTAAAACAGTGATTCCCAAGTTGGTTTTTAAAAAATTTTGATATCATATTATTGGTTGTTTTTGTAATATCAGGATATCCCTCCCTAAATGTAGCACATGTTTATTTTGTTATAGTAAACTAAAATTAATTTTTAGGGAATGAAGCTAGTGATAATAGAAGACACCCAACAGCTACAAAACCAGGGTTGATAATCACTGCCCAAGTATCTAAATATGTCAAAGGTGAGACTCAGAATATCTATATCTATAGCTATATCTATATATGTATGTGTATGTATATACATGTGTGTGTATAAAATATGTTTTATTTTTTATGCTCATTTCCCTATATTTTGATGAATGTAACTTGAAAAAAATTGGTATACCAAGTTAAATTGTAGCAAAGAAGAGGATTAAGACTTTCATTCATAGAATATTACCTATTTATTATGTGACACTTTTTTCAAAGTCTGACATTTTTGCAACTCTGCCAAATGGTTTATATCCAATCCTGGTGCTCTTTTTTCTTCTCAATTTATTTACATTAGGGGCATAGCACAATATAACTCCAAGAGGATTTGTTTCTGCTTATGGCATCATAGGCAAAGCCTGAAGAGTTCCCATTTAGTTTCTATATTCCACAGAGTGTTAGGGAGGGAAAAGGAGAGTATGGAACATCTGGTATTAATAGGGTCCATTCATCACAATAAATTTCCCCAGTGGATGTTGTTGGGCAGGGTTCTAGGGAGTAACAGCTCAGAAGTTCTTGTCCCCACCCAAGAAAGCAGAGGTCACTATAGGGAGGGTCCTTCAGATTGTATAAGGAAAAGAAAAATCATAGGTAAACCTAACTTTGCCATAAACCTATACTATAAGCATAGGCTTAGAGTGTACATAAAAAAGTATTTATATAAAAATTCAATATGTATAATGGATATCCTGCCACTAATCAGAATATAGATTTTGAGATAAGCTTCAATTCATGGTCTGGTTTTTAAAAAATTTTAAGGCCAAAGAGTATGAGATAATTAGATAAACATACAAGATTGCAGCTTTAGCTGGATTGATACATATAACATTTCTGAGGTTAAGTTTCTAGGTGATTCTAAAATAAGCATTTTCTGCAATTGGACCAGAATAAGACAGGCATATGAAAATTTCTCAGAAGTGGCTAAATAAATTGGTGTTTAACTTGTGTTTACAATACAGTGTGCCAATTTTTAAAATCTTCATTGCTATGCAAGATTCCCCCTCCCATTTAAAAATTTTTATTTTTAAAATAATATTTTATTTTCCCCTCAATTATAGGTAAAGACAATTTTAAACATTTATTTAAAATCTTTTTGAGTTCCAAATTTTCTCTCTCCCTTCCTCACCTCCCATCTCCCTGAGATGGTAAGCAAATTGATATAGGTTATACATGTTTAATCATGCAAAACATATTACCATATTAGTCATGTTGTGAAGGAAGACACAGTCCCAAAGGAAAAAGAAAAACACGAACAAAATACAGAAAGTGAAAAATAGTATGCTTCAGTCTGCATTCAGACTCCATCAGTTCTTTCCCTGGAGGTGGATAGCATTTTTCATTATGTATCCTTTGGAATTGTCTTGAATCACTGAATTGATGAGAATAGCTAAGTCATTCACAATTGCTCACCTTACAATATTGCTGTTAGCATGTACAATGTTCTCCTGGTTCTGCTCACTTCACTTTTGTGCAAGTTTTTTTTTTTTAAAGAAGAACCTCTGAACTTGTATGGAAAGACACGTTGATGCTGCCCTTACTTCACAGTGATCTGTGTCTTCAGGGAACAAGGAAACAAAGAAATAACCCTACTGTGGCCTGGCCTAGAAAGGAAGGATAGTAACCCCGAGATTCTGGGCAAGAAAAGCCGGTTGACCAGAAAGAGAAAGAAAAATAGCTTTAATGCTTTAAAAACCATTCTATGCTAACTGAAAAACATTAGACTGTGCCTGTAATTTGACTCAATTCCACTCAATTAAAAACATTATTAAGCTTCTATTGTGTGTCAGATACTGTGCTAGAGCATTTGGGATATAAAGATGAGAAACAATGCAGCTCCTGCCTTCAAGGGGCTTCTACTCTTGAGATCAGAAAATAGGAATACACAAAGAAATATAACACAAGGTAGAGTATGTGGACAAAAGAAGGAACACCTGTTATGTAACCCTTTTAACAAGGAGGTCTATAGCTATATTTTGGGAACAGGGTCAGCCTAAGAAGCTATTTCCCTTTCATGAGCCTCATCACAGTTGTTTACATCTCATTGGCCTTTGCATGCCCCGTGGATGCATTCCACATGGTCTCAGTGTCGCCTTTGCACAGCAAATCTTCTGTCCTGTGGAACTTAAGTCCTAAATTCTCCCCAAACTAAATGATAACCAGTGAGACTGACCCTGTTTGTTGAAGGTAGGACTGAAAGCTCTCTCCAGCCCTGGTTCAATTCAAATTAAGTCAGTAAGCATTTATTCAGCACCTACAGTGTATGTGCCAGACACCATTGGGTACTAGTGACAAAAAGAAAAAAAAAATCCCTGCGCTTAAAGAGCTCACCTTGTATTAGAGGAACCAAAATGTACATAGATGAGTATATGCAAAACATTTTCAAAGTCCATATAAGATACTGGAGAGAGGAAGACATTAACAACTAAGTGGATCTGGATAGGCTTCCTGTAGACATAGCGTTTGACCTTAGCTTTGAGGGAAGCTACTGATTCTCTGAGGCAGAGGTGAGGAGG
Source organism: Phascolarctos cinereus (assembly GCF_003287225.1). Lineage (NCBI taxonomy): Eukaryota > Metazoa > Chordata > Mammalia > Diprotodontia > Phascolarctidae > Phascolarctos > Phascolarctos cinereus. The sequence continues at coordinate 567,340,124 of NW_027555847.1, read as the reverse complement.
GAGATTATCCCTTTCCTAGGGGAAAGCCTATGCAAAGTCACAGAGGTGGTAAATGTGATGTTGTATGTGGAGAAGATCAAGTTAGTCTGGTTGGAATGCAGAGCATGTGAACGATGACACCCCCACCCCACTTCCTGCTGATGCACAGGGATGCTGGTGTCCTTCCTATCACTTAACATAGGATTAGGACACTCCTTTTCTCTATACTTGTCCAGAGACTAACAGGCCACCTCAGTTACACCTCCTTCCCTATTTACTCTCTCTAAGCACTAGGATTATTCAAATAACTCAAAGCTGTCAGTTACCTGCCTTAGTTACCAGTCCTATCCCAGGTAGAGCTGTTTTAAGCAAAGTCAAGTCAATAAACATTGGTTAAGCACATGCTGTGTGCCAGACATTGTGCTAAGTGCTGGGGATGCAAAGAAAGGCAAAAGATAGCCCCTGCCCTCAAGAAGCTTCCTGTCTAGGGAGAGACAACTATGTACAAACAAGATGTTGTTGTTCAATCATGTCCTACTCTTTGTGGACCCCATGGACCATAACTTGCCAATACTATCCATGGACTTTTCTTGACAAAGACACTAGAGTGGTTTGCCATTTCCTTCTCCAGTGGATTAAGGCAGACGGAGGTTAAGTGACTTGCCCAGAGTCACACAGCCAGTAAGTGTCTGAGGCTGGATTTGACCCAGGTCTTCCTGACTCCAGACACAGAGCTCTATTCACTAAACCATCTAGCTGCCTCTCATGCTTAAGCATGAGAATTATTCATTGTATCTATGCCAGAGAAATACAGTGAGTTAGAAGTCTGGGACAAAATGCTGGAAGAATTTTTGATGCTAAGTGGGCATGAAGTCTTAAAGTTTCTCTTACTGGCTGTGGACTAGGATACTAACTACAATGTAAAGATTCTGTGTGAATTAGAAACATTCTATACAAGTCTGGGAATGAGACCAGAACTAGATAAATGTAGGATATAGGCTTTTCATGAGTAGGGGCTAGGTTTTTTTTTTATCTTAAATAAGATATATACAGGGAAAATAAGTGGTAATCTCATAGTGAAGACACTTCCATTAAGGGGGGACTGGAAAAGCTTCTTGAATAAGGTGGAATTTTAGCTGAGACTTGAAGGAAGCCAGAGAAATCAGGAGATTGCTATGAGGAGGAAGGGAATTCCAGACATGTGGGACAACTAGTGAAAATACCCAGAGATGGAGTGTCTTGTGTGAGGAACACCAAGGAGGCCAGGGTCACTGGATTATAAAGGTTTGAAGGGGAATGCAGGACTTTAAAAGACAAACAAAAGATTGTTGGAAGGAAATTATCCAGAGAGGCAGCAATAAAAGGCAATAACTACAGTACAGAAGGCTTATGTTTCTATCTGTACTCTGAACCCATAAGTTCTCTGTCTGGAGGTAGATAGCATTCTTCATTGAGTCCTTTTGAATTGTTGTGGATCATTGTGGTGATCTGAGTTACTAAGTCTTTCCTGGTTAATTGTTTCTTGCCTTCTCAATGGGTGGGAGAGGGAGGAGAGGAGACAGAGAATCTGGAACTGAAGGTAGTCAAATTGAATAAAACAAAAGAAGGCTTATCTTTCCTAATGACTCTTGTCCCCAAATCTCCCTTTCTCCAAGCCTGGAGATCATATTCTTCTCCTAACCTCAGCACTTTCTAATGACAACTTCCCATTCTCTTAGAGTCCTGTGCTTTCCTAAATAAAAATGCATGAAAATAGATCTAGGACAAGGATTTTTAACCTGAAGCATATGAATTTTAAAAAATTGATATTTTATTTTGATATAATTGTTTTAAAAACATTATTCTGAGATGTGGTTCATAGGCTTTATCAGACTGCCAACGTTATGCATGATACAAAGATTAAGTATTTAATAAAGATTAAGTACCTCTGAATCATGTTGATTGGGAATTTGGTGCACAGTGGCAACATGGTAGGGATATGTTTTTGGTGGCATGTAGGGGAGGGCTTTTTTACTCTTGAAGTCATACCAGGTAGCTAGCTGGCTACCTATTTTGCCCAGAGGTACAAAATAACCTCTTCTCCCCTAGGCCCTAGAGGTTTGTGGTTTTGAATGTGACCTGGGATTCTTTAAAATGGGAATTAGGGTGAGGTTGAATCTCCTGTTCCCACAGAGGAGAAATGTGATACTAGGACATAATAATGCTTGGGGCAACTCATCCCTGTGAGGCTGCAGAATGGCTGAAGGCCTTGTGATGTCATCATGTCACCTCATCTTCTCCACTGAATTTTTCACTGCTTTCCACAGGGCCTCTCTTCTGGTCTCTAGTTGCAGTATTGGTTGAGCTGTTCTCTGTTGCTATTTCCTGTCTGAGCTCTCTGGTGCTCGGTGACTGTCTCCTTTCAAACAACATAGAAAAGTATGCAAAAACCATGCAGGCATACCCATCCAAGCATCTAATAGAAGGCAGCAGATGCCCTAAGATCAATTAACAAGCATTTATTAAGTACCTATGATGTGCCAGGTGCTGTGCTAGGGATGCGAATACATAAATATAAGTGAAATGGTCCCTAGCCTTAAAGAGCTTACATTCTATAGGAGGAGATAACATAAACACATGTAAACATATGGAAAGTAGCAGAGGGAGGATCAGGAAAGGTCTCATGTAGGAACTGACTTTTGAAGGTGTGATGTTTAAAAAGTCTGAGAAACATGGTTATATGCCTTTGGAAGTGCAGGTGTTCCTGAGGGTGGCAATCAATTCTGATTGGCTGAAAATTAATGAGAAAATGAATATTATAATGAGATGTGGGCTCATTCTAATGAGGGTCTTGGAAGTATTTGACTTGGATCACCCAAGTCCTGGTCAAAGGGACTTATCAATATACATATTGGAGAGGGAATCCATTTCTACCCCAGACTTGTTTGACCAAACAGGAATTCACTAATTCTCTTAGCCTGGTTGGGTAAGTTTTTGCCCAGAATTTTCCATACTAGTTCATTTCTGGAAAAAAAAGTAAAAAAGGGGGAAAACCTTGGTCCTGATTTCAGTAATTAGTTATTAATACAAGAGAAAAATAATCATTTCTCTCAAAGGAAACTAGGGATTCTGAGAAGTGACAGTCAATAAAGAATGCCTTCCAGGCAAGGGGAAGAGCCTGTGCAAAGGCCTGGGAATAGGAGCTGTAATGTTGTATGTGAGGAACAGCAAGGTGGTCAGTTTGGCTGGACCAAAGGAAGGGAATGAGCATTTATATAGCATCTACTATGTGCCATACACTAGGCTAAGTTCTTTTACAAATATTATTGCATTTGATTCTTGTAACAATGCTGGGAAGCAGGGCACTGTTATTACTCTCATTTTATAGTTGAGGAAACTGAGGCAAACAGAGGTTATGTGACTTGCCCAGGGCTCACAGCTAGTAAATGAGACCAGATTTGAACTCTAGGTCCAGTGTACTATTCACTGAGCCATCTACTGCTCAGTGAAAAGGAATAATATATAATAAGTCTTGGAAGGTAGTTTTGAGGAAGAATGTAAAGGACTTTAAATGTCAAACAAAAGAGGCTGGTTTTGAGCCTAATGGCAGTTGGGCGTTTCTTGAATTTATTGAACAGGGGAACGACATGGTAGAAACTGTGGAGGTGGAACTGACAAAATCTGGCAAAAATTGGATATGTGGAGTAGGGAAGATTAAGTTGAAGATGACTCTGAGATTGTCCCTTGAAACTTTCCCTTAAGGTCCTTCGTCCAAGACAAGTTATCTGACTTAGGGTTAGAATATTCCTTTTAATTACTGTCAAATCCTTTATTGTCATTCTCAGCATGTAGGAATTCTATTCCCCCAAACCTCATAGGAACTACAGGAGTGATCTCTTTCCGTTTTCCCTTACTCCCATAGTTTTCTGGTTGGCTTGCAGATGAGTCTGGGGGAAAGATAAAAGGGCTAGGTGAAGCCTTTGATTAGATCCAAATATAGATAGGTAAATGAATAGATAGATCGATAGATGCACACATACATTATATAAGCACACATACATACACATCTTGTTTGTACATAATTGCTTGCATGTTCACTATGTAATTTAGGGTTCTAATATTCCTTTTAACTCCTTTCAGATACTTGCTTGTTAGTTTTTAGTTTGTTAGTAATTCTATCAAACAAAACCCCTCTGCAGGAACCATATGGGGTGGAGCTGGTGTCTTTCCCTTTCTTCCTCAGCTCCCATAGTGTTCCTGGTTGGCATACTGATGGACCTGGGGGCAAGAACTAAAAAAGTGCTAGGTAAAGCTTGAGATTATATCCAATTCATCCTGTATGTGTCTTGTTTGCATATAGTTGTTTATCTCCCTCAGGAATATTTTTTACTTTCTTTGTATCTCCAGAGCATACCACATACTACAGTACATAGTAGGTGCTTAATAAGTACTTGTTGAATTGACTTGTTCTACCTGACAGCAAAAAAATAACAAGTCTTTGTTTAGCATTTCTACCTTGGAAAGAAACCTTACTTGTCTTCCTATATTTAGAAAGAAGATATTATAGGAACATGCAAGTATGTATATGAATGTTTTATTTAAAAACTACTTCCTACTTCATCTTCTCCCTTTCCACTCTTCCTTCACAAAAGAGGGATATTCTCCTAAAGTGTTGAGAATTCAATTAAATTTGTTTCAACCAGTATTTATGCCATGTAGAAATGATACACTCAGGGAACCCTGACTGTTCTGCTATTAAATCTGTGTCCGTTGTATATCACTTGCATACTGGGGAGGTAGGAGTAGAAGTCATAGAGCTGTGTTCACTACTTCCCCTTCCTTACAAGTAAACTTGGAATTCTTGATCTTGAAGACAGTGGTACAATTGATAATAAGGTTTGATGATAGTAGATCTGCTCCTTAAAGAACAGGGTGTTTGAATAAAAGCATGGAAGCAAAACAAATAAGACATTTGGTCACTGTTTTCTTGGTGGATATACATTTTCCTTTTCCCTGATTTTGAATACCTTCAAAACTTAAAGTATATAAACAGATGCTTTTAAGCATTTAAAAAAATTTCATTGTTAGATGCTTGAGTAATGAGTTTAGGGTTGGGCAAAACTTAACAACTAAATTGCAAACATCTCTTCAAGATAGGCATATCATAGAGGCAGTGTGCTGTGTGCTGTTTTGGGGCATATGTGCTCTCACTCCTCTAGGAATCAGGCAGGAGTGTGCTGGAGCCAGATCAAACAGGCTCTGAGCCAATTGTTAAATTTTTGGTGTGAGTATTTATACCTCAGAAGCCAGCAAACATTACAGATCAGGGCTTGGTTTCTTTTGTTGATTGTCTAAACTTAAGAAAGTGATAAAGAAAATGTTAATGATGCAAATTAAACTTAAAAATGTGTCATGCATACAACTTTTTTTTTCTGAGAGCTGGTTGTTAAACATTTACCAGCACATGCTATTAGACATGAGCCATAGAGAGAGATAAGTCATTAATTCTCTGTGTGGTCTTGGGCAATCACTTAACCTTTCTGGGACTCACTATTTGTATTTGTAAAATGAGGGGCACATAGTAAATGATCTCTGAGTTACTTTCCAGTTTTAGATCTATAATACTAATGATGCTATGAGCCAGATGGCCCAAGTTCTGAATCTCAGCTCCAGTAATTAACTTGCTGTATAAATTTGGGCAAGTCATTTCCTTCCTCTGGGTCTCAGTTTTCTCATCCACAAAACTAGGGGAGGGGTTTGGTTCTTAAATTCTATGATTTTATTGGAGTGGCAGCATAAAATGACATGAATTGCAAAACCACAAATCATTAATCTATTTTTTATATGCAATTCTGGAGAGTCCCCCCCCCTTTCAATATGGTTGCTTGCTTTATCCTCAGGCAGGCTGAAGAGTGGATGGCGTGCACACAATAGAAGGAATGTTCCCACTGTGTCTGCAGTATTCAGATTGTTTTGACTCCCCACTACTGCCACCACAGCCTGATCATGTAAAAGAGTCCCCACTGAGTCTGCTGAGTTCAAGCTGTAGTGTTAGAAGTGTTTAAATTGGCCTAAGTCCACAGTTTTGCCCCACAGCACAAGGCAAGACTGTGTAAATTCCCCTGCATCCCATGTGTATTCAAATTGGACCTGAGAGCTTATTGATTCCTTGTCATTGTCATCAAATAACAGATAAAAATCTGCAGAAAAGGAGAGGACCAGAATGGATTCTTGCTGTCCTTCATTAGGAGGGAAGGTCCACTGGAAGTAGAGCAGATGTATTCTAAAGTGACTGTGATATGAAATCAAAAGCCATGAATAAAACTTAAAAATAAAATCCAACAGAATAATGTAGTGGAAATAGAAGTGAATTTTTAATAAGTGACCTGGAGTTCAAATCCCAGTTCTCACTTGCTAGCAGTTGATGTGAAGGACCTAGGCAATTCATCCTTATACTTATGTTTATGTTCAATAAGAATTCAGCACAAGTGAAATAAGGTTAAAATGAACATCAAAGAAAGCTGGAAGGGTACAGAGGTAATAGGAATCAAAGTCCTCCCATTTTTCCTTATGGCTGACGGGGAGGGCCAGGTTTTAGTATTTAAGGCTTGGAAAAAAATTTCTTCATCATTTTATCCCACTCTTCTTATTTCACAGATGAAGAAAACTGAAGCCCAGAGAGTTTAAGTGACATGCCCAAATTCACACAGGTGTAGCAAGTAGCAGAGCCAAGATTAGAACTTAGGTCCTGTGGCTTCAAATCCGGTGTTCTTTCCATCATACCCCACTGCCTCTATTTTCTTTTTCAATTTTCAATTTTTTTTTTTAGCACCAGCTGAGTCATCTTCAATTCCTCATAACTCTTCCCTTCTTGTATCCCCAACTCACATTTTTTAGTTTACTTGTATTCTAGGCACCTGGTTCCTGTAACAACTTGATAACATCCCCCCCCCCAAAAAAAACCCAAACAACCATGAGATCCAGGGCAATCATCACCCACATTTACTGTTCCCTAAGGATGTTTCTGGTGGTTGTAGATATTGGAAGGAGAAGGAAGGGAAGTGATCAAGTAAATGCTGTAAATGCTTTTAGAATGTTTAAGTGGCATTTGTTAGGTGTGAGAGCAGAATTTTCTCTGGAAAAATTTCAGTAGAAATTGGAAGTCCAACATAGTTAATGATTTAGCTTTTGTTGGATAAAGAAATGAGTCCATGGATAATACTCTTAAATTCCCATAGTTTAGTTCATCATTTGTCACTGGGTATCAGAGTGGAAATGACATTTAAGAGATCCCTTAGTCTACTCTCTTCATTTAACAGGTGAGACTGCTGAAGCCCAGAGATAGAAACTGACTTTCTCCAGTTCACATTCCCAGTATATGGCAAAACTAGACATACTTTCCAATAAATTTATGCTGCCTCTGTGTGATTCCAGGACTAGAGTTAATGAAGGGATGTTTTTGTTCCATCATTGTATTGGGAAAAATTTTTTAATCTATATTTTTAGGGTTTCTGAAGAGAAAGTGTAATTGAAATGAACAGAAAACCTATCTATTTTATATATCAAAAGGCTGCACAAAAGCAGATCACAACCTAGCCATGATTTAGAAGGAGTCTTATGGAGATGCCTGAGCATTAAAGAGGTTAAGTGACTCACTCAAGGTCACATAGTTCACAGGAGTCAGGATTTGAACTGAAGTCTTCCTGATCTAGCTCCCAATATGTTACTCTATGCTGCCTTGTTTGTTCCAGGGTTGGGTGAGCTAATTATTTAAGTAAAGTGTCAGCAAACCTACTTTTTCTTCAGTTAAAATCCCTGAACAGAGATTTTAACCTGTCATGTTGTTGAGGGTGTGAATGAAAACAATCTTTCATAATGATTAGAAATCAGGTGTTAACATTTTCATCCTCTTTATTTTGGGTGTTTTTATTTCAGATGTTGCCTCTGTGACTAAGCTAATTCTCGAGGAAAAATTCAGGGTTTAATGGCTGAAGTGGCTTTCTGAATTGCTTACACTGGCACAGATTTCAATGGTTTTTAGAGAGCTAACTATCTGCAGAAAACCTGTACCAATTTTAGTGCTTAGATTAAAATGTTCACTTTTGTTTTCATGTATTAATTTGGTCACATGTGGAAGATTATTGCCCCAAATGCACACTATCCTCTAGCTTAAGAGACTGCAGACAGCTGTAGTAACTGTAAATTCCACATCCACTGCTAACCATGCCCAATTACTCACACATAGCCTATTTCTCCATTAAAAAGCAGGTGTAATTTTTCTCTTAGACTAATCTTCTAAAACTAGTCATCATTTAGTTCAACGTTCTCATTTAGCATAGGAGTTAATGGAGATTCAAAAGCATTAATATAACTTGCTCAAGGTCATAGCTATGATAAAGCTGGGACTAGAATCCTGGACTGACAAAATGTGAGCTAAAAACTGTAAAACCACAACTACTATAACATTTTGAGTAATTTTGCTCAAGGTTTTTTTTTTTACCTAAGGAACAATTAGGATAAGTAATTTGTAGAAATTCAGCTCAATATACCCTTCTAAATAATAACAATAATAGTAATAGCAATAATAACAATAAATAAAAGGCTTACCTAATTTTAAGAGAACCTCAGTGGATAAATTGGGGGCTAGGAAAGTATTTTTTGCTTCATAAAAGATTAATCACAGGCTCCTTTAAATGGGAACTTCCCTAGCATTTCATTGTTTGTTTATACCCCAGTAACTATGGATAGGGGAGGGGTTAGAGGAGAGAAAGGATGAGACAAAGAAATTATAAGATTGAGTGCTAGGAGCCCCTAATGATGGAAGATCAATTAGAAGTTCAGATGAAACATCTTTGTAATTATATAGTAAGTCATTAGGGAAATGTGTGACTGAACTGAAAAAAAATGGGTAAAAGCCAACTTTCAAGAATACATCTGTTTTGTAAAGTGAAATGTTATGCATCCATCATGATAATAATTGTAAAGATGATCAGCAATGTTTGGAGATCTGGATTGTATATAGTCTATTACTGACTTCTGTTGAGCAATTTCAGGAAGTGACATTTGCTTTTAAAATTTCAGCAACTTAGATTTAATAATATTTGCATAGATTAAACTATAGGAGGATTAACTGTAGACATTTACACTTTGGTGGTTCAATGACTTCATTCATATGGGTGTGGATATTCCCTGCATGACTTCTCATGTTGTGTGATTCTTATCCATGTTTTTCCATAAATTCTCCATGGAGGATCCATCCAGTGTGCTGGAGGACTTCCTTGCATTCTTTTAATACCTTGGAAGTACCAGTGTAGCACTTGGGCTGTCCCTCTGTTATTTCTCACCCTCACTATATGACCAGCCTATCTCATTTTCTGGTCATATATATCCTTGATGACGTCTTTTAGGCTAATTTTCACAAGCAAGTCACCATTAACCTTTTAGAAATCCAAGGCCATTGGTGAATCATTCTTGACTCTTCCTTCTCCATTAACCCCCCACCCCCCCACCCCCCGTATCTACTTGATTGGCAGATCTTGTAATTTGTACCTCTTCAAAATCTCTGTCCATCAAGCCCTGTCTTCTCTTTACTTACACAACCAATACCCTAATTCAGGTTCTTATTACTTCTAGCTTGAATTATAACATTAACTTCCTAATTCATTTCCCTGATTTTCTTTTTCCCTGTTCACTTCATTTTCCATATTTCTTCCTTGAAAATGTAGTTCAAACACCACCTTCTACATGAATCATTTCCTGATCCTCCAGTTCCCAGTGTCTAGTGCTCTGTCTCCAAAACTACCTTGTATTTAACTACTGTGTATTTGTTCTCTCTATATTTATTCTGTATGAATTTATAGTATATGGTATATAGTCCTCTCCAGGACTACTTCCTCAATCCCCTCTAGATAAAGGTTAAGGGACAGATGGCATGTATAGTCAACTGATACCTTCTTGATGTCAAAATAAAGTGAGGAAGGTACCCATTATGTTGGTTGGATCCCCTTTGGTGAATCAACAACAAGAGTTGCACATGATGGGCAGACATCGATGAATTTTGAACTGCATCAGAACATCCACATTGATGAGATCATAGATCCATCTGAGTATTATACAAATTGCATTGAATTCTAGAACATACAGAATAAATATAGAGAGTTGGGTAGATAGAGCATTTATTAAGCACCTAAGGAAAAAATCTTTTCCCAACAAATCTCTCCTTCTGGACTTCAGTCAAGCAATCATCAGAATGTAGCTCCATTTACTAGGGAACAATCAGGAGAGATCACCATGCCCATTTATAAGGAGCTAGGTTTCATATCTAGTTCTATGAGAGGTGCTCCCTTTCAACAAAGGCCCATAACAAGGTTAGCAAGTTGACTGGAGGACTCAAACAATTAGGGATTCTTCTGATTATCCTTGATATAGGAGAAAGGATGAAAATGAGAAGACATTCCTTGTCATTACAGAAGATCTACTGCAAACAATTTAAATAAGCTCTTAGTTCCTATAAATGGGAAATGAACAAAAATAGGGAAATTAACTGATTATTGTCATTTTTAGAGAAATTTAGCTTATGAAGAAAAGCTGCCACAAGGATGAAATTGAAGGAGCCCAGAAACTTCCCATTGCCAGCAACATTTAAGTTCTTGCCAAACAGACATTATAGTCCAGGACAATCAACACCAGTGTAAAATACAAGTTTGATGGCAAAACATTATGGAGGGAGTACTGTGCTAAATGCTGGAATAAATACAAAATCCAGATAAGACCTAGCTGCTGCCCTCAGAGAGCTTAAGAATTGCTGTGGAGATAAGACATAACATTGATGACCAGAATACAAGAAATTATGTGATAAGTACAATAGTTTCAAAACAAAGTGCTATATTTGTCTGTTACTGACATGGGCATGAAATAAGGCTTGATGGAGGAGTTGGTGCTTTCGACATTAGCCTTAGGATAATAATTCAACAAGCAAACAGTGGGGAGAAAAGGCATTAAAGGGAACAGTGTGAACAAAGGCATGGAGACATAATGGCACAGTGCCTGTTCAAGGGACAGCATCACCTCAAAAATCAGTGAAAAGCAATTGAAGAGAAAATAAGCCTGCAGAAAGCTTGCTATGAGATCCAGCTAAATCAAATCATTCATGGAGCATTGGTAGCTGAAACCCAAATGGAGAAAATAAATAAGAAATGGATCAGATCTGCTGGTATTTCTATCATTACCTATTTTCGTCAGCAACGCTAGTGAACCCACTACATTTTTATTCTACTACCTCAACCTCCAACACAGGGTATGAGGAAACAGCAATGGCATTTAAGAAGATTAAATCAGAAAAATAAATCTGGCAAAATACAAGAAATCCGTTGTAGAGGTGATGCTATTTTAAAGGTACTCAAAGATCGGTTTTCAAGATATGTTAAAGAAAACTTTATATAATAGTAGGAAAGTTTACAGATAATGCATTAACTATTCAAAAGAGAACTGAGAAGACATCAATAATCACTGACTCATTTGTCTGCTTTCTTATTCCTATTAAAATCCTATGAGAATCCTTGAATAAAGCATGGATATGAATGTATTTAGGGCAACTAGGTGGTACAGTGGATAGAGTGGGGGGCCTAGCATCAGGAAGACTCATCTTCCTGAGTTCAAATCCAGCCTCAGACACATACTAGCTGTGTGACCCTGGGTAAGTCACTGAACCCAAATAGAGTCATGAAGAGTCAAACATGACTGAAAAATAACTAAACAAACAACAAGCCAAGACAAGGTGTTCAGAAATAACTAAGTTAAAATATTTTCTGTAGAAAACTCTAAAGGTGTTCTTTGTGGAAGATGCTACCCTGTTTCTAAATGCAGTACAGTATACTGTACTATAGTACAGTAGATGGTAAACTATTCCTGTGAGACCTGTGAGGTTAAAGGAGCTACCCTGTTCTGTAGAAGAGTCTTGACATTTATAGAATGTTGGGGGGAGAGAAGGAGGAACCCCTTAGACCAGTATTAAAATAAAACTAAACACATATATAAATCAAAAGCTCTTATATCCCTCTGTGCTCCTCATTCCTTTTAACACAGGTGAGAAAGCTAAAAGTAAAGGCATAAACTTAAATAAAGAAATCAGAAGTACCAAATTAGTAACATATTCAAACATACTCAGAAATTTAGAGTTGGAAAAATTCAATTGATAACTACTTAGTACCAATGACCCTTGCTAACAGAAGTTAATTGCTTGGTTGATTTGAAAGCAATGACTTGTTCAGCCTATGTAGAATACATTCCACTCCCCCAGTTCTCCAATCTTCTGCTTGCCAATCAGTTACATAAATTAATATTTTCTTTGGCTTAAAAAAGTAACAACATTGCTTTCCTCTTCCCCTCCCCACTTCAACATTTTTCTCCTGGAAACATGGTAAAATTATTCATATGGTGAAGAGAAGACTGAAGAGGGGGCATGAGAGGTATTTTCAAATATTCAAAGGACTGTAACATGGAAGAAGGATTAGGCTTGTTCTTTTTGATTCCAAAGAGAAGAACTAGGAACAGTGGATGGAAGCTTTAAAGAGACAGATTTAGGCTAAATGTAAATTAAAAAGTTTTTAATAATTAGAGGTATCCCAAAGCAGAATGGGCTTCAGAAGTAGTGGATCCCTCTCACTGGTCTTCAACTAAAGATTAGAACAGAGTCCTTGAACTCCCCATCTCAGTCCATTTGCAAGCTCATGCCTTCCATTACCATATACTTTTTCTGCCATTGTTGCTTCTGGTGGTGATTCAGGACAGAGGGAAAGAAAAACCCCTTCCCATACTTGCAATGGAAAAGTCTTAGAGTAAGTCCTAAAGAACTGAGATGCCCAAAGAGCATGATCAGCTCACTTTTATAGGTGAAACAAGTTATGGCTAATTCTTCATTCAATTAATGAATTGAATTTGGCCTTCTCTGTGTCTCATCATTTTGATCAGGCGGTCTTGTCAATTTTATCATGGACTAACAATGGTCCCCACATTGCAACTTTATCAGTATGATTGAAATGCTCTTCAGTTTGATCAAGTGCTCCCCAGCAAAACCACCCTTACATCAGGTATACTCTGTTGGGTATTCCTGTTCAGGTAGAGATTGGATTAGATCATTTCTGAAACTTCTTCCAACTTTGAGTCTCCATGATTCTCTGAAATAGCCAATGTATTATGTAGAAACAGATGTTTTCTCCTTTAGTTTTGTGATGTTATTCAGAGGAGTAAACCCTTTCACCATTATCATCATCATCATCATCATCAAGAGGTAGAATTATCCTTATTTTGTAGCTAAAAAGACTGAAAATGTTCAGAGAGTTTAATGAACTGTATGAGTCACAATTAGAAAGAAGCAGTGTTGGAATAAAAATAACTGACATTAATGTTGGTGCTTTCAAGTTTAAAGTAAGAGAGTGCTAGATTAGAAGATCAGAATTCAAATCTCAACTTTGCTCTTCACTAACTGCATGGTCTTAGGCAAGTCATGTCACCTGACTGAGTCTCAGTTTTCTTACCTACAAAATAAAGATAATAATACCCATAACATCTACCTTACAGGGGTGTTGCAAGGTTCAAAGGAGATCACACAATGACAGAATGTAAGAGGTGGAAGGCTCTAGTGGGTTTTAGTCCAACCCATATGTGACAGGAATACTCACATACCTTGTGTCTGAGGCTAGATTTTAAAATCATGTCTTCCTATCACTAGGTCCAGCACTCTATCCACTGTACCATCTAGCTTCCTCTTTACTGAGACCAAGGAAATTTACCATTAAAAATCATTTGAAATGGTCATTTATTGAACACTGAATGTTATTCAAAAGAACACTATTGAAAGTGCTATAGAGAAATACAAGGGGAGTGCAAAAAAATCTTTCTCTGAAAAGTTTGCACTATAGTGATAAGAGTGGGCTTTGATTTGGGGAGGCACACAATTCAAACATATTAAACAAAGACATCTCTAAAGAGCCTAAAAACAACCAACCACCATATCCTTATGTGGTGCCTCAGCTATTTGGGGAGCTTGAAGGGGCAGTAATTAGAAATAGTTAGAATTAATCAAAGAAGACTTTTAGAACAAAGAGAATATTTGTCCCACACATTTGCCAATTGCTTACTGTCTGGATTATCTTTTCTCCATATTACCTCCCTAGCTAAACTGTGAAGTCCTCAAGGCCAGGGAACGTATCTTATACTCTGTATTCATCAAAACACCTTGAATACCTAGAACCTAGAGTAGGAGTTCAGTTTCAATATCTTTTGGTCCACACTCTCTCCCTCTTAATATTACTTTGTCTTCCTTTGCATTTACTTACTTATGTATACATTATATCCTTCCAGTAGAATGCAAGTCCCTAGAAGGCCCATATTTTCAATGCCATTGTTCTCCTAGGGTTATTGTGTGGCAAGAGTCATGAAACAGTAAAATATCTGAAGCACTGAAGTTGAGGGCAATGGAGATGGGGCATGATAGGGATGATCAGTCTGTAACATACTAAAAACAAGGAATTACCTGAGAGAATTTGTGTAAAGGATGCCATCAAATGAATGTATGATCAAAAAAGGAGGTGGGCAGGTCATATAGTGTGAGGATCAAATGAGATAATGGTTGTAGAGCACTTAGCATAGTGCCTGGTACATGGTAAGTGCTATTTAATGTTAGCTATTATTACTATTGTTATTGTTGTTATTATTATTATTATTATTATTATTATTATATAGTGAAAGAAGGCAATATTCCATGGACAGATTTTGTGTTCCATTGGGGAGTATTTTCTTGATTTTGAGAGAATAAAAAGAAAGACCCTTATACTTCATAGGTTCCCAAAGTGGCTGATACCATCCCTTGCAGGGCACTGGAATGATCCAGGGGAGTGATAGTAGCCTCGGGTACAGTTGGGGGGCATTGAATAAAAATAAAGGGGCAGTGGAAGTATAAGGAAATGAGAAGAAAATTTTGAAAAATGATTTGTACGTTTCATCTGTTGTGTAACAGAGTTAAAGTCATAGTGATTACATTATTTTCCAAATAAATGCAGAAAATGCAAGTTATAATCAATCAGTGGTGAAGTCTGCCAACAGGTCTTAACAAGCAAGTGTTGACAAGTGAGCATGTCACGCATTGTTGGGAAGTCCAGCACACATTGACAGGAATATGTGCATGTAATGACTTGTTTACAATATGATACTATACAGTTACATGATGCAGTATTGTGTCATCAAAATTTCTATGCAGGAAAAAGCCCACAAATTTACAATAAATTATTAAATTTAACATGCATCATTAAAATATTTTATATTTTTTGAAATGACACAATTAAAAAAAAACATTAAAGGGCTAAAGAAAGCAGATTGCCAGGGGGGGTGCTGAGTAATTTTTTTGAAAAATAAGCAGTTGGCCAAATAAGTTTGGGAACCTCTGCTTTAGGTTATTCTCCTGTGGCCAGCTTATGGGAAGACATGGTCAGGAGTCACAAAGAATAGGCAGGTATGGAAGGTGGTAAGCTGCATCATTGGTGGGAATACCTACATCAATGAGAGCACAGATTCATTAGAGTTTTGGAGTATCCCTAGTGCCTAGTACAGTGCTTTATACTATAGTTGGCACTTAATAAATGTTTATTGAATTGCATCTAGCTTCACAGAGCTACAAGAGATCTGAAAGGTCAGCTAACACCAACTCCTCATTTTGCAGATGAGGAAAGTGAGTCTCATAGAGGCAAAATGACACACAGTATACAGGCACCAAAAGGTGACAAATCCCCCATTGGCTTGGGAATGCATTGATGCTCTCCAGGGATGCTATTTGAGGGATCCAGATGTATACCAGGAAGGCCTGTCCAACAGCACTGATAAAGGGAATTACTTATCTCAAACCTCGTACCATAGCAGACTCATCCTAAATCATAGGTCTATGTTATTCTCTTATTCAGCAGACTCCCGTAACTTCTTCTTGCCTCTAAGATAAAATGCACACTCATAGGATTACAGATTTAGAGCTGGAAAAGACCTCAGAGGTGATCTCCAAACCCCTCATTTTACTGATGAGAAATGAGAAGCCCGGAGATATGAAATGGGTTATCCTTCCCAAATCTCTTTTAATTCCAGTGTCTTCTGTTAATTATTTTCTATTTATACTGTATATGTTGTTTTAAAGTTTGCAAAGGGCTTCCTATTCACTGTCAAGAAGGATGACCATTTGTGGAATATGTTATGATGGGGAATCCTGTCATTTTTAAGTTGGTTGAGAACCACACTAGAGCCTTCCAACTCTTACATTCTGCCATTCTTTAAGCCTTGCAACAAACCTATAAGGTAGGTGGATATTATTATCCTTATTTTGTAGGCAAGAAAACAGAGATTCCAGGTAAAGTGACTTGCCTGTGACCATGCAGTAAGTGAATAGTGGAGCTGAGAAGTCCAGCACTCTCTTACTTCAAACCCCCTGTAGAGGTTTGAACTAGAAGGTCCCTCATTCTCTGCTCTGGCTATGCTTCCAAACAGAATTACTAGCTCTGCTTCCTACCCTGATGAATTTTAATCGCTAATGATGATTTTAATTCTCAAATACTTATTAAAGGATGACTAATAATACCTTGTAAATAGTGCTTTGTATTTTCCAAGTTGGTTCCAGATACATTATTTAATTTTTTTCTTCACAACAACTCTGTGAAGGCATCATATTTCTCTTACAGATGAGGAGATTAAAATATGGAAAGATACTTACATGCTAATAAAAGTTAGCTGAGGTCAAGACAGCAATGACGAGAAGTGTCTCCTTAGAGTTTGCTGAGTCTTTCTCTACAGATTTGGTGTTGATGGTTGAGTATGCAAGGTTCATCTTTATCGTAGCCACAAGCTACAGTTGAAAAGACACATTTTAGCTCTATTTCATATTGTTATATCTTGCTTCATACTCTAGAAAGATTAGTTGGATGGGTGTTTAAAATAGGTAGAATTTATATGCAACACAGATGTGTTGATTTACTACTGTGTTCCTCCTTTCATTCAGCCAGTTCACTCACTTGGCACTTTTTCAGAGTAATCAAAATGTTATAGTGTTCCTGATTTAATTCTGTACCCACTTAAAATGCACCTTTACATCCTTCAATTCCAGTTATCCTCTCCTCTATCACAAGTTCCAGTAATTGATAATTGGCTTGTCTCAAATATTATAGAGTTTAAATCTTTTTGCTTTGATCCTATTTGATTGTGTTAAGGCATCCCTTTTTAAGAACTTAGGAAATGTTACACTGGGTCAGACTCATGTCTGCCTAGTATTCTATAGACAGTAGCAGCGACACTAAGGAATGATTTGTGGTAGCATGGTTACCTTCCATGATATCGCTTCAGAAATTTAGAACTTCTTTCAAATCTTGCTATGTACCTAAAATATAGAAAAATTCTCAATTATTATTCAGTACCTTGAATGATAAAATTAATGTTTATGATTGAATGTTTTGTTTAGTATCATTGAATCTATTATTATTTTCACTCTGTACCTCTTGAGACAACAAACCTATACAATAATAATGATAACTAGAATTTGCATAGAGATCTAATGTTTGCAAAGTGATTTACATATGTTATCTCATTTAATCTTCACAATGGTCCTGAGAGGTAGGTGCTATTATTATCCCATTTTTCAGATGAGGAAACTGAGGCACAGAAAAGTTAAGTTACTTGCCCAAGGTCATGTAGTTGGTAAATGCCTAAGGCAGGATTCAGACCCAGATTTTCCTAACTCCTAGTACAACACCATATTTACTGTACTGCCTTGCTGCTTAATGTGTTAATATAGTACTTTGTGTTTGTTCTGTTATCTCTTTTATAAGTGCTCTACAAATATCTTATTTTCCTTTTACAACAACTCTGGGAGACAGGTGCTATTATTATTCCCACTTTACAGATGAAACTGAGGCAGACAAAGGTTAGCCTATAATTACATAGCCAGTGTCTGAGACAGGATTTAAACTCATTTTCCTAACTCCCAAGTCCAGCACTCTATCCCTAATCCACTCAGCTACTCTTGTGATCCTCAGAGGGTACCTCCTAATCATAATATTCTCTAATTTGATAGACAAATCCTTATTGTGATTTTATAAGCTTTGGCCTTATATAACTTCCTGACCTTTTCAGAATTTTCTTCTTGGTCTTTTATTCTATTTACAAAAATATTTTTATTCTTCCAGCATTACACAGTAACCAGTCTCTTACAAACAGATGCATAGTCTAATGTGGGATATCTCCAAAATCTTAACACTAAGACTCTGGGGACACCCTGTATCTCTTCCATTCCTGGGAGAAGGTTGTTAGCAACTTGAGTATATCACATTGTTGTGCCTGTTATGTCTTTGAGAATGCTTCTTTATCTCTCTTTTGCTTCTTCCTTCTTAATAATGGGGAAAAATTCTTCCTTTCATTTGTTCAGTGAAGCTTCCTGTTCGGATCACTGGAAATCTTTACTTGCCATTGTTAAGTTTATGACTTACGTCCCCTTCTAATTCTTTTTAAAGTCTATTTTATTGTTCTTTATTTTAAGTATCTTCCAAGAGTTTATATACTTAGAAGTGGTAAGGAAATAATTGGCTATTTGTAAATGTAATTATGTATGTGGGTCTTTAAAATTATATAATAGTAAAAAGTATTATCAAAAGTGACACTATAAAACCAATATAACTTCATTGTATTATGCCGGGGATAAAATGTTCAAAAACAGAGGTAGAAAGAGAAGTGATTTTATTGTGTGGATTACCTTAATGGAAAGAAGAAACATGAGGAGTTTGGGAAATAGATTGTAAACCTGGCAGGTAGATATAGTATAGTAGGTAGGCATTATATAGTACAAATGAGAGGTTTCAATTATATGCACATCTACTGGACCCCTCCCTTTGCCAATGGCAGAGAAAGTAATAATTTCCTACCTTGTCTTTCAGCTTTAGGGATGTAACATTGCAGCATTCTAGCTACCTCTCAATTACTTTTCTCACAAATTATGTAACCAGCCTTTCTCCTTTTCTGATCATAGATTTCCTGGATTTTATTTCCTACTCCATTTCTTGCATACACATAGGTTATTGGGGAGAAAATGGCAGCCTACTTGTGTTAACATGTGCTGCTCCATTGCCTAGGGCATTTTTCACAAATGCAGTCTAGCCCACTCTCTTCCTCCTTTTCAATTCTGGGCCTAGTTTGCTGACCACCTGCTGTGCCTCTCTCAGCTATATGTATTGATATACAGATTTAATAGACTTGCCTTCCAACTATATGCTGTAGCCTAGGCAATAGACATTTTCCATCCATCTGTTTTTTACCCCCTATGGATTGTTAATCTAATCTTTTTTTTTTTAAATAATCATGGGTGTCATTGAGGAAGCACCATAATATTTTTAGGCTTGATATAATTAGCTCAATTCTATCTGCAAATAGCAGACCTTATTATCTATAAGAATCCCATGTCCATTTGGACCCTGTACAGGCTATATAGTACTGTATGGAAATGGTGAAGAACTTTGGTGACCATACATATCCCTGGTTTTTTGTTTTTTGTTTTTTTGCCTCAGTTGAGGTTAATAATCAGATTATTCAACAGAGTTATTTATCACTGTGGTTGCATTTATCCAGGAATCTTGTATGATCTTAACATGCATGAATTACTCCTTGTTTGAAGAGAGCCTTTGAGGCTGCCTTTGCCCTACCGAGTCAAATGCTTTTTGTAATTAATAGAAAAACACAGTGAGATCTTGTGTTCTCTGTGCCTTTCAGTCAATTATGTGACTATAAAAACAGAGTTAACTGTAGAAAATTGTTTGTGAAAGCCTGCCTGTTTCTATCTCATATTTTCGCCAAGCATATCCTCCATGCATGTATAGATCATTCTTATAATAATTTTATAAAGATCAGAAAGCAGACTTATGAGTTGGTATTTATCGGTGCCCTCTTTTTTCAGTATTAGTGCCATCCATGAATTTTTCTTCTTCTTTTGATCTTCCCTTCCTTGAGATACCTTTAAAATAATCCCTCAATGCTTTGTGTCTTCTCTAGTATGAATTTCCTCAGTGTGTACTTGGTCTGGTCCAGCTGCTCTTCTACTTTCTCAATCAGCACATCAGGAGCCAGATATTCACGTCCAAAATGATGCTGTTGCCGATGTTGAAAATAGATCATTATGGAAACACTGAGAAATTTGTTCTCTTTTTACTTCTCTTTGTTGTCCTGCTTTCATTTTCATCTTTGAATGCTCCACTGCTGATGTCAATTCCTTGGGCTTCATACCAAGTTTTCTACAGATCTGTTTTTACTTTCACTGATTTTTGGTGTTTTATGAAGCAATGTAGCTCATAATCTTTTGCCGTCCTTCTATGTTTGTCTTCTAAACTGGTGTTTTCCTTGGCTATGTATATCCGCTAAGTGTGAAGTTCCAACCTTTTTGTCCAAGGTGGTTTCTGGATATTTTGGCCTCCTTGTTGTGTTGATCAATTAACATTGGGAAATTTTTGAAGAAAAAAATGATCATGAATGTCAGTATCTCTTTCATCCTCCATTTTTAGCATCCGTGCCTTTTTTGAATGTGTCAGGTCAAAGTTTTTGCAGGAAGCTTTAGGGACAGCTGGCTAATACAGTGGATAGAGTTCAGGGCAACTCTTCTCCCTGGGTTCCAATCTGGCCACAAACACTTACTAGCTGTGTGATCCTGGGCAAGTCATTTAATCCTGTTTACCTCAGTGTCCTCATCTGTAAAAAGGGCTGGAGAAGGAAATGGCAAACTACTCCAGTATCTTTGCCAAGAAAACCCAAAATGGGGTCACAAAGAGCTGGATATGACTGAACAGGTAGCACTTCCCCCCCCTCATCTTTATCCTTCCTTCTAATTTGATTTTTACTAGAATATAAACTCCTCAAGTACAGGGCACAGGAAATGTTTTTGTTTTGTCTTTTCTATTCCCATAACATTACACTGTGCCTTACACATTAAATTTAAAGATATTTAAGACATTAAATAAGATGTTTATTGAATTGAAATAAATTAATATTGATTTCAAAATTTGTTCTAAGTAATTAATCATGTGACTTCACGGAGACAACTGATTCTGAAATGACTCCCATATCAATATTCAGTTACTCTATGTCTGTAAAAACAAAATTGTCATTTTTTATTTGCGTATATTTAATGTTCACCATGCCTGATGCTTTCTGGCTATTTTCCAAAAATGTATATTATGAATATGTAGGCATAAGTTTGTAAGGAGAAATAATAATAATGATATTAACAGAGGAGAGACAATAATGATAGTTGATATTTATTTAGTCTTTTAAAGCATTATGAAGAGCTTTATATCTATTTTCTCATTCAATCCTCACATCAACTTTCCAGTGAAAGTACTTCCCTCCACCCCTTTTTGTCTAGGCCTCTTATTTGATTGGAGTATGGGATTCTCAGTGAAGAAATTCCTTCCAATAAGCAAATTACCTATAACTTATAATTTTAGAGTGTTGCCTGGGACGCTGAATGGTTAAGTGGCTTTCTTTTGGCCAGACAATAGAGGCTTTGAACCCAGATTGTTGAGGGCTTCAAATGATAAATCAAGATATTTATGTTTTATCCTAAAGGTAAGAAGGCATCACTAAAGGTTTTTGAGTGTGGAAGTGAAATGGTCAGACATGTACCTTAAGACAATTATATTGGCAGCTAAATGAAGGACTGTTCGTGAAGAAAATACTAGAGGCAGGGGCACTTTTTAAAAAGCTATTGAAATAGTCCAGGCAAGAGGGTGAGGGTCTGAGC
Organism: Phascolarctos cinereus; assembly: GCF_003287225.1. Classification (NCBI taxonomy): domain Eukaryota; kingdom Metazoa; phylum Chordata; class Mammalia; order Diprotodontia; family Phascolarctidae; genus Phascolarctos; species Phascolarctos cinereus. The sequence goes on along the minus strand of NW_027555847.1, from coordinate 567,318,361 downwards.
TAGGCCTGTGGCTGTGTGCATGAAGAAAAGGGCAAGAATGCAAGAAATGTTGTGGGGGTAGAATTAACAGGACTTGGCAACTAATCAGATATGGAGAGGGGAGGGATGAGGAGTGAGGACTCCAAGGTCTTACTCCATTCTGTGTTGCTTGATTGATTGATGACTTTAGGCTTATGACTGAGTTTTGTTGAGATTCAGTTTCTCTATCTATAAAATCTGATGAATAATACCTGTTTTTTATTCAGGGACAACAAATAAGAGAGCAAGATAGTTTTGGCATTTGGTTCTCTTAGGATGGGAGATACTAAAGGACATTCAGAAATGGCGTTTACTAATAAATCCATGCGACAGGAAGAGATGTGGACTGGTTTCATTTACCAGGAATTTGTGTTTGCTATTCCTAAAAGTCAGAGGGGAGATTCACTCTTTGGTGTTTGAAGGACCAGGGAGGTCAGTCAGTGAATGAGTGGCATTTCTCATAGCATTTTATCACCAATATATTCATTTGATAGCTGTGGGTTAGGAATTGTCTCTTTACCTGGTACAGTAAAGTAAGGGCACCTTTTTTTTTTTGTACCCTTGAAGCCCTGTCTTGTTGTTGTCCACAAAATAAATGGAAACCAAGCCACACAGTGAACTCTCAGACTCTGACCATCTCTGCCTGTTGACTGAAGAGCAACGAGAAGTTTAGCAGTTTGTTGTGTCTTACAGACATCTTTTGCCTTTAAAAAAATCTGTTTATGGTGGGGGAAGACGTGCCTGAAAAAACACTTGTACATAAAACAGCTGTTAAGCGAATCTCCACACACTGAGATCAAGAGAACGTGAAGAAATATGTACTTCCAAGGACCCCTCTGCCAACTTGGAGCCTCCTTCAGAAAATAAATACAGCCACGCTACGAGTTTCTGGTAACTTAGTTACTGAAAAATAAATTGAGCCACTTAGACCCTTGAACTTTGATTTTAAAAAAAAAGAGGCTGAATTCTATTGCAGTGATGCAAATGAAGCTGAATAAACTTTTAAAATGTGTCCTTGCTCTTCTATCAACTAGTGTACCATGGTGAATTCTGAAAATCTTCTCAGTAGAAGCTCATCTTTTCCAGTAGAGGGAGAGCAGTGCCCAGCGTGGCTGGAAATTTTAGAGTCCAAGGCAGGTGAAGGACAAGTTCATTAGCATATTGCATGTGACAAAAGGACATGATTTGATTAGTTAGTTGTTTCTCACTTTTTTTTTCCAGCGCATGATTTGCTCTGAGTGGAAAATGTATCCAGTGGTTTGGGTGTAAACAGAATTATTATTTTTCTCTCAGATATCCACAAGTGCCCACGCGCCGCAACCTTTTTCTGTCCTTATAAACATACTTCAGTTTCTTATAAGTGGCATTTGCTACTTAATTGAAACTTCTTCATGAAAGGCCATGTCCTTTTAAAATTCTTCATGATTGTACTTAAGAGAAGGTTGATTGTGTACTACAGATGTTTTTACAGTTTATTTCCAAACAGCTGCTCTTCCCTTCTTCAGTCTGTTTTTCCTTTTTTTAATCAAGTCCCTGAGGAAGCCTTTCAGCTCCCAGTCTTGGCAATTGTTTCCTCAGTAAAAGCCCTTGCATACCATACAGTGACATGCTCACAACCAGCACCTGTTACTACAGTAGGGTCTATCGATTTAGCAGGTTGCTATCCCTATGAGCTGTGAAGAAGTGTGTGTGTGTGTGTGTGTGTGTGTGTGTGTGTGTGTGTGTGTGTGTGTGATCGGTGTGTCTGTGTGTTTGTGTGTGTGTGTGTGTGTGTGTATGGGGTGTGTCAGAATCCTGCAGATTCAATCAACCTAAGGACTGTCAGCCCCTAGTGAAAAGCCTGACATAGCTAACATTTCATAAAACAGCCCACAGAAGAGATGGAAAAGCATTCATTGACAACTGGAGAAACTGTTCAGTCTGAGCACCAGACAGAAAAGTCTTACACCAGGAACCCAGTCCAGCTTCCCTTAGGAGGGAGGGAGGAAGGGGAGTCATAGTGTTATAATTTGTCTCATTTTGGATGCTTAAAGTAAAGCCTATCTGGTACTCTTGGGGATAGGCTGACTGTAGATAACTGAAATTCTCAGACAATCCCCAAACCTCATTTGAGGCAATAGCTTTCATATCCTCTTACACTAGACTTTTCCCAGAGATGTTAACAAGGAACAAGGTTGGTGAATTTGAGTTTCACCTCCTTTTGTTCTCTTTGGTTTAGGTATCAATGAGCAGTGAAATAGCTAGTTGATAGGCACCATGGGAAAGAAGCAAAAGACCTGAGTCCTCAGTTCCTGAATAGATAGATGTTGGCTCTCAGTAATATTGGAAGTCCCTTGATGGGCAGGCTCTTATATGAAGTACATGTTTACACACAGCATCCTGGTTGTATGTGAGTTTTTGTTTGAGAATCTGAACTTCAAATGTCTCTGAAATAAAGTTGCATCTCTTAAAAAAAAGTTATCAAATGTTTAGAGATGAGATACTATTAAGCCAAGAAAGGAAAAGCAATCCATAAAGGCGTGTTTGGCTAGTTATCAAATATCTTAAGACAGTTGCAACACAGTCCTTGGCTCTGATGTTGGATTTTTCCCATTCATGTACTTTTTTGACAGACGAATTGTTGCAGGCTGTGAACAATCTTTCTTCAAGAGGAATTTGTAAGGCCCCTTACTTTGAGCAGGAAACAGCAGTTCACGTGAGCAAACCAAGATGCCAGTTTGTGCAGTGTGGTGCTTGACCACCCTTTCTAAACATTGACTGTTTGGTCTTTGAGGTGATAAGGAAAGAGTGTAACAGTGTCTATATGTAATGTTGGAATAGAACACTCTAGCTTTAGTCAATACTTCAGACAAGTTTACAAATTTTAGGAATTTGTATTTCCAAACTGCTTCCAAAGGGTCATTATTTTTGTCATAGTAATAACAACCCTTCTTCCCTAGAGTCCTACAAATTCACTGCTTTTCATTTCCTTGTGGGGCAGTCTTCCCTTGTTGCTGATGAGTTGACCCAGTTCTCCGTTGGCATGAATTAAAACCACTTTGAAATTGACCAGTAGACTCATGAGAGACAAATGAAACACAACCTTCTATTTCCACTTCAAAATGTTCCTCTCTGCTCTGGAATTGTCAGCTTGGGCTCCAGGCTAATAATTAGGGTTTGTTGTCCTCATTCCTGGCCAAATGAACCTTAAGCCACTAATATACTGGGGAGGAATTGGAGCAAACTATGTTTTTAAGCATCCTATTTTTAAAAGGTATGAATACTATTTTAAACAAATCTATTAGGTATGGATGCACTTTTTTGAAGTTGTTTCTAACAATATCTGAAAGCTGGATACTGCTGGAAAACAACAGAAGGGGAAAGCTCAGCCTGAGCATGAAACTGTAAAGAATTGGATAGTTAATTCGGTGTGCTATCTCAATAGCCCTTTTTATTTGGGAATTTCCTGACCTCCACGTCTACAGTGTTTGGAGAATACATAGATGTATATGTGTGTGTACACACACATATATACATACATATACATATGGTTACATACATGCACACACACGCACACGCACACACACACACATATTTCTGGATCAATGAACTGGAAGAAAGTACTCTGCAAAATTTTGCCTAAAAGGCCATGATTTAAACTTATGTTAACAGCCAGGTGTAGAAGTAAGCAAGGTGAGGGGCAGTGAAGTGCAATGAGGGTTCTTTTTTTTTAATGAGAGAGGGAAAGATTGCTCTTAAATATTATATCTGCAATTATTCACTTGTAAATTTCTGGGATCACATTTGTTTCCATTCCTATGTATTTATATTAAATAGTATCTCCCAGATTAAGGCTTTAGTACATGAGATTACATAATGCTGTGAGTATTTAAGGAGTAGTATCTACAGTATATATTTGTGAAGGGAAAGGGGCAGATGTTTATTTATATTTACAAGAGAAAATGAAAGTAATCCTAGGGGTACTATAAAGATTGAAAAAAAGTAGACCATAGGGCAGATAGGAAAGGAAAGATTCAGTTTCATAATGTACAGTCCATAAAACAGCTGGAAAAGAGTTCCTGAATGGAAAAAAAAGTGAGTAATATTGATTTAACTAGTATACACACACACATGTGTATATATATGTATATATTGGGGTGTGTGTGTGTGTGTGTATGTGTATGTGTGTGTGTGTGTATGAGATTAGCAAATTCTCAAAGTAATTTCTACTGAGCAAGGGTTGTGGTCTTCCAAGGGGTGATTTCCAAAGAGAAATAGTCAGTCTCCTCTTCTGAAGTTCTGTGGGTGGTCATTTCCCAGATGTTGGAAAATATCTTTTTTGTCCTTTTTAACATGATCTTCCTAAGTTGGTAAATACAACAAAAAAAACAGTTGAAAGTGGGAAGGGCTAGGAGAAGATAGTCATGCTAATAAACCTTTGGTGAAACTGTTACTTATCTAGACATCTTAGAATAAATTGTTACCATAATTATTCAAGAAAAGTAATTAAAACTCCTTATTCCTTTGTCCCAGTGTCCTGACTACTGGGCAGCTATCCCTAAGAAGGGCAAAAGCAGAAAGGTTCAACATATATGCCAAAATATCCATAGCATCATTTTTGACTTAGCAAAAAACAGTAACAAACGAGTAACCATTTATTGGGGACTCATTGTGGTAGATGTATGTAATGCAATATTTATTGCTAAATAAAGAATAATTCAGAAAAACCTGAAAGAACTGCTAGAGTGAAATGAGCAGAACCTGAAGAATAATATACTTAATGATGATACAGTGTAAATGAAAAGTTTATTACAAAGAAGCCAAATTCCAAGTTATTGAAAAAACAAATAATAGTCCCAGGGAACAGATAGTAAAACAAACCTACCTCCTGTCATCAGAGAGTTGAGACAGTATTTGAGCAAAATATTTTATGCATTGTAGGAAGTGGTCAGCCTACTAATTGTTGTAGCTTAACTGTTTTATTTGATTACATAAAGGAGTCTGATTTAGGGAATCAGAAATGATTGTGCTATATTTGGGGTTACCATAAAATATTTGCAAAATACATGCACAAATACATGTATACATACATAAAATGATCTGCATAGCTTCAAAAGGCTAGTGAGGTTCCCTTTGCAGGGCTTTAATCAATCATGTGGGCAGTTAGGTGGTGTAATGGATAGAGCACCCGGGGCCTGAAATCTGGCCTTACTAGCTGTGTGACCCTAGGCAAATTACTTAACCCTGTGTAGCTGAGATGCTCACCTGTAAAATGAGCTAGAGAAGGAAATGGCAAGCCACTCCAGTATCTCTGCCAAGAAAACTTCAAATTGAGTCAACTAAACAACAAAAATCAATCATGTTTTGCAGAAGAGCACCCTGCCTTTTACACATTTGACTGTCTTCTTTGTTGAGTTTCCTCTAGTGCAATCCAATAAATATTTATTAAGCACCTTTGTGTGGGTGCTGTGCTAAGTGCTGGTAATATATTTAATTAAAAAAGAAATATGGCCCTTGGTCTCAAGGAGCTTACAATCTAACGAGGGTGGGAAGAGACAAAACAAAAAGGAGGCAAGAAAGGTAGGAGCTGGGATGGGGGGGAGAGGAGATGCCAAGAGGTACATGGCCTGAGGACATCTTGTTCCATGCAGTTGAAACCAGGCAGAGCAGCAGATGCAAGGTGGAGTGAGCCCAAAATTCCGATTTCTGCTCACTATAAGGGAAAGCCTTTGGGAGAAGTTTGGTACTCCACCTTCCTCTACTGGCTCATCTGACCTTTGACTGCTAAGCTTCAAGTCTTGGACTTTCTTTCCCTTGCTTTCTTGTTCTCTTGTTCTCAACATTGCTAATGTTGGCTAGTGTTGTTTAATATTTGTTTAATTTTTTCTCTGTTTTGTGCTTGCAAGCCGTTCTCTGGAGTCACTGCATTGCCACATGGCTAATGTCTTTTTCCAAAGCTCTCATATCTTCCCAAACGCCACAGCAGATAACCATGTAGGTATGAAACAGTGGGAGAGGAGCTTAAGTATCACCTAAGAGATTAAGAAGAACCTCACAAAAACAGGGCTTGTAGTTGCAGGCATTATCAGAGGCAGTGTGTGGTACACTGGGAAGAGAACTGAATTGAAAGTCAAGGGAATTTGGGTTCAATTCCCTGCTCTGCCTCTTACTACCTTTGTGACCTTGGACAAATAATTTAACTTTCTCTAAGTCTTCTTATCTGCAAAATAAAACGAGTTGACTAGATGACTTCTAAGGCCCATTAACAACTCTAAACTGTTGATCCTATGATCTATCAAAAGGATATAAGCCACAAATGTAGGAAAAATAAATCGTGAGTCATTCTTCCTTATATTCCTAAACAGTTCATTTCCTATTCCCACAGCAGCATTTCTTGGACCTTAAGATGTTGGCATACTCTCCACAAGATCCTCAAGGGCAAAGACAGTGTCCTTTCTCATTGTACACCCAACCTCTAGCAGATGCCTAGCATATATAATACACTTGACAAACATTTGTTGAATTTAATTGAAGTAAATGAAGTCCCAGTTTAGGAAACAGTAATGTTAGCCTTTTTAATGGTCTTCATACTTTAACATAACAGTGGCATTGTGGATAGAATGCTGGGGCTGGAATCAGGAAGAGTAATCTTTCTCAATTCACATCTGGCTTCAGACACTTATTAGCTGTATGACTCTGGGCAAGTCACTTAACGCTGTTTGTCTCAGTTTCCTCCTCTGTAAAATGAGCTGGAGAAGAAAAAGGTAAACCACTCCAGTATCTTTGCCAAGAAAACTCCTAATGGTGTCACGAAGAGTTGGGTAGCACTGAAATGACAGAACAACAACAAATCATGAACTGGCAGCAAAGTAGGCAGTCATTATCCGGGAATGGCTAGACAAACTGCAGTACATGAACAGAGTGAAATATTATTGTACCCTAAGAGAATACATATAAAATGAACTCAGATAATGGAAGAAGACTTCTGTGAGCTGATATGGAATGAATAAGCAGAGCTGTTGCTGTTGTTCAGTCATGTCTGACTCTACTTGACCCCATTTGGGGTTTTCTTGGCAGAGATACTATAGTGGTTTTCCTTTTCCTTCTCCAGCTCATTTTACAGATGAGGAAACTGAGGCAAAGAGGGTTAAGTGACTTGCCCAAGGTCACACAGCTAGTAAGTGTCTGAGACCAGATGTGAATTGAGGAAGATGAGTCTTCCTGACTCCAGGCCAGGCGCTCTATCCATTGTGCTACCTAGCTGCCCCAAACAGAGCTAGGAAAGCAAGGTACAATGGGAACAACAATGCAAACCAAAAGAACAATAAAATAAAATGGAATGCTATATAATTATAATGACCAGGGCTAGCCCTAGAGAGGAGAAAGTGCTCCTTTTTTTATTGGAGAGTTAGGGGATTAAAGGTGCCTAATTTTTCATATGCTGTTAGTTGCAATTAATGTGTCCATTGTTTTTGCTGAGCTTTTTTTTAAAAAATCTTTGTTTCATGGGAAGGATTGCTCTATGTGTGTGTAAATAAATGTAACAAAAATAAAATGCACCAATAAAGCTTAAATTAAAAATATGGCTAACAATAATGTTGCTAATATTCTACCATATTATGAATATTTGACATTTTCTAATTAAAATGTTGGAGGGATCTTCAGGTCAGAAAAGGAGAGAGAGAGCGGCTTATTATAGATGGCATGAAGACTTTTTACTTCAGAATCTTGTTAGTATTTTTGTGTAGACTATAGTTCTTTTGATATATTCTGATCATTTTAATTAGGTAATTTTATGAATTCCAGGTGAAATTTCTCATTGTTGTGAAAGTTGGTCATGGAATTGATTTGGAAAGAAAAATGGGATGGATGGCATTCAAGAAATTGTGCAGAACTTTCAATGACTGCAAATTCCTCCTGCCACAAAAGTCCATCTTTTAAACACCAAATATTCTCCCACTGATGCTAAGTGATTCAAAAGTCATAGAAAACCATGGTCTCAGAACAATTAAGACACAGATGATCCAAAGAGCAATGGATGGTGGGAGTAAATAGGCTGCAGTATATTACTAAAAGATGTTTGCTTAGAAATAGTATAAAAGAATTAGCAAATACATATATAACTGGAAAAGGAAGTGGGCAACCAGTTCACAGACATAGAGATCTTCTGACTGAACAAATTAGAATTGAAATTTCTTAGCAATTTATAGTCTTAGAAAGTTGCATATAGCACTGAAAAGTAGTGACATCTTCAGTGTCACACAGCAAGTACTTGTTGAGATGAGATGCAAAATTAATAGAATCATAATAAGGTTTGTAGTACATTGGGTATATCTTCTATGAAGGACTGCTAGGACATGAACAAGAATAACACAAGAGGATGTGTGGAGTTGAAATATGGAGCAATTAAACAGTGTTCTTAGGGATGAGATCACATATTCAATGAAGTAACAGTCTGCCAATAAACTTTTATAAAGCACGTACTGTATGTCAGGCACTGTGCTAACCACCAGGGGATAAAAAAGAAAGGGAACTGAGGAGCTTGCAATCTAATGGGAGAAATGTGTACAAATGAGCTGTATACAGGGTAAAATAGGAAATAATTAACAGAGGGAAGGCACTAGAATTAGCAGTGATAAGGAAAGGCTTTCAGTAGAAGGTAGGATTTTAGTTGGGACTTAAAGGAAGTCAGGAAAACACCAAGGCAGAGATGAGGAGGGAGAATATTCCAGGCAGCAGAACAGCCAGTGAAGATGCTTAGCATAGGGAGATGGAGCATCTTCTTGGAGAAACATCAAGGAGACCAGTGTCACTAGATCTAAGAACATGTGGGGGGGGCTATAAAGTATAAAAAGGCTGGAAAGGAGTATGGTAGAGGGTGGGTTATGATAAGCATGAGTATCACTTCCAAGTCTCTGTAGGTTCTATTGAATGACTTAATTGTGATGGGCTCTAGAGTTGGAGGTGTTTGTGGAACAAATGAAGCTTTCCCCCTGCCTTTTTCTTTTATTTTTTCTCTTATTCTTAAGAGAATTACTTGAACAAGCATTTATTATTATTTATTTAGAATATATATATTGTCAATAACAAACATTTAGACTTTATTTTCATTAGATCAAGAATATTTTATAGTCCTATTAGTAGCTTATTTAAGTTGAAAGGTTGTTTTCTCTAAAGCTGTGTTTATGGTATTAAAAAGAAGTGTAAGATTAACAAAATTGGACAAATAATTCAAGCAAAAAATCTCTGACAATGTGCTTTTGCCTTAATTTCAGGTATCCAAATTATTTTGTATCTTTTCCTCAGTTTTCCACTAAACCATGCAGTTGCAACTTTAGAATCATAGACAATGTCATATAGAGTATTTTTCCCTAGGTTTTGAAACTCTGTTGGCCAATAGCAAGTATCAGATTTTGGTTCTAACATTATCCTGTAATAACCCATTGTTGATGAAGAGGGCTTCTTTTGTTGTCAGAGAGTATAAATATGCTTACAAAATACAAAAAATTAAAATATGGTTCAATACAGGCTAACAAATCCATAAAGTAGAATATTTGGGAAAGCAATTGGAAACTTTGCAGTAACTACAACAAATATACATCGTCATAATCTTTCTAGAGATGACACACTGGAAATTTCAGGTGGTTGCTTGTTTTTAAATGTATGCTCTATTTAATGTGTCCCTAAATTTTCAGACTAGAAAATAAATCTAGTGTAGGCAGCCCCCACACTCTTCTCCATACAAAACATATGCTGTTACAAATCCAAAATGCAGCACTCTGAGGCAACTGTGTGCATGGTTACTTCACTTTTCTCTCGGCATATAATAAGCTGGGAAGCTAATTTTCTGAGTAATGGATATATTTTAATCCTTAGGGCCTAAGTTTTCAGTGAATGAAAAAGGTTAAATTAAGTTTACCAGTGGACTTTGGCAATTCAGGGTTTATAAATTATATGAAGGTAAAATTGTGTTTTTAGATGAGAAGCAGAATGTGTGCTTAGAGGTAGTTACTGGCCAAGGATGGGGAACCTGCAGCGTTGAGCCACAGGTGGCCTTCTAGATCCTTAAGTGCAGCCTTTGGACTGAGTCCAAGTTTTACAGAACAAATCCTTTTGTTAAGGGGATTTCTTCTGTGAAGTTTGGATTCAGTCAAAGGACTGCACTTGAGGACCACCTGTGGCCTCAAAGCTGCAGGTTCCCCAATCCTGCCACCTGGCAGAGGGAGGCATTTTGTCACTCCAATGTTACCATTAGGTCTTGTTCGCAAGTACATGTGGGAGTTCTTTTTCTCCAAGGCTTTGGAGAAACTCCACCATGAAAGACTTCATACTCTAGCAATTCTTCCTCTACCAGGAGGTTGTTTGGACATCTTGTATCTGGATTTTATTAGCAATAAAAAGATTGAAGCAAACTTCTGGAAGCTTCATTGTCATTTGAAAATTATTTTAGATTCTACCTAGTCTTTTAGCTAAGCCGGGATATTCATCTGTACATGTGTTTTAACTTATATGATTTCTTTTGACTTATTCTGTCACAATGCTCTTGAGAAACATAGTTAAGAAGAGCATATTGATCTGTTTATTCTCCTCCTTCTGAGATAGGATTATTTCTTCTAATTGTTTTACAATCCGGCTTCTCTTTCTACCACTCTATTGAAAGTTATTTCCAATGGCCTTCTTACTGTCAAATGCATTTAATGTTTTTCTGTCTTTCTTGATACCTCTTAAACATTTAACGATGTGGGCCACTCTGTTCTTAATATTCCTTTCCTTCCTTGGTTTCTATGACAAAAATTCTTGTTCCCTTTGTACTTCCTCAAATGTTTCTTCTTTGTTTCTTTTCCTAACTCCTCTTCTGAGGTGGATATTGTCCAAGTTTCTGTCCATATTCTTGTCCCATCTCTTCTCTTCTCCTAGTTTTGCATAGTTTTTATCTTTGCTGTAATATGGCAATGGTCTGACAGAGAACTGATTTATGAATAATTCCCATTTCCATAACGAGGCCATTTCCTACATATTAAAAATATTCAATATAATTCACTGATGTTATTCAATGTTCATCATTTCTGGTACCTTCTGATTCTTTTATCAAAAAAAGTATTTATGTTATATAAACATGAATCTTCTGCTTGGTCTGTAAGTCTTCAGCTTCCCTTGTTCATTATTCTTGATCCATATTTCCAAGCATATTTCCTCTCATCCTCACCTATTCCCATCTTTACATTGACATAACCAAGTATCAAAGTATATGTTGATTTAATTTGCAGGGTCATACTGAATCCTTTGTTCTCTTTCTCTAGCTCTTCATCATCTGCATTAGATGTTGGTGCATAACCTGGAATTGTTTTTATGGTACTCATCTTTCAAATATTTTTTCATGAGCAACACAGTGTGAAATGATCTAATGGCCCATGGAATAATGTTTCTTTTTGTATTTGGACACATGATAAAACGGACTCCACTAAATCCTTTTTTTTTCCTCTCTGAGGAGAATCTGTAAGCCATCCTTCCATTTTGCTGCAACTTCCTTTTTACTACTGTCCTTGTTTATCATGATATTGCTAAGACTGATGATTCCATTTCTCCAGTAGTTTGTCCACTTGTTGGTTATTGGACAAGGATAAATACCCTCATTTAGAGTTCCAAGTTAAACTTTATAATCTAAAAATTGTCATATTTTTTAGAACTCTCTGCCTCCCTTTCTGGCACTTTTCTATGATCACTACAGAAGCATATGGGGGCCTCATAGAACTGAGGCCCCCTCAAAAATGGTATTTTTCTATGTTTCTTGGGTTGCCGTGGCCAAAGAATGCATCACCAAGTGGCAAACTTATTGGTAATGAACCTTGCTACATGTGCTTGGCTAAGCTGGACCTCAGAAAGCAGATTCAGTCTGTTGCCAGGACTATTTTTAAGGCTGTTCCAAAATATTTTGACTGTTCTAAAATCCAAGGGTAGAACATACCCTTGGCGTGGTCTTTGAGAACTCAGGATCACCTCCATGCCATGATGAGTGAGACTTTGTGTCAGAAGGAAGATAATAGAAACATCGAATTTTAGAGCTGGAAGGGACCTTAGAGAACAACAGTGTAGCCAACGACGGTTATCAATCCTCTGGTTGAAGAACTATCATGGAACTAAATCTGATCTCACCTCCTGTTTTACAGATGAGGAACCTAATCAGATGGGTTAAGTGACTTGCCCAAAGTCTTACAACTAATTAATACCAGGATCATACTAGATTTAGGTTCCTTTCCAAATGTAGGGTTTAAGAAAAAAAAAAGGATCCTGTGGATGTCTTCAGTACCTTACTAGAAAACAATAATGAAGAGACAAACTCAAGTTTCACATCCTTCTGTGTTATGGTAGCCTACTTTTTTCCATATCCTAAGTGGATTGAGAATGCATGATGAGAAAATTTGGGAAGCAGAAGCAAAAATGAAGGTTCTTCAAGGATGGAATCATCTCAGGGTAACTGAATAAGGGTTTTTATATTTAGGAAAAAGAAAATGCTAGTTCAGAAACTATTTAACCTGGGAATGGAATGAAGTCTAACAGAGACTGAACAATATGTTAAGCTAAGTTAAACCACACTATTAGTGAGATATTATGCACTGGTAAACTAGTGTGTGCATGTGTGTGCTTGTGTATGTAATTAGATCATAGATTTAGAGAATCGGATCATAGATTTAGAGTTGGAAGGGATATTGAACAACATTTAGACTAATATGGTCATTTTACAGATAAAGAAACTGAGTCCCAGATGGGTTAGATCACACAGCATTTTCCACTATCTCAGGCTGCTTTTCTGGACAACAGATTTTGATAGAAAGAAGAAATGAAAGATCATGAAAGCACTGAGTTCTGAAGGAGTTGTGAGGAGGAGATACTAATTGTTTTGTTTTGTTTTTTACAAAAGAGTAAAGAAGAGTGAAACTATACATGCTGAAGAAAGACCACAATTTTGCCTAGGGTCAGTCCTGGCTATGCAAATTAAATTGCTACAGCAGTTCATCAAATACATAAATTCAAACTCTGTTGCTTTTATTCAAAGTGAAATTGGCTTATATATCTCATTTTAACATAGTTCTAATTTATAATCTGAAGGCACAAAGTAGTCAACTGAGTACTTTTAAATGAAGCTATAATCTAATTCAGTTTTGGAATTCTTGCTAATATAGATTACAACCCATTCATGCCTTCCCACTCCTGCAGCTCTTGTCTACGTTCTCTTAAAAAATTCACCATCACAGGTCCATCCTATGCGCTGAAAGCCACCCTCACTTTCTCCTGACTTTATGAGGATACCCCTGGAGCACTCTGGCCATCCATCTGTCATCCTTTGCTCTTACCATCTTCTCTTTCTGTCATTCAGATCTTTGATGATATCCTTTACTCCTGTTCTCCTTTAGACTCCCTCTTTGGTTATATGTTGCAGGGTATTCACACCTACCATCCACCTTTTTGTTGCCACCTGTCTAATGCTCATCTTGCGATCTTTTAAAGGCAATGGTGGTCTAGGTCTTGCTGCCAGGCAATACTGTTAAAGATGGAAAATAAATATTGGAAAAGATGAGCCTTTGCTATTATGAGAAGCTTGGGGTGAGCAAAAGTGTTTCGCAGTTACTCAAAAATAATTCAGTCTGTCCTCCTCCTTTTCAACTCTGGACTCTATTGATTGTCCATCTGTATCATTTGTACCAGATGTACATTGTTGGGGAAGGACTAAAAGATGTCCATTTCAGATAGGTGTTGAAATCTGGGCAATAATCATTCTTCATCCATTCAGTCTTTCCTGTGTGGATGGACAGGCCAGATTCCTTTGAATAATTTCATATTTATTCTAGGAGGCTCTGCAGTGTCTTGGTGCATGATGCAATCATACCCAAACAGAAGCATTTGGAGAACCTCACCGGTCCTCAACCTGTACGTTGAACTGGACCTCCTCCATCGCAGTGGTGAATACTTCTGGCAAATCAACATCTCTCTGTTTTATGTACTATCACTACTCTGAAATAATTTAAGCATTTCTTTTTCATATCACACAGAATATCAGATTGGGAAATGAACTATATATGGATTAAGATTGGACATTGGCTTGAAGTTTAGATTGTGCTATATTCAGCCCTGGCCCGGTTCCAAAGAAACTTCTCCTGGGACCAGTGGTGACTTTAAGATCCAATATTTCATAGATTTTGTGTCTAGAAACCAATGTAATGTATAACATCAGAAAACTAGGAATGCATGGTTTAATAGCGTGCAGTAATCAGCCCTCTTCCTGGCAGGCTTTGAGAAATTGGATCATCTCATTGCATCATTTTGATTATTACTATATTGACCTTACTCTGTCATATACTGTTTTAATTGGTCAATATCTTAAATGCTGCATGAATCCATACAGTTACTCGTACTTTCCAACATAAAGCATGTGAACTTTCAGCTCTTCTGGCTTCTGAGGACTTGGATGCCAAAATTTGGCTAGAATTCTGTAAGAGGCAGAAGGGAGAGAATGGCTCATTCCACTCAGTAAGCTTTAAACACTTTAAAGCCTGATTGTCAGCATAATTCATTAAAAATCACTTCACTTAATGTTTGATTATACATCATATGGAATATCTGTTTTGTGAGTTATCCATGTGGACTCAATTCCTCCCCTGCCATCTTTTTGCTACTCATCTAGGTCCCCATACCACCTACAGGACATAATAAGTTCCAGGCATACAAAGGGTGGTTGTGTATGTGTTTGACTATATTCTAAAGCCAAATAGAGTATTATTTTAATATTACTAAGATTATTAAATATTAATTTAATAGTCAAATATTAATTTTATTTTATTTTTAAACTGCTATTGATACTTTCTTTTCTATGCCAGTCATTTTATGATACTCCTCTTCCTTACCTTTGAAGGACACTTATGACAAAATAAAAAACAACCAACATAGTGACTACATCTGATAGCATGTGCATTGCTTCACAATCACAGTGCCCTATTCCTCTGTTGAGATGAGGGAGGTGTGTTTTATCATCTGTTCTCTGACCTAAGGCTGCTCATTATAACTTATCAGAGGTTGGTTGCCTTTTCATGTTGTTTTCATTTAAATTTTTGTATAATGTTCTCCGGGTCCCTACTTCTTTCACTCTTCATCTGATCATATAAATCTTCCCAAGCTTCTCTGCATTTGTTCATGTGTAATTTCTTTGTGAAAAATAATTTCATGCTACATCTATAAACCATATGTTGTTTCATAATTTCATAATTGCTAACTGATGGGAACCCACTTTGTTTCTAGATTTTTTTCTACCACAAAAAGCATCGATGTGAAATAGTTTGGTATTTATGGAAACTTCTTTCTGTCTTTGATCTCCTTGGGGTTTATGTCTAATAGTGGGATGGCTGTATAGAGGGATATTAACAATTTAGATCATGTCCTTTTCTCAAATAATCCCAAATTATTTCCCGCTATGTTTGGAATTCCACACATCATGTGGATAGGTTATTATTTTTGCAGAACTTCTAACTTTAACTGTTTCTACTTTTTATCAACCTTGCCACTTTTATGGGTATGAGATAAAACTTTAGAGTTTTTAAATTTACATTTCTCTTAATATTAATGATTTTAAGTATATGGTAAACCTCACTAATTTAGACTTTTATTTATTCCTAAATGAATGAAAAGTCTGAGTTATGTACATAACACTTTTTAAGGCACTATAATGTTATTACTTTCAAGTACATATTGCCCTCCAGGAAATTCATATTCTAGTATTCACCATGGCATAGAAATGGTTCTCTATTCTTTAAGGCTATACCATTGCAGCCCAACCTCTTACAAGTCCTATGAAGTTGTAAAGGCTTCAAGGATGGGTCCCATAAAGGATGATTATCCAAGGACTAACCTAGCTAAGTTCAGAGGGGGCTATCATAAGATGGGATTTTTTTTGGTAGAGGAATTGGAAATGACTACTCAAAAAGTCCTACCAACTAAGACGTAGTGGAATTGTAGTTGACTTTAGTGGAGGGAATTTTTATACTCACCAAACTGCAGGTATTTTGAAGTGTTTTGAGAGCTAAAGTATATATTGTAACTGTAACTACTCTAGCTATGTATTGTCTATTAGAGGTCTTTCTTTAATGAAGTGATACGAATGACTTGTCATTTATGGCTGACATTTGTAGAAAACTTTGTGATTGATGAAACAGTTTCCTCATGACTCTGTATTCTACAAGTATTCATATGATCCCCATTTTACAGATAAGGAAACTGAAGATCAGAGACATTTGTAGCTTGTACGAGGTCACACAGTAGCAGCACTGGGACTCAAAAAAAGTCTTCAGAGTCCAAGTCCTGTGCTCTTTCCATTGTGGTAGCCAGCCTTGCTATCATATGAAAGCACCAGCCTAAGCCTCATGGCTTTTGTTCATCACATAGTAGCATTGCTTATATGTACATGGAAATATCTAAAGTGTTCAAAGCAGTTTGTACTTTTAAATACAACAATATGCAATATACAGGAGTCCTATTATAGTCTCCACACCTCCTCTGATTAATCATGTGTTTCAGAATCTCTTATCCCCACTGTCTGTGCAGAAGATAATCCCAAATCCTGCCTAAGTGATCAATTCTGAATTAGTTCTCATGAGTTCACAAACTTTTCTTCTGTGATACTGAGTTTGCCAGTTGCTTTCTATGCTCTACCTCTGCATATCTGTTCTCTGTTAAAGCTGACTATTATTTTTGTGAATGAATGTGCACATGCTTTAATATCATGATGCCCACACTTACATTGTGCTTCTTTCTCTCTGACCCTTAGACTAAATGCCCAAAGTGGCAGATTTCTGTTACTCTGTTAATTTTCAGATTCTCAGTCTACAGAATAGATTCTCCATCCTTTCTAACTCAGAGTAATATAATAATAATAGCGAAAATAATAATAGAATGTATGTAGTGCCTATTATGTACCAGATACTGTGCTAAGTACTTTATAATTATTATCTCATTTGATCCTTACAACAATCCTGTGAGGTAGGTGCTATTATTATCCCCATTTTGTAGCAAAGGCAACTGAGACAAATAGAGGTTAAGTAATTTGCTTAAAGTTATAAACCAACCAGTAAGTGTCTGAGGCTGGATTTGAACTCAGGTCTTCCTGACACCAGGCCTACCACTCTATCCACTGTTCACCTAGACAAATGAGATGACAAATATGTAAGTTCTTTTAACTTTTAAGGCAAGGCATATTACTTAAAGAAGTAATTCTCCACCAACCCCTCCACCCACAAGTAGTGGGTTAGATAAGTGGAATTTCAGTAGAGGAGGACCCATGGAGAATTTGATGGATGAGGTCATCTTCCATTGGCATGTCTAACAATCCATCCACACCTTTTCATCCTGTGCTGTTCTCCGTGAGATTTCAGCAGAGGGGGACCTGAGAGGTTATCTGGTTCATTACCCTCATTTTACAGTTGAGGACACTGAGTCTCAAAGGAGTAAAGTGACCTACATAAGCTCACATGTGTAGTAAGTGGCAGACATAGGTCTGGATGCCAGATCCAGTGTTCTTAACACAGTATCACTTGTGTACAATAACAAGTACCATTACCTCCTCGTAATTTTTTCTCCCAGGTGACGTTTTTAGCATAACCAATGATTCTTCTCTTGTTGCTTCATTCTACTATACATACTTTGAAGAGTATTGTTTATTACCTGGCAGGCCTCTACTAGATGTCCTTCAAGGTTTCCGGGGTACATCGCTTAAAATCCACAGAATTCTCACAGAGTATCTAACTTCATACCAGAGTAAAGGGTTTGATCTCTCTTCTTCCTGCACGTAGGTGTCCCACAGAATCTCTACCAACATTTCCAACTTGATACTGCCCCCGTCTTAATTGCCCTCCCCATGCCCTTTGTATACCAGAAGCCGGGTAAATCTCAGGTTTGAGCTCTATTTTTATTCTGTTCTTATTCATAAACTCAGGGAGTTCTATTACATCTCTTCTTGGCCAACTGGAAGAAATGATTCTTTTAATGATGTTGTTATTTTGTTTTATTTGCTTTAATTTAATTTTAATTTTAATTTTTAAAAATTTTACTTCCACAACTCAGTCCAGGGAGAACTATATATACCAGGAGTAACTTTGTTTTGAAAACTTTCCTGCAAGAGTTGACAATCAGCTTCAGTATATTCAGATAGGATATATACAGAAAAATTATTTTGATGAATCTGTATGCACAATAGCAAGGATGCTGCTGTTGCTGCCACCATTAGTAGATAATGTTCTTTGAAGTTTTTTTCTCAGTGGTCATTAATTTGTGCTGATGCAACAATAAACAGGAATTTGTTAATGCCTACCATGTGCCAGGCATTGTAGTAAGTGCTAGGGATGCAAAGAAAGGCAAAAGACAGCCCCTGGTCTAAAGGAGCTCGTATTAGATCACAGTCTAATGGAGGAAACAATATGTAAACTACTATGTACAAATAAAATATGTATAAGGATAAAATCAGAAATAATTTCAGAAGGAATCCATTATCATTAAGGGGGATCAGGAAAAGCTTCTTGGTGAAGGTGAGATTTTGGCTGAGACTTAAAGGAAGCCAGGAAGCCGAGATAAAGAGGGAGAGAATTCTGGGTGCACAGTGTCTTGTGTGAGGAACAAGTCAAGTCAACAAGCATTTATTAAGCACCTACTATTTTTCAGGCACTGTGCTAAGTGTTGACCGATGTCACTGTATCTCATACTATGTCGAAGGAAGTGAGTGTAAGAAAAATAAAAAGGCAAGAATGTGCCAGTTTCTGAATAGTTCAAAAAGCCAAATAGAAGATTTTATCTTTGCTCCTGCAGGTGATAGGGAACCACTGGAATTTACTGAATGAGGAGGGGTGACACGGTAAGACTTGTACTTTAGGAAGATCCATTTAATGGTTGAACGGAGGATGAACTGGAGTTGGGAGAGGGGGTGAGGGAGTGGGAGAAGGGCACTCAAAGTAAGGAGACCAATTAGATGGCTATTGCAATAGTTAAGGCTTGAGGTGATGAAGTCCTACACCAGGATGGTGGCAGTGTCAGAGGAGAGAAGGGGGTATACAGAAGAGATGTGAAGGTACAGTCAATAGGACTTGATGCAGTCACACTCATTAGCCCAGCTGGTTAGGGTTAGGAGTTCAGGCTGTTCTATGGAACAGAGCAAAGCTAATTGGCTCATCTGGAATGATCTTGCCCTCATTAGCTCTATAATCCAAACAATTTAGTTAATCAGTTACAGACATATACCAATGATCAAGACCTGAACTGGAAGCACAGTGGAGAGGGAAGTACATAATGCTTTCAGACACGAGACTGCCCTGGACATTTGCCTTAGAAAGAGACGTGGGCCTCTATCTTGGAATGCAGTAACATGGGCAAAGCTGAAGAAACAGAAAAGGCTGTATTGATTAGGCTCATGCAAATGAATATTATTCATTCATTCAATTGGTGGCTTAACATTAACTTTTTCATCTAAAGCATTTAAGTAACCTGAATCATACCTTCTTCCACATCTTTCTTGAAAATTTCCCAAGCCACTTTGTTTGCTGTTTTCTTGAGGCCCCAGTTCTCTTATTCTTGGCATTGACCCATGCAAGTAGACTTTAATCCAGCTCTTCATCCTTGGGCATTGACGCATTGAGAAACTCGATAGAGAGACACCTGTGATGACTGACGCTCAGAGCTGAACTCTGCCAGGTTGGATCTGAAAGAATCCTTAAGAGCAAATCCAAGTGAACAGGAAATCATTTCCTCTTGGTCAACATTCAGCACTTGGTCAACATTCAACATTCTGGATCTTAATCCGGAGTGATCAAATACTGAGGCCTAGCACGATTGGATGTTGCCAAGTCATGCTTTCCTACAAGCTTGGCATCTTCCACATTCTCAAGTGGTCCATGTGACTGAAGACCTGTGTCAAAATGACACGGTAGCAATTTTCCCCCTCTTTTCTTTTTCTCTTTGTTCCAGGAAGCTTATGCCAGAGCATCAAAAAGAATGGGGATGGAAACTTAAAGGGGTTTGAGAATATAATCTATGTATAGATGCTGTTTGTGTCCCCTTAAGATTTTGGGGGTTTTAGCTGGTAGGTGATGGATTTCATGATTTAGTAGGTACAGAGACCCTGATAAACACAGAAGCAGCATGCCTGGATTCCAGGTAGCAATTTCAGGTACAATTGTCAGGTTAGTGGGGTGACTGAAGGGAGTAATTTTGAGCCAGATCAGAGAGATGCACACATACTGCCTGGAAAGCTGTAGAGGGCTATGGAAGAGACACAGAGTGTTCTAAAGCACAGAGAGGTCCAGAGAGTGAATTCTTGACTGGCCGAGTGAACACAAAGAAGTTGCCAGTAGACCACTGGGAAGGCATGTTGCTGGACTGCCTGGGAGATCTGTCTGCGGCTTTCAGAAGAAACATGTGAGCCAGTTGTAGCTTGTTACATAAACCTATAAAACTCCAAAGGAGCTCCACTGTTTATAAATCTCCCAGATATTTTTCTTTCTCTTTTGAATAAGCTCTCCTTGATCATGTCATTGAACCCAAAGAGTTGTTACGAAGTTCCATACTACTCAATAGATGATACAAGACTGCTTTTTTTTCTGTTAAGAAACAATAATCAACAAGATAACTTGAGGTACATTGGAATAATCAATGGAGTGAGAGTAAAAGGTCTGCCCCCACAGTCCTAGCTTTTCCAAATCTTGAGCAAGTAACTTCTCTCTAGACCTCGGGTTCTTCACATATAAAAATGAAGGATTAGATGATCTATGGTTAGAGATATGGTTAGACAACAGTTTATATGAAAAAAGATCCCAGGGGTTTACAGCCTCAAAAACTTTAAGATCAAGCAACCAAAAAGGCTATTATGTGATAGCAGGCTGCATTAATAAAACCTTCATGGACTTCTGACAAGATGTCTTAATCATGATCATGCATAATTCTAGCCTCCCTTTAACCTCTCAGAAGAGCAAGACACATGCCACATAAAATAAATAAAAATAAAAATAACACCCCCATACCGAAACAACAACAACAAAGCACAACAACAAAAACTTGCATGCAAACCAATAGACAAAAAAAGAATCATAAATAAGGATAAATAAAATCAATGTAATGAATAAATATTATGAGGTAAAATAAAGTGAGATAAAACTTCTAGAAGAAAAAGAATATTACAGCAAAATCAACAATTACGCCTCCCATATATGAGAATAAAGATGGATTTGAAGTCTGAGGATCTAGGTTCAAATCTTGTCAGTTTTACTTACTAAAGATAGGATCATGGGCGAATCAATGCACTGGTTCTAAGCAAAAGGACCTGGTTTAAATCCTACCTTTCTTTGTGACCTTAGGGAAGTGTCATATCCTTCCTAAACCTCGTCTGTCAAATGAGGGGCTGGGATCAGATAGTCTCCAAGGTCCCTTTCAGTTCCAGACCTATGATTCAATGACAACTTCCCTGGACCTCATCTGTAAAATGGAGAGCAAAGTTGAATCTTTGAGGTCCCTGACCTCTCTATAACCATGATTGTATGATCCAAGGACCTTGAGGAGCATCCTTCATAAAAGAATTTTTCAGAAGACTGTGATATTGACAACTCAAAGAATATTGGTGAGGAATTCAAAATTCAAAGATTAGTTATATTATTTTGCTTTGAGACTTGAATTTGTGACAAAGCAAGGACCTAAGCTATTTTTCTATAGGCTGGAAGTGATATTCTTTCTGTAAGTACAGGAGGAGTTTTATACCCTACCACAGATGAGGAATGGAGAAGAACAGTTCTACATCCCACCCTTACATTCTACTTTATCACCAGTCTTAACCCAGGTGGAGGAGAGAATGCTTATATGAGGTACAGGAAAGGTGCAGCCTTAGCTTATTCAAGGCATATTTCTAAGCAGAGTGAGAGGAGACTGTCACCTTGAAATGATTATAGCTTTTCCCTTTGGACAGTCACCTGGCAGGAAAGTGTGTTTCTACTAGACAAATTCTAGTCTGGCCAACTGTTTCAAATGGCTCCTCTATGCCCTTGCCCCTTCCCACTCTTCCCAACACATCTGTAATCAACACTGCTCTGCATTCTCTGCCAGTCTGTTATGAACATTGCTTTGGGAAGAGAGTCTCTTCTTAGCCAGAAATTTTCATAAACTTTTTGCAAATGACCAATAGAGAGAGCCTTGTGTTAAGCTGAATCTTATTCAATAAAACAGACATGACAACCGATTTGTTAACAATGAAAAAGTACTTAAAACTACATAGACTTGTGGAAGTTTTCGAGTTCAATAAAAGCATAAAAACAATAACTCATAACATGTAGACAGACAAACATTTTGAAAGATAAGCTGGAATTAGTTTACAGAACCATACTTATCCAAGGGGCCCCACTGGGCAGATTTAGTATAAATTCACATGGGTGGCAGCAGGGAAGGGCAGGGCAGAAAGAAAGGAGAGAGAGAGAGAGAAATATGTATATATATACATGTATATATATGTATATACACACACACACACACACACACACACACACACAGAGAAAGAGAGAGAGAAATAAATGTCGGTCTCTCTCTGACATGGAGCCCAAGGGTATGTGGTCTCTGACAAAGTCACAAGAAAACAGAATGCCACAAAGAAGGAAAATTCCATGTCTTCGCTCAATCCTTCCCTATGCTCCTGATCTAATAAGGTCAAATGTAATTATCTTCCCTCTTGCTACAGTCTTTGTAGCCTGATCCTCAGTTTCTCATGAAGATTATAGATAAATAAAACTTTCTATGTTTGAAGCACTAGGCTAGATTTAAAGGTAATTGGGAATGCTGCCCCTTTTTAGGGGCCAAATCAAGTTTCAATGGAGGGAGTCCTGTTTTGTTAGCAATGTAAATCACGTCCTGTATCTCTCTTCTTTTTTTGTATTATAAACCATTATTTAATGAGGATAAATTAGTGAATAAAAGAATAATGTGTAATATCAGTGCACTAACTTTTAAGCAGTCATGCTCTGCCAGCAATACAATATTTTTAATTAAAAATGTTTTATTGATGTTCTCTTTCACATTGTTCCTACTTCCCAGTGAATGTCCTACCACCTTCCAGACAATAGAATCCTCCCCTCCTTTTTAAATTTTAGCTTCTCAATTAACAAGCGTTTATTTTCTCTCACTTTTCACCTTCACTCAAGTTGAAAAATGAAAAAAAAATCATTGTAATAAATATACATAGAAAAAAACAAATTCCTGCCTTTCCTGAGTCCAAAAATGTATGTTTCATTCTGCATCTTGGATTTACCACCTCTCTGCCAGAAAATGGGTAGCATGCTTCATTATCAGTCCTCTGGAAACCAGGTTGCTTCTAATTGATCCTCTGGAATTATTCATTGATCAGTGATCAAAATTGTTTCTATAGTGTTGTTATCTCTGTAAAATTTGTTCTCCTGGTCTTATTCACTTCGTTATGCATCAGTTCACATAAGTCCAGGTTTTTCTGAAAGTATCCCTTTCATCACTACTTATGGCACAATAGTATTACAGTACAATTCATATGTAAGGCCAAACTCTTCAGAGTGGTTACAGTTATCTTTCAGGAGGCTATACGATATTCTGGGACTTAATACTATCAACTTCATGTCATCTGCAAATGGTAATATCTAGAGGACCTCACCTTCCATAGGAAATTCCTCTTTGGGGGAATTAAACTAAATCCCCTGCATGACAGTGGCAAACTTCTATGGCAAGCACATATTTCTCTTGTTTTATGTCTTATGTCATATTTATTATCAGTGTCATGGAAAAGGGTTATTTCTATTGTGACATTTTCCAAACCTTGAATGATCTTCAGTTATGAATGGGAAATACCCACTTTCCCAAGATCTCTTTGAAGAACTTATAAGTCCAAGTTTCAGTACTGAATCAAAATGCTCTTTTGTAATCAACAAACAATAAATGTGTGATCTCATATTTTCTAAACCTTTCAATTAATTGTAAATGGCAAATGTATGGTCCGTGATTGAGTATTGCTTGAGAAAGCCTTCTTTTTCTCTGTTAATGCCTTAATTGAGGATGCTCTCAGTTCATGAAGAGATAGATTATATATATATATATATATATATATATATATATAGGTCAGTAGTTATCAGTGTTCTCTTGGTCACTCTTTTTGCATATTAGAATCTTAGCTCTAGAGCTGGAAGAGACCTCACAGACCATCTAGTTGAACCCTTTCATTTTATAGTGAGGAAACTGGGAGCTCAAGGAGGATAAATATGATGGATCCACCATTCTTGATGGAGAAACCAGTTTATTAGAAAGTTTTTCTAGAAATCATTTCTTATGGTCCTTTCATATTGCTCCTTGAATGCCATTTTGGATACCTTAACAAGTTATTTTAAAAAATATATTATCCTTGCCTGCTTCTCTCTGCTTTATGAGCTGATATTGTACATAATTGTCCAACATCTTTCTTTGTAAGATTTTAGAGATTAGTTTGTATTATAACCTGCTGTTGTATTTAGCAGTCAGCTCTCTATTTGGCAGGTGGATCATATGTTTGCTCTCCAAAGTGTCTTATGAGTTCTTTTGGTCAACTTGTTGGGACAATTAATGCGAGGAATTAAACTTCTGGATGAAGTTACTACAGTGTCAATATTTCCATTTTCCAATTTTGATTTTTTAATGACTAATTAAATAACAATTCAGGGTTAAATAATTTAAATTGTTAAACATATTCCCATTATTATTTGTTCATATTTGGTCTTGCCTCTGAAAAGTTGATGGTCTGATTGTACACAGAGAGCTGACTTAGGGATAATTCCTGAATTAATAGTAGGTCTTTGTCTGTCTGTTAAAATGTAGTTAATCTTATTCTTTATGCTTTGTTTTTGTTCTTGTTTGTTTGTTTTGCAATTGTCATGGCCAGTGCCTATCAGGTTACTTTTTTGAAGAAAGAGTTGGTGAATTTGAGATGAGAGACTTCTATATGATCTGCAAGTCTTTGACCACTCTCATTTCTTTCTCTTGAATCATACTTTGCTGCATATTTCTCATCATTCTCACCTCTTGCCACCTTGCATTGGAGTCATCAAGTGTGAATGTGTGTGCTGATTTGATTTGAAGGGTATTATCAAACTCTTTGTAGAATTTCTGCACCACATTGTCCTCAGTAATAAATATTGGTGAGCAAGCTGTAGTTATTTTTATGGTGATCTTTTAGCAAATATTTATCAGTGCTGCAAAACATAATGATCAAATGCTCCATGAGTGTATGATAAAACCCATTCTTCCAGCTCTTTTTGTCTCTCCAAGGAGTACTTGAGAGCTATCCTTCCATTTAGTTATGCCAGCAAAGTATAAGCTTGGGCAGGATTTTCCATGCTGGAAAGACTTCAAGTATGACTCTAGCAGTGGACCCAGTCTGTTTCTTGAGGGACCAGCCCCAGCTAGCTCTAGGAAAGACGTAACCCATAGGCTGGCTACTTGGTGATGAAATGGTGTTTTTGGCTATGGCAACCCATGAAACAAAGACATATTTAAAATGTTCTTCAGTCCCGTGTGATCCGTTTCTGCTTCTACAGTTATGACAGCACAATAATGGGAAAGGGGATAGAGGGTGCTAAGAAACATACTCCACCACAAATTTCCTCATATATTTATTAATCTTCCTACCTAGGCAACTCTGGATCTGCTTGGTTCTGATTTGTTCCTATGGAAATAAGTTCCACTGTAATGTGGTTTTGTCTAAATACATGTTTTTGTGAAAGTGAAAACAGTGGAAAGAACACTGGATTTGGAGTCAAAGAACATGTATTCTATTCCTGCCTCTGACAATCAATAAGCTTTATGACTGTGGTTCTCTATAGTTGCTTCATGGAAAATGGTGATAATAATAGTTGGCATTGCCTGTATCACAGAGTAGTTGTGAAGAAAACATTTTGCAAATCATAAAATGTTATATGAGCAAATTGATCTAATTACTGTTGGACAATTAATGGCATTAGGCTCAATAGGCCTTTTGTAGAGATAGGATTAGGAACTAGATCTATGACTTCATTGATTTATGAACCTTCCAAAGGAGGAAATTTCATCTACCAATGCAGGTCATTAAAACTCATAGTATTAGAGAGTTGCCTAGGGTAGTAAGAGGTCAAGTGACTTGCCTAGGGTTACATAACCAGGATTTGTCAGAGGCTGGCTCCACATCTAGCTCTCTGTCTACCATGCTGTACTGCTTCTAGTGCCTGTAAGACAAAATCAAATATAAAAGCATCAGACAGGAATGGACAATGAGATGAGGTTTCCATTACTCTCCAATAACAATGACAATAGAAAGAAGAAATCACTTCTGGCTGGGAGGTTCAAGAGGGACTTCATCAATTTGAGATAGGGTATAAAGGATGGATTGGCTTCTCTCAAAAGAGAGTTAATGAGCTGTTGGTATGGATATTTTTATACCTTACATACCTTCTTCATTATCTGAAATGGTCTCTGTGTCATTTAACTTTTCTTTGCTATAAGGAAAGGCTGTATTAGAGGAGAGGTTTTGGGAAGTAACTGGTGTATAAACAAAAATACATATACTTATGTATGTACGTGCTGAATATATACTTCTCAAGAGTAGGACTAGTTTCATTTTTTTGTATTTGTATGCCCATTGCCTAGCACATAGTAGGTACTTAACCAATGCTTATTTATTGATTAATAATAACAACAGCTAGCATTTATATGGAGCAGCTAGGTGGTACAATGGATAGAGGGCTGGTCCTGAGGTAGGGAGACCCATATTCCTGAGTTCAAATCCGACCCCAGACACTTCCTAGCTGTGTGCCTTGGGTAAGTTACTTAACCTGTTTACCTCAGTTACTTGTCTGTAAAATGAGCTGGAGAAGGAAATGGCAAACCACTCTAATATTTTTGCCAAGAAAACCCTAAATAGGGTCATGAAGAGTCAGACATGACTGAAACTACTGAACAACAAAACAACATTCATATAGTGCCTACTACGTGCCAGGCACTGATCTTCACAGCAACCCTGTGTTGTAAGTGCTATTATTATCCCTATTTTAAGTTGAGAAAACACAGCTAGTAAGTATCTGAGACCAGATTTTAAACTGAGCTCTTCCTGACTCCAGGCCCAACACTCTATCTGTTTTGCCACCTATATGCCTTAATTATTGTTTGATGGACAAGATTTCATCAAGTAAAAATGGAGAGAAAGAGAGTTCTAGATATAGAGCACAGTAAGAACAAAAGTATGGAGTTAGAACAGCAGAGAAGTTAATTGAAAAATATGGAATAATGTTTGAGTGGACTGTATTTATGTGACAAACAATAACGTAGGATGATGATGTTAAAGAGATAGGTGGGATCCAGAATGTGAAGGACTTGGAAGTTGGATTCAAGTGTTGTTCAATGAAACCATTGAAAATTTTGAACAATTGAGTTATATATCTCGTGCTGTGCATTGGGGCAGATCAATCTGGCCGTGGTGTATATAGGATAGAGGCAATAGAGTTGAGACCACTTAAGAGGCTCTTCTACACAGTTCAAATGAAAGGCATTAAAAGCTTGAATTATGGGAATTGTCACCTGAACCAAACTGGCCTCTAACCTGTGGATGGCCAGAGCTGAACACAGCAGGCTAGAGACAGTAGAGTCAGGAATCAAACAGAAGTTTAATTTCAAAGTTAGAGAAGCAGCTTGCCAACAAGGTCACATGTGCTGAGGGCCCACCCCTAGTGGGGGTACCTGAGGCAGTGTGGCTGAATCTTGATTTATGTATTTGTGGCTAGACAAAGAATCAAACAGTATAGTGTAGTAACAGCAGTGAGGCACAACAGTAACAGTGGGGCAAGCTTGTCTTGACAAAAGTGACAAAAAGTACATTCATAGCAGGGCTTCATGTCTGGGCCTTTTGGTACTTGCCTGAGCTCAGGCACCATCAATTCATCCAGAGGGTGAATGTGAAGGATTGTTGTTATGTCAAGCTCAGGGGCACAGCCCGCTTGCTGGGCCTTAGTTATGGAAAACAGGGTGTCTCGTAATAGTATCTTGACAGGGTGGAGGTCAGGGGCAATGGAAAGAACGGGACAGATGCCCAGAAGAGTGCAGAGATAGAATTTACAGGATATGGCCACTGATTAGATATAAATAGGAAATGAAAGGGAGGAGTTTGAGATTATGCTAAAGATTATGAACAGGGTGACTGAGAGAATGGTGGCGTCATTGATCTGGAAGAGTGAAGTTAGGAGACAATCAGTTATTAAAGGAGTGATTAAGTTTGGTTTTAGGCATGTTGAATTTGAGGTTTGGGGGAGATATGTGAATAAGTCTAGGAGGCAGAAAGTTGAGATTCTGCTTTTGGTGCTTGGAAGAGAGGTTAGAGCTCGAGATATTTGGGCATCATCCACATAGAGATAATCAAAGCCAGAGCTAAGTCTCAAATTCATAATACGGCAAATTTGAAATGACTACCCACTGCACACAGAGTAAAATTTAAACTTCTTAGCCCTCTACAACCTTACCTCAACCTACCTTTCCAGTCTTAGCTGAGATTATTCTCCTATGTGAACCAAAGAGCAAATGAAAAGTGTCAATATTCTAAACAAACTTGCATGTCCACTGCTCTTTTAATTTTTTTTACTGTTTCTGAGTCCTTGCTCAAATCTTTTGCCTAGACTGACCTTGCCCTCCTCTCTTGCCTATCTAAATACAATGTACTTTCAAAGCTCACCTCCTCCATAGAGACTTCCCTGATCACCCAAGTCGTAATGAAATTTCCAACTCTGAACGCTTTATAATATTGTAGAATATCAGAATAACCTGTGATTTTTGTCGTACATGATCCCTCCACTGATGCAGATCACAGCCTTTCTCCGTCTTGGTTGATGATCTTTGCAAATTTTTGTGGCTGAAAATTTTGTCACCCTGCAGTCAAAATGAGCCTCTTTGAACTTAGCTAGATTGATCCTCAGATAAGGCATATAGTTTGATTCCAGTCCTGTAATCAAAGTGGTGGGACCTGCCAGTTCCATTCCATTTCATTTAAGAAGCATTTATTAAGAACTTGGTATATGAAAGGCCCATTGCTACACAGCTGATGAAATGGCCTTTGGGAATCCAGGGTTAATTCCATGCCAACAGAGCCCTTGGGCACTCCACTAGAGACCTTCCAACTTGACAACAAACCAGGAGTTTTTCATTGCTCATTCATTGAACTAGGGAACCTCTCATTTGAAAGTTACTTTGAGGTTTCTTAATTGGGAGATTAATCAAGCAATGTAATTATCTATTGAGTCTACTATAAATCACTGATAGAAATGAGTAGACCACTAATTTATTGCCATTGTCCAACGTGGCAGAAAAATTAGGTATGGCGGAGGATTATAGAGGACATATGCTCAGCTTTATGAATACGTACTGATGCACTTGTGACTCTTCAAGTATTTAAGAATCTGGATATGACCCACCAGGAGGATTCTAGGGAGTACCATTTCATTACAGCTATGAAAATATTTCTTCTCTTCTATTTCCAATTTTGTTGGAATCTTATTTCTGGAGCATATTCCTTGTTGTTTAAAGGAATTTTAGCAATCCTCTTTAGTTGGAGATATTATCCTGTATGTATCTTGTTTGTATGTAGTTGTTTGCAAGTTGCTTCCCTCATTAGATTGTGAGCTCACTTCCCCCCCCCCCCTTCTATGTATCTTTAGTGCTTGGCACAATTTCTTAATGATTATTGACTTGATTTGAGATAAGTTAAAGACAAATTAGAACTTATTTGAGAAAAGATTTGCTAGAACATTAAAAAAGTGAAGACTTGGCATAGAAAAATGGGTAGCTATCCGAAGAATTTGCATGTGGATTCTTCTGTTCTTAGGGATCTTTAGAATCTCTCCACTGGAATATGGACCTTCTACAGATACATCAAAGTTAAGGGAATACAAATGAATTACCAGCATGGAGTCAGTCAGGGAAGATGGTGGAGTAAGTGAATCTCAAGATTTCTAAGTGAGGGATTTGGATTGATAAAGAGAATATGGGAGGGCACTCAAGATAAAGGGAATAACATGAGCAAATGCATGATTTAGGAATAAGGGAGATGTGCAAGGGAAAACAGGGACATCAACTTGGCTGGAGCAAGGGATCTGAATGGAAGAGTTATGAATCATAAGGTAAACTAGATAAAGGTAGAATAGTTATTAGAGGGCTTTGAATGCCAAGCCAAAGAATCTTAATTTGATGCTATAAGAGAAACAGTCTGAGATTCTCAGGTGGAAAGTGACTTGATATATTCTTCTGGTGAATTAGAACCAAAATTATCTGTAAGTAGAAGTGGTTGTTAGCTTGGAAATTAAAGAAAATAATATAATAAAATATGATGTGACATGATATGATAATATAATATGATGTTGCAGTGTGATATGACCAATGTGATGCAATGTAATGAAATATAATAAATAATATTATTTGCAAATTGCTTTACAATTTTCAAAACACTCACACGCAGTATAAAGAGGAAGTATTTTGTTGTTTAGGCAAGAGAGACATGACAGCAAGCCAATTAAGACATTTTGAATTTTTCCACAGTCAATCGGTAAGCATTTATTAAGCACCTACTTTGTGCCAAGCACTGAACTAAGTGCTCGGGATACAAAGAAAGGCACAAGACTGTCCCTGATCTCCAAGAGCTCGCAGCCAAAATGCCTCCCATTCATTATGAGGCTACAGAAGCAGTTACAGAATGTCAATGCTCCGCAGTCTCTCCAAGGCAGTTCCCTTAAATGGCATCATTACTCTCCTGGAAGCAGTCACCTCGATTTTTCCATAGGTAAGAGGTAAGGAGAAGCTCTATCAATAGAGCTTGCTGATGCATTCAACCCATGCACAGGACCCCTGTTACACTTTATTGTCCTGGAAAAAGCCTCATTCTTAGACAGACAGAATTCCTGTCTGGACAGAATTCAAGAATCTTTCTGACAGTTTCCCAAGTGCTGTATGTGAACCCTTAGCATTCTATTGGACATGAGAATGTCAAATTTAGTCTGGATTTCACGGTGGCTAAAGGTATCTGGACTAGGAAGATGTAGGTAATGTTTGATATAGCCTAGTTTGTGTTCTCTTAACAACTGGTCACACAGAGAGCTTGCTAAGAGGCTCTTTGTATAGTGTAGAGGTGGGAGATATTGAACTATCTGGTGGTAGAGATAGAGCCAGAAAGCATGAATTAATTTCTTTAATCTTTCTGTGCCTCAGTTCTTTTACCTCTAATAGGGATGGTAACATATTCCCTACTTTACAATATTTTTTGAGAATCAAATAAGATGATGTGTGTAACATACACTGCAAACCTCAAACTGCTATAAAAATAAAAGTATTATTTTGAAATATAGGTCACCTCTATAAGGTTAGTCAATTTTCCATTATTATGATTATTTTTAGATAATTTTATAATTATCACTGACAGTAATAATAGCTAGCATTTATATAGTACTTTAAGACTTGTAAAGTGCTTTTTACACATTATTTCATCTTATTGTAATTCATAGAGGTATCATAGTATAGAAGACTTTTGCACCCACGATTCTAAATTGAGAGCTGGACTTAAAAGTCAATTATCCTGGAGTTTAAAGCCTGCTTCTGTCACTTATTAGCTGTATGACTCTGGGAGATCACTTAACCAACATATTTATTGTTCAGCTCCTTAGGACTTGTCTACCAAGTTATTGAGGGGTTGCAATCCATATTGCTGAAGGGAGTCCTCACACCAGGAGATGCCTACATTGATTACATCACAGATTCTTTATGTCTTCACATATTAATTCATATTTGTTAAGATTTGTGTACCAAGACAGCCACCACCCAGATGTTGATTCCTTCCCTACAAGACAAACTAAATATTGATAAACACTTAATAGATTGCCTCCAGAATAACAGTCAGTGTAGAAAAATCATGAGACTTGGAGTGAGGATGCCTTTTAACCCCATTTCTGACATTTACTAAGTGTGGCCCCATCAGTAAGTCACTTTTCCCTTTATGAGTTTAAATTTCCTCCTCTCTAAAATGAGGATAATGATACTTGGTGCTAAATTAGCTCAGAGAGTTGTTGTGAGGGAAAAAAAAATCTTCCAAAACCTGAAATACAAAATACATGCAAAATACTACTACTACCAATAATAATAGTTAATCTTATATATAGAAAATTTTTAAAGTTTTACTTTTACTGTACAAAATTCAGTTTGAAAAAAAATAAGCCTATTGCCAATTTAGTCTGATAATATAGCATTACCTTTTAATTTTCTTTTTCAATATAGTAGACAAAGAGGGAAAGGAGCTGTGGTACATTCCCTTTCCCGATACTGCATTTCTTTCCTAGTACCAGCACACTGTTTAAAGAGCTTTGTCAATTGTCAAATCACTCTCACTTTCAGCAGCACCAGCCTAACAACTGAGCTCATTGTCAGTGCCTTAAACAATGTTGAGTTCATACATAATGTTATCTTTTGGATTATGAAATCATACACTGAAACACAGGTATGTGAAGTGACCTGCATCTATTCAACACATGCAAGATTATTATCTTAGTAGCAATTAGCTCAAAAAGTAGCCAGAAATTAACTAGTGTCCTGTTATGGCGGAGACATTTAGAGGCTACTATTCACATTCCTCTCAGTTAGCTTTTTTTTTTTTAAATAGCCTATCTCTCTGTCTTATTTTAATGGTTTAAGATGGATGGAATTTTAATTGTACAGATGTATCAGATACTCTGGAAGGAAACCAGATCTATCCCCATTAGAGTTTTGTTGAAGTTTCATGTAACAGGAATGAATGCAAATCAATTATCACATATTTCATTATGACTGGAGAAAACAAACAGTGTCAATATTTGTTTCCAGAGCTCTTTCAATTTTTGGAAAAGTCTTTAGAAAGTCATGTAAGGCTAAATAAAACCCTATGAAGAGCATCTTAGAGTTCAGCAAAGATCATAAAAGGCTCTAACCCAGAAGTCACAAGGGCTTCAATATCTTAAATATGTTACTATGTGAAAAATTTCCCACTAAATCTTCCCACACTCATGGAGCTCATCATGGAAAGGAAATTTGGATCTGTTTATCTCTCTTTGTAATAACTACCTTCAAATTTAGTCTCATTACTGCTGAAGTGTAAACTGTCCATTTGAAAAGAATGCAGCCCTTTCACACATCAGAATTGCTATATTCTGAGATGTAGGGGCAGCAGTATGGCTGGATGCATTTTTTGAGATTAGCATGGAGTACATTTTTTACTAAACTGGATAAACATGTAAAATTAACCCCTGGATGTCAGAGGTTCAGCTGCTCAGTAAACATGGGAATTCTTCAGTAGTGATTCCTGACATCCTAAAGAATATCTCTCCCCCACATCACCAAATTTGTTTTTCTTAGGAGCAAAGACAGATCAAAGAATCTAAAAGCTTGCACAGTGTTCAGAAGTCAGTTAGTTCTCAACTGAGGACCCTGTCTACAATATCCCTTATACCCAGTCAGTTGTCTAGCTTCTGTTTACAGACCACTACCTCTCAAGGCAGCCCATCCTACTTTGGGACAGCTCTCCTTCTTAGCAAGTTTTTCTTTACATCAAGCCAAAAATCTATCTTTCTTCAGTATGGTGGCATAGTGTAGTTTATTGGACAGAATACTAGGTTTGCAATTAGAAAGACCTGGATTTGAATCCCACCTCAGATGCTTACTGTGATCCTGGGCAAGTCACTTAACCTCTTTGGGCCTCGGTTTTCTCATCTGTAAAATGAGAGGGATTGGAGTTAATGACTTCTCTAAATCTGTGATCCTATTTCTACCTTCTAAGACCAAGTATAATAAGCCTTATCACTATTTCGCCTAACAGCTCTTCAAATACTTGAAGTCATCCATCATGTCCTCCCTAGCTGCATGTTCTCCAGTACTCTCATCATCCTGGTCTCCCTCCTCTGTATCAATGTTATGAATACTTGTGTCTTATCTCCTTCTTCCTGCTAAATAAATTAAACCACACCACCCAAGTGGGAATAGAGTGTGCTAAACAGGGATATAGGAGAAAGTATCTTACAGATCTACCAGCAAAGTAAAAATGTTGTGGGTAGATCTCATTAGATTTATATCTCACACCTACATTTCCATTATAATTTGTAATGAGGAAGTATAATCTGTCAGCCCAGATCATGGAAATCCACATGTGGCACAGAAACCATAAATTTATAGAAGTGTCATAGTACTGATCTCACGGAATCTCCTCAGAGGCCATCTAATCCAGCCTGTTCCTGAACAATAATCCCTTCTGCAACATACCTGACAAGTGGTCAGCTGGATTTCACTAGATCTCTAGTGAGGGGAGCCGACAACTTTCCAAGCAGTTCATTCTGTTTAGGTATAGTTCTAATTGTTAGAAAGTTTTTCCTTACATTGAACCTAAATCTTCCTCTTGTACCTTCCAGACCTTGCAAGTAGATCTGGGGCTAAATCAAATAATTCTAAGCTTTTTTCCCATCATATCTTCTCCCAAGTTTTCTTTTCTCCATTCTAAGCATCCCCAATTACTTCAACTATATGATGCTCTTAACCTTCCTGATTGACCTCTTCTAGTCATTCTCCATCTTAGCAATGTCTTTTGTACAATATGGTGCCCTTAACTGAACACTCTTCAGGCAGAGATGTTGTGACACTCAAATGAGATAATGGACCTTAAAGTGCTATATAAATATTTATCATTATTATTATTACCATCAATTATTGTCAGCCTATAGTCACCAGGCTTCCAATCTTCCAATGATTTAATTCCCGGAGCCTTCTACTGCATTCCTGCTGAGCTCAAGCAATATTTTTGGAGCAATGTTTAACAACTGGGCTCTCAAGGGGAAGATCTATTTGCACGCACCTACTTATAAGTTTAATGCGCTTTGTCAACACTTTGTTACATAATGAGGGCTATCCTCCACATATAGAATGGGGGGGAGGGGGGAGGACCATTGTGTAGTTTGACTTTAACACCTACCAGAATAGGAAGCAGAAGGTTTAGGCCAGAAGTTTGGCCACTCTGCTGTCCTCAGAGAGCCCTTGGATACTGGGCTAAAAATTACACACACACACACACACACACACACACACACACACACACACACATGCACCACACATATATATGTATAAAATCTTCTATCTTTTACTTATGAAGTTGATTTTTTTTAACCCAAGTGCGAGATTTTATATTCACTTGTATTTTTGTCACTGGCAATCTCTTGGGTTTGAATCCAGCAAGCCTGAGGTATATCCCGTTTCTAGAACCTAGAACCAAATGATCTGCTTTATATACAGAAAAATGATAATCTGTTTACTTTGTCATGGGAACTTGTGATTTTTCTCAAATACCAACTCCAGTATTTTTCTTCCATGGTTGACCCACAAGCGTATAAGGTTTTTTAGGAATGTGTGGATAACTTTTAGTGGCTCTTAATATTTACCATTCTGAAAAATACATATTTCTACCAACCCTTTAGGAACCAAGAAAATAAAAAATATATTTTTAACGCAGGGTAGATAAGGGCTATAACTACACTTGGGTATTTAGGAGCGTTGTTCCATCTGAGAATATTCAGGCTAGAGCTAGAAGTTTCCACTTACCAATTTATTACTTTTTATGTGCCCCAGAAAAACTTGTGGGGCCCCATTTGTATAAGATAAGCACAAATTACTTTTGAGATGGATATAAGTGGTCTTTGAAAGCATAATTGAATGTTTCCTTTGTATTCGATTATTTTAAAACTTTATAAATGATGATTTTAAAAATAATAAATGAATTTATTTTCTAATTAGGTTTTACATTTTTTGTTCTGGGGGACTAGGGTATATGGACCTGTTATAATGTTGGTGAAGGGAGATGTTATTGAAGAAACTCTTTCTTCTGATGCAGATCTACAACTATTCTTCAATTATAAACTTAGAGAGTTGTTTGTGACACTGAACTCAGAAGTTTAGTGACTTGTCAAGGACCACAGAGCCAGTATATACATGTCAGAGATGTAACATGAACCTATGTTTTCCTGATGTCAAGACCAGCTCTCTATCCACTATGCCAAACAGCGTCTCATCTTCTTCCATGAAGTTATATAAATTAAAATATATCTCAGAATTAAATTGTTCTTATTTTACAGAAGTGGTTAGCATTTGTAGCTAGAAAGGTAGCAGAAAAGAGGTTTCATCTAACTTAAACCCATTTGGTCTTTTTTCTGTCTTCAGACACTACTGTGCTTAATCCGTCCCAGACAGAAGATGATGAATTATATGCCAAAGAGCTTCAGAAAAGGGAATCCCTCACCTTTATTAAATTACCACTGCAATGTTTAACTTATCTCACTAGCAGGAAATCTAGTTTATATATCACCTTATATTTGTAAGAGTATTTTGTCTAGAACAGAGGTTCTTAACCTGAAGTTGATAGATGCCCAAGGATAGATTTCAGGTGGTCAGCAAACTCAGATAAGAAAAATTATAAATTTCTTTTCTTTTCTTTCTTTTTGTTGTTGAGGGAATTGGGGTTAAGTGACTTGCCCAGGGTCACACAGCTAGCAAATCTATTTTCACTCACCTCTTACTGGAATTTAACATTTCCTTTAATTCTGAATGTAGAAAATAAATGTGGTTCTGAAAAGGGATCCATAAGCTCTGCCAAGACTGCCTAAGGGGTCCATGAAACAAAAAAAGAAGAACCCCTGATTGACATCTTTTTTTTGCCCTCAACATATTCTACTCTGAATCTTATTTACTAGTGTACTTCTTATCTTTATGAATTATATATTCCTTGAAGGCAGGGACTATATTGTTTTCCATCTTTATAGTCTCACTACCTGGCATAGTGCCATTTAGCAAGTACTTAATAAATGTTTGTTGAATTGAACTTGAATGCCTCATTCTGAAGTTTAAGTTCATTTCTTCTTCTTCTTCTTCTTCTTCTTCTTCTTCTTCTTCTTCTTCTTCTTCTTCTTCTTCTCCTTCTTCTCCTCCTCCTCCTTCCCCTTCCCCTTCTCTTTCTCCTTTTCCTTCTCCTTCCCTTTCCCCTTCCTCCTCCTCTTCTTCTTCTTTCTTCTTCTTCTCCTTCTTCCTCTTCTTTCTTCTTCTCTTCTCTTCTTCCTCTTCTTCTTTCTTCTTCTCCTTCTTCCTCTTCTTCTTCCTCTTCCTTTTCTTTTTCCTCTTCCTCCTCCTCCTCCTCTTCCTCCTCCTCCTCCTCCTCCTCCTCTTCTTCTTCTTCTTCTTCTTCTTCTTCTTCTTCTTCTTCTTCTTCTTCTTCCTCTTCTTCTTCCTCCTCCTCCTCCTCCTCCTCCTACTTCTGCTTCTTCTTCCCCCCAGATAGAGAATACCTGTCAACTTTATGCAAGAGCATTTCTTATCCATGATGGTAGATCTTGTAGCTACAGGGGAAAAGCATTGGGAAGGAAATGGAATGGTTACTTTCTACCAACCCTAGATCTCACATATCTTCCTCACATATTTCTATCCCTCCACCACCAAAAAAAAATTTTGATCCTTGGGGATAAAAGTGGGGGGAGGAGGAAGATAATATAGGAAAATAGCATGGATGTACCACTGAGTGACTTATACTTCCTTTGAAGTGAAAGAACAGAATTAAAGCTAGTGAAGGAAAAACTATGATATATTCTCTCTCTCTCTCTCTCTCTCTCTCTCTCTCTCTCTCTCTCTCTCTCTCTCTCTGTCTCTCTCTGTCTCTCTCTGTCTCTCTGTCTCTCTCTGTCTCTGTCTCTCTCTCCCCCTTCTCTTCCCCCCCATTCACCTCAAACACCATTCCAAATCCACTACTTTGGGAATGATCCAAGCACTTTTAACTTCTCATCAAAAATGTTTAAATGTTAGAGTGACCAAGCTTGTCCACAGAGGTAGAATGTTTGCATGCTGAAGTCAAACAAGGTAGCCCACTGCTTGAGAAAACCATGTAATAACTCACAGCACCAAGTTTTAGGAAGGACCCAATAATATATGATGAAAAGTTTTTTTAAAAGGAACCAATGCCAACTTTGGCCTCTAACAACTGTACTGCCAACCATAGAAGTCCATTTCTAATATATACACTTAAAGTTTTTATTGTGTGAACACTTGCTGAGGGAACACTTAAGGTCCTTCTCAGATAGAATGACTAATAATGCATGTTTAGCTGCTATATATTTTTTAGTGTCTATGGGGAGGAAGAGGAGAGCTAACTTGTCAAATTAAATCAATTACACGTAATTTTTGTACTACAAATAACTTCTCTAGATTCCAAGTTTTAAATTGCCAGTTTTAAATCTTATATTTATTCCTAGGACATGGGAGGTCCAAGGAATATTTGGATGTTCTCCTCCACCCTTGCCTCCTCCTCCTCCTCCTCCCCCAACAGGCACCAAGCTTGTCAGATTTTATTTACCTTGAAAGAACAAACCGGGCAAACATTCAACCACTGTGACCAGCAGCATCCGCTTCCCATTAGCACTTATGTGCCTTCAAACTCCTGAGAGCTTGTGACCATAATGAAAAGTTAGAGCTAATTTTTAAAAATATGGTACTTTGGCAAGGATTCTCTTTCTTTCAGTGGGTTATAGCATAGGCACATACTCTTTAATGTCAGTGTTGATAAAGATTAAGATAGAGTGGTTAGTTTTTTTAATCTTTCATTTTTTTAAATTTGGTCTTATTTAAATGGAACCTCTGGTAGTAGTTTTGCAACCTGTAATAAACTCATTGGAGCCAGAAGAAATAGATACTGTATGTTCTCAGAGGCTTCCTTGGGTCAATAGCCTGGAAAATGTTATCCAAAGGGTTAACTGTGTCCAACCCTTATTTATGTTTGTGTGATTGGGGATGTGAAGGATGCAGCTCTTGTACTCACTCCAGGTTTGTGGAAGATTAGCTGTTCTAAATAGGAATGGAAGAACAGCCCAGAAAAATTGGGAAAAGAATGCGTAGCATGAACAGTAAGATTTTTTTTTCCTGTGTGTGGTTGTATAGAGGCGGAAAAGGATGAAATGTGGTTTAAAAATTAAATGCAGACTAACTGCCCCTCTCCTCTGAGGACTACCCAGAAAGCATTTAATGCAGGAGATGCTGCTGACCATTGACCACATTCCTCCCACCATTCAGTAGGAATTTTCAGAATCTGTAAAATAGGCTAAGACATATTTGTCTACAAGGCTATTTATCTTTTTCAGCTGTTGCAGCTGAATAGTTGAAGTGTGTGTGTGTGTGTGTGTGTGTGTGTGTGTGTGTGTGTGTGTATTTGTATGTGCTGGGCTTAGGAAAAGAGATTTAGCATGTGCAGTACAACCTAATTATCTTAAATTGCTTAAGAAGTCTTTTGGGATTAAAATAATAATAGCAGCTTGTTTTATAGAAATGATGGATAAATGAATCTGATTCTGAAAAATGTATCTCTTCCCAACTCCACAAATCACACCTATGATAAGAGACCAGTCATTCACCCATTGATTCAAGAAATATTTAACTGTTTTTTATATTCCAAACAAGGAATTGTTAGCTAAAAATTTTGAAGCCAGTTTTACCTATTTACATGTCCAAATCTCCAAATCAGGCATAGCTTTTCTTTAAAAATAGATGATGATATTTAATAGAAATAACACATATATTCAGGTATACTGAGAACTGGAGAAATTAGGGATAAAAATCTCTCATTAATTTTTATTTCTAGTAATTTATTATTTTATTTTTCAAGTAAAACACTTTTATTAGTCTATCCCTCCCATTACACCCCTAATGAACAATTTTAGAGAAGGAAAAGAAACCCT
Source organism: Phascolarctos cinereus (assembly GCF_003287225.1). NCBI lineage: Eukaryota > Metazoa > Chordata > Mammalia > Diprotodontia > Phascolarctidae > Phascolarctos > Phascolarctos cinereus. Next base: position 567,278,534 of record NW_027555847.1, on the reverse strand, counting down.
TCAAAATATACAGTCTAGCAAAATTAACTCTCGTATTAGCCATGTGTAAAAATGTATGTTTCCTTATGTGCCTTAAATTCCTCACCTCTCCATTATGGGATACATGTTTTATCTTCATTCTTTTGAGCTTATGGTTTATCATTGTGTTGATCAGAGTTCTAAAGTCTTTCAGAGTTGTTTTTGTCTATAATGTTATTGCATAAATTGTTCTAGTTCTTTGCGCTTCTCTTAGCATCGATTCATAAAGGTCTTTCCAGTTTGCTTTGGAACTGTCCATTTCATAATTTCTAACTGCCCAATAATATCTCATTACATTAATAAATTTTCAATTTGTTTAGCTATTTTCTAATAGGAAGATGCCCCTTTACTTTCCAATTTGGGACTGTCATGAAAGGAGCTACTATAAATATTTTTATACCTATAGATCCTTTTCCTCTTTCTTTGATTTCTTTGTGTCATATACCCAACTATACCACTGATGGTATGGCCAGGTCAAAGGCTATACACAATTTGGTAACTTTCTAGGCATAGTTCCAAATTGACATAATTCCACCAACAGTGCACTAGTAGAGCACCTGTTTTTCTACAGCCCTTCCAACATTTGTCATATTCTGTTTTTGTCATCTTTGTTGATCTGATTTGTGTGAGGTAGAATCTCAAAGTTATTTTAATTTGCATTTTTCTAATTATTAGATTAGAGCAAATGTGTCAGACTCACTGCCTAGCCCAAATGACAAAACTCAAGTGAGGCCAAACCACATTAAAATGCTAATGGGAAATGATTAACATAAGAAGTAAAAATATAATACAACATAGATAATGTTAATTTGTGGTAAATCAGTGCTAGGAGCAGGGGCTTGTTGCTATTTGGGTCCAACACCACTGGATTAGAGCATTTTATATTGACAGCATTCTTTCATGTGATTGTTCATAGCTTGGTTTTCTTCCTTTAAAAAATCCTGTTCATATCCTTTGACTATCTGTTGGGTAATGGCTTTTAGTTTTATAAATTTTGATCAGATCCTTACATATTTTGAAAATGAGGTCTTTATCAAAGAATTACTACTAGGATTTTCCCTAGTTACCTGTTTCCTTTTTTTTTTTTACTGCACTATCTTGGTTTGTGCAAAATTTTTCAATTTTATATAATCAGAATTGTCCGTTTTATCTTACATGATCCTCTCCATCACTTATTTAGTCATCAACTCATTCCTTAGCTACACATCTGAAAGCTAATTTCTTTCTTCATTCTTTAATTTTTTTTTAAATGATACAGGCATGTATCCATTTCAAGCTTATCTTGCTACATGGTATGAGGTGTTAGTCTAAGCCTAATTTCTGCCAGATTGCTATCCAATTTTCCCAGAAGTTTTTGTGAAATAGTGATTCCTCCCCCCCATTAACTTGGATCTCTAGGTTGATCCAGTACTGTGCTTGTTTGCTTCTGTGTGTTGTGCACCTACTCTGTTGTACTTTATTGTCTTTTTCCCATTGTTAATTTGACAGTTTTGCAAAGCAAGAGCATGGTGCTGCTATTTGGTATTTTTTACTGTCCCCAAAGTTTGGGAACACTGCTACATGAGATCATAAAGCTTTAAAAAGTCACCTATGCCTTTTATTAAATAAATGAAGGAACTAAAACTAAGATTGGTCAAGCAGCTTGTTAAAGTCACACAAGATGGGGCAGCTAGCTGGCGCAGTGGATAGAGCACCAGCCCTGGATTCAGGAGGACCTGAGTTCAAATGTGGCCTCAGACACATAACACTTACTAGCTGTGTGACTCTGGGCAAGTCACTTAACCCCATTGCCTAACCTACCCCCCAAAAAATACTCTAAAGTCACACAAGTATTTTCAAGTAGCAAAGTCAGGATTTGAAACCAAATCTTCAAACCACAGAGCCAGTATTCTTTCTATTCCATTATCATTTATCTCTAGGAATTTTTCCATCTTATCTTAGGTTTTCCATATTCTACCAACAGAATGTAAGCTCCTTAAGGTCAGGAACATTTTATCTTCTGTCTTTGTATTCCTAGTACCTAGTACATAATTAATAAATGCTTGCTAGATTAATTGAGATGGGAACTAAAGAGGGTCTTCTAGAAAGATGCTTGTATAAAGAAATGTTTTATAGCGAGTTTGTCCGTACTTTTACTGAAAGTGCTTTTGTCATGTTACGTAGCATTTGTTCTTTTTTTTTTCATGCTCAACTTTCAGTTTAATCAAGTTTCATGCAGTAGTATAATGGTTAAGAAATAATGAAATTTTGTTAAGTCTGAGTTGGGAAGAAAGTAAATTCTGATCTTTCTTGCCCAGACAACTCCATTGGACCTCATACTCCATGGGTATCAGACCTATTCTATATAAAAATTCCCTTCATTGGCAAATACATCCCTTCCCCTCTCCTCAGAGAGCCATCCATATAACAAAGAATAAAAAAAGAAAGGAAAACTAAATGAAAACTAACCAACACAACTGAATCTGATATGCATATACACACGTATATCCACATATACATACATATACATACACATAGGCACATACATTCCACAACCAGTGAACAAGTGGCTACCTCTTCAAAGATAAGAGGAAGTGCTTTTTTTTTTAACTTTCTCAGACAAACTTGATCATTGTAATCATACTACATTCAGTTTCATTTTTGTTGATGATGTCATTGCTGACTTTTTCTTTCACATTTTATGTATCATTTTCCTGGTTCTGATTACTTTGCATCAGTTCATATAAGTCTGTCAATGTTTCTTTGTACTCTTCACATTCACTATTTCTTTTTTTCCAGAGGTTAAAAATCATTTTATTTTTTTAAAAATTAATTTATTTTGATTTATCAACAATCACTTCCATATACTTTTGAATTTTAAATTTTTCTCCCCCTTCCTTCCCCACCTCTTTCCCCAAGACAGCTCACATACATTCTTATTAAACATATTTTCACATTAGTGATGTTGTAAGTAAGAATTAGAACCAATAGGAGGAGCCACCAGAAAGAGGAAACAAAACACAACAGAAGAAAAAAATAGCAAATAGTATGCTTCAATCTGCATTCAAACTCCATAGTTCTTTCTTTGGATGTGGATAGCATTTTCCATCATGAGGCCTTTGTAAATGTTTTAGAGCCTTGTATTGTTGAGAAGGGCTAAGTCTATCAATGTTCATCATTGCACAACGTGGCTGTTGCTGTGTACAATATACTCCTGGCTCTGCTCACTTCACTCAGCATCAGACCATACAAGTCTTTCCAGGTTTTTCTGAAGTCTGCCTGCTCATCATTTCTTATAGCACAATAGTATTCCATAACATTCATATACCAGAACTTGTTCAGCCATTCCCCAGTTGATGGCCATTCTCTCAATTTCCAATTCTTTGCCACCACAAAAAGAGCTGCTATAAATATTTTTGTACATGTGGGTCATTTTCCCATTTGTATGCTCTCTTTGGGATACAGACCTAGAAGTGCTATTGCTGGGTCAAAGGGTATGCAAATTTTTATAGCCCTTTGGGCATAGTTCCAAATTGCTCTCCAAAATGGTTAGATCATTTCACAACTCCACCAACAACGCATTAGTGTTCCAATTTTCCCACATCTTCTCCAACATTTATCATTTTCCTGTTTTGTCATGTTGGTCAATCTGGTAGGTGTGATGTGGTACCTCAGAGTTGTTTTGATTTGCATTTCTCTAATCAATAGTGATTTAGAGCATTTTTTCATATGACCATAGATGGCTTTAATTTCTTCATCTGACAATTGCCTGTTCATATCCTTTGACCATTTATTAATTGGGGAATGACTTGTATTCTTATAAATTTGACTTAATTCTCTATGTATTTTAGAAATGAGGCCTTTATCAGAGACACTGGTTGTAAAAATTCTTTCCCAGTTTTCTGCTTTCCTTCTAATTTTGGTTGCATTGGCTTTGTTTGTACAAAAACTTTTCAATTTAATGTAAAGTTATCCATTTTGCTTTTTGTAATATTCTCTATCTCCTGTTTGGCCATGAATTCTTCTGTTCTGCATAAATCTGATAGGTAAACTATTCCTTGCTCTCCCAGTTTACTTACAGTTATCAGTCTTTATATCTAAATCATGAACCCATTTTGACTTTATTTTGGTATATATAGCATTTGTTCTTAAATGAAGAGTATCCTTTAAGTTCGATCCCAAGGAAGAGCTGTGAGAAGATACCTTCTCCAATGCCTTTATGAAGGCAGAAGTTTCAAAGATGTGGAACATTTCACACAAAGCAGTTTTTTCATTGTTTGCAGAAGCAGCTAGGTGGTAAAATAAATAGAGCATTGTATCTGGAGTCAGGAAGACCTGAATTCAAATCCAACCTCAGGCATGTACTAGCTGTGTGACCCCGTGCAAATCACACAAGTTTTTTCTGCCTCAGTTTCCACATCTATAAAATTAGGATATTAATTAGCACCTACCTCCCAGGGTTGTAGGGAAGAAAAAATGAGATATCTGTAAGGCATTTTGCACGTCTTAAAGTGCTAACTATTATTATTAATTGGTTTTGCTGACTTTTTTTCTTTACTTCTTTTTCATTATTTTTAAAAGTTCCTTCTTACTAGAGATGGCCCTTTGGTAGGAGAGAGGGTGAAGGATACGGTGGAAATCTAGGTGATGTAAAAACAAAATGTATAAATAAAAACTATTTCCAAAATAGGAGGTTCTCAAAATACGTAAAGCATAGGCCTCTGCAAACTGCTGCATGGTCCATAGTGAACTCCAGGCTAACACCAGATTGTTGGTGATTAGAGACTTGAGATAAGCATACATAAAATAAACTGTATGCTGTGATGGTATTAAGGACAGTGAATAAACTGGAAGGCTAGACCTGTAATCTTTGTCCTACCTTCAGCATACTTTATAGCACTATGCACTAATCTAAACCATTAAAACCTCATATTTTTCCCAGGTGGAAAACTAGAGGATAGTATTTGATAAATAAATCCTGCCAAGTTAATATGCTACTTTCTGTATGTAACTGGCACTTGGGGAAAGGTGTCTGATTCTTCAGGACTGCTAAAGTCTTTATCTGGGTCAGTGCTAAGTAATGTCTTCATGGCCAGAAAGGATGAATGTACCTCTTATAGGGGCTAATGTCTTCTAAGACATGATAAAACAGTCTCAAAGCTGTGAAAATTTTGTGATGGTGGCAATTGGTCCCTCGATATAGTAGTGATATAGTACATACTACTACTGTAGCAATAATCTCCAGATCTAAAAGGATGACTCTTCTAGGTCAGTATATCTTAACCTCATCTCATATGTAGCTCCTAGGTCCCCTAGACTCCAAGTCCTCCTAAAGTAGGACCTGAGGACTGTGACACTTGGGCATAAATATCTAGTAGAAGAGAAATGAAAAGGATTTGCTTGGTAGTTGGAAGTTGGTGACCTGAAAGTATTGGAGGAGAGATTCTAGGGGATATGGGAAGGCAATGGGAAAAGTTGGGATGGAAAGGAAGAGTATTTGGGAAGGAAGGGTCAAAGAGGATTCTTAGGCATGCATGGAGATCTTGTTGTCATAGCAACTGGTTGCTATGTCAGTTCTTCTACAAGTATCCATAGTGATGATCTCCATGTTAGGGCAAATTTATTGTTCCCCAGGGAGAGGCTTTCTCAGTGGGAAGTTTCTTATTTACCAGTTAACAGAACTAAGATGAGGATTAATGGGGTATTGTGTGATGGGTATACTCATAGCCCTGATTAGGGCCTTCATTCATTGTATTATTATTTTCTGCTGTTTCAGCATAATAAGTGTTTATTGAGTTTGAATGTGAACTTCAGGAGCTGTAATATAAATGAGTTTTGTGTATGCAGCAGAGAGTATAATCTGGTTTAATTGATTTAAGACTTCACTGTCCTGAGCATAACTTTTTTTTTCCCTTATGAAGTTCACATTGATTCCTTCCCTATACATTTTTTTTTTGCTGTTAAACCTTTCTAATTTCTTGTGTATGGCCAATGCTACACATTGATAGCATCTACAACACGTAGGCTACATTAGTGGCAGAGTTACGCTTTCAGAAGGAATTTACATTGGTTGAAAATATTTGGTTTTTAATTTAGATTCTTAGCATGAGGAAATTTTATATAAGGTAATGCCTGTTTAACAAATGCTCATGAGATAGAGGGATAGTACTTATATTGAAAGCATTGTACCAGTGTATAGGCAGACATGTAAAAAATGTACCCTTAAGCCAAATTATTGTCAAATTTGTTGGTATTTTTTCTTTCCATTCACTATGGCCAGAAAGGCTGACAAATGATCAATATACTTTGTATTTTTAAATGAAATTATTTTGTTGTAAAATTATGAGGTAGATTTTAGGAGAGTCCTAGGCAATCCTACAACCTGAACAAATGTCATTTTTACAGAAAGCATTCCAGACAATGTGTCTGCTTTTAAAAAAAAATTCACCAAGGTATGAAATTCCACATGCTCCTTCACTTTTAAGGAACAAAGAGCTAGGTTTATGGAAAGACACATTTTCTTCTCAAGAATATACTACCTTCCAGTTTATGTGCATGGTGGTCTGGATGCCATACAGCTTTAGAGTTTAATAGACAATGAGAAAGACAATAATTTTACTTTTTTTCTGCATTAGACAGATAACAAATAATACTACTTCTTGGTAATATTTAAATGAAAGCTTCCTCTGCCTCTCCCTTAGGGTTTAATCTTTGTAGCCACCTTAATTTATATACTTGATATTTTACTAAATGGGGTCAGCTAGATGGTACAGTAGATAGGGTGCCAGGACTGGAGTCAGGAATGATGAGTCTTCCTGAGTTCAAATCTGGCCTCAGACATGTACTAGCTATGTGACCCTGGGCAAGTCATTTAACCCTGTTTGCCTCAGTTTCCTCATCTGTAAAATGAGCTGGAGAAGGAAATAGCGAACCAGTATCTCTGCCAAGAAAATCCCAAATGGGTCACGAAGAATAGGACATAACTGAAAACAACTGAACAACAACAAGCAGAGATTTTGAGGGGGGATAATGTAAGGAGAATAAATAGCTTAGAAGAGAAAGCAATAAAATATGACCCAAGAAGTGACTTCCTGGAAGTTAGAATGGAGTAAACAGAATTCAATGATTCAATGAGACAAGAAAAATATTAGGCCAAAGACAAAGTGCTGAGAAAATGAGATGACTCTATGAAGTATTTACTATCAAAACAATTGACATGGAAAATAAGTCAAAGATAGAGAATTTAAAAATCATCGGATTCCCTGAAAATCACAAGCAAACAAAAGTCTGAATGCCTTATTCCAAGAAATCATAAAAGAGCACTATGCAGATCTATTGGAACAAAAGGACAAAGATAAAGAATCCACTGGTCTCCTGAAAGAAACCCCAAGTTGAAAACATTCAAGAATGGAATAGGCAGAATCTAAAATTCTAGGTCAAAGGAAAAAATTCTGCAAAAAGACAAAAAGGAAGGGTTCAAATACCAATATAGTCAAGATTACACATGACTGCTATAACTACTCTAGGTTTGGGAATATAACATATCAAAAGGCAAAAAGAAAAGGTTCACAACAAAAAACTTATGGGAAAATGAGTATAATTTTATAGAGGAAAAATGGATCTTTAATAGAAAATAGAATTTTCAAGAATTCCTGATGAAAAGACCAAAGATGGGTAGATTCTTTGAAATACACACAGAACACAAGGTAAGCTTGGAACAGGAATGCACATTTGAGTAATTGGAAGGGTCTATATTTAGATCAAATACTCACATTCTAAGTGGGAAAGAAGAAACAAATGTATCTTCAGAATGTTGCTGTCACAAAAGAAGTCAACAAAGATAAAACTTGGGCCTGGTAGTGGTTTTATTCCAAATTATTGGTTTTAATGAAGGAAAGAAAAAGAAGGGGGAAAGCAAGATACTAGTAAATAAATGTACTTCTGACTCTATGAACTTTGCCATCAATGATTCATTTGCTGTCTCATCCTCGAATGTCCCTCACACCTGAGGTATTTTCACCCTGGAATATCTCCCTACCATGGCAGCCCACTTGTCTCTTTGTTGAGTTCCTTTCAGGACCTCCATTTTGGGAGAGGCCCAGGCTGACCATGCTTCATTCTCCTCTTGGCTATGCTTCTAACTCTATGGACTTCACTACCATACCCCTTTGCAGATTCTTTTGCTCTTTCCCCAACCCCAGTCTTGCTGCTCAGATTCCTTTTATGTGTTGTCTTCCCCTATTTAAACTAAGTGCTCTTTGAGGGTAGGGACTTTCTTTTTGCTTATTTTTGTATCCCCAGTGATTAGCACAGAGCCTGGCATAGAGTAAATACTTAATAAAATGCTTGTTATAGCAACATCATGCAATGATCAACTATGACTAAGTTCTTCTCAGCAATATAATGATCCAAGACAATTCCGAAAGACTCATGATGGAAAATTCTATCCACATACACAGAAAGAACTGATAGAGTCTGAATGCAGATTGAAGCATACTATTTTACTTTATTTTTTCACTTTTTTCCCTTTTGTTCTGTTTCTTCTTTCACAAGATGATTCATATGGAAAATGTTTTACATAATTGCACATATATAAACTATATCGATTTGCTTACCATGTTGGGGGAAAAGAGAGTAAAGGAAGGAGAAAATTGAGAACTCAAAATTTTATTAAAATGAATGTTAAAAATTGTCTTTACATGTAATTGTAAAAAAAACTATTAAAAATAAATGCTTGTTAACTTGCAAATAAATGAGGAAGAAGTGGGAGGAACTTACTAGGTCTCATAACTAGGATTTGCCAGAAAAGTATAGATATATGGAAAAGGAAATGAGGGAAGTAGATATCTCATGCTCCTTGCCCTTATGTATACAAAGAGTTTGTTGTAGAAAGAGTTTAAACTCAATAGGGAATAGATGTGGTCAGGGACAGGGGAAAAGTAATTTAAGGGGGTAGTTAGAGTTTTGGGGGAAATATTTATAAGCAAGACAAAGGTCAACCACGGAAGGTAGATCATAAAGCAGGAACTGAAAAGGGACAAAGTGTAACGACCAGTGATTGGGTTCTGTGCTGGGTGAAGAGAGAAGTGATTGAGGAGTAGAAACAGACCATTTCAATTATAGATTGCCCATAGATTACTCCAATTTCTTCTCTTTCTTTTTCTTTCTATAGAAAGGATAAGAGACAAAAGAGGAAAAATTATAAGACAATATAATGGAAGAAAAGATAATACAGTAAGCATAACAGTGAATGGAGGAGGGAAACAAAATGGATTGACAAGCAGAATCCAACAATACATTGTTTACAAGAAACACACTTGAAACATAAAGATTCACATAAAGTTAAAATGAAGGGCTGGGACAGAATTTATTATGCCTCAGAAAAAATTTTAAAAATTCAGAGTATCAAAATATAAGTTCATTCAAAGCAACAGTAAAAATAGACATACACAGGGGAAAATAGAGATAAGCAAGGAAGCTGTATTTTGCTTAAAAAATACAGATAATGAAATAATACCAATAATATAAATGAATTGAATGGTAAAGCCGTAAGTACTTAAATAAAGGCTAATTTACCTATAGGGAGAAATACATAGCAAAACTATAAAAGTTGATGACTTCAATGTACACTTTTTAGAACTAGACAAATCTAATAAAAATATAACAAAGAAGTTAAATACCTGAACAGAATTATAGGAAAGTTAAATATGACAGATATCTGGCAAGTATTGAATGAGAATCAAAAGGTGAATATATATTTCAGTGATTTGCATGGCATCTTTTAAAAAAAAACTGAGCATTTGCTAAGGCCTAGAAATTCAACAAATATAGGAAAGTAGAAATATCAAACATATTCATTACTGCCCTAACACAAAAATTATAATAAATAAAATATCTTTGAAGAAAAGATTAGAACTTAGAGATATAATTCTAAACAATTTGTGGGCAAAATATGTATCTCTAAGCACTTTCATAAACAAAAGAGGAAGAACAGATCAATGAATTGGGCTTGCAACTAAAAACCAACATATCAGAACACCTCAAGTAAATACAATAACAGAACTGAAGATTAAAGAGATGACAACTGAAAACAAAACTATATTGAATTGATAAGTAAAACCACATAAAAAACTAATAAAATAGACAAACTTTTATTTAGTGTCATTAAAGTTCATTGGATGTAGTGTTGGCCTTGGAATTTTGAAGACCTGAGTTCAAGTCCTACTTCTGACTTATCAGCTGCTTAATCTTGTAAAAATAACTTTACAGTGTTCCAGGTAACTCTTTAAATAAATAAATTGCAAAAGAGTAAGAGTTCCTGATCTGCAGTGGTGTAGGGAATTTTCACATCAAGAATTTCTTACAGGGATGAAATAGATTCTAATCTCCCTTTTCCCACCGAACCTCTGTAAAAGACTATATAAAAGGCAACAGAACTCCTTTGTAAAAATTTTCTCCTTGCAACATAGATTTGATTATGTTGTAAATCAAGTAACATTTCTTCTGACATGGATATTTCTAGTGAATTTATCATTATAACATTGATAATCTATAAGTATTGTTCTTGATGCTTACATCAGCAGTAAAGTAGGCTAATATTATTATTGGTGGAGAAGAAACAAGAGGGGAAAGAGAAGGAGAAGAAGGAGAAAGAAGAAAACTACTTGCTGCTAAATTTTTACTTGTTCCTACTTCTATTAAAAATTCAAAAAGTAGGGGCAGCTAGGTGGTGCAGTGGATAGGCCCTGGATTCAGGAGGACCTGAGTTCAAATCTGTCTTCAGACACGTAACACTTACTAGCTGTGTGACCCTGGGTAAGTCACTTAACCGCATTGCCTAACACCCCCCCCCAAAAAAAAAATTCAAAAGGTAGCAGGGACTTTGATAGGTCATCTAGTTATCCCCATCTCTTTGATCAAATTCATGTCCAATCATGCCAGTCAAATGATAATATTTTAAAAACCCTTGAAATTCCATAGCATCCCTTGCTGACCCATTATAAGTACTGTCCAGTTAAAAAAGCACCCAATCTATTGATGTGAATATCAAGTACAGCTAGGTCCTGATTGGTATAAATAATGAATGCCATGAAGTGGTTATATGTATTTAAATTCAAATTGTTTGAAGTTATAATCATGTAAAATATCATAATTGGTTCTAGCTCTATGGAAAGATGTCTGCAAAATTCAAATAATGCAACCATTTGGGGATTTGTAATTCACGTTAATTGGGACTTAGCTGAAAATAAATAAATACCTGATTTCCCACAGCCTCCCTCTCCATACTCTTTGTCCAGGCAGTCCCTAGGTGTCTTGGACTAGTGACTCCACCTAGCGGTCAATACATGGACCTTTTCTTCAAGTATCTCTTCCCCACCACCTCCTTTCTTTTTCCTCAGCATGATCTGACACATGCCATCCTCCCTTTTCCTCTCTGACTTTTACCACTCACAAACTCCAGTAATCATACACACATGCATGCTATTTAATCTGCTTTCTTCTTTTCTCTTTTTTCCAACTCCAGTCCACTTACTTCTCCTCCCTTCTCCCTTTTCTCTTCTCCTTGCTCTCTCCTCCTTCATTCTACTTATGAGCCAATAGTGGCTAGTAAGCACAAAAGCAATGCTAATGGCATTCTTATAGTGGGAAAACAGCAATCTAAGATTTTCTAAGTAAAATTAGAACCAACACCAACTTTTAAAACCCCTTTAAGACATTTCCTTCAGAATCTCCATAAAATCTTCACATACTTTTTAAACTTGCCTTCCTCCCAAGTAAGCAATCAAGATAGACAAAAATGTTTATCATCTTACACCTAGTGGGTACTGAACAGATATTTATTAGATTTATCTGATTAATACTATTTTATTTTATATTTTTTAAGTTCTAAGATCCATAGTTTCATTGAATCTTCCACTGACAGATAAGTACTCCTCCATGCTGTATTGGATAGTTGCCATGAATTATAATGTCTCCAAAAAGTGCATTACCTGGTGGTCATTCCTCTGATGATGAGCTTGGGAAATTTAATTTGTCTAATCCTTAGACAACACACAAACAATCCATCTTCAGGCCTGTACTGGAAGTCTTTCCAACACAGTAGGACCAGAGTTTGTGCTCTTCCTGCATAGACTTACAAAACTCAGGGCCATGGAAATTCTCTAAATTAAAAATACTATCCCACTCTGGAATTTCACTAAGTCAGATTACAATAGAGATTTTAATTTGGCAGCGAACACAGAGCAAGCAAATTAACAAATGAGTAGCAAAATTCAATTGCTGCCTATCAAGTTTCAAGCCAGAATGACTATTTCCATATTACAGCTATTTCCTCTTGTACTATTCCTAGATAAATGAGTTCTATTAAAAATTCCAGCAGTAGGAGACAAAGGGAGAAATCCCAGCTAAGCTTTCTTTTCTGGTTGCACATGAAGAAGGCCATTTTTTTTCCCTGTGCCTTTTGAAGTTTTTGCTGTAGTATAACATGTTCTCTGTTTCAAGATCTTTGCATTTTGATTTGTAATTCAAATCAAGGTCTCTCTATGGTCATTTGTCATGTGTCATTATAACCAAGCATACATGTAACTGTTGCCATTTTCTGATTTAAAATATTGCACATTAAAATGGAAGACAAATACTTTTCAAAATACTTTACATTTTAAGAAAGCCATTTTTTCCAGAGCATCAGAATTCATTATACTACAAAGATTATAAGTTTTTTTAGGGCAGGGATTGTGTAATGAAGAACCTGAGTGGTACAGTAGTTAGACCCAGAGTGAGGAAGACCTAAATTCAAATCCTGGCTCAGATGCTTACTAGCTATGTGACCCTGAGCAAATCACTTAACCTCTGTTTGCCTTACTTTCCTCATCTGTAAAATGTTGAGAGGATCAAATGAAATAACTGAGAATTTTAAGGTCATAATAAATAAACATGAACTTCTCAACTCAGCTGATATTCTTATTGCAGCAGGAGAAACTATTACAAAAGTGAAGGTGTGAATTTCAAAGATCTTAATAAAGAAAATGAGACGTCTTTTTATACTTCTATTAAAACATTGGCATTCACTTTTTGGAAGCATTTCATCCTTGTAAAGAACTAATATAAATAATGCTCTTCAAACCTTAAAGTGCCATACAAATGCTTGCTATTACATATATTTAAGCTTTGCATCTTTTTCAGCTAGCATAGACCCTCCTACCTAGTTGCTGCTTAATAAATGCTTGTTAAATGAATGTATGTTCAACAAGGTCAATTGAAGTCCAGTTATTTGGAGCTCAAGACCAATTTCTCCATAGAAGCAATGTTATGAGTGGTAGTTAGGTTCCCTAATGCAGCTTACAAAAAGAGTCAATTAAACTCATGGTGTCACTGAAATATTATTCATTTGCAAAAAGCACTACTTTCTTAAATATTTCAAGGATCTGTGAATTTGTTAGTATAGATACACTTTCTCCTCACTCAGATCACACCTCTATATAACTTAATAGATGACTGTTGAAAGGAAACTGTATTAATTAATTAATTAAACAAAAATAGAAAAACACTTCTCCATCCATTCTATTCTGATTTCTCAGGGTAACATGGAGGTGACCCTGGGTTCTTGAAGATTATGCCAGTGCAGCCCAAGCTTCTGGCAGATCTTAACAAGCTGGAAAGGCTTCCAAGTACAAGCCTGCTGACAGACCATATGTCTATCATCTGAAGACCAGCCTAACTAAGTTTGAGGAAACTCACCACAAGAGGATGGCTGTCAGATGAGGAATTATTTTGGCCATAGAAATATATGAAGTTTCATTTACAGAAGTGCAGAAAGTTTGCAGTCAAAGTTGAGGGGGAGGTGAAAACCCATGTGAAATATTGATACATAATGCTACTGTTGATACTAAAGGCAGAAAAATAGCCTTATGCTTTTTATAGTTAAAACAAAAAGGTTTTAGCTTAAATATCAGCTACCTAGAAAATTAACTAGAGTTTATTCCAAATGCATTACAGTTAAGTCAATATGTTTTATCATAAAGGATATGAATATGTTTAATATATGTGTATATGTCTCCATGTCCACACATAGATTTTTTTGGATAAATTTTTAATTGAACCATTTCCTCAAAAAATTTAAAATAGCATAAAATAGACCAAATCCATAGTTTAGACTAAGTTTTCTGCTGATTTTTCGCAAGAAAAGACCAAGAATTTCAATGGGTTATATAACTATTCCTTCTAGTTCTTTTCAGCATACAAGTGTAAACACAAGCCTTCGTGCAGATTTTTTAAAAAATATATCTTGTTTTCCCTCAGTCTCTCTGCCTTTTGTCTCTTTGTCTCTGTAGCAAGGTTGTTTTTTTCTTTGCTCCTCAAAGGCATTTTATACCTGACACTGCTTAAAGAAGCTGCTTTTGTGTTTGGGCAGAAAACAAAATTTACTGTAGCATCCCTTCCAGAATCACAGTATTAATCCTCCTGCCACCACTCAGAAGATTTCAGCACTTGCCTTGCTCATTTGGAGAGTTTTCCAAACTTGCTAGCAGCTGGAGGCAGTAACTGACATTTTTATGTAAGTCACACATTTTCAACTCATTTTCTTCATACTAGCTGGAGGAAGTCCTTTATTGTGGCAGGCAGGCAGTCATTTTTTTTTTGTTTTAGATGTTCACTTTGCAGTAAACCATGTATAGTTATAATTTAGCTGCTCTTGGCCTGTACTCCCAATGGTGAGAACTTGTAGCTTTCTTTGTTATAGCTACGGATGATGTCCGAAACACTCTCAGAGAACATTGAAACAAATAATTAGTATTAAATATTGACTCAGTCTTGTGTCCCTTGTATGCAAAGCTTGCAGAAGTGAGCAGGAGTTAGAATAAGCTAACCAGCTAACCTCTGATTTAGACAAGTAGCTCACAGAGTGACTAGGCAATGAACACAATGAACTCACCAACACTTATTTATAGACCATTTGATAATTTTGGGAAAAGGAAAGGATATGAAGATTGTGCAAAAGTAAGGTTCATGGTAAGATGATTATTGCTTTCCATGAGAAGCAAATGGAAGTTGGCAGACAGTTCTTTTCAGATCTGAAAAGGGATATACCATGACCAACCCAGGGCAAGATAAAAGGACATGAATATGTAGAAGAAAAACAAGATCAATGATGAAAAGAATGAATTGTAAGAATTGGTTGGGAAAGAGGAGAGCTGGAAAAAAAACAGCTGGGATGTGAAATGAAATTATATGTACATTTATATTTTGTTGTCCAGTTGTTTTTTCAGTCATGTCTGATTCTATGTGACTCCCTTTGAGGTTTTCTTGGCAAAAATACTAGTTTGCCAATTCCTTCTCCATCTCATTTTACAGATGAGAAAACTGAGGCAAATAGGGTTAAACGCGCCCAGGGTCACAGAGCTCATAAGTGTCTGAGACCAGATTTGAACTCAAGAACAGGAGTCTTCCAGGCCTGGTACACTATCCATTTTGCCACCTCGCTGCCCAGCATATTTACACACACGTGCACACACACTCCCCACACGCTTGCACGTGTGTGTATACATATGCACACACATACATAGATATGTATATGTATATATGCACACCCCCCCCATACATAATGTTCCCTCCATACAGACTGTCTTTCCTCTGCCATCCATTGGCATCCTACCCATCATTCAAGGTACAGCTCAGATTATTTCTCCTTCATAAAACTTCCTCTGATTCCTTCATCATTTGACCTTCAATAGCACCATTTATAGTTATTCTCTAGCATGCATTGTCTTCCTAACTTGATATGTTATGGGTGCACAAGTTTTATCTTGTCAGAGAGATAGTAAAGTCCATGAGAACAAGGCTTGACTGTGTACTATTCAAGCCTCCACAGCTTCCAGCGCAGTACTCTGCACTTAATAGTTTCATTTGAATAAATTCAACAAATTTTTATTTAATTAAATTGAACTGTACTGACTGTGTGAAGAATAACACTAATCTGAGTATCATGAAGGCTGTGAGGAAATTTTTCTGATCTGGGTATCATGTAGAGGTTACTTATTTACAGTTTCATCTTTGAGCTTCAGCTGGTGAAAGTGATCCAGATGAAATTGAAGCTTGGATGTGCAGGATATCATTACCTATCTATTCTATTATCTGTCTTATTCATCATTATGGAGCCAGAGTTCATCTAGGTCAGTTTACATGGTAATGTTTCAGGATCATATGCATGTTACTTTCATTTTTTTTAATCTGGATTTAGAATGTAGGATTTGAATTGTAGAGCTCAAAAAGAAAAAAAGAAACAGAAACAGTGAACTAAATTGGAAAGGATTGCCCTTTTCCTGTTGAAGATGTCATTGGGGAAATCAACCAATAATGCTATATAATGAAGTTGCCCCAATTATTTGAATGATGAATCTGTTCTGGAAAGCCTTTCCAGTCTCATAACTGTGAATTTTTCCCCCTCAATTGAAATCTTATTCTACAATTCAGCATCCAAATGAAAATTGTCTTTTAATCTCAAAATGTTATTTTTCCATTTTCCTATTGGAGTCAAGGTAATACTCAACTAAAAGCAGAAGCTACATGTCTTTCTTAGTAAAATTATCCTAAATCGGAATGCATTGTCCAGTCATTTTATCAGATGGACAGATGCATTCCAGCTCTGTTTCTAGCCACGTGGGGATATTTTGCTATAAAGGTAAGCTTTCATGATTCTGGAGAGTTAATTTTTCTTTAACCTTTTTTTTTTAATTTCTCTAAGACTACAACATGACTTAGAGAAGTGGTAATAGGGTACAAACATTTAGTTTGACCCACTAATTCCAATCCAATTGAGGTTGGTAATGATTTGGAAAATAAGTGAATGTAATCCAATGACCTTCACTGACTTCACAAGTTGATGACTTTTAAGAAAAATATTTCCTGTGGATAGAAAATCTCAAGAACATGCTGCTAGCAGCACACCTTGACTTGGGTTTCATTAATATTGTTTCATCTTTCCCCTCTCCCCACAAAAATATATATTTTATAGATTTTTTTAATATAACATTGCCCCAACCAGAGTTATTTGAAAATGTCATCAGTGTATGATATAAGAGCCATGAAACCTGTTGACAAATTTGAAAATAGTGACTATCTCCCACCCTTCTGGACTCATGGGCAAATCATACCCCTTCTGACTGGTAGAAAGGATTGAGGCTAAGCAATCAGAAAACTATGTTATTCAATCCTGGAGCAATGTCAGAAAATCACAAATATCACCCTGTGTTTGAATTTAAATGATTTGCACACAGTCTATTTAATTTTTTAAGAACTCATTTTCTTCATATATAAAATAAGGATAGTGGACTAGATGGTTTTTCAAGTCCCTGTCAGATATATATGTATGTACACATGTGCACATACATATATACATATTTTATATATATGTATATGTGTGTATATGTTATATATATCATCCTATATTGCTGTTCATCTCTGTGCTTATTTTAAGTTTTTATAAGCAGAACTCTGTCCATGTAAGTATGTACTTCCAAGTTATCACATTGTTTCTATGAAGCTATATATTGTTATTTTCCTTTGCAATTTTTTTTGTTGTTGAGAAACCAAGCAATGCGATTAGGAAGCATGTATCTGAAGACAGTGCTTATCAAAGATTTCCATTAGGTGGCACACTGGTAGACCTCTTAAAGTTATTTAGTATGGTATTTCTTCTTAAGGACTTAATCTGGGGAAACTAGGAGGGTTCTTCTAAAAAATATTTTTTAGTTCAATCTGAACCATGTGTATTCCTTGCTCTTGCTCCATAACCAGCCCATATCCTTTTCTGATTATATATTTCATGGTAGCACATATTACTCTGCCTCTTGCATCCAACATGTATCTCTCCATTTGAGTCACCTACAGTTATTATTTTTTGAATAACTATTTGGCCAGTAACATCACTGGAAAGACGCCGGTTTTAAAAATAAGTTTTCAAGTCAGGAAACAGCTTGACATAAAAACAAAAATGGCATATTTATCAAATTTACAATTGACCAAAAGTTAGGTAAGATAGGTAAAACATTAAGTGATAGATTCAGGATCTAAAGAGATCTCAGCGGGCTAGACAGGCCATATATGAGATGAAGACATGCAGTAGCGTCAAGGGTCAAGTCTTATAACTCAGTTCAAAATGTCAACTTCACAAGTTCAAAATGGCAGAGGTGTGGCTGAAACAAAGTTAATCTGCAAGAACTTGAGGGTCGTAGTGGACTACAATCTTAATATGAATTAGTGTCAGTATCAGTGATAAAGTGACCAAAATGCTAATGCAATCTCAGCAGTTAGGGGGAGCATAGGACTAGGGCAGTGATCATCCCGCTGCCCTCTGCCCTTCTCACATCTGGAATATTTTATATCCTAGTACATACAAAATAATAATCTTATTAGAGGCAAACCCTTCTGTATTAAGCTAAGCTGTCATCAAGTAACAGACAAACTTTTCTGTTGGAATTGTGTTGGAAGCTTTTCCAACCAGGAGTTTTTCAAGGAACTTGTCAATATCACTCTTGCAATATGGTAATTAGAACTAAACAAGTGACTGTATGTGATCTATTTGAGAATTTAAAGGGACTACCACTTCTCTATTCTGCCTACCATGCTTATGGTAATGGTACCCAATGATTACGTGAGCTTTTTTGGCATCCTACCATCAACTCATATGATGCTTACACTCAACCAAAACCTCCCATTTCTTTTTCATATGAATTGGCATGTTGCAATGACTAACCCTGGCTTCTGCAATTATTTCTGAATAAAAATGTAAGACTTGACACTCGTACCTATTAATTTCTTTTTCTTAGATTTGTCTCATTAGTTCAGACTATTGAGATCTTTTGGGATTTTCATGCTGCATATGGCTCATTAGACACTCCAGGGCTGCATGTCTATTTATGTATTTCTTATCTCCTCTGTTATGTTATAAGCTACTTGAGTGCAGGGACTCAGTATTGCCTATAGGGCTTTGCATAGGGAAACTAAATAAATGTTTGAGATTAACTAAATGTAAGGGATGCTGAATAAATGTTTGTGAAGCAAATGAATGAATTATTAAGTATGCAGGGACTGATTTTGTAAATTTTGATTCCTAGAAGTCTTTCCCAGGCCTCCTTATTCTTAGTGCCTTCCTTCTGGGATGATTTCCAATATAATCTGTACGTATCTTGTTTGTACGTAATTGTTTGCACGCTCTCTTCCCCGTTAGACTATGAGCTCCTTGAGAACTAAGACTGATTTTGTTTTTTATTTTGTTTTTTCCTTTCTTTGTATTCTCGGTACTTAGTATAATGTCTGGCAAGTTAGGAGGTGATTAATAAATGCCTCTTGATTTATTAGTCTTTATTTTAGCCTTTTCATTGTCTCTTTCGTTGAGAGGAGAAGGGAAGAGCTCCAATTCAAATCAGTCGGTTAAATTCTTGTTAGTAGTTTTAGGAAAAAAAGTGAATAAGGCAAAGGTTGAAGTTCAGACAGGTTTCAGATTACTTATGAATGTCAATTATCCATACTGTTCCTAGCTGTCTTTAAGACACTTAATTGAGAGTTAACTAGATTTTGCTCTGGGCCATGAAGAGAGTGTTATCAAGAACTTTGTTTGACATTTAGAATAAGAGATGATCTGTAGGAGTCATAGCACCTCCTTTCTTCTCCCTTCTCTTTGTGTTTAGTGCATTTCCATCTTGCTTCTGTTATTTCCCTAACACTGAGCGTATAACTCCCCACTGTACCATCTTTCACCAGAGCACAGCCTGAAACTGTTGTTTAACTGACCTATTTCTATTGGGTTTTATTTTCAGTCTCTGCGTGTGAAAAAAATCCTTCTTCTATCCCTGACCCCATCTTGCCCTAGTTCTCATAGTCTTGTGTTCTGCTATTCCCCCTTCCTCCTCTTACATCACTTGTGTTCTATCTAATTCCATGCTGTCTCCTTTTTCTTACCACCTTTGAAAAATGTTTCTCCCTCCCTAAATGTTATCACAACTCTAGGAATGATAACACAAAATAATACTTCAAGACAACCCACTGCAAAAAAGAATGGTGTACATTGCAAATGTCTGAATTACATAAGTCATCAATACCAGAATTCAGAAAGCTTGGAGAGTTGATGAAATCTCAAGTCTTACCTTCTTTTCATGGACCCATTTAGTTATGTAGACCAGGACTTCTTAAACTTTTTCTACTCATGGCCCCTTCAGCGCTTCTTAAATTGTGGGTCACAACCCCATATGGGGTCCAATGGGCAGCTTCAGTACTCATGTTTGAGTTCAACTGATTTTTTTTGATGTCCTATATATGTATTGTACTTTATGTATCCATTCCAGTGAATATGTCCAGCCTTCTCTGATATCAGAATCAATGTCAGCAGAATAATTTAAATGAGATGAATAGAAGATTTATAGGAGAGACTGTATAACATCATATCCAGTACTCATTGCTATGACCTGCTCTAGCCCCTTATCTTCCCTCTGTCCCTTGATTTTCTCCCCTACCATTATCCAAGGTGCATTCATAGAGTGAGGGTTTATGACATTCAGCACTGCAAAGGGTCTTTGGACAAGCCTCAAGCTTCTTTTCCTTGCATTGTGGTAGTCCTGTGATAACACATTTTGTTGAACTGATTTGCAGGATTGTCTCGTTCTGTAGCAGGTGAGAGAAATGGGAGAAGAATAATACTTTGATCTTTGTTTGTAGCTCTTTATAAAAACTTCCAAAACTACTTCACATGCATTATTTCATTTGAAATGCTCAACAACCCCATGAAGGCAGGTATTACTATCCCCCTTCAACAGGTTTGGAAACTGAGGCTCAGAGAGGTTAAGGACCTTGCCCAGAGTAGCAGAAATAAGGACTGAAATTCAGACTTCCTTACATCCAGCCCATTCACAATGATGTAAGACCTGTCTGACACTTCCTAGGACATTTGTATTTTAGAACCCTTTCCAAGTTCTGAAAGGGGTTTCACACACCACTTGTAGGTGGGATAAATTGGTATCATTATCAATTTTGTTGTTGTTGTTGTTGAAGAAACTGAAAGATGAAAGGTTGAAAGAGGAAGAAGAAATTAAAGAGTGGGGCAGTGGAAAGTCTAGATTAGCCAGAGATCTTCTGACTGCATTTAGGGTACTTACAATTGAGTTGCTGTTTTTTGGCTGCATAGCTATATTACTCACTCTCTTAATCGTAATTCCCTCTCTCTCTCTCTCTCTCTCTCTCTCTCTCTCTCTCTCTCTCTCTCTCTCTCTCTCTCTCTCTCTTTCACACACACACACACACACACACACCCCTACCCTTCCTTTTTATTGCTTTTTCCTTTGGCTGATGTTATTCTCAGAAATGCTATATCATTATTTTTTAAGCTAACCAAATAAAATGTCTTTTTAAATGTCAGTGAATTAGAAATAAATCCTTTTCTCCAAAGTTGGAGTTTGTAGTATTCAGTGTGTCTTCCTGTAGATTGTGTATCCTAGAAAGAATAACATGGCCTCTTGAAATTCCTAAAGCAAACCTAACAAAAGATTCTCTCTTATAGGAACATTCGTAGCATCTTAGAGTTAGAAGGACACAGAAGTTATATTTGTAGTACAGCCACTATTGAAAATAATTATCTCCTCTACAGTATAACATGTGGCCATTCATCTTCCAATTGAAGATTTTCAATGATAGGAAATAAACACCTGAGGAGGCAGCATAGGCCACTTTTTGGACCATTTTTATTTTTTAAACATTTTTCCTATAGTGAGCTGAAATCTGCCTTCCTGGAGCTTTGAAAAATCTAATCAAAACATCTTTAAACTGAAGAAGGAGGAGGAAGAGGAAGAAAGGAGAAGGAAAATTATCTACATTTGCCAAACTAGATGCCATAGTGAAGCAGCATGGTTTAAGGTGGATAAAGCACCAGAAGTAGAGCCAGGAAGACCTGGGCTCCAATTCTGACTTAGATATTTACTTGACTGTTTGACCCTGCCCAAGTTACTTAATGTCTGTATGGGAGCTTCATTGTCCTCAATTATAAAATGAGGAGGTCAGTGATCTCTAAGGTCCCATAATCCTGCCCACAGTGTAGGAAGAACAGCTCTATAGATACCCCAAGATTCACAGGAAGTAAAATCTGAAAGTAAAACCCAGAACTTCAAATGTCTCTACACAAATTCACAAAGTGCAGATGACAAGCAAGGTTAGAGCAGAGGCAGATTTGACATTATAGGTCTTCTTGATGGTCACTGGATTAAGATCCACGGCTGGATTATGGTTCTAGAAAGGCATACCTTATTCAAAAGGAACAGGACAGGTAAAGAGGAAGGACATATGGAGTTGCATTGTTTATTTAGAAGATAAATTAATGTGAGGAAATCCAAGAAACAAAGGGAGAAATATGGTGGAAAACATTTTGATGAAGATAAATGGAGGCAGAAACGGAAACGATATCAACTTTAAAGTATTCTAGAGATAAATTGGACCCCTTAGATTCAAGAAAATCAATTTTAAAAGTGCAAGATGAGGGAAGTATGATCAGAGGGCACTTGGTCTGAAAAACAACTGGAGGTTTTGCAATCTGAGTCAATAGTGTGATTATTGCATTAAAAAATAATATAATCTTGGGCTGCATCACCAAATTAGAGAGGTGATAATCTATTATACTCGGCTTTTGTCAGTCTATATGTGGAATATCATGTTCAATTGTGCCTGTCTGACCATTGGTGACCGTTGACCAGGAGTTGTTGCTAGAGGCAATAAGAATAGGCCCCCTTACAAAAACTAAAAAAAAAATTCTCCTTAATGATGGATGTGGGGCTAGACATTTCCCTCTATTTTTTCCTTTCTTTCCAATGGAAGAAACTATGATATTTATTATGAAGAGGAGAAAACTTGGACAGGAGAGAAAAGGAGTATGGTAATTGTCTTTAATTGCTAGGAGAGCTTTCATATAAAGGTGAATTGAACTTATTCTGCTTTTTCCAGGAGGGTAGAGCGAGGAAAAATGGGTATTGCAGAGAGATAGATTTAAGTTTGATGCAAAGATAAACTTCCTAATCATTAACAGAATCCAGAAGTGAAATGGCCAGCCTTTGGAAGGCATAGGTTCCTCCACTGGATGACCACTTGTCAGGAATGTCGTTGAGGGGATTGTTCAGCTAAAGGTTGTACTTGATGTCCTCTGAGAACCTGGAGTTTCTGTGATTGCATTAATACTAGAAAGATGCTGTCACTGGAAAACACAAGCTAGCGGACCAGTGGAGAGCTGTTCCATCCTAAATATTTCTTTAGGGAAGACTAGCACCTTGTTGAACCCTTTTTAGGGCTGCTCATCCATCTTTGGTGTCCACCTGTCACCCAACTGTCACCTATGGCTCCAGGATGCTGTAGCATGTGAAGTGACCACACCTTGTTAAAGCTGTTTCAGCAGAAACAGGCCTCAAACTCATCAGTGAGTTAGGGGGATGTCTAACCCAAGCATGTGAAAATCTCCCCTGGTGGAATGGGGAGATGAGAACAATTTATTCCAGCAGCCATGAAGGTGGCTAAAGCAGGTGCTGTGGAGCATTTAGAGCATGGTCAAACATCCAAGACCCCAGGGTCATCCATTGCATCCCAGGCCATTGCCTGTCTTGTCTAGACTTCAATGACTCTGGAAGAGAGAGTGAGACTGAAGAGTTTGTGCTACTCTGCCTCACTTAAAACCAATTCACTTGAGAGGCAAGACATCATCCCATTATGTCATTGGTCCTCTTTGAAAACAAAGAAGGAACAATTAGATAAATGGGAATGGGAATGGAGAAGACTGGATATTGTCTCTCCAATTAGACTGTGAACTCCTTGAGAGCAGGGAGTGTTTTTGACTGTGTCCCCAGAACTTAATACAGTGCCTGGCACATAGTAGGTACTTATTAAATGGCTCTTGATGTGGAAAAAACAAACAAGAGATGAAGGCCAAGTACAGACACACTATTGTGACATGACGTGATGCCCCTTAGCATACATATGTATAGCTATGGCAGTACTGTATATCTCCCTACATTCCTTGAGACTAAGCCAAATGCCTTTTTGGGCAAAGGTCATGAGTGAGAAAGGCTGAATCCAGCCTCCAATGGGATCAAGAGAACAAAGACCCTCTTCTCCCACTCAAAAGAGGTTTAGGGGGGATAGTACCAATATTCTTTTCATTTCTCTTCACTCACCTCAAATCCCAACTCTATCTAATTCAAATACCTCATCCTGATATTTAAAGCACATTTCTCTTGTTTTGATTACTATCAATTCGTTGATTAATTTTCTTGACTGAATCACATTTTCACTCATACCTTTGTCCTTTAAGCTGAATAACTGAAAAAGGTAGAAATACTATCTTGTGGGACCAGGGATGTGACTATGGTAGCTGGAAGATCCTAAAAAATGCTTATCCTGGGGTTGATAATTCAGTTTGTGGATTATCAAAGCACAGTACTGCTATTACCCCTTCCCCCTTACTGCTCATACTTCCATAAGCACCCCACTAAAAGAGCGAGGAGTAATTTGAAGAACAGATGAAATTTAAGAGTCAATTTTGTTGCTAGTGTGAAGCTTTGGTGGAATATTGAGGGAGAGGAGAGAGCTAGAGAGTTTGAAGTTAATGGCTAAAGCAAGTCTGAGGGATTATCTGTGTTTATGTGTGTTCTCCATGTCAACCATGAAGAACTCTGAGTTCTCTCTGGTTATCTCTTGTCTGACAGTAACAGAAAAGGAAAGGAAAAACTCCAAATGTCAGCAAATCAAAGTGTAACACAAGAACTGTAACCAAATGTGCACTTGTCAAAATAGCCACCTACCTTGAGGATACAGTGAAAGAAAGCCAGGGCAATCATCCTATGGACCAAGGAAAAACTCCATGCCTCCTCTACTATTTGAGGCAGTGTGGTGTAGTGGAGAGCTCCTTGTGATTGGGAGCTGGAATGATCTAGACTTGAAATCTCCCTCCAATTTTTACTAGCTATGTGACCACAAACAAATCTCTTCACCCCTCTGTGAACTTGTATGTTCATCTGTAAAATGGGTTCTGTACGCCTATAGTACCTGTCTCATAGGGTTGTGAGGCTCTAATGAAAAGTGTTTTCCCAGTTTTAAAATGGTGTATAGATGTCAGCTATTATTATTTGAAGCTGAATGAATGGAAGGAAGAGAGGCAGTTGCTTTTTCTTTTGTAACATTTGGTCCAAGGATTCTCAGGAAGCCCTTCATGACTTGGTGGTGCCTCTCTGTGAGATAGATGCCTCTCTGCCTTTCTTTCTGATCTCACCTGTGCGTTATAAACTGCTACTCTGTACTTTATTATCAGTGACACTGCAGTATGTGCCCCAGAGAACAGCCAAATGACTTGTTTGTCCTGTAAACCTGAGAG
The DNA here is from genome assembly GCF_003287225.1 of Phascolarctos cinereus. Lineage (NCBI taxonomy): Eukaryota > Metazoa > Chordata > Mammalia > Diprotodontia > Phascolarctidae > Phascolarctos > Phascolarctos cinereus. The sequence continues at coordinate 567,253,147 of NW_027555847.1, read as the reverse complement.
CCAATGCTAAATATCTTTTGCCACACATTCCACGCATCTTTATATGTTTACTTGCTGCTGCCTTGAATGCCTGTTATTTAAAAAAAAATAAAAGCCTGTTTTTCAAAGGCATTGATCTTGGATTCAAGAACCTGAAAGACTAAGGATCTAGTGACTTAGAGAGAGGGGTAATGGGGGAGGGGAGGAAGGGAGATTGGGGGAACCACCCACCATGTCTCCACGCCCTGCTTCAGGGAAAACTAAATGTTAAGTGAGTGGTTTAGCCTGTACTTAATCTAGAAGCAAATCAGTAACTGAACACTTAGATACTCACTCCATTGTCTACTGAGGAAAATAGTGAATCACTGAAGTAAAGAATGTGCTTTCTGGTGCTATACCAATAATGAAGAATAATGTTTCAAATCAGAGGAGGGAAAGAGGGTAATAAAGAAATCTTTGGCTGGCCACTTTTCTTTTTCCTTTTTTCTTTCTGGACACCCCCAGACACCCACCTATCCCCATACTTAGATAAGAATTTTTTCCTCCAGCCCTGGTTTTCCTGTGCTTAATCTTATAGTGAAGCCATCAGCTTGTATTTGACATGGAAATTACTGCAGAACCACAGACTATTTAATGGAAAGATCCAGAAAGGGAAGCTGTAAGGGTAGTAGCCTCCAGCTCAATAAAAATGTGGGGGTTTTTTTTGCCCAGTTTGTTAATTGGTTAATGGAAAGCAAATGAAAATATAAATATACGTATTCCACAAAATCTAGCACACTTGAATATTTCCCATCTTTCATAGTTGCCAACTCCTCAAAGTTGCCAACTTTCGGCTTTGTCTTCAGGACAGATATTTACGTTTGGCAGATTGGAATTAATTGATTTTAGAAATAAAATTGATTAAAGAATTATATGCAGTCCAGAAAAGGATCAAGACTTTTTCCCAGTGAATTCAGAATATTATATGCAAAGCATTTTTGGTGATTGTTTGGGGAGAAATGTCAGAGATGGGAGTAGAAAACTGTGATTTCCTACAATTAGGTATACCACAAGGCATTTTTTTTCCTGTATCACACATCCCAATAAGCACTCTGAATGAATTTATTCGAATTGCAGAAACACTGGCAATTGAAATAAATGCCTGCAATGATGAGAGTCTCTTAAATACAAGACTGGATATAAAAGGCACAGTAACTGCCAAGTGACCTCAGCAGGACTTGATGTGCCATAAAAGGAGAGGTGTATGGTGAGAATGGTCCTAGGAGATGGCTTTCTTTTCTACTCCAGGAATGAGGCCTACCTCAGTTCTTCTTGCTGGAAAAAAAAAATGGACTCTCATTTTCCTTCTTGCTTTATCTGTGCTTAAACCACCCTCTTGCACAAATGTTACTCCTGAGGCTGCTCATTAGCCCATTTTCTATTATGACTTCTCTAGGTATAGCTATACGATGTCACTCTGTAGCCCATGCCTATTGTGGCTTACTGCTGCTATTCTTCATCTGATAGGGATGTATTCAAGAATCTGCTTCTGTATATTTTCTTGGCCAATATGGCAAAGGCCTTAAGAACAGTTGTTCCCTCCAGGTCCAGGCTTGTTCTAGCCATTGGCAGGATACATCCGTTTTTCTTCTTCCTTCACCACTGGGTTATAGTTTTGTCAAGGATGGAGAGTGTTGTATACAGATGCCTCAGATTAGAAATTAGTATTGGCTTTTACTTCTCAGTGGTCAGGCCAACCTGAACCATTTCACAGTTAGGAGAGGTTGGAAGGAGGCATGAGAAACAACTCTCCACATGTCCCTGTGCTTGGCACGCCTGGTCTGGGCCGTGAATAATAGGTCATCTGATGCAGTGTAATTAGATAGGAGGATGAATCCCGAGTAATCCTGGGAACTGCAATGGGGAATTGGCCTCTGTGAGTTACTTTTAGCTTTCAAAACTTGAATTTTCAGTTGAAACTGAATAGTTTCCTTGTCGTGGTCAGAAGTCCACTGTGGAGAAATACTGGAATTTATTATTTTTCAAGCTGCCACCCAAATTGAAAAATATTGCCCAATATAGCCAACTCTCAATTATTCAGGAGCCGATCTCCAGTTTGTGGATTATTCATGCCCATAGTTTCCTGACTCCTTTCTCTCTTGGGTCCTTTCTTGGCTGTCTTCTCACAGAGGTGATAATAAGAAAGTATTTTTAGTCCATTTTCTTCAGCTTTTAAAGGTTGAAAGTCATAGTCTTTTAGAGCTGGAAGGCAACTCAGAGATTATTTAGCTCATTATATAAGACCAGAGAGGTGAGGGTCAGGGTCGCATAATAAGTTTATATTAGATCTAGAATTAGAACCCAGGATTTCTCTTTCTACTGTATGATATTTGCTACCAGTAAGTGTTTTGATGGGAAGTGTTTGGAGATTTTGGCACAGTGGGGTTGAGGAGATTTTCTGTGTATTTCAAGTATCTTTTAAAACTTCATGTGCAGGGGCAAAAGAGGGAATAATTATGGTTATAGCAGATGGGGTCTGATGCTGTTCACTTGAACAAATAGCCAGAGGATGGCTATCTCCTTGTGGTTTCTATGATTCTCTTCACTGTTACTACTTATCTCAATGCTATCTCCACTGCCTGGTCCTATCTCAGACCTGGATAGTGATGTAGGGATTCTTAGATGTGACCCTACTAGGGAAAAAGTCCCCAGAATATTCCCAACTTTTCAAGAAGAAATAAGTGACTATTTGTTTAAAAAAGAAAAATCACTGTTTTCAACTCCCTCTTGGGCTATTTCTGACAGTAAATTTTGCCTCCTAAAATAGAGCTCAGTTCTCTCTTATCATTTCTCCTATTTCTACCTCCAAAATTTCTTTTCACTGATGACTAGGCTATATTATTAGTGTCTCTTTAGTTCAGGAATTCTTAACCCCTTTGGCAGTCTGATGAAGACTATAGACCTCTTCACAGAATAATGTTTGTAAATGCATAAAATTAAATACATAAGATCACAAAGAAGACCAATTATATTGAAATACAGTCTTCAGAATATTAAAAACAAAAACAGAAGATCACAGACACCAGATTGAGAAACACTGCTCTAGTCCTTTTGCTTCATACTAAATTGAATTAAAGAGAAGAGTATAGTGCTTGGCATACCCTGAACCCTCTTTCTGTGACATCTTACATGGGGTGTTTGGCCACAGATGGAGTTGGTGTAGGGACGGGAATTCCTTGGTAGCTGACATTCGAGGCAGGATAGCCCATGATAAGCAGCCCCTCCTAAATCATTGTAGAAGATAGAAGAAACAAATGGTCTTTCCGAATTAGATTGTTTTAAATTATATATTTCATCTGTATTGTGTCCTTAATAAAGGGCCTCGATAAATTGCCATAGCTTAATTTTGAAAAATTTTTAATTTGTTTGACAATATTATTCAACAAGCAAATTGACATTTTGAACCAATTGTACTGAAACTTCTTTCCTTTCAATAAACATGTTCTGTTGATTATTCCCCCAGATTAAAACATGTTGAATAATTTTTAAAAGTGAACAGTGATTTTATTGGTACAGAGAATGCCTGATGAGGACACTACTTGTACATCAGTAGCTGCACTGTAATTTATAGTCTTGGAGATTGTTTGTGATCCCAAGAAGTTAAATGACTTGCCCAAGGTCACATAGTTAATACTGCACATGTCAGTAGCAGTATTTGAACCCACATCATCCTAAAGCCAAGGTTGACTCTACTTCCATTCTGACCATACTGCCTCCCATGTTAGTTCAGAAAGAGCATAGGGCATGAATCAGGAGGCCTGAGTTGTGGTTCCCATTCCACACTGCCATCTGTATGACTAGAATTGTCACACTGGAACAGGAAAGTCATTTCTCTGTGTCTGTTTTCCCATCCATCAAATGGGGGAAATATTTTTTTCCTATCTTAAAGACAAGTAAGGTGATATGTAACTAGTATTTATGTAGGGCATTAAGGGTAGTGAAACACTTTATATTTATAATCTCATTTGATCCTCAAAACAACTCTGAAAGGTAGGTGTTATTATTATCTCTACTTTACAGGTGATGAAACTGAGGCTTAGAGAGGTCAAATGACTTGCCCATGGTCACACAGCTAGTATCTGAGGCAGAATTTGAGCTCACATCTTGAATCCAAGTCTAGAACTCTATCTACTTTACCCTCAGCTGTGTGTTTATTTGTAGATAGATGCAGGAGTCTGCTGGTATGTGTTTAACAATTGGGATCCTTTAAAAAACATATGTTGTATACTACTTTCAAACTTAATCTGCATTATTAACACTTTCTTAACTCTAGACAACCAACAAAACAATAGATTGAGCTGTGATTTGTAGTGATTGATGACTTCTGGAGTGTAAATGCTCACAAAGAAAATTTAACAATTGCCTTTCTCAAGCCAGTTAAATCTGGCACTAGCATAACTCTGGATATATGTGTATACATATACATACATGTGTGATGATGCTTTAAGTTCTTTGGAAGACAGGCAACCCACTAATATAATAATAATAGTAGTAGTATAATAAATGACATTTACATACTATGACAGCACTATAATAACAATTATTTTTATAATAGCCCTATGAAGTAGATTGTTATTTTCCTGTTTTATAAATGAAGGAATTGAGGCTCAGAGAAATAAAATGTAAGGCATTATATTGTTTTTGTAATATTACAAATGTTTATTCATTTTAATCAAATAAGTATGTATTTATAATTATCAATTAAATTAAGATGATTAATTTAATTAATATTTATCATTTTTTGAGGGAAATATAGCCTAAATGTGTTTTTAAATTATGAAGATGAAACCCATCGCTATTTTGCAGTAGAACATACAGGGCTAGGCACCACAGAAGCAAATTGAATGCCAAGGCTATACAATACTATTCCTCTTCACAGAATACTTGGAAAAAGCAGGGCAGTTATCTGCATCGTATTCATTAGAGGACTTATAAATGAGAGCTCTCACTGGATTCCTAAATAAAAGAAAACCGCTGAACAAAAACATGATCTTGTCTCAGAGGAGGGAGGACTTCTTGAGCAATGGCATCTGAACTCATCTGTACGTTGACCAATTGAGCTGTGCCAAATTCTAGAAATTGCATCAAACCAGTACAAAGTATATACTCTGGGTGTTAGCTGAGAGGCTTCTTCTATGTACTTAACTGTTTAATGTTTTTCAGAATCCCAGTGCTTAAAGAGGGCATGCTAAAGCAAGGGGACTTGGTTTGCTTGCAGTCCAGAACCTCAAACCCATATACAGACTTGGCATAACTTTATTTATTTGCAGCATCCTGAGGAGACAGCATTACCAAATATTCTATACAAATACAATTGTATGCAAAAGGGTGGGAGAGGAAGGGGAGGTTTCCAAGGGAACTTCAATGAGAGGGAAGTGATTCAGTGGCTGAGATGTTATGGGGAGATCTAATAGGGCAGTACAGCTTTGAGCAGAGAAAAGTCATAGCGAGGGGTGTTGAGGATACCGTAGTGAAGCAGAATGAAGAAATTCAGGAATGAGTAGTTAAAGATGGATTCTCATAGGGATAAGGTGAAACAACCATCTGGGTAGCACAGTGGTTCTGAATGAACTCTAGAGAAGAATAAACAGTAGAATAAAGTAGAATAAAGAAAGTGCAAGTACTCTGAAGCGAAAACCAGAAAAATGTATCTTTGATAGAGGAGGTATGGGGAGATCGTGCTGACCAAGGTGATTTCAAGACAAGTGACTATAAGGCCCAACTGCATCCTTAAATTGGCTGAGTCATGGGAATTGTCCCTTTTGCACCGAGTCTTTTACCTGCCTTTCCATCCGTTGGTGAATGTTTATCAGGCTTCTTCTATAATGCTTTTTATTTTATTAGTCCACAATTGCCTAATACTCTATAGGTATCATTTTCCCATGCACATAGTTTGGACATACTTTTTAGTGTTGTGGTTCAGTAAGTGGTGTGGCAAGTTCTGAGCAGCTGTTGGGTTCTTCTCCCACCTTTTTTGCTCACTGACTAGACAAGCCCCTTAGACTTTTATCAGGTCTCTTACTGAAGGATTTTAAGGGGTCTAACTTGTTACCTTGTACTTGGGTCTGCCCCTTGCTTTGCTTCACCCTGTTGATTATTGCCACTTATTAAAGGACTTGAAAGATTCCTTTGCAGGTTCTTAACTTTAGCTCTCACAGAAAGACCTCAGTTCAATCCTCAACTGATAATATAAAAATTAACAACAAAACTATGTCATATGTGTGATGGAATTGTTGACTTTTTCCTCCCCAGGCATATTAGGGAATTAATCTTCACTTTTAAGCAACAAGGATAAATCAAACTTAAAAGGCTCTAGGGAACTCTAGGGAAAAGTGATAGCCATGTGCTGATGTCCTTGGGTGAACTCTTCAACAATATTGTTTTTCATGGGCTGTCACTAATAAGAAAAACTACTCTCATGTTAGGTCTGGAAAGTAATTTTTCCTTTAGTTGGTCTTCTTTGCCCTGTTATTTGATCTTTTGCACATGAAACCGAAACAAAGCTCCTTCTTCTGCCCCCTCCCCCCAAGTATTTGAGGATGAGGGAGATATAAAAAGAAAACAATTTTATATAAAATATTTTTAATACATCATAGTCATAATTCATTTAAATTCTACATTAAAGGTCCTGTGCCTTTTAGGCTGCTCAGCCTTACTCATTTATACTATGTTGAGGTTTCAAGATCCTGAAAGTTATGAATGTTAGTCTGCTAAATTTTATTCTGGTGGTGCTGGAGAGAAATACAAGTTGTGTGGAGAGGGGGAGGGTTGGAGCAGGTGAATAATTTGAAATTTCTCCCAATCCAAATCCCCAAGAAAATACTGCCATAAAGGATTGATTTGGTGCTGAGATTTAGCTGTGGTTGCCGTAAAGACTGAAAGAAAGGGAACAACAGGGCAGGCCTGTTTCTTACCACTAGTGACAACACCAACGATTTATTGTGGGAAATAGGCAGTTCTTTTTTTTTTTTTTAACAAAGCTTGTTAGCTGAATGTCTGAACTTTGATATTTTTTCCCTCGTGAAAGGTTTCACATAGACCCCCAGAAAAGTCACTTCTGAAAAATTGCGGTTATAGGCAGTTCTCCATGTTCTATATTCAAAGGGGAGAGAAATGTAATAGAAAATCAATTTAAGCCTCCTCTCTCTACCAAAACTTTTAAAAATTCAATTTAATTCAATTCAGCAACCATAGATTAAGTACCTAATGTATGAAAGTTATTGGGGTCGGTGTTGTGAATATGAAGGAAAATAAAAGTCTTTGCTGTTAAGTATTTTATATTCTTCTTGGATTTTTGAAACCTAAACTACTAAAAAAAAAAAGCAAACTATACTAATTCATAGGACAGTAATGACAATAATGCCTAATATTTATGTGGCAATTTAAGGTTTGCAATGTGTTTTATGTATACTCTCTGATAATCTGTGAAGTAGATAGTTATCATCCCCATTTTCCAGAGGAGGAAACTTGGGCTCCTTCATTCATTCAGTAAACATTTATTAAGTGCTTACTATGTGCTAGGCACTGGGCTAAGTGCTGAGGATATACAAAGAGGCAAAAAGACAGTCCCTGCCCTCAAGGAGCTTACAGCCAAAAGGCTCATTGTGGCTTGCTGGAGGTAAAACAGCCTTGTAGGTATATGAGGCAGGATTCAAACTCAGTCCTTCCTGACTGTAAGGGCACCACTCCTCCTACTGTATCACCTAGCTGCCTCAATATGATTCAGAACATGAAGGGATCTTTCCCCTCTTCTCTTTTCCTGCAATCTGCCTGATCTCTCTTAAGAGCATAAGTGAACAGTGAAAGGAGTCATCAGAGATATGAGGGAGAGAAGGAGATGTGCTAGATAGCTAACTGTGATAAGCTTCACAATTAGGACGTGGCAAAAATCAGGTGAAATGGTAAAACTTGAATCAGATTCCCATGTGGTGTTTAGTGAAGTAACAATGGCTGTCACTCTCTCTTGTTCAATCTTATAGTGGAGTATGACAAGGAGTTCTCCCCTCGCCAACGCCATCACAAGGAATTCAAGTTCAACTTATCCCAGATTCCTGAGGGAGAGGCTGTGACGGCTGCTGAGTTTCGAATCTACAAGGATTGTGTCATGGGGACCTTTAAAAACCAAACTTTTCTTATCAGCATTTATCAAGTCTTACAGGAGCACCAACACAGGTATGAAGGTCCAGGGAGTCCCACAGGATGGGGCTTGCCCCCATTCCCATCCTCTCACTCTATAGCTCTGAGTGTGTTTGTTGGAAGTGTAATTTTGTGCTCAGGAGCAAAACATGAAGTTGTGCTATTTATCCAGACTGGCAGGGGAAAGGCAACTTGCTGGCAATTGGGTTTGTTGTAGCTGAGTGGGAGACATTCCAAACAGTGTCTTAATCCAACTGCCAGTCAGTTAGCATTTCTCAGTGCACATCCTGAGGAGAAGTACCGTGGTGAAATACACAAGAATCAGAAGATGCAGTTTCCTACCTTGCAATCTAATGGGGGAAGAGGGGGGGAAGGGAGAGGGGAGATATCATAAACACAAAAGCATGGGCATACCTACAAGATGCTGTTAAAAACAAGTCCAAACTAATGTCATATAAATGATGTCATATAAGAACAGAATGTAATTTTTCCGTGTTAAAACAATGTCGCAATCCAGAAAGCCATATAATCTAATACCCAAAATGCTATATACCTACATTCTTCCTATGTACTGGAGTGATGCCAGCCCCATTTTGAAATCAGTGACTTTGAAATATAACTATATAATAATATGTATATTCTTTATTAGAGACCGGAAAGAGAATTTGGAGTGATGGAAATAGTGTTTAGTGATTATTTGGGTCCTCTTTGTCTGTCTCTCTATGTCTCTGTCTCTTTCTCTTTTTCTCCCTCTTGGTAAAGCTGCCTAAGTTCAAAGTATTGAAGTTCCTAATAAAAAATTATATGATGCAATATCAAATTTCACTACTCAAGAGGGAAGAAAACAACACAGCTGCTTAGAAGTATATTCTGGGGTCTATACCAGAAGATCTTTAACAAAACAGCCATAAAATGATTGGGAAGATTGGAAGGGAGTCAAGGAAAAATATCCTGCTTGGATGCAATCATAAATAGTGTTTCTTAGGAAAAGAAAGCCTTTCATACATTTACATAGTAGGACAATATGTCAAGAACAATATGTTTACATTTTCCCCAGCATTATGACTATTTACTTTGATGTGTCCAGCCGTGCAAACTGAGTATTTCACGGAACGTAAAGAACACAGTCTTTGCTTGGTTAGCTACTATGTTTTGGAAATTTGTCTTTAATATGTATCCCAAGCTGGGGTATGCTGAAGAGCAAGATGGTAAGTTTGCCAAAGAATCTTGGACCTTGTATCTTCCTGAGTATTTAGTGGGTTGTTTGGTAGTTCAGGGAGGCACTTGGGTGCACTAACCCTGCTGTCCAGAGTAGAATGCACAAATAAGGAAACAAGGGTTTTGTAGCCTAACATCACATCACTGACACTGGAATAAAAGTGAAATAAATTCAGTCTAGTTGGGGGGTGGGGAAGCTATTTAGATACCTGCTAGAAATTTGCTGTGTTTTGTTTTATAATCCCCCTCCCCCCCATCATGGGGATGTTCATAGACATAGTCCAATGACTTTCCAAGTCCCTTTAGCATTCCCATAGTGTCTGTGGCTTGGACTTCCATATGACTTTGTTTTTGATTTTGGTTTTTTGCTTAGGCAGTCGGGGTTAAGTGACTTGTCCAGGGTCATACAGCTAGTTAAGTGTCAAGTGTCTGAGACCAGATTTGAACTCAGGTCATCTTGACTCCAGGGCTGGTGCTGTATCCATTGCACCACCTAGTTGCCCCTTTCATATGACTTTGAAAATGGCTTTGTTTCCTGCTACAAATAATGACTTTGTGAATGCATATAATAAACTAATTCACTAATGATTATGATGATAAAAATAATAATTCAGTTCAATTCAGCAAACATCTGTTAATGTGTTCTATGTGTCAAGCATTATGCTAGGTTCTAAGAGTGGTACAAAGCTTAAATAAGACATGGTTCCTGCCCTTTTGGAGCCAATAGTTGAATAGGGAGATATGACACAAAGATAAGTATAATATAAAAAGCTTCAATACTTCAAAGATTTATAATTTTATCAGTGTGGGTATTCCCTCCACTGATGTCTGTCACAACTTCTCTTTATATTTGTAGTCTGTTTGAGAGCTGCAGAGAAAAACAAAAACTCACCATATTTAGACAATCTAGTGATGTACTGCTCCAAATTTAGATAGTGGACCATTGGGCAACAGAAATAAAGCTCCTCAATCACCAGGCTCATTTTCTAAGCCCTTTCCACTTTGGTAGGACCTGCTAGAGCTTGTACTCTGCTGGTATTAATGGTCTTTGAGAACCCAGAGTCATTGCCATATCATGATGAGGTTTCAGAGTAGAACTTTAGTGGCTGTAAAATAACACATTTAATGTTTTACAAGGGGAGGTTAGATTCACCAAAATCAGGAAACCTCAGAACCAAGAATGCTAGCATCAGCCACTCTTTCTCTCTGAGGCTGCCTGCAGACTGAGACCTTTGGATTGGTATTCCCGAGCTGGTCCTTATACTGTGCCTGCAGAGCTGACTGTATCAATAGGAGAAGAAACAAGAGAGATAAGTGAAACCTCTTTAGATTAAAGTCATATAGCTCTGGTGAGTTGTATTCTTAAGTAACTTTTCTTATGTGGCTTTGAGTTTCTTTATGTTGTATTGCATTTATACTTGGGAAACTCTTTAGGATGTGCTACAAGCTGCCTGAAGCAGTAGACACAGAGTGTACCAAAGGGCTTGGCTGTGGTCTGTATCATAAGGTTGGTGACAGCTGTGTCCTTGACAGTGCCTTTTAAATTCTTCTCTGTTCTGAGTATTCTTCTGCCAGAAGTTGAGTGACCCTTGCAGCCATGGTGTCTATATGTCCTCTCCAATTCCTCAACCTCAGAGGATCTGATAGAGGTTGTCCAGGGATAACAGAAGCAGACACTACCTTTCTAGATCATTGTGAAATGGTTTGTAATGTCTAGCCCCAAAATATTTGCAGTGGGCCCAATTAGGATACTCTACGTTTTTGGAAAATTTCAGGGGAGGGGGATGGGAACTAGATCAGATAGTTTCTTTTATAGAACAGGGAGATGATGTTTGCTGAGAGATTACCACCGTTTAAATGTCAATTTCCTGATAATATTTGAAACCTTAATAGGAAATGGAGTGCTTCTGCATTCATTAGGTATACAGAGGAAAAGAGATGATTATATGTATACACACATAAACAAATCCTACTAGTTGAGAGCTATTTCAGACTTGTGGAAGGTGCTTTCTATCTTAAATTATCTTGTAGGCACAATTGGCATACTTATGCAACCAAGTGACAATATGGATTATAGAAAAAGTTGGGGAGCTTGAAACCAAGAGAAAGGAAAGCAGCAAAGAAGGCAAGAGAGCTACAAGCCCCAGCAGCTGGTAGTGACAAAATCCCAGAGTTAATAATACTAGGCATGATATAGTTTGGGTTTAGCTATATGCCAGGCACAGTGCTACGTGCTAATGATAGAAATAAGAAAAATAAAGGTAGTCTCTGCTGGAAAATGGGGGAGGGGAGTACCCAGCATGGGGGCATCTTGTTCCATGGAATTCATGCTAAGCAGAGCTGCAGATGGAAAGTGGAAAGTAAGCAGCAAATTCTAGATCCTGCCCTCTATAAAGGTAAACTTTGGGAAGAGTTTAGTGCTCTACCTGCCAGCTCTCCAATCAGAAGGCAGAAGAGGCTGAGGGAGTTGGGGAAGTGTTGAGCATCCAAGGCTGGGTTAAACAGCATGAGGAGGAGATTTTAAGGTATGGAGACCCTGTTCATCTGACCCAAAAGTAAAAGTAGGCCTATAGTCAGAATAGGATAAGGAGGCCTTTAAGAAGGCAGCAGAGAGCTGGATATAGGTCAGCAGAGGTGAGTTGGAGACCTTGATTCCTCAGTGTGAAACCAAACTGGGCTGCCCTGTTAGCTTGCTCAAGGAGGAAGCCACTTTATCCCAACTACTAATGTACTTCTGCTGGATTGGCCGTGTGGAAGTAGATCCATGAAGTACCTCACAACTCCATCATTACAGTAGGACTTTAAAGTGTGTTGGGAGGAGATCTAGATTTCAAGACTTAGACGAGACCTCAAGGTAGGTTAGAGCTGACAATCATCTTTGGAGTTAACAGGTTAGACTGAGCATCTTTGAGTCTGAAGGTGAACCTTCAGGGAGTTAAGACCTTTAAGTTCAGGGCTTCGTCCCAGATGAGAAACCAAGAGAAAAGAAGGTATGGAATATTTAAGCATACCCTACTTAGCTGGATCCTGATGGTACAAAGGAAATAATAGGAATGAGTGGAGTAGCACTTAGCAAAAACCAGCCCTTTGAGAGACTGAAAGAAAGTGCCCATAAGAGATAACTAGGTACTAAAGCTCTGAGTTGTATACAATGTAAGCTTTTCAATTGCTCTAAATAGTGGATGAAGGGGGAAAGTGCCAAAAATGAACAGCTTGCAGGAGACATGTTGTCTAATGTGCTGTATTCCAACAGAGAGGAGGCCCATACCTGTTCAGTGGGGCAGACCAGTTCTCTTTAGGTTCATTCAGGGAAGCTAGCTGAGGCCACATGCCCCCTCCAAGGATTAGGAAGGATCTTCAAAGGGAGGATATTTTGTGATGGTCATTAGAGGGGCAGGACAGTTGAGCCGGGGGAAGAGGAAGGCAGCAGTTATTGCTGATAGTCATAAGGAGGACATTATGAAGCACTCCTATAAAAGAGTAGGGGGAGCCCAGGCCATTGGGCTAGTATTATTAGTCCTCCATCTGTGGATGCAGAGTTGATTGTTTTGACAGTAAGGAGAATAAGAATGATAGGTGAAAGTTCTCTGTGACACAACAGCATAGCTTTGGAAAGTTTGTTGTTCCTCAGTGGCTTGGTCTGTAGGTCTGCATTAATAAGCCACTCTGTTGAACATTTATCCAGCAAAGTTTTGTGCACTAAGTTGTGTGATAAGTTATGGGACTGATGATGGCAGGTCCTTGACGGTTGTGTCCTTGAAAGTTCTTTCTGATCCCTTTACTATTTGTTAATGGATGTCTCTGTCAAAAACAGATACTATAAACTCTGTCACAGTTTATAGAACCCTGATAGTAGCATTTAAACTGGGCTTTAAAAACTGTGAAGAAATTTTACTGGATAAGAGGGGGAGAGAGAACATTCTAGATATAAGAAATAGCTTGAGCAAAGACCCAGAGGTGGGAAAACACATGTCAGAGTATAGTTCAGTTTGGCTGGGACATAGTGTATGGAGAGGAAGATAGTCACAGGTAAGGATGGAAAAGGAAAGTAGTCCCACATTTTGGAGCACCTGAAATACTAAGCAAAGGAATCTGAACTTTATTCAATAAGCAACAGGGAGCCACTGAAGATTTTGGGGTAAAGAATGACATGACCAGAACCTTTCAGAAGAAGAATTAATGTGGTAGGGAATTAGAGAGTAGACTGAAGGAGTAGAGATGGTAGATGTGGGAAGACATGTTAGTAAGATATTGCAATAGGTGGTAATGAGGGCCTGTATTAGGATGGAGGCAGTAACAAAAGAAGGGAGGATGGGGATGCAAGAGGTAGTATGAAGATAGAATGGATAAGTTTTGCTAATGATGGGGATGTAAGAGAAGGAAGAGAGAGGAGTCAAAGGAGAAGGAAGAGTCCAAGATAATCCCAAGGTTTTCAACGTGGAAGACTGTGCAAATCTTAATACTACTGATAGAAATAGTGAAATCAGGAGTAACAAGTTTTTGGTTAGGAAAATAAAAATCTGAAGTTTAGATTGAAGGGGAGGTATCAGTGCATCCAGGTAGTGCTGTTTGTAGGCAGTTAGAAATAGGAATCTAGAGCTTTGGAGGCTGGAGGCAGAGATTTTGAAGTACCTGCATAGAGATGTTATTTGAAGTTATAAAAGTGAAAGTGTGAATGGAGAAGAAGTAGAGAGGGCCAAGGACAGATCCTTGAGAAACACTTACCATAAAGACTTAATAAGATGGTGAAGCAAAGAAAGAGCTATTAGAAGGGTAGGAGGAAAACCAAGTAAGTACATTATCTTTGAAGCTAGGAGAGAACCATGAATAACAGAATCACAGAATTGGAAGGAGCCAAGGCTCCAATGCATACTTTTAAAATAATCCCTATTTCTGACTACATATCTGAGAGTGGTCATTTGACATTTACTCGAAGACCTCCACTATGGGTAACCCATTATCTCCTGCGCCAGCCCATTCTGTTTTTGGAGAGCTCTAATTGTTGAAGCTTGTTCTTACCTTAAGCCTTCATTTTCCTTTTTGCAGAGATTAGATCTGTTCTCTTTAGCTCCATTTTTTCTAGTTCTGACCTCTGAAGTCAAACTGAACAGGTCTAATACATCTTTGGTAATACAACCCTTCAAATACTTGAACATATTCAACTGGTATATTCCCCCTGAACAATTTCCCTTCCAGGCTAAACATGTCCAGTTTCCTTAAGAAATCCTCGAATAGAATGGCTTTGAGGTCCTTTACCATTTATACTCCTAACTTCTCAATGGCCTTCTAAAAGATGTTGCTCAGAACTGAATATAGTACTCAAGATACTTTCTGACCAAGGCAGAGTACAGCAAGACTGTAGTATCATATCTTTATTCCTGAGAGCTATGCCTATTTTAACTCAGCCCAAGATTGCAATAACTTCCTTATTGGCTACCACATCAAACTGTTGATCTATATTGAGCTTGCAGATCTTTTTCTGAATAAACTTTTGCCCAGCCATTCTTCTTTATCTGGCATCTGTGAACTCTGGGGTTTTTTTTTTTGTTTGTGTATTTGTTTTGGTTTTTTTTTTAAGATCCCAAATGCAAGACTTTACATTTATCTCCATTAAATGTCATCTTAGTCAATCAACCCAATGTTCTAGCCCATCAAGATCTTTTTGGACACTAAACATATTGTCCAGCATGTTACTTATCAGACCTAACTTTGTGTCCAATGCACATTTTACATGGATGCCTTCTATGCCTATATCCAAATGTTGATGGAAAGGTTAAATAGCAAAGGCCCAAAAACAGTTCCTTGAGATACTCTCCTGGAGGCTACCTTCTGAATTGGTGTTGAGCTATTCATTAAACAGTAGTAGGAGCCTTTAAGTCTGGTCATTCAATTAGTGCTGATTCCATCTTGTTGTACCGTCGTCTAGACCATATAGCTCTACCGTTTCCATAAGAGTAACATAAAATATTTTATAAAAGCTAGGTGAAAATTTTGGTAACATCCATCTCTACATCCCCATAATCTACCAGTTTAGTTATCCTGTCTATCAAAAAAAGGAAATAAGGTTAGCTTGGCATGAACTATTCTTGATAAAGTCATGTTCTTTTTGATCACTGTTTCCTTTTCTAGATATTTACAAAGTGTCCCTCTAATAATTCATTCTGGAATTTTGCTAGAGAGAAAGAACTGATGCTCAATTCTTATTTTATTTCTGTTTCCTCTGCCTAAGAGAATTTACATTTTGAATGAAAAGAACTGGCTGACTTGAATGAAAAAAATGGCTGACTGGGAGTTAATGATCCAAGATCAATAAAGAAGTTTTAAGAGGTCACCAATATGCACTTGTTGAATTCAAGATGTTTGACCCAAATGAACTGTGTCCTTAAATATTGAAAGAACTAGTGGATTGTGATTGATAAGCCACTGTAAGTTTATGTTGAAGATTGTAGGGAATGAGAATAGTTACTACAGAATTAGAGGAGCGCAGATATTGGCAATTCAATTTTTTTTTAAGAGCAAGAGAATAAGGTCTTCAAATTATAGGTCACTGATCTCAACTTTGATTTATCATCCCATCCCCCTTCAGTCACAAGCCTATCTCTATTTTGATCCTTCCCTTTCCCTCCATTTTCCCCCATATGTGTAATTTCATCAGTTTAGAAAATTTCCATTGAGTGAACTCATCTACAGATGCAGATCAACACCTGCTCTGCAATTTAGTCCTTAGTCACTTACCCAAAGTCACACAGCCAGTTGAGATTGGACTTGAGACCATATATTCCTAACTTCAAAGCTGGCTCTCTAAACACTATACTATAATTTCCTCTGCTTTCCCTAATAAAACTTTTTTTAAAAAAATCGTTTTTCTTATCTTTTGCTTCTTTTGTCAACGTCAGTTCATGCTGAAACTATCACTCCTAACTCTACCACATCACACTTCTATATTCATCCTGTTAATTCCCCTTGCTTCCATCTTGAGAAAAATGATTACTAATAACTAATGATTTGGAAAGGTCCAGAGTTTCCCTTTTTTCTATAGTTCATTTCAAAATTCTGTCTCTTGAAGGATGTTACTGATAATGAGATTGAATTAGCTCTCCTCAGTCAGTCATGGTCAGACCCCACCCAACTTCACAAGGAATTTAATCCCTTTGTGTTTTGGGTGGGGATAAATTCTTTGTTTAGATTGCCCAAGGAGGTTGGGGGGGGAGGGTGTGTGTGTGTGTGTGTGTGTGTGTGTGTGTGTGTGTGTGTGTGTGTGTGTGTGTGTGTGTGTGTGTGTGTGTGTGTGTGTGTGTGTGTGTGTAATTTAGAAGTAAATGATATAATCAAAGTTCATTAGAATAGGTCCAGCCCCTCATTGTAATATTCATTCTCTCTTATTCCTTGTTAACCAATCAAAGTTGATTGACATCCTCTGGAACACCCACTTTTTCAAGTGCATGTGAACTGTGAGCCTGTTGCCATGACTGTCTTTGGCATTTGAGAGTGTCACTGACCTCTTTTATTAAAATGCTAACATTATTAATATAATGACTAATTACTCAGAAATTGTCTTGAGCTTTTGAAAGTCACAATCTTCTATACATAGCTGACTACATATATATGTATATAAATAATGTATATATAATACATACACACACACACACATACATATATATATATATATATATATATATATATATATATATATATATATTTATCCTCCTAGTAAAAAGAAGAATTTTCCTCCTTTTATAATGTACTTCAGAACATTATTCTGAAATAAAAATTTCAAATTTTGTTACTAAGGGTTTCCCATTCATCCTGGGCAGACCACTCATAGAATTTTAGTCTATGGTCTTATCTAACCTTCCTCAGAAGGTACAAAGGATTTATAAGGGGTTGGAAGGGATCTTATCAGAAACAAAATCCAGCACACTTATTTTACAAATAAGAAAATTGAAGCTAAGAAAGGTTAGAGGATTTGCTCACTTACTCATAGATAAGTGAGTGAGAAAGCATTTAGTAAGTGTTTACTATGAGCTAAGTAGTAGTTTAAGTGCTGGGGATAACAATACAAAATCAAGACAGCCCCTGCCTTCAAGGAGCTTATATTCTAACTGGAGAAGAATATACATATATAAAAGGTGTAGTTAAATGAGAGTGCTGGAAGGTATTCATACATAGAGCTGTATGTATGGGATGTAGGGATGTCTGGGAAGTGGTATGGTGACCTGGTTTTAAGCAAGATGAGGTGAAAACTCACCTATCAGAGCCCTGGATCCCACAGGTGGGACTTGTTTTAATGGAAGGCAGAGGAAGACCAGAATTCAAGAAGCATAATTTGAGGATTGCCAAAAAGAAAAAAAAAATCCACCCAACATGAAAAAAACTGTATGTATCAGGCTTATCAATTGTCAATTGGATGCAACATAAACCTATTTCACCATTTTTTTCTCCTGCAGATTGCTTAGGGTAGAGAAGAGACCATCTTTAGACCACTAGCAAAAAGTTAGGTAATGAAATAGTGGAAAATATTTACAAATCATTCTCTTCCTACTTGAATTTAATTATCCTTTTCTATTTGATGTCATTAAAGAAATGAAAGGGGCAGCTAAGTGATGCAGTGGATAGAGTGCTAGGCCACTTTAACCCCATTTGCCTCACTTTCCTCACCTGTAAAAATGAGCCGGAGAAGAAAATGGCAAACCACTCCAGCATCTTTGCCAAGAAAACCCCAAATGTAGTCATGAACAATCAGACAAGACTGAACAATGACAAATCTCTCTACCCGTTAGTTTCCTTAGCTATAAAAAAAAAAAGGGTAGAGGCAGCTAGGTGGCACAGCGGATAGAGCTCTGACCTTGGAGTCAGGAGGACCTGAGTTCAAATCCAATCTCTGAGATTTACTAGCTGTGTGACCTTGGGCAAGTCACTTAACCCCGATTGCCTCACCAAAAAAAAAAAACCAAAACCACAAAAATATAATAAAAGAGGGTGTTGAACTGTATGATCTCTAAGGTCTTTTTCAGATTTAAAATTCTGTGATTTTATGTTTTTTTTTCTAACTACCTGTTGTCTGCATAGAACTATATCACATAGCCCAAATGTATCATCCCTTATTCTTTCCCTTATGTCTCCATTACAGTAACCCAAGCATGCACAAAGAATGGATGGATGGTATTCTGGAAATAAACATACATATCATTTAGCACCAAATCCAATGGCTCTTTTTCAGTTCTCATCCTGCTTAAGTCTTCTGTAGCAATTGAAACTGATGACCACTCCCTCCTTTGAAATAAATACATGGGTCTACTAAAAAAGAGTTCTGAATCTGGAGTAAAAACCTAGGTTCCAATCATGACTCTGCTCACACATAATATCTATATAATTATCAGTCAATAAATATTTAATAAACATTAACTGCCTTCCATGTGCCAGGTACCATGCTAAGTGCTGGGGATAAAAAACAGCAAAAGACAGTCACTGCTTTCCAGGAACTCACTATCTAATGAATTTATCAGGTCCCTTGTTCTACATTACTTTCTTTTGTTCAGTTGTTTTTCAGTAGTGTGGGACCCTTTGTCATGCCATTTGGGGTTTTCTTGGCAGAGATACTGGAGTAGTTTGCCATTTCCCTTCTCTAGCTCATTTTACAGATGAGGACATGGAGGCAAACAGGATTAAGTGACTTGCCTAGAATCACACAGCTGGTAAATGTTTGAGTCTGAGGCCAGATTTAAACTCAGGAAGAGGGGTCTTTCTGACTGTAGGCCTGGTACTCTATCCACAGCACCACCTACATGCCCCAGATGAGGTTAAATAACTGCAGATCCAAAGCACACCTTCTGCAAGAGGCCCCATTGCTAGTGCCTTCCCTTACAGGCACACAGTTGTTTGCCTGTTGTTTCTCCCATTAGAATTCAAGTTCCTAGGGGCAGCTAAGTGGTACGTTGGATAGAGCCTAGGCCTAGAGTCAGAACACCTCAGTTTAAATCTAGCCGCAAACACCTACTGCCTGTGTGACTCTGGGCAAGTTATTTAAACTCTGTTTGCCTCAGTTTCCTCAGCTATAAAATGGTACCTACCTACCTCCCAGGGTTGTTGGGAGGATCAAATGAGATAATGGTTATCAGGTGTTTTGCACAGTGCCTGGTGCGTGATAGGTGCTCTATGAATGCCTTTTCCTTTCCTTTCCTTTCTCTTCTCTTTTTGCCTTTCTTTATATCCCCAGGGCTTAGTGAGTGCTTAATAAATGCTTGTTGACTGACACAAGTCATATGTGAACTCTTAATCAGATGAAGCACACTATAAATAAAAAAGAATTCTTTACTAATATTCTCTTCAGGACTTCAATTGGGTGACTTGATTGGAATCACCTTGTCAGTCAATTACCAATCATATAATTAGTCACTGAATTCACTTTTCATGAAAGAAGTTTTGCAGTGGCAAAAGTGGGTGATCAATGGCTTTTGAAGACTGAGAAAGCTTTCGAGCTCTATAATTTGTTCAAATATATTGTTTTCTTGCCTGGTAGAAAATGGCTTAAAGTTATCCTGAGAAGGCACTAGTATTGGGGATCCTGTTGATGTCTTTTTTTTTTTTCCTGGCTTTCCCTTTCTTCCTTTTTTCCTTTTTCAAGAGCAGCCAGCACAACATTTGTAAGGTTTATGAAGAACTACAGCCAACAAAAACAGCTGCTTTGTTCTCCAAATGGTTGGGTTATCTTTCCTTGGGGCCAGAAGCAGGTTTGGAAAGTCATGTAAAAGCCTCAATTATCCCAACCTTTGATGACACTTTGCTACAGAAGAGCTTGGAGCTTCCCTGGGTTCTAGGACAGGAGCTTCTGACTTTTTGGTTCGTGGGAGAGGGGAAGCACTAGGAGATTTACATGCTGGTGTATAGTTCTAAATTGTAAGAGGGGAGAGGATTTTCTTCTGTTATCTCTTCTAGGCCAGGAAGTTCTGGGCCAAGAGCCGAGGCATCCCACTGTCTCCAAGAGTTCTTCCAAAAGGTTGTCCAACTCTAACTCCAGGGCTCTTCCCTCGGTGTGGAAGGGTTTGATCTTCCCACCTGCACCATCTTGGGGTGTCTTGGCTGAAAACTACTGAGAAGGCTGTGAGGAAATCTATTTTCTTTTCTCATCTTTGTTTAACTTGTATTTGTGGTATTGGATGGATTAAATGTGCTTAGCATATGTTTGGTTTTGCCGCAAAAAAAAAAGTCTGCCTCCTTTAAAAAGAAAAAAGAAAATTCAGGTTGTAAAATGCTGAGTCACATACCCAGCTGGGACAGATGGAATGACATCATGGGGTCTCTAGTATAAAAGGCAGATCAGAAACCCTGATTAGGGAAGGCTAGAGTAGGTTGTGCTACAAGTTAATGGAGGTTATCAATGTAAAAGCTAGTTGTTTTATGAGATAAGCTTTACACCAGGTGAACTTAAGGTATATACCCAGATATGGGTATTCATGATAACAGGGAAATGTTATTGTGGCATTTAACCCTTTAATAATTTAACATCTGGGACATCGAATTGGTATAGAGAAGACCAAAGGGTTTGAAAAGGTATAAAGCACCTATGCAGGGGTGTGCTGAAGCCAGCACAAACTGGCTCTGGAAAGACAATTGTTCATTTTCAGGGTGAGCTTTTGTACTTCAGAAATCAGTAAGTGTTACAAATCAGGTCTTGATTTATTGTTTTGATGGTCTAGACTTAAGAAAGTGATGTGAAAAATGTTAATAATGCAGATTAAACTTAAAAGTGTCAGGCACACTTTTTTCCAGCAGAGCCAGTTTGATTTTTTTTTTTTTAGAATTTTTATTTATCTTATTTTTAATTTATGGAATAAAGCAAGCATTTCCATAATATAGCATAATTTAAAAAGATGATAGCACATGAAACTGCAAATCTATCACGTTTTCCTTTTAAATATAACAAAGTTATCACATAAATTTCTTTTTTTCTTCCTTTTTTTCTCCCCCCCCCAGCTAGCTGTTAAACATTTACCAATATACCCCTGCCTACACAAGATCAGTATGAATAATTGTAATAATTAGAACTGGAAGTGTATCATAAGACTTGGAAAGCTAGAAGGTATCTTTTATGTCAATGAATCCTATTCTTCCATTGTACAAGTAAGAAAATTGAGACATTAAAAGGCTATGACTTGCACAAAGTCACACAGGTAGTAATTGGAGGAGCTGGTATTTCAACCTACATTTAACTCTGTTCTAATATACCTTCATCTTCACAGTTAAGTAGAGTACTGTGAAATAACTTTTCTTCTATATGGTATTGTGCTTTTCTCACATTTAAAAGTCAATTGATGCCATTTTATAATTTTAATTATATTTCTTTAAGAAAACACTGGTAAAAAGTTTAGAGTAATATAGCCCAATTCACTTAATTTTGTTTATGTTTTTTTTTCCCATTCCCAAAGAATGCATAGTAACTGCTCACTGTCTGCAAACGAAAAACAATATTGCTAATTGCCTGATGGCCCCATGTTACCTTTTTGTGACTTCCTACAAGAATATTCTTGATGAAGAAAGCTTTAAATCTATGATCTTAAGAATTTGTCTAACACTTTGTTTCTTAAAATATTGACTGATTGACAACTTGATTTCATTTCTTCTAGGAATTCTAGTAGATCTTATTGGCAAATTGTATTTTTATTTTGAGGGTTGATATGTCTATGTTGTGGAGTTATTCTGTTACTGTGGGGTTATACCTCGGGCATCCTTGAGTCCATAAAAGCTCTTCTATCACAAATGTCATTTTTGTTTGTTTGCTCATTTTTTTCAACTTTAGTTCCTTAGGATTTTGTGTTGGAGTCAGGCTCTGCTCAGTTCTGGAGGGTACCCTGGGACCTTGCTTGGTTCTGTTTTTTATTCTCCTGGGTCTTGCTGCTGCTTTCTCTGTATATTGAATGTTTTTTTTTCTTCAGTGGTTTAAAGAGGGGAGGAGGACTCCTGCCAGACTGCTGCAAACTTTCAGCCCTCTCTGAGCTGCCTGATCCAGGGCAAAATCTATTCATTTCCCTCTTCATTTAAGTCTTGCAGGCACCTAATCCTAGTTTGGTAACAGACCTCAAGCTTTCTCTTGGTTAGATCTGCTAGCCCCAGCCCTTATCATTTAGCTGGAAAGACCTATAGGCTCAAAATGATAGGACTGATCTCACTCACCACGGCCCTGAGCTCCCTGTCCTAGTTGTTCAGCTGCAAATTCTAGCTGGAGCCTAGGAGCTGAATCCAAGATCCTGCCCTGAAGCACCATTGTTTGTTTGTTCCTGCTTCCTGACCCATTTACAACTTCAGATCTAGGCCCTGTGGGATTGTTCCTTGCCTGGTACAAAGCTTCGTCCCCCTGCCAAGCTAGATCACCAAAGGTCTTTGCCTTGCTATACAGCTACAGGCCCCAGCACAGTCCTTGTGCTGCCAGGACTTGTCCATGTGGGAGTGGAACTCCTTCCTCAATCTCTGCAGGTTTCTAGATGTCTCCTTACATGGATCTAGTCTGGAAATTATGATTACCCACTCAAAGAGCTCACAGTCTAATGATGGAATGTGCTGGCCACACCTTCTCTCACCACCCTTTTTTCTTTGTAAAAAGGACAAAGGGCAAAGAAAAGAAAAAATAGAAGAGGGAAGAAGAAAATACCCAATTAAAGATCATAACTAAACTTTCATGGAATGAGTTCACCCATAAAACAGAAGAGGATAGCAGAATGGATTAGGAAGATACATGACCAATGCAGAAATTTGTTTTACTTGACTATACATATTTGTTAAAGGATTTTGTTTTTCTTCTTTTCAATTGGGGAAAGAGAAATTTTACCTAAATGAGAAGAAAGCAGAAAGAAGACCAGAGGGAATTGCAAACAAGCAGGACAGCTCTGAAAATTATTTATTGAATGTATTACATACTTACAAAGAAAAAGCAATCTCTATAGAGATTTATAGATTCATGAACAATCCCTTTCTGTTCTACAATGTAAATGTAAATGTTAATTTTATTTGGTACTTAAGTTCAGAATTTTTTTAAAAAATTAAGTAAAAAATACAATTGAATTTGTGAGAACCAGAATGGCTTCCATCTTAGATCACATCTCTGCTGTGGGCAGAGTCAAATTATAAAAGTATATGAGAGCCAGGGCAAATCACACTGTGTGATTTATACCCCTTCAATGATTTTATGCAGGTGAAATCAGGTTAAAATGAACGTTAAGGAGGGCTTTAAAAGGAGGTCACGAAAGGGCAATACATAGCCCAAGGGGATGTCACTGCTCAGTTGCCGGTAGTGTAGCAACCACAGGATCTGCCCAAAGTGTGGGACTTCCATTAATTGCCCTAATTTGCCCTATCCTTCACTGAGCTGTGGTTGTAGGTCTTGGCAGTGTTTAGTCTACTGCAGCGGTATTTCAATGGACTGCTTTCATAGCTCTTAATGCTTGTTGACAG
Organism: Phascolarctos cinereus; assembly: GCF_003287225.1. NCBI lineage: Eukaryota > Metazoa > Chordata > Mammalia > Diprotodontia > Phascolarctidae > Phascolarctos > Phascolarctos cinereus. The sequence goes on along the minus strand of NW_027555847.1, from coordinate 567,229,330 downwards.
TCAACCCAAGAAGTTAAGGTTAAACTGGCTGAAGAGAATAGTATACTCTGTTAACATCAATCTCTGAGATGGTTGGTTTGGTTCTGGGCCGTCTCAGAAATGAGGGTATGGAGCTGAAGTGGTCTAAGCCAAAGAGACTACCCTGGAGTAGCTACAGACTATCAAAGTGTCTTGGAACTGGCCCTTTCAATGAAGTAGAGAGCTACTGTTCCCTTTTAGAGAGGCAGCATTGTATGGTGAGGGAAAACACTGGACTTGTAGTAGGAAGACTCTGGTTCAAACCTTCGCTCCTTTGGTGTGATGGTCATACATCTCTTCTCTCCTTCTGCCTCACCAGGTAGCTAAATTCCCAGCCCCAACCCAATTCAAAATAGGCTAGTGAATTGGAAAGCCTGGGTTCAAGTCCCAGTTTAGCCAGTAAATTGTATGTTCTTAGACAAGTCCCTTGACTTTTCTAGGTTTTAGTTCTCTCATCTGTACATGTAGGAGTTGATCTGGTGAGCCACTTCAGCTTGCTAAAGTTATATCCTGGGTAGGTGTGAATATCCTCATCAGTCATATCCCCTTGATGGGGATCTATCAAAGGACTTTTGGACTTTGATTACATGGAAAGGATTCTGATTATGCTTCCTAGATAAATGTCCACATTCCATAAGTTTCAAGATATCTGTAAACTTGGATAGGAAAAAAATGCATCTTTATTTTTACTAACCTCTAAAATTTAGCATTTCCTTCAATTATTTAAAAACATTCTAAGAAACAACATGACACAAAAAATGGATAAAGCAATCCCCCTTGCTTTAGAAGCGATCATGTTGCCAGTGACATTCCTATGATAGGTGAAACTTACAGACAAAAAGAAGTTTCAGTTGAATGGATAGGCATTCCTTGGAGAAGTCAATAAAGAATTTGATAGAAGGTTTTCTTCTGTGTCCAAAGGCAACAAGAAATATCATTTCATGAGATTGTTAGTCATCTTGTATTTCAGTGCTCATGAAGATCACCAGCATCTATTGCAGTGAATGAAGAAACAGAAAAATTTTATGAAGAACTCAGTAAGACCCTCAAAATTAAATCGATACATACTGTAATACTCAATTGTTTCAATGGAAAAATAGGCATGAGAAGGTTAGCCAAAATGTTTTGTAATTTGGCTCACGAGCAATAAGTAAAAGAGATTAAAGGTTCTATCTCCAACCCAGCTATATGCTTCAAAGATTTGGAACCAAGAAATCTTAAAACCACTTTACTTTTATAAAACAAGCATTTTATTGAAACTTAATATTGAATAGCAGTATATCCATCTAAGCTCTAAAAACTATTTATCTTAAGTATATTTGTTTCAACCCATAAAGTTTTATATAATCTTTCTAGTCATCCTCTCTAGGTCCCCATCAGGATTCTTTATCCATTCTCATTCACTTTTTCTCTTATAAGGTCATAGCTACTCTATTTTCCCATTTCTGGGTTTTCTTTGTTTTTGTTGTTTTACATTACTTCATCAAAGTCTTTTCACATCTCTTTATTTCTCATGCTTTTTAGTCTTAATATAATATTCCCTTATATTAATGGACCAGAAATTATTTAGCCATTCACATTTGATTAGACATTATGTTGCTTCCAGTTTTTTTGAAATTATATATAATAATTCTATGAAAATTTTTGAATAGGTAACTTCTTTATAATAACACTTTTAGGCTATGTTGCCAACAATGGAATTTATTAGGTAAGAGGACACAATAACTTTTGTAATTTTATTATATGCTGGCAGGTTGTACACCAAAAAGAGTCTATAGATTTGTAATTCTACCAGCAATAAAAGCTCGTTTCTATTTCTCCATAAGTCTGCCACTATTGAGTTTCTTTGCTTTTAATTATTTTTTGCCAGTTTGATGGACTGAGGTAGTACCCCAATGTTGTTTTAATTTGTGTGTCTGATTATTTGTGAGGTTACTTTTTAAATGGTTATTTGAAAATGTGTGGGTTTTGTTTTGGAAAATTGCCTGCTTATATTCTTGATCAATTTGTCCATTGTGGGCTGGGAGTTGCCAATGTGCATTTTCAACATGTAGGTTAGATGTCAAGTTTTCATCACTCATTTGAATATTTTTTTCCTAAACTGTTTTTTGCTTTTCTCATTTAAAAGAAGCTTCTTCTATTTGCTTTTGTTTCCTTAAGAGCTCTAGACCCAGCTTCCCTGCTTCCCTGTCCTTTTCTCTGTCATCCCCTTTCTTCTTCTGTTTCAGGACAGAATCCCTGCCAGGGATTTCTGGTTTTAATTCCTTGTCACCAATGAGCCTAATGCCTCTGTCCCTTAGGAACAGTCTAAGCTTCTCCCCCTCCCCCTTCCACTGACCTTCTACCACCTCCGGTCTTGGTCATTTCCTTTTCCTTCTGTGTTCTTGGTTTAGGGGAAGTTTAGTTGGCATCTAATTGTTTGACTAGGTCAGGGATATGCAACCTCTTCATACTTTATTATTGTGTCAAGCTTCTTTCCATTTAGACGGGGTTCATAGGATCATAGTCTTAGAGCTAGAGGAGACAAGAGAGGTTATCCAGTCCAAGCTGTAATAGCTTAGGGATAATGAAACTGATGCCAAGTAACATGCCCAAGATCATACAGGATTAAGGGATAGAGCCGGGATTTGAATCCAGGTCCACTGGCTCTAAACCTACAATTCTTTCAAGATTTTTTATAGCTCAAATTTCTATATAAATATGAGCTGCTATTGCTGCTGACAGGGTATAAGATTCAGGAATTTATTCAATTGTGGAACTTTCCAAAATACTTCGTCACAAAAGTTGAGAGTGTCCTATAATTTGGCTCAAGTAATGACATCCATGTGAAATGGGTCAGCTGCCATCTCCTCATGCAGCTGTTAGAGAAGACTCTTTCCCATCAGATCTATAACTTGGAATTTTTAGATGTAGAGCAGTTATTACAGTGCACACCCACCCAAGCCCCATGATAAAGAGCTGACTCAGTTGAGAGGCAGAGTGACATTGGCTCATTGGTACAAAGTTTCCACAAGAGAGGATGCTTAATGGTGGATGGAAAGCAGAATGGATCTGGGCAGAGGTTCATCCCAGTTTGCCTTCTGGTAGCTTCCTAACTTTTTAAAAATAGAATTTTATTTCATTTCAATGTCCACATTCATTTCATTCTACTACATTGTCTTTTTTCCCATACCCCCATGAGAAAGCAAGAAGAAAACCTATTACAAATATGTATAGTCATGCAAAACAAATTCTCACATTGGCAATATCCCCAAAATGCCTCAACTTCTGCTCTTAATGCATCATTTATCTACCTGCAGGTGGGTAGAATGTTTCCTCATGAGTCCTCTGGAACTATGGTTGGTCATTTTGTTGATCAGAATTTCTAAGTCTTTAAAAAGTTGTTTGTCTTTACAATACAATGTCCTTAGTCTTCTCTGAAATTGTCCATTTCATCATTTCTTGTGGGCTACTAATATTCCATTACATTCATATCACCACAATTTGTTTATCCATTTCCCAGTAGAATACTCCCTTAATTTCCAATTTTTGGCTACCAGAAAAAGAGCTGCTAATTTTTTTTTGTTGCATATAAGATTCTTTTTCTCTTTTTTTGGTTTATTTCTGCCATATACCTCTACTAGATGGAATGGCTGGATCAAAGGATATGCATAGTTCAAAACTGCTTTTCAGAATGAGTGTACTAATTTGCAGTTTCACCAACAGTGGATCTATCTGCTTTTCCACAGCCCCTCCAACATTTGTCATGTTCCTCTTTTGTCAATTTGCCAGTGTGTGTGAGCAGAACCTCAAAATTGCTTTACTTTGCATTTTATAATTATTAGAGTTGAGCATTTTGTATTGAATTTTTTCATGTGATTGTTGATAGCTTAGATGTCTTTCTTTGAAAACTTCCTGTTTATATCCTTCGATCATTTATCCACTGGGGAATGGCTTGGTTTAAAAAAATTTGAATTAATTCCTTATGTATATTGGAAATGATATCTTTATCAGAGGATCTTGCTGCAAAGATATTTTCCCAATTTCCTACTTCTTTTCTAATTTTAGCTATATCCATTTTGTTTGTATAAAAACTTTTAAATTTTATATACTCAAAATTGCCCAGTTTATCTCCTATTATCCTTTCTATCTCTTTTTTAATCACATGATCTTCCCCTATCCACAGATAATTCCTGGATAAAATGTGGGTAAATTCTGTTGATAATTTTTGACAGTTAATTTCTTCTATGTTCCTCTGATTTCTTTTGTCATCTTTTATGTACCTATTTATAGCTCATCTGTGCTATAGGGTATGAGATGTTGGTGTGTCAATATCTAGTATCTGCTGGACTGATTTCCAATTTTCCCAACAGTTTTTCTCAAATAGTGAGCCTTTGCTCCAATAGCTGGGATGTCTCGGTTTATCAAACACTAAGCTGCTGTGCTCATTTGCTTCCTTACCTTATGTGCCTAATCTGTTCCACTGATCAACATCACTATTTGTTATCCAGTACCAAATGGCTTTGTATTATAGTTAAATATCTGTCATTGTGAGATCCCCTTCCTTTCCACTTTTGTTTTTCATTCATTCTCTTGATATTCTTGACCTTTTGTTTCTCCAGATGGAGAAGTTGTTTTTTCTGGTTTTATTAAGTGATCCTTAGTAGTTTGGTATAGCGCTCAATAAAGAAATTAATTTAAGTAGTGTTATTATTTTTATTAGATTGGCTTGACTTTCCCATGAGCAATTAATATTTCTCCAATTATTTAGACCTATCTTTATTTTGTGTTGTATAGTGTTTTGTAACTGTGTATTTTTGCAGAGAGACTCAAGTATTTTATGCTATTGTTATTTTAAATGGAATTTCTCTTTTTATCTCTTCCTGGTGGATTTTGTTTGCAATATACAGAAATGCTGATATGCGTAAGTTTATTTTACATCCTGTAACTTTACTGAAGTTATCAATTGTTTCAGTTAGATTTTTAGTTAACTCTCAAGGGTTCTCTAAGTAAGCCGCTGCAGTATTTGCAAGAAGTGATCATTTTGTTTCCTTTCTGTTTACAGTTACTCATTTGGTTTCTTATTCTTGTCTTATTGAATAGCTAGTAATTCTAGCACTATACTGAATAGCAATGGTGATAATGGACAGCCTTGCTTTATCCATAATCGTATTGGGAAGGCCTTTAGTTTATCCTCATTACAAATATTACTGATTCCTGGTTTAAGATAGATGCTACTTATCACATTAAGGAAGGCTCCATTTATTCCTATGCTTTCTGGTTTTTTAAACGGGAATGTGTGTTGTATCTTACTAAAAGCTTTTTCTGTATCTATTGATATATTATTTTTATTATTAATATGGTCAGTTATGTTTATTGTTCTCCTAATATTGAGCCAGCTCTGCTTTCCTGGTTTAAATCCAGCCTGGTTAGAGTATATGATCTTTGTGATATGTTGCTGTGGTCTCCTTGCTAATATTTTATTTTAAAATTTTGCATCAATAATCTGGACAGCATATTGAAAAGCGGAGATATCACCTTGCCAGCAAAGGTCCATATAGTCAAAGCTATGGTTTTTCCAGTAGTTTTTTCAGCCATGTGGCTACGGAAGTAGGACTATAAGGGAAGCTAAATGCTACAGAATTGACACTTTTGAATTGTGGTGGTGGAGAAGACTTTTGAGTCCCTTGGACAGCAAGGAGATCAAGTCTGTCAGTAATTAAAGAAATTAATTCCAATTACTCATTGGAAAGACAAATTCTGAAGTTGAAGCTTAAATACTTTGGCTATACAATCAGAAGACAGAATTTATTGGAAAAGACCCTGATGTTGGAAGAGATTGGAGGTCAAAGGAGAAGGGAATGGCAGAGGATGAGATGGATAGGGTCATGGAGACTTCAGGAGATAGTGGAGGATAGAAGGGCCTAGCATGCTATGAGCCCATGGGGTCACAAAGAGTCAGACACAACTGAACAAATGAACAACAACATTCATTAGTGACATTGCTCTATTGTTTTCTTTCTCTGTTTTGACTTTCCTTTTACGTATCAAGACTACATTTGTGTCATAAGAGGAATTAAGTAGGACCCCTTTTCCCCCTATTTTTTCCAAACAATTTATGTAATGGTGCTATTAATTGTTCTTTAAATGTTTGTAGAGTTTTCTTGCAAATCCATCTGGACCTGGGATTTTTCTTTGGAAATTCATTTATGGCTTGTTCAATTTCTTTTTCTAAGAGAAGATTATTTTAAACATTTTATTTCCTATTATGATGATCTGGGAGATTTTAATTTTTATAAATATTTATGCATTTCATTTAGGTTGTCAGTTTTATTGGCAAATAGTTGGATGAAATAGATTCTGATAATTTCTTTTATTTCTTCTTCATTGGTTGTGAATTCACATTTTTCATTTTTGATACTGGTAATTCACTTTTCTTCTTTCTTTTCTTAAATAAAGTTAGCTAATGGTTTATCTATTTTATACCTTCTACTTTTATTTATTAATTCAATGGAGTTTTTTTCTTTTAATTTTCTTAATCTCTTCTTTGGTTTTCAGGATTCTTATTTTGGTGTTTATTTGGGGTTTTTTAATTTGTTGATAGGAAAATCAAGAACTAGAAAACTAAAAGCTAGAAAGATTTTTTTTTAGTTGCATGCTCACTACAATGATCTGATTTCTCTTTTTTATTAATGAAAGAGTTTAGAGATATAAATTTTCTCTTAAGTATTCCTTTGGCTACATCCCAATAATTTTAGTATGTTGTCTCATTGTTGTCTTTATCTTTGATGAAATTATTGATTCTGTGATTTGTCCTTTGACTCGTACATTCTTTAGGACTAAGTTATTTAGTCTCCAATTAATTTTTAATTTTTGCCTCAAATGACCTTTGTTGGATATGATTTTATTAGATACATTTAATATTTCTGATTTTCTGCATTTGTCAAATCTTTAAGCAATGTGTCCAGCTATACCTGTTTTGGTTTTTTTTTCCACTTCTGGCTTTCACAGGATTGACTCCCAGGGACTCCTGTAATTTCTTCCTTAGCTTGCTTTATACTCTCTGGCTCACTCAGTCAGTGTATGTGAACTCAGGCAAGTCATTTAACCTTTCCCTGTTTATGTTCTTGTCCCTAAAATAAGGATAATAACTCTCATCCACTACTAAAGTTATTTAACTATCTGGTCCCACACCCCCATGGCATAAATTCCTTAAACTCAGAACAATCTACCTGGAATTTTAAGGATATTACAAAAATGTATAAAATAGCTTTGCTTAGTATAGCCATTCTCTGTAAAGGATAAAGCAAAAGAGGGTGGTGTAGTCAGAGGGTTAAATTACTAAAAAAAGAATTTCAATACCAAAAATAATGCCAGTTTTTCCTGGGGAGAGTCAGGGTGTGGTGGACGGTTGAGGGGGCACCATTTCTTCTGGAACTGCTTTCCCACTAGGGAAACATTTAAAGAGAAAAGAAAATAGATTTTATTTGTGGAAACCATGCCCTATGTATTATTCATTCCCAGAAATAGGTTACTTTCTGTGTCTTTAATGCATCTTTCCTTGGCAGTATGTCAAGCTTTCTGAAAGGCAGTGATCTGTGATGATAATGTTATTTTTGAAGTGTCATTAAAAAATAATCTCAACTGATATTACCCATTTGCCCAGGTAGAGTGAATATTTCAACAAGAGTATGGGATATTAGGATAATAAATAATTATTAAAGATGGCTTATATTTATAGTAAAATAACATAATCTCAAAGACAGTGGGGACCTCAGAGGATGTACATTCTACTTTTGTAGCAATATTGGGATTCCTTTCCATAATATGCCTAATAAGTGATTATCAACCCATCATTTGAAGCCACCTATTGAAGGGTATCTTAGTGTTTGTTACTGCTTCCCCAGGCAGCTCATTTCATTTTGAATATCTCTAACTGTTAGAAAGTTTTTTTCTCTCTTTATACTTAGCTAAAATCTTATGTTTCGTCAATTCCTCCATGCTATTTCTTGACTCTGGGACCAGATAGAACAAGTTTAAACTACCCCTTGCCCCTCTGCCCTCTTCAGGCCACATCTGGAATATTGTGTTTAGTTATGATAACATGAATTTCAGGCAGTACATTAATAAGCTGTCTAGCATGCAGAGGAGATCAGTTTTCTGATAAGGAAGAGTATAGAATTTGTGACATATTAGGATCAGTTTAAGCAATTAAGTATATTTAGACTAAGGAGGAGAAAACAATGGGGCAGGGTAAAGGGGACATAATAGTTGTTGTATTTGAAGGGCAGTAACCTGGAAGAAGGATTCAACTGCAACCTCCCACTACACTCTAGGTTCTGTGTTTCTTGTTTAGAGTCATTAATTACGTAGCTCATGGCCTGTGTCCCTATTCTATTATCTATTGCTAGACCATATAAGAGACACATGAATACAGTAGAAAAAAAATGAAGACATAGAGAAATATACTGAATAGGATCAATTTTTTTAAAACATCCTTGTACCCACATACAAATACATGTAGCTTCCAATACTTCTCCAGATGGGAAAATAGGATAGAAACTTTTAGTAGTGAGAAGGTGGGGAGATACCTACAGGAGGATAGGAAATGATCCCATGGTTTATAGGCAGATAGGGTAAGGAAATGTAATTAGACTCATGCCTTTTCTGAACATATTCCTAGTAGCTAACATGGAGACTGGTTGACCTTGGGCAAGCTGGAGTTCTGTGATGAGACTTGAAGACTATTAGCCTGGCTAGGGAATCATCAATATTCTGCCAGGGTTCCTTTATGTCTCTTCTTTCATTTAAAACTATGTCAAGACTACTTTGTATTTCTGTTTCAAGTTTGGTCTTCCTTTGCACAGACATCTATAGATTATCTAGAGCTTTTAATTCTAGGAGGCAAAATTGATCTTACATGTATCACTGATGGATGGATGAGTTAATACCTGTGGTTCATGAAGGGTAGAACTTATTGGATCTCATGTGAGGAAATCCAGGAACCAAAGGTGTGTAAAACATGGTGGATACCACTTGGGTTAAGATTAATGGAGAACAAACAGAAGTTGTATTGCTATCAGAGCATAATTTATACAGTAAGAAAGAGGGAATAAGTAAGTATTTGAGGAAACAGATCATAAGCTTGGCCCAGACACCATGTAGTCTTGATGGAGGGCTCCAGTTGTCTACAAATCTGCTGTAACTCTCTCTGCCAAAAGCAGAGTAGCTAATAATTTCTTGACTTGCCTTAATGATAATTTCATCCTTCAATGGTAGAAAAATCACCTTCAAAGGCAGAAGACCCAATATAGGGTTTTTTTTTCTGTGAAAACAAATCAAGTTTTGCACAAAGATCCTGGGTAAAAAATAGGTGGAAAGGGATGGACTAGAGCAATTGTTCATAATTGATTCTCTTTCTTTTAGCTTTTCATTTTTTTACCTGAGAAACAAACTCAGTGGAAATAAGCATTTATTTAGTCCTGGTATTCTGTAGTCTTTGTATGTGAGAATATCTGTCCTAGGATAAAATATAAACTTCTGTCTTTGGCATTTAAAGCCCTTCACAATCTGATTCTAGCCTGTCTTAGAAGACTTATTTCACATTACACTCCCTTATGCCTTCTACCTTCTAGCCAAACTGATCTACTTACTGTGCTCCAACACAATATTGCATCTTTCCTCTCTGTTCTCTTGCATAGTGGTTTCCCATGGTTATACTGCATTACCTTCTCATGTTCACCTCTCAGAATCACTTGTTTTCTTCAAGATTCAGCTCAGGTGCCCATTTTTACACAAGGCCTTTCCTGATTCTCTCAGTTATTTATCTTCTCCCCCTGAATTATTATATATGTAGTTAGTATTTACTTTTTTATGTAGAGTGTAAGCTCCTTAAGGTCAGGGGCTGTTTTCATTAGATATATGTATCCCCAGCACCTTGCACATTTGTTGTTCGATCATTTCAGTCAGGTCTGACTCTTTGTGACCTTATTTGGGGTTTTCTTGTCAAAGATACTGAAGTGATTTGCCATTTTCTTCCCCAGAAAATTTTACAGATGAGGAACTGAGGCAAAACAGGCTAAGTGACTTGCCCGGGTCATAAAGCTAGGAAGTGTCTGAGACCAGATTTGAACTCAGGAAGAGGAGTCTTCCTGACTTCAGGCGTGGCACTCTATTTAATGCACCACCTTAATTTAATGATCCATCCTTGCACATAGCAGGTACTTAGTAGATATTTATTGAATTGAATCAACGAAGGAAAATACGTTTTGGATGTGATTCTCCCCAACAAGGAATAACATGCTGATAGAGTGGAAATGGTAGGAAGTGACCACTTTATCTTAGAATTTGGAGAAGAGGAGAGGAAATCTGGGAATATTTTTACATGCAACTTACGTTTGGGGAAAGCAGGTTTCAAAAGGTCCAGAAAAAGGACAGGTAAGATTCTATGGCCTAAAATTCCATAACAGATATAAACCCAGAAGATATGAGAAGCTCTCAGGGATGAAATTCTAAGGATACAAAAAGAAAGAATTCTGGTGAGATGAAACTTGAGGAGTTGTCTAAAGATATAGATGTGGCTGCACAGAGAAGTTATCGAATAATTTAGATTTTTAAAAGACTTTTACAGGTGGTATCGAGGGAATAGATAATGAATACAAAAACATGACAAAATCCTGTAAGAATAGTGTCAGGAGCACTGAAGCTCAAGATGGACTATGACTTAAAAAATAATGATAACAGAAGGTTTTTAAGGCTTTTGTAGGGAAAGGAGAAGTGATGGACCACTTTTTAATTTGGATGGCATGTTGAGAGCTGATGATGAATGGAAGATATAGCTGCTCAATCCTTATTTTCTGCTTTCTCTGCCAATGAGAATGACCTTTGGACTGGGAAATGTAGGACAAAGTGACTAATAGGGACTGTATATTCATGAAAAGTAAAGAAATAATAAGAGAACATCTTGTTGCCCAGATGAATTCAAGTCATTTGGCTCAGATAAACTGTATCCTAGAGTATTAAAAAACTGTAGATGTAATTGGTAAGCACTATCACTGGTCTTTGAAAGATCATAGAGTAAAAAATGCTGTTCACTTTCAGAAAGAGAACTGATGAACTGAGTGCAAATCGAAGCATACTTTTTCACTTTATGTTTCTTGCTTTTTATTTTATTTTATTTGCAATATGGCTAACATGGGGGGGGAAATCATAGAGTAGAGAATGACAAATAGTTCTCAAAAAAAAAAAAGAAGAGAATAGAGTCTTTAAACAATAGGTCAGTGACCATAACTTCAATTCTTGATGCAAGTTTGGAATGCTATCAAAGAGATGAGTAGTGCAAATCTAGAAAAGGAAATAATGATTAAAAAAACCCCAAGCATGTCTTCATCAAGAACAGGTCATATTACTTATGAGAATGGCTACAGTGAAGTGTCTCAGGACATCTGTGTTTGTTCTTGTGCTATTTAATATTCCATGACTTAGATAAAAGCATAAATAATGTGTTTTTCAAATTTACAGAACTGGGTAGAATAGAAAATATATTGGGGAGAGAGTTGGTATCTAGAAAGATCTTGTCAGTCTAGAACACTGGGCTGAATTGAATAGATAAAATTCAGTAAGGATAAATGTTAAATATTACATGTGAGGTAAACAAATATTGACACCACAAGTACAAAACAGGGGAGGTGTGGCTAAATAAAAGTTCGTCTAAAGAAAATCAAGAGGATTTCAAGTTCCACATTAATCAGCAACATCATATGGAATCCAGAAAGGTTTAGCATCCAGGAATAAGGAGATGCTAATCTCTGCCCTGCTCAGACAACGTTGGGAGTACTATGGCAATTCTGGGACCCACATTTAAAGAGAGTGTCCAGAAGATGGCCACCAGGATGCCATAAAAGGATCCGCTGAAGGAACTAGGAATGTTTAGCCTGGAGAAGAGACTATCGAGGGGGCACATGATAGGGGTCTTCAAGTATTTGAAAGCTAGTGTCTGTGTAAAGGGATTTGACTTGTTCCATTTGGACTCAGAAAGCAGAACTAGAAACAATGGAAGGAATTGGCAAAGATGCAAACTTAGGTTGTATGTAATTGAAAATGTCACAATCAGAGCTATCCGAAAATAGAACAGGTTTTCTCAGGAGAGCATGAATTTCCCCTAATCTGAGGTTTTTCACAAAGGCTGGATGATCATTTGTTGGGTACGCTGCAAGGGGAATTAGTTTTTAGGAGTGGGTTGGACCTGATGGTCTCTGTGGCTCCTTTAAACAGTGATATTCTATGATTCCATGAACTCCCTGGGTTGCTTCAAATATCTCCCCTTCTCCTTTAATCAAAGGCTAGATGACTACTTATTCAACATATTATACTAGAGATTCTTGTTCAGGTACAGTTTGGACTAGATGATCTCTGAGATCCTTTTCAACTCAGAAATGCTGAGATTCTGTAATCCCTCTTCCACATGATAGCTCTTCAAATGTTTGAATAGAAGTATCATGTCCTCTTTCTCCTCCAGACTAAATGTCCCCAGGTCCTTTGACAGATTTTAAATAACATGTTTTTGAAGCCCTTTGCCATCTTTGTTAATGTTTTCTGGATAAATTCTAGCTTGTCTGTGGGGTGTCAAGAACTAAACAATGTGGTGTTTGGTTCTCAACATAATTTACCAGATATCGTCTGACTCAGGAAGAGTACAGTGGTATTGTCATAAGGATGTGATTATGAGGATGTGATATAACTGTTTGAGATATGAATAAATAGACTGGCCATGACAAAGCAATATTTAGAAATGAGCATACACTTTATTTTATGCAGTACTTTAAACAATGCAGAATCAAATGCATCTTATTGGATGTTGCAGTTTTCCAGTGTTTAGACTGCGAGGTCCACTTCTCTTTGTAGAAGAGTAAACAAACAGGGGGTCAGTGAGGAAAGGTTTAGAGACTTGCAATAATTAGCACCTCAATGAGTGGTTATTGGTGCAGAACAAGCCTTCAAACACCTACGTAGTGGGAGCTTTGAAGCTAGAGGTAAAAAGAGCTGTGCTTATCAAGCTGTAATTAAAATGAAGCCTTTACCCTGGCTGGGTAGATAGTCTGTTCTCACCAGGTTCATAGAAATACTTCTTTGAGGCAGAATAAGTAAAGCTAGGTTGGAAAGTATACTAATAGGTGACATTTATATAGTGAATCACATGTATTATCTAATTTGAACCTCACATCAACCCTGAGATGGGTAGTATGGGTATTATACTCATTTTAGAGATGGGGAAAATGGTACAAGGAGGTTAAGGGAAATGCATGGTCTCACAAGTAATGTTAGAAGTAAAACTCAGGACTTCCTAATGCTAAGTTTGCCAGTCTTTCTTTATTACCACATTGCCTCAACCTTCTCTGGTAGACTTTTGCAAGTTATGATCAATTTTTGCAACTCTCTGGGGTCTTGCCTCTATCTCTCTAAACTCTAGGTCTCTTACTAGTTCTCTTAATAATAACCTTTGGCCCATAGATCCTAAAAGGAAAAAGGATATCAAACTACTTCCCTAGGGTCAAGTATTCTTACAATCAATCCATAGAACACAGGTTACAATGCACAGAAAATGATTTTCTTTAGAAATGCAAAGTTCAAAATGATGACTTTGGAGTCAGAAAACCGGGATTGGATTTCTGACCCCATTGCTTGGTATTGACATGACCTAGAGCCAGTCCCTTAACTTCCTTGGGCCTCAATTATCTTGTCTCTAAATAAAGGAGTTAGAACAGATGATCTCTAAGTCCCTTTTCAGGTGTAAGTCCTGTGAATACATGAACTTTTGTTGCATGACAAGTAGAAAAGTGGAAAGTTGGGTCAAGGAAGTTAATTTACCCTTAGGGAGATGAGTTGATGAGATTATGTGGCACTATGGCTGTGTCAGAAGAAAGGGAAGACACATCTCAAATTGTGGTTGTGTCTAATCTGTAATAGTCCTATGAGACTTGGACTCAGCATAGGCAACAGATCTGCAACGTCTAAAGATGTTCCTCATCACCACCTGTACTATCTGTATTCTGCATCAAATATTAAGATAGATTCACCAACAACAAAGCCCTGGAGCACAGCCATGCCAGTTTTCTTGGCTGAAATCTATTGCTCTGCTGTCAAGGATACCTTAAAGGAGGCTGCCCAAGAGTGATAAACTGAAGGAGACTCACTGCAAAAAAAGTTATGGGCAAAATAAATGCTTTAAAAATTAAATGTTTTATAAGGGATATTATTTAAGAAATGTATGATTCAATTAAGTGTACTTACTTGCTTAGTAGTTTTTTACATCTAAGTTAATTCATTTCGGTACTTAGTACAGTGGGAAGACCACTGAATTTGGAGTCAGAGGACCAGGGCTCAAATTCCTCCTCTGATTCTTTCTTTTCTTTTCTTTTTTTCTTTTTCTCTTAGGCAGTTGGGGTTAAGTGACTTGCCCAGAGTCACACAGCTAGTAAATGTCAAGTGTTTGGTCTGAGGCCAGATTTGAACTCAGGTCCTCCTGACGTCAGGGCCAGTGCTCTATCTACTGCGCCACCTAGCTGTCCCACCAACTCTGACTCTTACAAAGTCATTCTGTGTGACCTTGGGCAAATCACTTTGCTGAGTTTCTCCATATGTAAAGTGAGGGAACTGGACCAGATGGCCCCTGAGTTCCCCTCCTGTTTTAAACCTATGTTTCTATGATCATTGCAATTTTCAGTTCTGCCCTCAAGTTCTTGTTTAAGATGAAAGTAAATGGTCTTAAGAGTTTCTAACTCTGACTAAAGCAGTATAGCTTAGATACTGAATAGCTCCTTTGCACAGGATTTTTTCATCCTTCTCATATATATGCATATATACATATGCATATATACATATACACATATGTGTATTTATATATACACATATGTGTATATTTGTATATATACATATGTATATATGTATTGTGTATGTGTGTATTTATGTATAGATATGTCATAGGTACCAGAGCTTCACTAGGACTGCCCATTTTTTATCTCTGACATGTTACATGGACAGTTTACCTCTTTCCCTGATCTCTTCTGGGATATTCTTTCTTCTCTGGGGTTTTGTAGATGTGCTGCTGAAGTAAATACCTCCTTGGACTTGTATGATACTGTTCTGTTGTGATGGTCAGATCTCTCTGGCTGATTCTTCTCGGTCTTCTATACAAGATCATATATTTCTTGCCTCCTTTGCATGGGTATATCCCAGGGCTCTGTGGTCAGCCCTTCCCTCTCTATGATCTTTCTTTTGGTAATCTCATCAGTTTCTTTGGATTCGACTATCGTCTCTAAATAAATGACTCCAAAATCTATATATCCTGTCCTTATCTCTCTCCTGAACTCTAGTTCTATATCTCCATTTCCTGCGCTGGACATCTCCACCTGGATGTCTCATAGGGATTTCAAACTTGGTGTCCAAAACTGAACACATTTTCTTACCTTCTCCTCTCTCTAGAGGAAAAAAAAGGCTTTATTTAAAGAAATATGCAGGGAAACTACATTTTGCTGAAAGTTAACATGAGTGATGAATTTATTTCAGCACTTAGCATATATGCACCCCTATCGCATGTAGGGTGCATATATGCTAAATAACTTCTAAATGCTTAAGGCATAGCTTCTAAATGCTCAATGGAAAAGCAATTGTAAGAAATTATAATAATGGGAGATCTCAGTTTACCCCCAGTCAGCTCTGGATAAATCTAATCTAACTCCCCAAAATAAATAAACTAGAAAAGAGTTAAGGACCTGAACAGAATTTTAAAAAAATTAGATATGATAGATCTCTGGCACATATTGAATGGAAAGAGAAAGAAGTATAAATATTTCTCAGCACCTTTACAAAAAATTGATCAAGTCTTAGGACATAAAAACCTCACAAACAAATGCAGAAGAGCAGAAATATTTACATCTTTTACTAATTGTAATTCAATAAAATGTTAAAAGGCTATTGAAAAAAATATTGAAGATCAACTCGAGACTAAATAACTTAATCCCAAAGACTTGTGTCAAGGAACAAATCATAGAAATGATAGATCAAGACAATGAGACAACATTCTAGAATTTGGGAGATGCAGCCAAAGCAGTTATCTCTTTCTCTCATCATCTTTTCCCATCACCCAAGCTCATAGTAGGAGTCATCTTCAACTCTTGATTCTCCCTCACTCCCATTTCATAAATTGCCAGGTCTTATGGATTCTAACTCCATAGAATATCATATCCATCTTTTTCTTCTCACTCATAAAACAACCACTCTACATCAGGCCCCTGTTATCTCTCTCCTGGACTATTGAAGAAGACTCCTAATGCCTTCTATTTCTCTCCTTTCTAATCCATCCTCTATACCACAAACAAATTGATATGCCTAAAAAACAGTTGTGGCTGTGTCATAGTCCTGCTTGAGAAGTTTGAGTGGTACCTGATTACCTCTAAGATAAAATTGCCTATTTCTCTAGCCTGATTTTACATAATGGCACCTTACATATATTCCAAGCAAGCTTGTCTACTTGTGTCCTGTACACAGTATCCCATCTCTTCCCTCAGTACCTTTGCATAGGGTATTTCTCATAACTAGAATGGTCTTGCTTCTCATCTCTGCTCCTTGCTGATTTTTTTAAATGTCCGGTCTAAATTCTCACCCTCCAGCCCCTCTCCCATCCATTGAGAAGACAAGAAATATTATATCCATTATACATGTGAAATCATTGAAAAGATATTTCCATATTAGCCAAGTTGCAAAAAAAAGTGAGAAAAATAAACTGAAAAAAATATGCTTCAATTTGCACTCAGGGTTCATCAGTTCTCCCTCTGGAGATAGCATTTTCACCATAAGTTCTTTGGAATTGTCAAGAATTATTGTATTGATCACAGTAGCTAAATCTTAACTTTTACTATATACAGTATTCTCCTGGTTCTACTCTCTTCACTTTACATCAGTTCATGTAAGTCTTCTAGGTTTTTCTAAAACTATCCCATTCATTTCTTACAGCACAATAGTGTTCCATCACAATCATATACCACACATGTTCAGCCATTTTCCAGTTGATGGATATCCATTCAATTTTCATTTTTTTTGTAATCAGAAAAAGAGTAGCTACAAATGTTCTTGTACATATGGGTCCTTATCCTTTTCTTTTGTTCTCTTTGGAATACAGACTTAGTAATGGTATGGCTCGGTCAAAGGGCACACATAGTTTCATAGCCCTTTGGCCATAGTCGCAAATTGTTTTCAAGAAAGGTTGGACCAGGGGCAGCTAGGTGGTGTAGTGGATAGAGCACCGGTCCTGGAGTCAGGAGGACCTGAATTCAAATCTGGTCTCATTCACATAACCCTTACCAGTTATGTGACCCTGAGCAAGTCACTTAACCCCATTGCCTAGCCAATAAATAAACAAACAAATAAATAAATAAACAAGCAAGCAAACAAATAAATAAATGAAATCATTTAAAAAGAAAGATTGGACCAGTTCACAATTCTACCAATAGTGTATTAGTGTACCTATCCACATAGTGTACCTTTCCACATCCCCTCCAGCATTTGTCATTTTCCTGTATCAGATATTAGCCACTCTGATAGGTGGTACATCAGAATTGTTTTAAAATGCATTTCTCTAATTATTAGTGATTTAGAGATTTTTTTAGGTGACTATTCATAACTTTGATTTCTTCTTCTGAAAACTGCCTGTTTACATCCTTTGACCATTTATCAACTGGGTAATGGCTTATTTTTTTTATAAATTTGGCTTAGCTCTCTATATATTTGAGAAATGAGACCTTTATCAGAGAAGCTTGCTAAACATATTTTTCCCACTTTCTTATTTTCATTCTCATTTTGTTTGTCCAAAACCTTTTTAATTTCACGTAATCAAAATTATCCATTTTACTTCCTGTGATCCTTTCTATCTTTTGTTTGGCCATAAATTCTTTCCTTATCCATAGGTCTAACAGGTAATGTTTTCCCATATTTCCTTAATTTGGTTATGATACTACCCTTTATATCTAAATCATACACACATTTTGACCTTATATTGGCATATGGTGCAAGATGTTGTTTTGTGCCTAGTTTCTGCCAAACTGCTTTCCAGTTTTTCCAGGCTTTTTCTCAAATAGTACATCTTGCCCCCAAAGCTTGGATCTTTGGGTTTATCAAACATTAGATTACTGTAGTCATTTACTTCTACGTGTTGTGTACCTAATCTATTCCACTGATCAACCACTCTTTTTTTTTTTAACTACTCTATTTCTTATCCAGTGCCAAATTGTTTTGATGTCTACCACTTTGTAGTATAGTTTGAGTTCTGGTACTGCTAAGTCACCTTCCTTCACTTTTTTCCCCCATTGATTCCTTTGATATTCTTGACCTTTTGTTCTTCCAGATTAATTTTATTATTTTTTCTAGTTCTATAAAATAATTTTTTGGTAGTTTGGTTGGCATGGCACTGAATAAGTCAATTAATTTAGGCAGTATTGTCATTTTTAGTATATTTGCTTGGCCTACCCATGAGCAATTAATATTTCTCCAGTTGTTTAGGTCTGTCTCTATTTGTCTGAAAAGTGTTTTATAATTGTGTTCGTGCAGTTCCTGTGTGTGTCTCGGCAAGTAGATCCCCAAGTGTTTTATGTTGTCTATAGCTATTATAAATGGAATGTCTCTTTCTTTTTCTACTGGGTTTTGTTGGTAATATATAGAAATAGTGATGATTTGTGTGGCTTTATTTTACATCCTATAACTTTGCCAAAATTCTTAATTGTTGTGACTAGTTATTTAGTTGATTCTCTTCAGGTTCTCTAAGTATATTATATCATCTGCAAAGAGAAATATTTTTATTTTCTTGTTGTCTATTCTTGTTGTCTATTCTTATTCCTTCAATTTTTTCTTGTCTTATTGTTATAGCTACCATTTATAGTACAATATTGAATAATAATGGTGATAATGAACATTCTTGCTTCATACCTTCTCTTATTGGGAAGACTTCTCATTTATCCCCATTTCAGATAATGCTTGTTCATAGATACTACTTATTTTAAATAAAGCTCAGTTTGTTCCTATGTTTTATTGTTCTTTATGTTTGTTAGAATTCGCTTGTAAATCCATCTGTTCTGGGAATTTTTCTTTGGGAGTTAATAAATAGCTTGGTCAATTTCTTTTTTTTCTAAGATAAGGTTATTTAAATATTTCATTTCCTCTTCTGCTAATCTAGGCACTTTATATTTTTGTAAATATACATCTTTTGGCATATAATTGGGAAAAATTACTCTTAATGATTATTTTAATTTCATCTCCATTGGTAGTATATTCACCCATTTCATTTTTTATACTGGTAATTTGGTTTTCTTTTTTCTTTTTCTTTTTTTTTTAATAAAATTTACTAATGGTTTATCTATTTTATTATTTTTCCCCTAAAACTAGCTCCTAATTTTATTTATTAATTCAATGGTCTTTTTACCTTCAATTTTATTAATCTTTCCTTTGATTTATCAGGATTTATATTTTGGTGTTTAATTGGGGATTTTGAATATGTTCTTTTTTCTAGGGTTTTTTTTTTGTCTCATGCCCAATTCATTGACTTGTTCTTTCTCTCCTTTATTGATTTAAGTGTCTAGAGATGTAAAATTTCCCATAAGTGCTACTTTGGCTACATATTATAGATTTTGGTATGTTTTCTCATTGATGTCATTATCTTTAATGAAATTATTGATTGCTTCTATGATTTGTTTTTTAGACCCACTGATTCTTTAAGATTAGATTAGTTTCTGATTAATTTTTAATCTATGCTTTCAAGGACCCTTATTGAATGAAATTTTTGTTGCATTATGGTCTAAAATGGGTATATTTAATATTTTTACTTTTCTGCATTTAGTTGTGGGGTTTTTATGCTCTAATATATGGTCAGGTTTTGTGAAGGTGCCATGTACAACTAAGAAAAATGTATATTCCTTTCTTTCCCTTACAGTTTTCTTCAGAGATCTATTATATCTAACTTTTCTAAAATTCTATTCATCTCCTTAACTTTTTATTTATTTTATAGTTAGATTTATCTAGTTCTGAGAGAGGCAAATTGAGACCCCTCCCACTTGAATAGTTTTACTGTTCCTTTCCTCCTGTAATTAATTTAACTTTTTCTTTAAGAATTTGAATGCTATGCCATTTGGTGCACATATGTTTAGTATTGATATTACTTTGTTGTCTGTAGTACCTTTTAGCAAAATGTAATTTCCCTATCTATTTCAATTTGCTTTTTTTTTTGCTTTATCCCCCCCTGAGATCACCCTACCTTTTTTACTTCAGCAGAAACATAATAGATTCAGCTCCAGCCCCTTGTTTTTAACTCTGTGTGTCTTTCTGTCTCAAGTACTTCTTGCAAAGAGCACATTATTGAATTCTGGTTTCTAATCCATTCTGCTTTTTTTTTTTCCATTTTATGGGTGAGTTCCTCCCATTCACATTCACTGTTATGATTGCTAACTGTGTATTTCCCTACATTCTATTATCTTCTGTTTATCTTCTTATTTTTTTTTAACACTATTCCTCCTCAAAAGTCTATTTTGCTTCTGACTACTTCCTCCCTTAATCTGCCCTGCCTCTTATCATACCCCTTTTTTCTTAGCCCTTTCCCCTCCTACTTCCATGTTGGGTGAAATGGATTTCTATATCCAACTCTGTGTGTGTGTGTGTGTGTGTGTGTGTGTGTGTGTGTGTGTGTACACACTTCCCTCTTTAAAATGAGCTCAGATAAGAGTAAGTTTCAAGCTTTGAGCATTGTCCACTTCTCACCCACCATGTTTCTCTCCATTGAAAAAAACAAATTAAAAAAAACACCTCTCTTACATACATGCTTTTATGTGAGATAATTCCCCCCATTCTTTCTCTTCCTTACCCCTTCTCCCAACACATCCCTCTTTCTCAGCCTCACACTTTTCTTTTGAGATCATCCCTTCATAATAGACTAACAACACTCATGCCCTCTGTCAACCCTAATGATGATAAAGTTATTGAAGGTTACATGTATCTTCCTTGCATTTAGGTATATAAATAGATGTAGGGATAGATTCTATCTATAGATAGATATAGAGAGCATGAGATATCTATTTGCATAGAACATATCTATACAGATATAGATATATAGATATAGATATAAAATATATCTATACAGATATAGATAGAATATATAGATATAGAATATATCTATACAGATAGATATCTTATAGCTATCTATCTATCATATCTTTGTAGTGGAAAATATGCTTCTTAAGCACCTAGCATTATTGTGCCTGACAAATAGTAGGTGTTTGATGAATGTTTGTTGACTTTAATTGAATCACACATTTCTTAAATTATATTCCTTATGGCATTTATTATGCATAGGTCATCACTAGGCATATACTACAGCTCACCTTCATCTCCTTCCTAGATTTCCTGGCTTTTTTCAAGTCTCAACTAAAATCCCATCTTCTACAGGAAGCCTTCTCCAACCTATCTTAATTCTAGTACCTTTCCTCTGTTGATTATTTCCCGTTTATCCTGTATATGTCTTGTTTGTACGTAGTTGTTCGGTGTTGTCTACCCATTACAATGTGAGCTCCTTTAAGACAGGGACTGTTTTTTGCTTTTCTTTACATCTCCAGTGCTTGGTACAGTGCCTGATGCATAGTAAGTGCTAGATAATTTTTTTTTTCTTCTCTCTCTCTCTCTCTCTCTCTCTCTCTCTCTCTCTCTCTCTCTCTCTCTCTCTCTCTCTCTCTCTCTCTTTTGCTTAGGCAGTTGGGGTTAAGTGGCTTACCCAGGGTCACACAGCTAGTGTCAAGTGTCTGAGGTCACATTTGAACTCAGGTCCTCCTGACTCCAAGGCTGGAGCTCTATCCACTGCACTACCTAGCTGCTCCTAGATAATTGTTTCTTGTCTGACTGACTCATACCTATCATGGATTTTTTTTCATTGACCTTCAGGTCATATGCAACTTTGATTCTTTGGAGTTTATGGTATTCCAAGATTTGCAACCATACAGCCCCACTAGGCAAACATTTGCATTCCAAAGAGGGGCTTGTGTGGCAGGGAGAAGCTTGGAATTATTAAAAACAAAACACTATTTCCCAAATGTAAACCAAGCTCATCTCATCTCCCTGTTAATTTCCTGACTAATTGTCCATTCTCGATGTCTATACAGATTGACTAGTTCTAGAGACTGTCCATTGAACTTCATGTCATAGTCTACATTATAGGCATTCCTTATTCATTTATTTTTTTCCAAGCTGACAGTTAAGCTGAACTCTTTTGAGTTTATGTATCCTATTTTGGAGGCTTTGAAATGCTCTAAGGCTTGATATAATAAGCATCATGCCATCTTGCAAATGAGTATGCCGAGGCACTCAGAGTTTACATGTATTTGTTTTTATGTGTCTACATATAACAGTACTGACCTTCATTTTTATGTCTTGCTCAGATGCCAACCCCTCTGTGAAATCTTCCCTAATACCCCACACCATTGTTAATGGCCTCTCCCTCCACAGATTAGTGGGAGTTGACTTATTTGAGTGCCAAACTGCTTCCTTTCAGTAAAATGTAAAATCCTTGAGGCCAGGAACTAATGTGTTTTCTCTTTGTGTGCCTAGTACCTAGCACAATGCCTTCCTTGTACACAGTAAGCTCTTAATAAATGTTGAATTACACTGAACTTATACATCTCCTATTCATGATTTCTAACCTATTAACCTTGGGTGTCTTTCCTGCCATTGCTAGTGGTTCTCCATCATCAGTCCTTGCTAGCTCTGATTTTCATTCATTTCCTTTATCCTCAAAGTGTTCTCTTTGGATTTCCTGCCTGTATTACAATTCTTATTGAGTATTTAGAAAATCCATTTAACTATCACTGCAAATTCTCTGGGTATACAGAAATGCTCTTTTCTTTCTTTCGAATCTGTAATAGAATACCCATGCCATACATTTACAAAGTTCTTACACAGTTACTTTCCCAAAACCTTATGAAGTAGGTAGAGGAAGTATTATTCTTGCCATTTACAGAAGAGACATCAAAGGGTTAAATGACTTGCCACATATCTACTTTGTGTCATAGGCAAGATAAGGACCCAGTTCTCCTGATTCTTAGCCTCATACCCTTTTCACTAGATGCCTTCTATAATACTAAGCAACTTTATTTCCCCCGTATATTTAGTATCTCCTTTCATTTGGGGTTAACTTCATCTTCCTCATCAAGACTTTTTCATTCAAGGTTGATTTATAACTTTGCTTTCATTTTCTCCCTGTCTAATCTTGGCCATCCTCCTCTCTCTTGTTATTCTTCTGGTATACTTCTCCCATCCTTAGCTCCCTACCTTCTTTCCTACAACCTTTCTTTTCAGACAACCTCCCATTTTTTTCTTCTATGGGCCCAATTTTCTTAAGCTTATTTTTCCAGTTTCTGTTAGCCATGCCTATACACTTTTTTTGGTCTACTCTCATGACTTCGACTATATTTATCTGAAACCATACCATAAGTTCATCAGAAAATGGACTTGCATGATTCTTTGAAGTGTCACACACAATTTAAAACTCTGATAAATAGGACACTTACTGTAAATAGCAAAAATGATCATCAGATGCAGTAAGTACGCTACACCTCCATAGTGTTCTGAATAGAAATCTTGAGATCTTTTCGCAGGATCATAGATCAAGAGCTGGAAGGAATGTGGGAGGAAAGAATCCCCTCATTTTACAGATGAGGAAATTGAATCCCAGAGAGATTAAGTGACTTACCCAAGGTCACATGTGTAGTATCAGAGATAGGATCTGAAGCCAGTTCCTCTGACCCTGGAGCCAGTGCTGTTTCTCCTGTTATCTACCAGCCTCCCTATCTTGAAACTATCTATCAAGACATTTACACTTCTCTTCATATCTTCCCAAGATTAACTCTAGTAGATGACAGCTAAGTACTGTCTCCCTGACTTTACCTTTTATTATAATTCCTTGAGGAGCTGGGTCAATATTCCCAAGTCTGCATCATTGCTGAAGGCTAGATTCCAATAAACATCTACAACAGTATTGTATTTGTAATGATAGCATTTGTTTTTAAATATATCCCTCCATTGAAGCTATATTTTAAATGGTTTTTTTTGCCTTTTTACATTTTCACCTGAAAGAACTGGATCTGAATTCCCCTCCTGCTGCTTTCTGCGGATGCCTCTCATCACTGCAACTACATATGGCAGGACTGTAGTAATGGGGAACACTACCCACAGATGACATGGAATGTGTGCATGCGTGACACACCACCCACACACATTCACTCTTTAAAAATGGCAAGCATGAGTGCAACACCATAGAGAATTGTTGACAACTAAGTAACTTATGTTTAATGTCACCTATTGTTTTTTATTTGAAAGAGTTGAGTGAGGAAGTTTCCTTTAAATTTCTATGTTTAATATAAACAGAAAGGATTTCCCCCCCCATTGGATAGGTGGCATAGTGGATAGAGTGCAGATCTGGAGTCAGCAAGACTCATCTTCTGAGTTCAAATCTGGCCTCTGACACTTAATAGCTGGGTGACCCTGGGCAAGTTACTTAACCCTATCTGCCTCAGTTTCTTCATCTGTAAAATGAGCTGAAGAAGGAAGTGATAAACCACTCCAGTATCTGTGCCAAGAAAACTCCAGATGGAGTCATGAAGAGTCAGACATGACTCAAATGACTAAACAATAATAATGTGTTTCTGCCCACTTATAAGGATTTTGAAAGACCAATGACTCAACTCTGTCTATTGTTGTGGTTTGGCTCTTACAACAATCATAAATACACCCCCCAATACACATATCTATCTATGTATCTACATATACTCATACATGTGTGTATGTGTATGTGTCTCTTTCTCGCGTGCGCGCACGCACACACACACACACACACACACACACACACACACTCTATTGAATTTAAGCAAGCTTCTGTTCCTGCAAGGTAGCAATTATTTCAGTAAAATATTTATAGTGCTAGTATAAATGTGCCTATTATGTGTTAATTTAAAGCTTTGTAATAAAAAAAATTCTTGTCCTTAAAAATAGAGAAACTCATCAGATGAGTTTCTGCTCACCCACTTCCGTTGGTCATTGTGCCAGTGGCCACAGGGACATTGAGTTAAAATTTGGAATACTACCAGTCTTCCGATACCACTCTAATATGGTCCCATGGATAACAAGCAAAAACATCCCATTTCAAGAGTTACTGAGTCCCCTTTCAAAATATTTTTGACAGTTTATGGATTTTTACATTTGTTGACTGCTGAAGAAATGTTTCCTATGTAGCCCGGGGAAAGTGGTAGGTTCCAAGAAATAGTTAGCAGGATTGGAATCCAGAAACTCAGCATGCTAAGTGAGTCCTGGCCACAGTTATATTTGGATAAACTTCAAGATATCCTAAGCACAGACCAAAAACCATGTTGTCTTTATAAAAAAGGTGTCTGATTCAAACATTATTTTAGGCCATTGAAAGGCTTTTATTAAAATTAAAGAATCACTGATTATCCAGGAATTAGATAGGGTTCCTCCCTCCTACACACCCTATAGGTCATAAGAGTTTTTCAGTTCCTATTAAACAAAGGCAATAAAAGCTTTAGGGAACATTCTATACTAATCCTGGATTTTATCTTTCTTTTTTTTTTTTTTTTTAGTTTTAATTTTCATTAGCTACATTACAAAGGAAGCAATGATATCATGACTTTAGGTGGAGTACAATGACCCACTTAAGTACAGGAAAAATGAAATTCTTTAGAGTAGAACTATATCTATTGCTGTAATCTAGGGGTGTGGGAAGGGATAAGGATGGTAGAGAAACAAGACCAAACTAACTTGTGATGCTAAGTGTAACCATTGTGACTCCTATTTCCTGTAGTTTATTAAATCCATTTAAAGTTATATTTTTTGAGCTTCCTCAAATCATTTTAGGTTATGAGAACTAATTTTGGTATCTTCTAATCTGACAGCAATAAAGTGAGGAATAGAATCCACTGAAGATATCCCATGGATCTTATCTGATGTCTGTTTCTTTCAGAGATTCTGACCTGTTTTTGCTGGATACCAGAGTAGTATGGGCCTCAGAAGAAGGATGGTTAGAATTTGACATCACTGCTACCAGTAATCTGTGGGTGATGACTCCACAGCATAACATGGGACTCCAGCTGAGTGTGGTGACCAGAGATGGTAGGTTGGAGCACAGCACTTATTAAATGCTGGACATGTGGTCTTTGACATTCTTATTTACAGGGGCTGGTTGTAATATTATTGTTTTTGTCAATAATCAAGGTTATTGTTCCCATATGATTTCATTTTATAAAATTCCTTCTTCAGGTATCATAGAGAGATCAGATTACACTCATCAAGCAGGCTGGGCAAGTTTCTGAGAGTGGCTTGGGTAGGACAACTTTTAAAGCAGAAACAGGGAAGAAAAGAATAGGAATGTGGAGGAGGTACCAGAGGCAGACAGGAATAGAAATTTTATTTCTGGACCCCCAAGCAAAATTGTATTGGGGTATGATGGGGATGCCAATTCGCCCTCCCAAAAATATTCTCAATATACTCTCTGGGATAACTTCTCTTCCATCTCTAAACCTTCATAGGCATTTAAGCATTATCAGTGCTTTGTGGTAAGTAGCTATACCTTTGGGTAAGATAGGATATTAAAAAGAAAGAAGTTGGTGTGACTAGTGAGAGAAAATCTTTAGAATTCATAGCATCATATGTGTTAGTACTACAAAGAGTTTTAGGAGTCATCTAGTCCAACCCCTTCATTTTACAGATGAGAAAACTGAGGGGCAAAGAGTGACAAATCCTACCACTGATTAATATTATCTGTGTGATTTGCCCATAGTGACACAAACATTATGTATCAATGTGAGCGTTTGAACCCAGATAGTCCTGATTTCAAGGTATCATCCTATCTACCACTTACCACTACATCCACCACTGCCACTACGCACTTTGACTAAAGAAATGTTAGAAGTTAAATTGTTTCCTTTGTTGCAACCACCCATTTGAAGGGTATCCAGTTGGGTATTAGTATTATTCCCCTCCCCCAAAATACTTTCCCCTAAATATCCCACTTTTGTGAAGCCTGAGAGGCAAAGCAGGATAATGGGTGGTGGGGCAAAGGGGAGAGAATTGTGTGAGAATAATCTTACTCAGAGGAATGAGAAAATGTATTTGTTCTTCTTCCTTTAAAGGCCTCAATGTCAACCCAAGAGCTGCTGGTCTGGTGGGCAGAGATGGCCCTTATGACAAACAACCCTTTATGGTAGCATTCTTCAAAGTGAGTGAGGTTCACGTCCGCACCACAAGATCAGCAACTAATCGACGCAGGCAACAGAGTAGAAATCGTTCCACTCAGTCGCAGGATGTCTCCAGGGTTTCCAGTGCCACCGGTAGGTTTGGATGGTCACTCTTTCTCTGGAGAGTCCAGGCTGGCTTTCTGATCTTAGCTTTTCTGTGTTAGTGTGATGTACTTAATTATTAAAAGATTTCAGTGCTGAGCAGCTTCCACAAATAATTGGAAAAGATTTCATACGCTGACTCTAGCTGATAGTGTTTATTATCATGAATCTAGTCACTAGGTTCTAGTAACAAGGATTTTTAACCTTTTTTATATCTTGAACACCTTCGTCAGTCTACTGAAGCCAATAGACTCCTCAGAATGTTTTTAAATACATAAATTAAAATATATAAGATTACAGAGAATACCAATTTTATAGAAATACAATTATCAAAAATATTTTTTAAAAAACTAACTTTGTGGGTCCTAGGCTAAGAACCCCTGATGTAATACAAATAAGTGAGATTCATTTCAGCTTTATGTTTATCCAGATTTTGGATGCCTTTACTCAACACATCAAGACTAGCTGTTAGAATTTTGTAATTGCCTGAAGGCTAGAGAGGTCCTTATATGTCACTTTCTTCGGTAGGATTCTTTTCTATTTTGTTAGATTTTTCTAACACCTCTCCTCTGCAGATTTCTCTTCTGCAGAGATTATGGGGTCAATCACATGAATTTAATTCTAGCTCAATCATGCTTTTCTTCAACTTTAACATTTCAAGAATCTGTTATTTCGTTGATGTAGGTATTCCCACCAACCAGTTCAAGGCTGAAAATCCTCTATGACTTAGTAAGTGGTCTTTGAGATGTAATGTGGCTACCTTTCAGCTAGCCTAGTGATGAACCTCTCAGAATGTAGCTAATCTGGAAGATATACAGTCCGTCATGAGATCCATACTTGTCATCTTCCAATTTGGTAGGACATACTGAAGTATAAAATCAGCTGCTATAGACTTCAAGAACCTAGAATTATCATCCTACTATAATGAGCAGTTACCTTATAACTTACAAAAATCTAGATTTCTGATGTTGTTAACTTGTTGGTGCTGCTTTGTAAGAGAGACTAAGAAGTAAGATGGTACCTGGAAGTGGTATGTTTTTGTTGTTCGTAAGGAGATCAGTTCAGATGATCACTTTGAGAACAGACCTAAAATATTACTTCTTCTCTGAGCCTTAGTTTCTTTATCTGTAAAATGGAGGAGGGGTTAAACTAAATGACTCCTAGGGCCGCTTCAAGTTTTAATTCTATGAGGCTATGATTTCTTTAAACTCTAACAGTCGACGAGGTATTGGTCTTCCCTTCAGAGTTATAGGGATATTCCTGAGGGGTTAGAGTGTCTTTTAATTTTTTAAAAATCCATTTTATTGTTATCTTTTGATTTTACATATCCTAAGCTTCCCCCTATATCATTTATTTAAAGAAAGGCAGGAAGATTTTAAAAAATAAATCAATAGATGTAAAAAAAATTATGAGACATGTATTATTCCACGTCCCCTCCTCCCACATGCACATAGCAAAGTAATAGAGGCATGCATATTCTTTTACCTCTTCTTTGGGGTGAAGTTTGTCCTTTATAATTTTGTAACATTCATTTTCAATTGTTTCACTGTTATTGTTCTTTCTATTTACATTATTATCATCAATGTATATATTGTTTTCTTGGCTCTGCTTACTTTACTTTTCATCAGTTACTATAAAACTGTTTCTCATCAAATCAAAATAATGCTCATCAAATTTGTCATTTCTTACAGCACAGTAATATTCCATTACATTCATGTACTACCATTTGTTTAGCCATTCTTCAATTGATAGGCATCTACTTTGTTTTCATTTTTCTTCCACCACAAAGTGCTGCTATAAATATTTTGCTTTGTATGGAACTTTTCTTTTTATCAACAATTTTCTGTGGGGTATATAGCTAGTGCTGAAATATCTGGGTTAAAGGGTATTTTCATTTTAGCCACGTTATTTGCATAATTCCAAATTGATTTTCAAAGCAGTTGTATAAAATCACAGCCCCATTAATAATGCATTAGTGTGCCTATCTTTCTGTTAAATTTTTCTAATACTATCAGCTGAAGTCTCCATTCTAGTGTGTTCATACCAGTATCAATCTCTAGTTATAGTTGGTGTCTCCCTTATTTCATTGCTTAACCCACTGATCGGCTACCCTGTGTCATTTAACAATTAACATCAATGAGATTTTACAAAAGGGTATTAACTGAGAAGATATAGCAAGAACAGAAGTACAAAACACCAGCCCTATATCATTCATGCCAACAACTTCACTTCCAATTATGGCATAGTCCATGACAAAGTCACTCTAGAAAATAGCATGTCACCTGCTGGGTCCAATTCATTGCTGGGCTTGGTACCACACATCACTCCCTAGGGATACGGTGGCAACAAACTCTGGCATGATTTCCCAACCATGGACCTCTGGCAGCTCTCTCAACATTTTGAACCTCCCTGCTAGTTCTCAGCCTAGTCTATTCCATCTCCCTAAGGCAGAATAGAATAGACACAACAGAGACAGAAATAACAATAGAGCTTTGTGCTCATGGCTTCATTAGAACTCTCCCCACCTAGAGGTTTATATCAGTTCTCTCCTCCTCACCTGAATGTAGCCAGGCAGGGGAGAGAGAATCTCACTTTGTCCACTTTTGAAGTATGCCTTTAGAAGGCATATGTAGGCTTGTCTCAGCAGCTAATCCGAAGTCTGTTTCTTCATCACACGGTTAGGGGGCCCAGAAGCAGTCACAGAATACCAAACATGCTCTGAAATGGAGAGCAAACTTTCCTCTTCCTCACCCTACCCATGTGTCATCCTCCCTGCTCCCAATTCCACGTCATCCAGTACTTCTAGAAGCAGGCTCATTAAATTCACATATTCCCAGGACACAGCCATAATTGGCCAGCCTCCCGTCACACTTGTGCTTTTTAGAGTACGATTGCCCCCATATCATTAATTTTCACTGAAGACTGTTTTGCTGAGTAACCTCCTGTAGTTAAGTAGTGTAGGAATGAAAGATGAAGATGAAGAGAAGAGATTTTCTCCCCTCTTATTTGTACTCTCTTCCTTGGGAGCAAGTGAGATACTATATTAGCACTCCAAGTTTCTCATGCTCTATTTAGTTGTTTCTTTTGTTATTTTTAACGGATACTTCAATGGCCTGAAAGAGTTAATACAACTTCACAAAGTTTCCCACTTCCTTTGGAAGAAGCTCCTTTGCTGGTAGAGTCTGGCTTAATTTGTCATTTGGTTTTACCAGTACTTAACTCTGGGACTTGAGGATCTGCAGACTGTTGGGACATAACATTTTGCTTGTTGTTATCCTGGCATCCTTTGGAAGTGTTTCACAGCATGGGTGTTCCTGTGTTTGACACTGGAACAGTTAGGGTTGGGGTAAGAGAAAGGGGAAATGCTTTCTCTTTTTCCTGCAGAAGAAATCTGTTGAATATGGTTAATAACGTTGGGGCTTTCTACTAGGCAGTGGATGTTTTCTAGGCCCCCTTAACGTTAACGCTTTTCCTCTGTTGATTATTTCCAGTTTAACATGTATTTATCTTGTTTGTACATAGTTGTTTGCATGTTGTCTCCCCCTATAGACCATGAGTTCCTTGAGAGCAGGGACTGTCTTTTGTGTATCTCTGTATCCCTAGTGCACATAGTAGGCACTTAATAAATGCTTACTGATTGACTGTTGGAATATGTTAGGAAGTCAATAGCTGTTTAACTTGGGTTAATTCAAATGAATTTTGGGCATGACTAGAGGGATGCCGGAGACTGAAACAACCACTAACAGGTTTGTTACCTTTTTTCAGATAAAAATTTTACTTGCTTTATTCCCTTCTCAATCTTCCTAATCCGTCACCCTAATTTTTCATTGTGAAAATATGCTGTCCTTGGTACTTTCATTTTCATTTTTTAAAATTCCCCTAGATTCTATCAAATTTGATGGGTTTATAAATTGAATAAGAATATTAAAATTTTATTTATTAATAGTAAGACATAAGCATTGGTATTATTTCCTTGACTTCTCTCCCAACCTTTTATTTCTTGAATTTTCCTTTTTATAATAACACTCAAGCAAAAGTGTCTTTATCAGGATCTGAAATGGCCAAAGTTTGCAAGTCACTCTCTCTATCAATCCACTCTCTCTAAAAATACCCTCTTCCTGTATGCTAAAGGGGCCCTCCTTAAATCATAGGGATGCGCAGATGATAGCAGCCATATATCCATAGACAAAGGTCTGTTCCAATGAAGTGACACAATATAGAATTTTCTTCCACACTTTTCTTCTCTTACAATCTCACTATAGGCCTGTAGAATCATAATATTTAGAGGAGAATGGGATCTTAGAGATTATCTAGCCCAACTTTCTTATTTTACAGATGAGGAAAAAGAGCCCCAAAGAGGTGAGGCGGCTTGCCAGTGGTCATGTACATTGGCAGCATAGTTGAGATTAGAACGTAGGCCCTCTCAAAGTATGCATCTGTTTTGAAGACTCATGATTTAGAGCTAGAGGGCCATCTTAGAAATCATCTAGTCCTACTTCTCATTTTGTAGAGAATGAAAGTGAGGGCCAGAGAGATGAAATGATTTGCCTAGGATCACACAAGTAGAAAGTATGGAGCCAGAATTTGAACCTCAGTCCTCCAACTCAAAATCCAGCAGGGACTAAGTTTCAGTCCCTGGGTTGCATTTCAGGCAATATTTTTTCTTTATGAAAACCTTTCAAAAGACATAAGGTGGAGATTATTTTGCCTCTGCTGCCCCCTCCTTTTACAACATGCTCCTCCTGAATGAGCATATCTTCACCCAAACAATAACCAGAAGAAACCCACCAGAGATTGTTCTGCATCTGGGTAAAGAAGTTACCATAATTCATCACACTGGCTGTCATCAGGCTAGAACATGACAGTGAAATATGTGGATATTTTTGGAACATAACTGTTTATGCTTGAGACTGCAGAGCTCACTCACAACAATAGAAAGGCCGAGAATCCTCCTCCCACTTCTGCTGTAACATCTGTACTTGGCTTTCCAAAAACAAATGTACTGGACGATGGGTTTGGATGAGTCTCCCCGGTTGATTTTCCACTTGCTGTAGCTTCTTTGCAGCTGTCTGTTCTGAATGAATGATGGTCATTGGCTAGTGCTGCACTTCTCTAGTGGTCTGGGATGTCATCTGGACAGTATTGTTTTTACACACGGTTTCTTAGTTTCAATTCAACCCATGCTGTGCTGTGCATCAGGGATTCTAGGGAATCTAGCAATTCCATGGACGTCAGTGGTGGTCACCAATCTACTGTGTTCTTTGAAATTAGCTTCATTGCCACCTTCACTTCATAGTTCCCTTTTTCCTTGTTCTACCCTCAGTTTCCTCATTTGTAAAAAGAGGGCCAGGGTTAAGTAAATTACTTTAGTCTCCTCTGACTCTAAATCCTATGATTTCTTTATGGTGTCATTCTCTTATTGTCATCTCAGATACTGGGTTTTCCTCTGGACTATCTGTAGTCTTTAAATAGCTGGCAAGAATCATGCTGGGGGCATTTGGGGAAGAGTTTAATGTGTTTTCAGTCTGATGAGTCTCTGATGTTCTCCACCACACAAAAAGGTAGACAGCACAATGATACTGAAGAATATTTGATTTTTTTCCCAGGTAGCTTAGAAATTTTCCTTTTTCTTTTTCCTTCCTTCCTTCTCTTTTTCTTTCTCTTCTTTTTTTTTTTTTTTTTAACCAATTAACATGAAAGCTATTGCCATGGCACAGCACAATAACTTATTCATTTGGCAGCAAGGTCCAAAGTGAGAAATGGCTGTCTCTCCTCTAAACTGTAGGGATAGGTTAAAATCTATTCATTTGTTAGATGCTAATAAAAGAAATCCCTTTGCTTTCCCAATAATTCAGATAAATAAGTAACTAAAGGGACAGAAAGGGAATTATTGGCCTAGTATTGATTGTCCCATACAATTTCTTTATAGAAAATAACAATTACTTCTTAAATTAGTACTCACTTAGGACCAGTGGACATACTGCTAGTACAAGGATGACATTCAAAATTCTTTTGATCTTCCAGCCAGCATTAAAAAAAAAGTTAGTGATGACTCTGATGTCATTTGCCCTCTAATTCAAAGAGCTCTGTCTCTGACTCTGTCAGTCTCTGTCTCTGTGTCTCTTTAGCTCTCTCGATCTATCTTTCTTTGTCTCCATCAGTTAGCTTTTCATGTTCTGTCTAGCATTCCTCATAGTTCCACAGTTATTCCCATGATTTGTTATCTAGCTCAGGGATCTGATAGGTAGGTTGATAAACTTTGGAAAGGGGATGTGGAGAGTTTCTAGCCCTTAGTCTTTCAAAGTTATATTCTTTGGGGTTCTTAGGCAACTACATGGTAGTGGATTGTGTGTTAGACTTGAGATCAGGGAAGCCTGAGTGTGAATTTTGCCTCAAATAGGTATTAGCTTGGGAGCCTGAAAAAGTCCTTTAGCCTCTGTTTCTTTATCTGTAAAATGGGGATAATAATAGCACGTACCTCACAGGATTGCTGCAAAGATTCAGTAAGATCCTTGTTTTGCAAACCTTAAAAACCCAGAGAGAAGTGCAGCTAGATGTTATTATCCTTTGTTTTGTTATTAAAAGTAGAAAGATGTGGAGAGACCTAGCAAAAATGCTTTTTAAAAAAAGGCTAATTTTCAGGGGCTTTTCATTCTAAAATGACTTTCTTTTTCATAGTTATGGAGAACAAGGATCACATGGATTATTTAAAAACAGATTATCCCAAACTCACATTTGTTACAACTTTAATCTTGTTTCCTGAATAGACTCACAAGTTTTACTTCCTGTGCCTTCTCTGATGAGCTTGTAGAGGCTAATGATATAGTGAAAGCCAAAAGGCAAGCAACATTAGGAATAAGTAGGAATTACAAGGGCCTGGATAAACTTCTAAATGAAGAATAAATCCTTGAAGTTATTTACGTAGTGTTGAGGATGAAGGAATAAGAATATAAAAGATGTAATAGAATCTCTAGTTGGTTAGAGACCTTTAGGATATTTTGAAGATCATTGGCATTATACTGCGCTTTTATATTTAAGAGATAGACATTGTCCCTAATTTTAATGGAGCTTATGGGATCTAGAAATCATGGAGGAGGAACCTCAATTAGCCTTTATGTACCAACCACCTAGATTGTTGTAAACTAACCCCCAGGATCTGAGAACCAAACTGTTCCCTGCCCCTCCACCCCCAGTACCTTTTGAGATGATGGAAAGCAGAAATCAGAATGCTGGAATGGCAACTTTGCCTCCTGCATTGTAGTGACCCAGAGAGTTGGGGAGCCTCCAGAGTGTCCTTCAATAGCCGTATTGATTCTGTAAGGCTTACAGGAGCCAGAAACTTATTCTGGATCGGAGTCAGCAGATAAGGCTTGAAGATACGAAGGGAGCAGCTATGTGAAACGAGAAAGAAGGTGTGATTTCAACACAGTCACTTTTTGTGTCCCTGCCCAGGCTACACATTGGGGTTGGGAGGAGAGGAGGTAGAGGGGGAAGGGGATAGGAAATGAATTAATCGTTCCCTGCAAAAATAAATTTTCTTTGGGGAAAATTTCTAGCTTGAGTTCAGAGAGGCTGGAAAATTCAGATTTTAAAGTGCTACTCCATCCTGAACTCCTGCTGTTCTGGTATTTTTCTAACAGGGTATGTTCACGTGTAGCCTGCTGTGAGGTTGACCAGGCCTGGGCCTGTAGCCTGATCATGTGACCAGAGCCCCAAGAAAAGCATCTTGAGGGACTGTGGAAGAGGCAAGGGCCCTGGGACCTGATTTCTCTCAGTTTGCCCTCTCTTTCCACCTGGCTGCTCGACTTTTTCTCTGCCCCGTATCTTTTCTGCCTTTGTCCGCTTAGTTTTTTCCCATGTGTTTCTCATTCCCTCTCAGTCAGTGTTGGGAAAGGGCAGTTGACAGCATGCCAGGGCCTCTGGGAGCTGGGCTGGAATTTGATTGTTGTTCCGTGGCTCCTGGGGCTGCAGCTTCCCTGCTGGCTGTGTGGGGGATCACTGCTTCATTTGGCGATTCAGTTACCCTTCCCCAGGAGATCAGCTTGTTGGCCTTGTCATTCACATGCCATCCAGAATGTATTTTTCTGACATTCATTTGATACAGGAGGAGAAACCTATATGAGTCAACATAGTCTGGCTTTTTAATTAAAAAAAAAAGTAAAAAGAGGGAAATGGTGCTCAAAGTGGTACCAAGGGCCCTAATTCCAGTTGTTAGAAATAAGATCAGAGATATCGATCTGGAAGAGACCTTGGAGGTCATGTAGTACAACCCCTTCTTTTTTACAGAGAAGGAAACAGGCTGATGGAGGTGCTTTGCCAAGGTCAGAAAGGTATTAAGCAACAGAAGCAAGGTTTGAACCTAAGACCTCTCTGACTTCAGAGCCAGTACTCTTTCTACTCTACCATTCTGCCTCCAATTGTTGAATGATGCTCCATAGTAAAGTAGTATTCAGAGCATGAGAGGCAGCATGGCACAGTAAATATAGGGCCAGCCTGGGAGTGATGTTAGCCATGTATGATATATGTTAGCCATGTAGGTGGCTCAGTCGATAGAGCGCTGGGCCTTGGTGTCAGGAAGGCTCATCTTTATTTAGTAATAAATCTAGCCTCAGACACTTACTAGCTGTGTGACCCTGGTCAAGTCACTTAACCCTGTTTGCCTCAGTTTCCTCGTCTATAAAATGAGCTGGAAAACGAAATGGCAAACCACTCCAATATCTTTGCTAAGAAAACTCCAAATGGGGTCATGAAGAGTCAGACATGACTGAAATGACTGAACAACAACAAAAAGTCACTTAATGCACTAAGATTTTAAGTTATAGACATGTTGCCAGTCTTTATTGCTGGAGGAGCTAACATAACAGGAGTTCTCCAACAGTGAAATTACAGGTCTAACCTTGACCCCCCCAATATTCAAAGTGAAATATATAACATTCTTGCTCTCCATTTCTGCTACTACCACCTTAATACAGGCCCACATTACTTTCTACCTGAGACATTACAATAAAATCCTCACCAGTTTTCCCACTTCTAATCTATTCCCCCTGGAATTCATTCTTTATACCATTGCCAGAATAATCTCCCTTATGTATAGATTTGGTCAGGACACGCCTCTGCTCAGAAATCTTCAATGAATCCCTTTTGCTTAGCAAATAAAATTGACATTCCTTTGCCAAAGTCCTCCATAACTCAGCTCTACCCACCCTTTCTAGACTTTTGTCATATTATTCAGTCTGTGCTCCAAGGATGATGGATAATCCTTTGACCCCCAAGCCTCCTGTGTGGATTCCTTCACCTACCTCTGACTCATGTTCTTCCTTATGCCTGAGATGTCCTTCCCCATCCCCCATTTTACCTCTTCTTTAGTGCCCATCTCAACTACTACCTTCTCAATCCTCCCTGTTAGTAATGAGCTCCCACCTTGACCTCACACAGCGTTTTGGTTTTCAACTCTACCAAGCCCTTAAGATGTATTCTTGTGTATTACTGCCACCTGTGTTCATGTCTTCTTTCCTCTCTAAACTGCAGGATCAGTGAGGACAGTGATCATGTCATATTTAAATTTTTGTCCTTCCCATTGCCTAGTACTATATTCTGCAAGTGAAATGCCTGTTGTAAGATAAATGTCTGTTGTAAGGAGGGGTCCTATTCAGATTTCAGCAAAGTTGAAGATCTTAATAGCCAAAGACAGAGAAACTTTTCCATTGTAAATAAAACATGCCTTACTTTGTAGGAGATCTTGGGCTCTGAGTAACTCAGTGCATATGAAAAGGTCAACAGAGGCACAAAAATTCATCCAGGTCATAGACTGCTTCAATGCCATTGTCCCCAGCTACTCGTTTTTCCATAAGGTTGGACAGGAATCTGGGAAATGTAACTAGGTAGCCACCATACATTATGGTGTTCCCTCACTGGGAACACAGCTTCATACCAGGAAGAATTGTTGAAAAGAAAGACTGTACCTTATCCACCTCCTGCCTGGGAAGAGCTAAGGAAGACCCTGAGAGAACACATACAAAGCAAATACAAGATAACCTTGGGTGGAGAGGGAGGCACTGGCAGCTAAGGGGACCAGGAAAAGCCTTGTGCAAAAAGTGATGCCTGAGCTGGGTCTTCCACTTTAGACCAGTTGCTTTGGCACCTGTATGTATGATGGATTGGGGTGGGGAAGGACTTGAGATAGGGAGACCAATTAGGAGCCTATTATAATAACCAAGGCCAAAGGGAGTAAGAGCCAAAGTATCTGTGAGTGGAGTAGAGAACATGCATAGGAGAGATGCAGAAGTAGAAATGACAATATTTGGCAGCTATTAAACATGTAGGATGAGTAAAGAGTTGAGGATGGCACTGAGTAGGTGCTGTATACCAAGATAAATCATCTTTCACAAAACTCAACTTTTTTTTTTTCCTACAGTTGCCCCAGAAAAGGGAAGACTCAGAAAGCATTTAATCTTCAGCATATCCATTTGAACAGAAACTCTCTGGAGCTTGTAGCAGCAGCTACCTGTTTGTTTTTTCAAAGGGAGAGAGAGAAAGAGAGAGAGAAAGAGAAACAAAACTGACTTAGGAAAGTGTAGGGGAAAAATACTTAACAAAAGACTATTCTTCAGGGCCCTGCCATCTGCTAATCTACAGTAATCCAGAGAATATATGCTATAGACTGTCTCCCCTTACCCTCTCCCACTAGTTCCAAACCAACTATACTCAGCTTCAGAGTATGAATCTTGCCTGTCTCCTGCTTACCACTTATCTTCCTCCTTTAATGGCACTGAAGGGTCATTTTTCTCCCTAGGGTTAGACATGGAGGCAGTTATGCCCTGATTCTTTAAAGCTGGGATTTTTCATTTTCCTAGAAAAAATGCCTCCCTGCTGATAACTCTTGGACACATGACCTTCCCCAGTGGGAGTAGAGTGGAAGGTAGAAGATCCATCAGGAAGTTAATACGATATTTCAGGTGGAAAATAATGAGGGCCTATCTGATTGTGGTGGCAGTGGAAATAAAGGCCAGTAATGTTATAGCATTTGCCCTGAAAAAAAAAACTGTGTGTGTGTGTGTGTGTGTGTGTGTGTGTGTGTGTGTGTGTGTGTTTGATTTGGTCCTTTGATTTTGTTGGTATACAGAAATCCTAGTGTGGGAACTCCCATCATCAATGAAGATCAACATAGTTACAGTGATTATATGATAAAATGTTAAGTTCCTTTAGAAATCAATTATGAGAAGCTCTCTGCTGACAGTCAACAAGTATTTATTGAGCAATGACTACATGTCAGGCACTGTGTTAGGCACTGGTGATTCAGAAAGGGGTGAAAACAGCTCTTATTTAGCTCATATTCTTTTTTGCAAGACAATCAGGGTTAAGTGGCTTGCCTAAAGTCATAGAGTTAGTAAGTGTCAAGTATCTAAACCAGATTTGAACTCAGGTCCTCCTGACTCCAGGGCTGTTGCTGTATCTACTGTACCACCTAGCTGCCCCATTTAGCTCATGTTTATTGGGGAAGACAAAAGTTAAATAAGATATATAGAGAATAGGTAGAAGGCAATGTAAGAGTGGAAGGCCCTAGTACTGGGGGTGAGGGGAACCAGGAAAGGCCTCCAGCTAAGGGTAGGATTTGAGCTAAGTCTTAAAGGAAGCCAGGGAAACAGAGGCAAAGGTGAGAGGGAAAAGCATTCCACTCAAGAGATTTGGCCAGTCCATAGGCACTGAGGCAGGAGATTGGATGTCATGTTGGAGGAACTATAAGGGGGCCAGTGTAGCAGGACCATAGAGTGCATAGAAGAAAGTAAAGTGTAAAAAGAGAGGAAAGGCAGGAAGGGGTTAGGTTATAAAGAGCTTTAAATACCAAATAGAAGAGTTTGGCAGCAAGATGGAACAATATGTTGCATGCTAGACCCGAAGTCAAAACGACCTAGGTTTAAATCTGTCCTCAGATACTTACTAGCTGTGTGACTCTTCGCAAGTCACTTAACTTTGCTATCTGCTCAGTTTCCCCATCTTTAAAATTGGGTAGGATTAACACCTACCTCTCAGGGTAGTTGTGATGATAAAAAGAGATAATATTTGCAAACCTTAAAGTGTTATATAAATGCTAGCTGTTACTATTATTTGATCTTGGATGAAATAGAGAGCCTCCTTAACCAGGGGGACCACGTGGTCAGGTCTATACTTCAGAAAAATTACCTTGGAAACTGAAGGGAGGATGGATTAGAATGGGGAAGACCAGAGAAAGGTAGATCAGTTAGAAAGCCATTACATAGTCCAAAGTCAAATCGATGAGTAGTTGAACTAGAGAT
This sequence comes from Phascolarctos cinereus, assembly GCF_003287225.1. Taxonomy (NCBI): domain Eukaryota; kingdom Metazoa; phylum Chordata; class Mammalia; order Diprotodontia; family Phascolarctidae; genus Phascolarctos; species Phascolarctos cinereus. Next base: position 567,189,609 of record NW_027555847.1, on the reverse strand, counting down.
GTGGCTGTGTGGGTAAAGAGAAGGGGACATTTATGAGAAATGTTGTGAAGGTAGAAATAACAAGATTTGGTGGTAGATTGGATATGTGAGAGTGAAGAGTAGAGGGTGGTAGTGAGTTTGTGAGACTGTCTGACTGGGAGCATGGTAGTCCTTTTGACGGTAATATAAGAAGAGACAGTTTTAGGGGCAGCTAGGTGGTGCAGTGGATAGAGCACCAGCCCTGAAGTCAGGAGGACCTGAGTTCAAATCCGGCCTCAGACCAAACACTTGACAACTTACTAGCTGTGTGACCCTGGGCAAGTCACTTAACCCCAATTGCCTAAAAAGAAAAAAAAAAAAAAAAGAGAGACAGTTTGAGAGGGAAAGATAGAGTTTTGTTTTGTACACATTGAGTTTGAGATGCCTGAGGTATATATAGTTTAATATGTCTGTGATGGATGACAGTAGAGCTCAGAGCAGAGAGGTTGGTCTAGAGCAGGCTTGCACAACATAGGGCCTGCCAAAGGATTTCGGGCAGCCTGTGAGAAATATAGGGTTACCCTGAGCCTGCTCCTGTTTGTCACACGATGCACAGCAACCAGTCATTAGTCTGTCTCTAGTCTAAACTATCTGAGGCCCAAAGAAGCTTAGCCTATTTTAATTTTGGCTCCTACCTACTGCCAAGTTGTACAGGTCTGGCCTAGAGTCACAGGTTCCCAAAGTAGGCGATACCACTCCCTGGAGGGTGCTGGAACAATCCAGGAGGGACAGTAGTAGCTTCGGGTGCAATTAGGGGGGCATTGAATAAAAATAAGGGAGCAGTGGAAGCATAAGGAAAGAAGATAATTTTGAAAAACCATTCATACATGTTTCAACTGTTGTGTAACAGAGTTAAAGTTGTAATGATTACATTATTTTCCAAACACACAAAATGCAAGTTATAACCGATCAGTTGTCAAGTGCACCCACAGGTCTTAACAAGCAAGTGTTGGCAAGCAAGCATGTAGGGCATTGTCAGGAAGTCCAGCATGCATCAGCAGGAATATGTGCCGGTAATGCCTTGTTTACAGTACAATACTATATGGTTACATGACACAATATTGCATCATCAAAATTTCAGTGTAGGAAAAAACCTGACAAATTTACAATAAATTATTAATTTTAAGATTTTAAGATATTAAATTTAATATTTATATCTTCTGAAGTGATGCAAATTTAAAAAAAAAACATTAAAGGAGTAAAGAAAGTAGATTTCCAGGGGATGTTGAGTAGTTTTTAAGGGGGTGGTAGACCAGATAAGTTTGGGAACCTCTGGTCTAGATATACAAATTGAGGAAGAGTCTACATAAAGATGATCATTGAACCCACTGATGAGGTCACCAAGTGAGATAGCTTAGAGGGATAGGAGAAGGTCCAGGACAGAGCCTTGGAGGATGCCTATGATTAGTGAGCATGTTTTCAATGAAGAACCAGCAAAGTAACTGAGATGGAGCAGTCAGACACACAGGAGAAGAATCAGGAGAAATCATTATCAGGAAAACCTAGAGAAAAGAAAGTGTGCAGGAGAGGAAAGTGATTAACAGTATCAAATGACACAATGACAAGTGAGCTACAGAGCTTTGGAGGAGTGTGTGTATGTTGGATTGCATCTGGTCATTTCAAGAAGAAAACCAATGCGGGGGACACTGTTTCTTAATTAAGAAGAGAGTAGAAAATTGCATTCCTTTAATTGGAGGAAAAGTTAATCACTGGAGCTTTTATACTTTCAAACTTAGAGGCCTCAAATTAACTTATTTACCAAGGGTATTAGAATGTCTATGAATTGTCATGACAGTAAACCATCTCCATACTGTGTCCTTGTTATTTCTGAGTACGTGACACAATAGAGATTATATTCAGAGATGAGTTCAATTCCTTGTTAACTCTGTGGTCTTAAGTTTCAAGTTCCTTATTTTAAATCAAGTCAATAAGCATTTATTAAGTGTCTGCTGTGTGCCAGGCACTGTGCTAAACCCTAGGGACAGAAGAAGAATCTACATTACTTGAGAAATAGCCTTGTTAAGTCTGGAGAAACTAACTGGGCTATTAGCAACTATGTGAAAAGTGCTCCAAATCAATAAAATAAATGCAAGCCAAAATAACTCTAAGATTCCCCCTCATCCCAATCAAGAGACTGGCACAAATGACCAAAAAAGGGAAATGACAATTGTTGGCTAGGCCCTGGGAGGACAGGCACACTAATGCTGCTGATGGAGCTATGAAATCGTTCAGCCATTCCAGAAAGCAATTTTGAACCTTCCCCAAAAGTTACTGAACTGATACCACTACTGGGCTTATACCCAGAAAAACTGTTAATCAGGTTAGTTAACAAGTTGTTGACTTTTTCAGCTATGGTTACTCAGAAACAGTCTCCTAAGGTGTTACAATCTGTGTTACAATAGAAGCAGTACAATCTGCATGGGGAGGGGTGAGAAGAGGGAGAAGGAAGACTTTAGTTCTACCCCTAAAGTCTCAAATCTTTGGAGTATTAGACTTTCAACAGGCAGAAGTGAGTGTGGGAGACATTACAAGAACAGGGAAGGGTGTGAACAAGGGCTCTGAAGCAAGAGTGTGGGGTGTGTTTTGAGGGGCTGCATGTAAAGAGGGGAATTGTGTAAGGGAAAGGCTAGAAAGTCAGAGTGGTGCCAGCTTGTAGAGGACCTTGGACTTGACTTGAGAAGCCAAATGGAGACTGAGTTTCCGTTTTAGTGTTTAGCACCAGAAGAGCTCAAGTCGAGTCACTCAAGCATTTCTCTTATGATTGAGTCCCCTCTTAGATCGGTTTCCTATAAAGCAGATTCTGTATTCAGCAGTTGTTTGAATAGAGCAATACTACTATTGCTTTGGTGGGAATTGGCCCCCAGATGCCCCCTCATGAATTCAGAAATGCACAGAGGACTACCCTTTCTGACCCCACACTTTCCCCTCCACCCTGCTTCTGATCAGTGAGTGTTTGTGTGAGACCTGGCATCTTTTCTTCATCCCATCCAAGCAGATCACTTTCATGTTAAGTGGGTTGTTATTAACTTTGTGATCAGCTTACACTGGCTTTATCCAGGCAAATCACCTAAGTCAAGGGGTAAAGGTCAGTTTCTGAACCTTCTGTCAAGCCCTAGGGGGAAAAATGGCCTAGTCACTAAATTCACTGAGGAACCCAGAAAACTCACTAGCTAGGAGTAGTCAGAAGTATTCTTGGGGGAATTAACCTCTGTAAATATTTATATATTTCTTGCCAAACATAGAAGTTATAAGGAAACATAGGCATGGCGTAATCGTATCTGGAGGAGGAAAAACATGAGAGTTAAATTCCTCCTTTTCCTCCTGCAGGCCCCAATCCTCATGAAACAACAAAAATGCCAGTGTCCAACTCTAAAAGAAACAGCTGTTCTTAACATAGAAAGTTGTCTTTGTTCAACATTGAGAGGGTCAAAATAGAAGCAAATTCACAAGCAAACAGAAACTTCCATGAAGTTTCTGAAGATAGATGGGAAGCCCCAGGTGCAGGTACCATCAGTGATGTCATCACAGCATCTGTGTCATGGGAAATGGAAAGTCTGAAGAGCCAGGCATCAAGAAAGCTTCCTTCACCTGCCTTTGTCCAGATACAAATTTTTTGCCCAATCCCATGTGCGGGCCACATTCCAGTTCAAGAGCTCAGGTTTCCATTGCTTTGAAAGATTTTTGGTCCCCAGCACAGGAAAGGTGGTTAGAAGTCTGCTTTACTGGAACACTGACTGTCTGTTAGAGTGAAATAAAGTGGGAAAAGGCCCAGATCAAGAATTTTGGCCATGTGTTCCATTTTTGGTGTATAGGTCAGTCACATGGTGGTTAGAGTAGCAGGGTGGAGTGTCTCTTTCACAAAGTATTGCTTCAGACTCTATACTGAAGAGGCAGAGTGATGTGAATTCCAGAGAATTCCCTTGGGTCAGTTTCCTTCCCTGTGGAGTGAGCAAATTGTGCCGAATGTGATCAGTGAGATCACTTCCTGATTCTGTGATTCTATCAGGGAATTCTAGAGAGAGGGATTTATGTGGAGAAAAAGGGTGGTTTTATTCAAGAGCAAAGGATAAGAAATGGACAATGGTGTCCTCAGATATGAGAAGAAGGTGAGGAAGGTCTAAAACACAGTGGGTGGACCCTCTGAGGAAAACTGATGGCAGGACATGGACAAGAGTCAGGAAGAGTGGGCAAACATGGATGAGTTGTGAACCATGCTATTAGCTGACATCATCGAGGCATTTGAGTGTTTGGAGTAAGATGTGTCTACTATACTAATTTCCTCCTCCTTATCTTACTTTCCACTCATGTCTCAGTGCCTTGCAATCAGACTTCCCACCTCATTACTCAACTAGAACTGCCTTCCCCAAGGTTACCAGTTTATTAATTACCACATCCAATGGCCTTTTCTGCTTTTGGTCCTCTCTAAAGCAGTTGGCACTGTTGTCTACCTTCTCCTCTTGGACTGGGAACCCTCACTCTTTTTTCATGGACCTCTTTGGTTGCCTGGTGAAGCCTTGTGAACCTATTCTTAGAATAATGTTTCTAAGTGAATAAAATAAAATACATAGGATTAGAAAGGAAATATATTATGTTGAAATAGTTATAGAAACGTGGTTTTTTTTACATTTATACACTTCAGGTTATGAACTTGTCTTAGCCACTCTTTCTTGAGTTTCCATGATGTTTTTCTGTCTTAGTTTTTTGTTCTCCTCCTGCCTGTGCTGGATGATCTCACTTCCTGCTTGAGGTACCACAGGACTCTATCCTAGACCTTCTCTTTTCATTCAAGTCTCTTGCTTGGTGACCTCATCAGCTCCCAAAGGTTCATCTATTATCTCTGTGCTCAAGATTTCCAGATCTATATTCAGTCCTAACCTCATGAACCTCAGTCCATGCCACCAAGCTGCCTTTTGGCTATCTGTAACAATATGACCTATAAGCATGTTAAACTTACTATGTCACAATCAAAATTCTTTTTTTTCTAAAAAAAAATTCTTTATCTTTCATCTCAAAGGTGAAATTAGTATTACATACTTTACATTTTTATTTTTGAAAATGCAATAGATTTTATTACTAAGAGTGAGCCTTCTTCCTAACTTTTCTATTTCTGTAGCTATCCCCACCATCCTTCCAGTCATCTAGGTTCTCAGCTTTGGAATCATCCTCAACTTTTCACCGTGCTTTACTCCTCATATTCAGTCAGTTGCTAAGTCTTGTAGATCGTACTTCCTCATCTCTCAAATCTGTTCCTTTCACTCTCCTCACATAGCGACCACCCTTTCTAAGGCTTTGTCATCTCTCGCCTGGACTACTGCAACAGTCTCCAAAGAGTCTCTCCAGTTTCAGTTTTCCCGGTTTCCAATCATCTTCCACACAGGTGCTGAGTTGATGTTCAATTTTCAGTAAACATTAAGGCGCTGTGTGTTTGAATCCTCCACTCAAAAACATATCCTGATCTCACTAGTACGGCCTTTCCTTGAATTACTTTGTATCTCTTCTGTATACATCCCATATTTATGTTTTCTGTGTATGTGTTGTTTTCCCTCAGTTGAATATAAACTCCTTGAGGGCGGGAATTGCTTTATTTTTCTCTATCTACAGCCCTAGTGCAATTCCTGACAAATAGTAGATATTTAATAGTGGGCTTGTTGAATGAATGAAAAAAATCACAAAAACTAAGGATCTGAAGTGCTTTAGGAAAGTGTTGGACTGAGGTTCCCCTACCCCTACCCGACCCCAGCTCTAAGATTCTGTGATGACCATATTCTATGGTGAGGCTGAGATTTTGTCCCAATGAACTTTTTGAAAAGAACAAATCATAGTCAAGTACTAATGCTTTTTAATGAATCTAAGCTCTCATTATCACCCTGTATGATCTTAGGCAGAGCTCTTCGTGGCTCTGAGCTGCATTTTCTTTATCTGTTAAATGAGGTTGAAGTCCATGACCTCTAAGGACCCTTTCCAGCTCTAAAGTCATGGTCCTATGACTGGAGGTCTTACTATTGTGGTTCTTAGGATCTAACTCCCTTATATGCAGGGTAGGATGAGATTGTCAATCTTGTCTGAGAAGCTAAGAAGAAAAGGAGAAGAGGGGAGAAAAACATCCAGTGATTTAATAATTAGTTATTTGCATGCATGCATGTGTGTGTATGTATGTGCATGTAGAGCAATGAAGATTATTACTATTATTATTACGCCTGACATTTTCATAGCGCTTGAAGGTTTACAGAATGCTTTTAGATAGCTAAGTGACACAGCAGATGGAGTACTGGATTTGGAGTCAAAAAGACCCAAGTTCCAATCTGGCCTCAGACACTTACTAGCTGTGTGATCCTGGCCAAATCCCTTACCTTCTGTGTGTTAGAGGTAATCATAGAACCTCATGGGGTTCTTGAGAAGATCAAATGAGATAATGGATATAGAGCACTTATAAATGCTAACTATTATCATTATTATTATTTTACATAAAGGTATGTTATTGTTACCACTTTACAAATGAAGGAACCAAGGCTCAGAGAGTTAAAGTGACTTACCCATGGTCACCAAACTAATAAGTGTCTGGGGCAGGATTAGAACCCAGATCTCTACTCTACTACACTACCAATTATAAGACAATAAAGAGCAATAGACTTTTCTGATATGCATATGTGTGTATACACACATTTATATATACATAGTAATATACGTACATGCATGTGTATACCTATGTAGACACATGTATCTACTGTATATGTATATATATACACATGTCTGTGTCCACACACACATATGATTTCACTGGTATGAGAAACTCCTAATGTGGAAATTCACTCCAGCAATGAAGATTAATAGCTAGTCTGTAACTTGTAGTCTTGAGTTGCCTATGGAACTGAGAACCAAATGATATGCCCAGGGTAACAGAGTCATTATGTGTCAGAGGCATATCTTGAACCTAAGTATCCCTGACTCCAAGAATGTCTTTTAATCAACCATACTGCTAATCTAGCACCTGATATGAATACTGCTATTTAGTTGTTTGTCAGTCATGCCCAACTCTTTGTGGTCCCATTTGGGGTTTTCTTAGCAAAAATACTGAAGAGGTTTGCCATTTCCTTTTCCAGCTCATTTTAAAGATGAAGAAACTGAGGCAAACAGGGTTAAGTGACTTGCCCAGGATCACCCAGCTACTGAGTGTCTGAGGCCAGATTTGAACTCCGGTCTCTCCGATCCCAGGCCCAGCATCCTATTCATTGTATCACCCAGTTACCAACACTGCTATACAGCCATAATTAATAAGACTGGCTCAGATTAGCATTCAGAAAAGAGGGAGAAAAGGCTCCCCAGAGGTAACAGTTTTTGCTTTTCTCTTTATTCCCAGTGCTTAGGACAGTGCCTGACACATAGTAAGCACTTAATAAATCTTTATTGACTTGAAAATGGGGAAATTTTTTTTAACCTTTAGTCAGGTCCTCAAACCCTATGAAAGTCACTTAGAATGAATAAAGCAGCAGACTAAGACTTCTGGCCAACATGGTTGTCTAAATGGAGGCCAACAGCCCAACTTCCACATACTTACCCCTGCAGAAACCTACAAATTGAAGCAGACTGAATAATAATCAAGAAATCCAATGAGAAGCTGCAGTGACTTCATCCACCCCAGAAAGGCACAAAAAGTCAGCCAGAATTTCAAGGCAATAGGAAAGGGGGCTGCCAACAAAGACAGGCCAGACAAACAAGACAGTAGCTTCTCAGCACAGCCAGAGAAAAACCAGAGACAATTGTCGCCTGTGAAGCTCTATATTCAGAGGGAGCAAGAGCAGAGGACTCCCCAAAGAAATCCCCAGAGTGTTTGGAAACCCACAGTGGTGACCTTGGAAGCAACTGGGGGCTGCAGTGAAGAGACCAGTCTGGTAAGGCAGTGCTCAGGCTTGGTCATCCTGGCTATAGTCCTGCTGAAGATATTTCTAATATAATTTCCTTGTAGAAATTATTATGACATCTTTAACAGGATGGTAACATAAACTTCACTTTTTTTAATTTGTCAAATCTTTATTGGGTAAGTGAGGAAGGTTAACAGGGTCCAGCTTAGTCTTTCTTGGCAGCAGCCTTCCTCATGGCAACTAGGATATTGCTGAGCTCCTCTGTCTTCCTCTTGGCCAGGATGTGAGTTCCCACCCTTTTTTTGATGAACTTAAGGGCTCGCTTATCCTTGGAGACCTCTAATAGTTCCATAGCCTGCCTCTCATAAGGGGCAAATCCACACACCTCCCAGATCATCTCTCTCACAAACTTGGTGTGTTTGGTCAAATGCCCATGGCAGCAGCAGTGTCGTGGCTTAGAAACGTTTTTGGTAACTTTGTGGCTCTTGTTGAGGCCTACAGCCATGGGGTATTGGATGGCCATGGCTGTGGCGCTACTGTAGGCCCAATGGCAGCCAGCAGAAGGAAGGAGAGAGCGTTGAACTCTGGGATTTGTAGCCTCCACTTCCTGGTCTTCCCATAAACTTTACTTTTTAAAAAAGCTATAATAGTCCCAAGAACTCAAAGGAACTTTTAAGTAGTTGTGGTAATATTAAATCATAAACATATCCTGAGTTCCAACTAAGAATTCCTTCAAAATGTTCTGGTCATATCATGTGTGTAGTTAAGGGGCAGGGGATTGTTTTATTTTTGTTAAGTAAAGTTTCTTTTGCAAAAAAGGAAATACAGTTTTCCAATGTCCCTATCATACTGTCCTGAAATGCCACTGGGGGCTGTGAAAAGCCAGTTTCTGACCCTCAGAGAGACCAGGTCAGCACAAGAACACAAGGGACCCTGGGAAAAACCAAACTGTCCCAACCATCCCACCCAAAAGTATAGCACTGGCAGAGCTTAGCCCAGGAACAAAGCCCCAATTTAATCAGGCAATAAACATTAAGCACCTACTATGTTCTAGGTACTGTGCTAAGCGCTGGGGATATAAAAAGAGGCAAAAGGCACTTCCTGTTCTTACAATCTAATGGGGGAGATACCTTGCAAACAAATATACATAGAGGAAAGAATGAAGACAAAGTAATTAACAGAAGGAAGACACTAGAATTAAGAGAATTTGGGAAGGCTTCCAGTAAAAGATGGCATTTTAGTTGGGACTTTAGTTGGAAAGTTTGTAGGTGGAGTGGAGGAAGGGGAGCATTCCAGGCATAGGGAATGGCCATAAAAAATGCCCAGAGCTGAGAGATAGAGTGTCATGTTTGTATAACAGCTAGGAGGCCAGTGTCACTGGATCAAAGAATATGTGATGGAGACTGGAAAGGTAGGAGAGGGCTTGGTTATGAAGGGTTTTGAATGCCAAACAGAGTATTTTGTATTTGATCCTGGAGGCAATAAGGAGCCACTGGAGTTGGGGGGGGGGTGACAAGGCTGGACCTATGCTTTAGGAAAATAACTTCATGGCTGAATGGAGGATAAATTGGAGTGGGGAAAGACTTGAGGCAGGCAGACCCATCAGCAAGCTATTGCAATAGTCCAGGTGTGGACTATTGATGAGTTGATGAGGGACAACACTGGACTGGGGACAGTGTCAGAGGAGAGAAGAAAGCATATTCAAAAGATGTTGCAAAGGTGAAATCAACAGGCCTTGGCAACAAATTAGATACAGGAAGTGGGAGATAGTGAGGAGTCTAGAATGACTCCTAGGTTGCAAGCTTGAGGGATCAGGAGGATGGTGTTGCTCTCTATGTTAATAGGGAAGGAAGGAAGAAGAGGGGAGGGTTTAAGGGGAAAGACAATGATTTCCATTTGCGTTTAAGATGTCTTCTGGATATCCAGTTTGAGATGTCTGAATGGTAGTTGGAGATGTGAGAGTGGAGAACTTACCGTCAGATAAGTAGATCTGAGAATCATTAGCATAGAGATGGCAGTTCAATCCATGAGAGCTGATGAGATCACCAAATGAAATTGTATAGATGGATAAGAGAAGAAGGATCAGGACAGAACTCTGAGGGACACATACAAACTAAGGCTGAAGTTGAATAAACCTAAGAAAAACCAACCACTATAAAGAATTATTGTACATCTAGAGATAATAGCACCATAACTCTTCAAGACTCAAAGTAAAACATGGACTTTCCACAAACTAAATAAATACCTAGAAGAAATGGAGCAAAAGGTAAAAAATGAACCAAAAAAACTATAGAGGAAAGAACTAGAAGGACAAAAAAATAACTTTAAGTAAGAGAAGCCCTGAAAATTGAAACAGACCAAACAGAAATCCAGAATTCCATGAGACAGCAAGAAATAGTAGAAGAAAATCAAATGATTGAAAAAAAGAAGAAAATATAAGAGAAGTGATATCAGTTATAAGTGACCTGCCACATAGGACAAAGAGGAATAACTTAAAAATCAGTAGATACACTGAAAACCACAACTTCTTTAAAAGTCTGCATATGACATTTAAGAAAAGCATAAATGAAAACTGCCCAGATCTGTTAGAACCAGAAGGCAAAGTGCAGTTAGAATCCACCAATGACCTCCTAAAAGAAACCACAAAAGGAAAAGACCTGGGAACATCATAGCCAAAGTCCAGAGCTTCCACATCAAGGAAAAATACCAAAAGTTTCTAGAAAAGAGTCCAACGAACTGTTGTCAGGATCATACAAGATGTGGCAATTTCACAACTTTTCCTATAAATGAGAGATCTTAGAATACAATGCAGGCATATATGTGCTTTGCAGATATTGAATTTCTCTTTTTTTATGCATTGAAGGTTTGTGACAACCCTGTGTCAAGCAAGTCTATTAGCACCATTTTTCTAAAAGTGTGTACTCACAATTGTGTCTCTGTGTCACATTATAATAGTTCTTGAAACATTTCAAGTTTTTTCATATTATTTTATCTGTTATAGTGAGCTGTAATCAGTGATCTTTGTTACTGTTATAATTGTCTTGAAGCACTACAAACCATGCCCATATAAGATGGCAAATTTAACTGATGAATGTTGTGTGGTCAGACTACTTCACCAACCAACTGTTCCTGTCTGTCTCCCTCCTTGGGCCTCCCAATTCCTGAAGACATGACAATATTGAAATTAGGCCAATTGGTAATCCTTCAATGGCCTCTAAGTATTCAAGTGAAAGGAAGAGTCAATTTATGCAGCAAACTTCATTGTTGTTTTTTAAGAAATTGCCAGAGCCACCCTAATCTTTAGCAACCACCGCTCTGATCAATCAGCAGCCACCAACATCAAGGCAAGACCTTCCACCAGCCAAAAGACTACAACTTGCTGAAGGCTCAGATGATGGTGAACATTTTTTTCAATAAAATATTTTTTAATTAAGGTAGGTACATTTTTCAGACATAATGCTATTGTATACTTAATTGACTACAATGTAGTATAAACATCATTTTTATATGCACTGAGAAACTAAAAAGTTTGTGACTCACATTATTGTGATATTTGTTTTATTATGGTGGTCTGGAACCAAACCTGCAATATCTCCAAGGCATGCTTATATTCCAAAAAGCAAAAGATATTGGCTTACAACCAAGAATAACTTGCAGAGTTGAGTATAATCCTGCAGAACAATGGATCTTTAATGGAATAGAGGACTTTCAAGCACTTCTGAAGGAAAAAAACAGAGCTGAACAGGAACTTTGAAACACAAGAGTCCATCCAAATCTAGAAAGGGAAATTTATTTGAGCAATTGTATTGTACTGTATGATGGCATGCTTTATTTAATAAACATTCTAGTTTGGGGGGATTGAACTATATAATGATGACATTCTAATAGGAGAAGAAGAAAGAAACTTCTTGTCTTCAAAAGGTATTAAGGGAAATTAAAAAAAAAACAAACCACAGAACCTGATGGGTAGATTGGTTATGTTCTGAGGGTTCAGAGAAAGAATAGAGAAGGAAGAAGAGTAAAAGAAATATACTAGTGTAGAAAGGAGGAAGAACTTGCTATTTCTTAAACTGTGGTGCATAAGAAGAAGAGTATATAAATATGGAAGAAAGGGTAGGGGAATGAGATCAGATACAACTCAGTCATAAACTGCATGAAGAAGGGTTGAATACACACACACACACACACACATACTCACATAGTTTGGTGTAGGAATAATCAAATTGAATAGGGAAACAGGTGGGAATAGGGATGGGGTGAGTAGGAGGAAGAATAATACTGGGGAGGGAAGGGTTGGAACAAAAAAAATTTCCTGAACCTGAAGGGAAGTTAAAAAAAAAGAACTGAAAACCAAGTGAGTGGTGAATATAATAGAATATTATTGAACTGTAAGAAATGACAAAAGAGACAATTTCAGAAAATTCTCGGAAGTAGAACAAAGAGAATAATTTATGTAAGGACAACACTCTAATGAACTTTGAGACTTAAGAACTCTGATCAATGTAATGCCCAATCACCTCTTCAGAGGAGGTAGATGATGAAGCACATTACCCATTTACTAACAGAGAGGTGATAGATTCAAGGCAAAGAAAGAGAAATAAATTTTTGGGCATGGTCACTATAGATTTTTTTTTGCTTGTCTATGCTTATTTTTACAAGGACTTTTCCCTCTTTTTTTTAATGAGAGGGAGTATTTGAAGGTAGTGGAAGGGAGGGTAAATGATAGTGATGCCCTCAACAAAGAGGACCAATAAAAAAGTTTTTAAATGCATAGAATTGATTCATTAGTCATTAGCTAACTGGAGTCAGGAAGACTTGCATTTGAATCTAGGTTCAGACACTTAGTAGCTATGTGACCCTGGGTAAGTCACTTAACCCTATTTGCCTCAGTTTCCTCATCTTTAAAATGAGCTGAAGAAGGAAATGGCAAATGACTCCAGTATCTTTGCCAAGAAAACCCCAAATGAAGCCCAACTGTATGCCAGTAAAATTGACAAGCTGAATGAAATGGATGAATATTTACAGAATTATGAACTGAGACTAATGAAATGGGAAATATAATTTTTAAATAACCCCATCTTAGAAAAAGAAATTAAACCAGCCATAATCTACTCCCAAAGGGAAAACAAAGGACCATGTGGATTTTAAAGTGAATTCTATCAGACATTGAAAGAAAAATTAATTCAAATACTACATCAACTGTCTGAAAAAGAAAAGGAAAAGAGACCCTGTTAGATTCCTTCTATAACTTACATATGGTCTTGATACCTAAACCAGGGAGAGTCAACACAGAAAAATAAAACTATGGACCACTATCCCTACTGAATATTGATGCAAAAATTTTAAACAAAATATTAGCAAGGAGGCAACACATCAAAAAAGAATATGCACTATTATAGGACTAGATTTATAACAGGAATGCATAGTTTACTGTTAGTTCTCTCTCTCTTTCTGTGTGTGTGTGTGTGTGTGTGTGTGTGTGTGTGTGTAGTTTTTCCCATCTAGGTTGTAAAATCACTGAAGGCAGTGACCCCAGTGACTTTTTATCCCCCTGGTGCCTAGCAGAATGTCCTATATAAATATTTGCTGGCTGATTGATTCCTGTATGGATAGATAAGAAAAGTGCCCCCAAAAGAAAGAAATTGACCACCTGTACAAATATCATTGGATTTGTTTTACTTCTAAGTTTGTTTAACATATGTGATTATGACTCTGCTTCCTCTGACAGATTATAATAGCAGTGACTTAAAAACAGCCTGCAGAAAGCATGAACTTTATGTGAGCTTCCAAGACCTGGGATGGCAGGTGAGTTCTCTGGATATAGTAGTATGCACTAGGAAAAGATCCTTGATCATGGACACCTTCCTTCTGTGATACCCAAACCCTATGGCAGTTCACAAAGATCAGTGACTTAAGAGTTCAGGTATATCCTTGAGAGAGAACCTACAACCTAGCAGATAGTTTTATGAATTGTTACAGCCAAAACCTTCATCACCCAGTGGCCAACTTTTTACTGATAAATATATCCTAACATAGAGAGGTTGGTTTTTAGATGACAGGCTATCACTAGCCTTTCCAGTTGGCAGGGCCTGTACTTCACTGGCAAAGGATGCCACAGGATGAAGCAATGAGGTACTTTTGTGCCCCAGAGTAAAAAAAAAAAATAACCAATTTTGTTTTGAAAATTATGGAATATTTCTTGAGAAACTGAAAGCAGCCTGGGGTGTTATGTCAGTAATGGGGATTATTGATGTAAATAGTCTATATTGAGTAGCCAAACAGCATGGATGAGCTCTTCAAATGGTTTTTTGTCATAAATTTGAGGACTAGTGGAACTTTGTGGGATAAAAAAGGGAGAAAACTATACTTCCTCATTTAAAACCAAAAGTTTTTATAGAAAAAACCTAGGACAGTAGGGTCATAGAAGGGAGACTGAGTTTTGGAGATCACATTTACATTAGAGATGGAAATCTAGTAGTCATTTTAAATAAATAAAATTGGAACCTGAATCAGTTAGAATTTAATTTCTATAGTAGACTGTTTAGGCCTAAACCACTGCTGTTGTTTTGTTCTAAAGGATTGGATAATTGCACCAAAAGGATATGCAGCCAATTACTGTGATGGAGAATGTTCCTTTCCTCTCAATGCACACATGAATGCAACAAACCATGCAATTGTACAGACTCTAGTGAGTACACAGATTTGATTTTCTGACTGCAGTACATGAGACAACAAATACAGTTTGTGACTTTTCTTTTCTTTTTTAATAGGTTCACTTGATGAATCCTGATTACGTTCCTAAACCATGTTGTGCACCTACCAAGCTAAATGCTATTTCAGTGCTTTACTTTGATGACAACTCCAATGTCATCTTGAAAAAATACAGAAATATGGTGGTGAGAGCTTGTGGATGTCATTGACCTGAAAGCCAAAATCTCACCTGGTAAAAACCCTATGAAATTCCGTCCTGGATTCCTAGGTGACATCTGCTGTGAGAAAAGCTACAGAGGCATGGCTGAATTTGAGTAAATTGTCAAACAATTCCATGTTGGTGCCTTATGCAAAAAAAAAAAAAAAAGAAGAATTAAAGGACTTTTTAATTGATAAATTGCTCACTGGATAAATAATGTGAGTAGGCGCTGGTTGGAGGAAGCTTAGTATGGGGGTAACAAGATGATAGGAGGATTTGTTAACTACAGAAATATGTTTGAAGTATTTTCCCAAAGAAAAGTCTGCCAAAATTAGTTTGTTTTAGCTTGGATCAAGCTATTCAAGAGTGAAGAGTGAAACTTAGGGGAAATAAAGCTATTATTGGTTGTGTAATGTCAATGTGAATATCAGTCTGTCGAAGGTAAATGTTACAAGTAAATAAGCTTGGGGACAAATTTTACAGGCA
Organism: Phascolarctos cinereus; assembly: GCF_003287225.1. Lineage (NCBI taxonomy): Eukaryota > Metazoa > Chordata > Mammalia > Diprotodontia > Phascolarctidae > Phascolarctos > Phascolarctos cinereus. The sequence continues at coordinate 567,174,336 of NW_027555847.1, read as the reverse complement.
AATCATTGGTCTTAGGGTTCATTTATGACAAAAAAAATTAGACTAATACCCCTAGGCATATCCTAGGGCTTCAGGAAGTGCCTTGTTTTAAAGAATAATTGCTATACATGTGTGTTGAAGCTTTGCTGGTATGAGAATACACTTATTTCAGTCAAAGTAAACTTTTTTTTCCATGCCTCAATCCTCCTACTAGATCTCTTTTCCCTTAGGTCTGAGCATACACTGAATTTATATATGTTAAGTACTAAGCACTTGGCCCATCTTCCTTTGAGGTGAGTCTGGACTGGGGGGGATGTACTTTTAACAGTTGTCTTCTTGACAGACTGTATAACTTGTAAAAACAGTGTTATACCCCACCTTTTAGGAGCTCCTGTTTGAAAATTACAGCAAATGACAGAAAACTGAATCTAGCAATCCACCTATGTCAGCAAAGTAGGTTTGCTGTTTTTTTTCCCCTCCTCTTATTATGGCATACATTATCCCAGAATAAAAAAAAATGTAAAAGGTGAAATTGAAAGTCTGTAGAGAAGTGAACAGAAGGTACCCTCATACTTCATAAAGTGGGTTGGGTGATTACACTGTTTAAGAAAAGGAACCACAGTCTCAGGTAGAGGTGGTCAAGCTCAGATTAAATCTTAGATTATTTTTTAAACATCTGTTTTTGGGCAACCATGTAATAAGAAATCTATTTCATGCTAAACTGGTTAAACAATACATTTATGATCTATAACTATTTGCACTTACAGTTTTTTGTAAATATAAACTATAATTTATTGCCATTATTTTATATCCATTTTTGCTGTATCATTTAAAGAAAGACTAGACTTTAAAAAAAAAGAGTTTATTTAGAAAGTTTCATTGTAAACAAATTGTACCACTTTGATTTTTAATACAAGATACTCATGATGCAAAGCTCCAGCCATTCATGAGGATTGTGCTTCTCTAGACAGTTTTTAAAAACCATTTGTGAACCAACCATGTGTGTTTAATAAAGATTTCCTTAGGCAGAGATGGGTAAGATGGTCTAGTTAATTCTCTGCTTTAAAGTACCAGAAAAAAAAATACATGTATACATATGTGTGTGTGTGTGTGTGTGTGTGTATATATATATATATATATATATATATATATATATATATATATACACACACACACACACACATATGTATATGTATATAATTATAATGGGTAAGATTCTTGCCACCTGTTACCTTGTGCTAAATGAGATATCTTGGGTTGGAATAGAGAAAGGAAAAAAGTGGGAAATGAGGGGAAAGTTAGGGTGATGGGGAAGAAGAATTTTTAGAAGGGGACTAGAAACAAGGCGGCTACTCAAGATGTAATTAATTTTATGTTTCACAAGAGAAACAACTTCAATGAATTTAGCTATGGAGCTGCTTATTTCCAAAACGACTTATACACATACCAACAATTCTTTGGTTCTGGTCACAAGGGGTTTGGGGGAAGGGTAGAGAAAAGCACACTCGAACACCATAGAATCATCTTTCAAGGCAGTACAAAGCATCCATATTCCAATTAAATTTCTTAAGAGATCACTTATATTTTTTAGGAAATTTTTGGAGAGGTTACAGTTAGAGCCGTAACTAGCAATTTTTGGCCCATAGGGCAAGGAGCACAAAATGTATGTATAGGACAAAGTACAAAATAAGCCCCCAAATAACCTTTGTGAATTTACAGTGTGAAAAATAATACATATAACTAAATGAATTTAATTGAGCAGGAGGAAGCAATTATTACAGCAGCATCTACCTTAGGTAGATGTGTTAAATTGTTGTGCCCTTTAAATTTCAGTGCCCTGTGCCAAAGCCCCAGCCAGCTTATTCTAGTTACGGTTCTGCATTTAGAACACTGCAGCAGTATTTCATGTTCTTATAACCACACCTAGCTGAATGATCAAACAAAAGGCCACCCTACTTCTTATTTTTTTTCAGGTGAAGAGTTTAATCTGAATCTTCGCTAAGGAATTAAAAAATGTATTAATAGAATATACTCAGGGCTACTTTCAAAGTTTCTAAAATAGCCCTTTTCCAAGTTTGAGGAGAGCTTGTAGATACTTTTCAAAAGGCTCTTTGATACCCCTCCTACTCCTCTATGAGTAGAATAATCAAACTTTAAAGTTTGAGAATACTCCAGCTTCAAGTAAAGAGAAATGAAGCAGTGTGATTTTTGCCCCATAAGGAACAAATGAGAGAATCTCAAGTAACAATTCACCTGACATCTAGAGAGACAAATACACACATACAATTATGGCATCACATAATCTTACTCAGGCACAGGTTAAAAGTACCATCACTTTCATTTTGGCTAACTTCCCATGATGAAACAGGAACAGAAATGAGAATCCCATGGTGGTGGCATTTCAGGATCTTCCAAAAGTAGGAGTTTGATCTTTAAACCCTTTTTCAAATAAGTTACCGAAAGTCTTAAGTGGTGAGTTTTACTTTAAAAGGCAACAGGAGTTCTACAGGTTCCCACCTTTCTAGCAACTGTGGGCAATTCACAAACTATACTTTGGCAGCTGCTTTTGACCAAGATTATCCTAACGCCAAAAATAGTCTGCCAATGCACTTAATTTGATTTTCTTCAGCTCTATTTATGTCTTAAAGGAAACCATTTGAATTTCATCAAAGGAAGGTCAAAGGGCAGTTATTGCTCTACTGCCGCTGAAAATATTCAGTTTGCACAGTGACTATTTGTTAGATATTTACCCAGACAAACCTAATAAAGAATCAGTACAGTGTGTTGGCTTAAAAAACACACACACAGAAGATATCACAAATTTAGTACATTCAGTTTTCTAAATAACCACCATTTGAGACTCAGTAACATTAGCATGGATTAACTCCTACAAGTTGGGCATAGGAGAACAGTCAGAGAAATTACTCCCAAGTGAGATTCTACAGTTCATCTTTTGCCTGTCGCAAGACAAAGCTATGTAATGTTTCAAGGTCCCTAGCTCCATTGTGTTCAGTGATTTTTTCTCCTGCACGGAAGAACAGCAATGTCGGGTAGCCTCGTACCTTTAAAGATGCAAAACACAGAAATGCACATTTTAAAATGAGTATTTTCAATCATACATAAATCATTTCTTAAGCTAGCCAACTAGATCCAGATTAGATGAGTCTTCTTGGACTTGACCATCATTATGGTCAAAATCTAAAGAAGTTCTTTAATTTTTAAAATAAAGCAAATCTTACCAGACATCTTAAAAAAAGCAGAGGGGTGGAAATGTTTACTCACTATTGAATTTAAAAGACAATTAAAAAGAAGACCATAACTCATCCTAAAGGATACAATTTTATGTCTACAACTCATCACTTATTCTTTGGTTATGTCTAATGAGTTCTGTTGTACAGTTGTCTGCTAGCTAATGTCCATCAATCAGAAAATGGAAAAATTTTAATTATGAAACTTTTATTTGCAATTTAAAGATTTTTTAAAAAACTGCTAAAAAGAGGTTTTTCTTACATCAAAAGTGTGTTAAAGAAAGCAGGATCAATTATTTTTATAAGGCATAAACATATTATTGGATATCCTAATAATCTCAGATTTGGAAGGGACCCCAGGGGCCACCAAGCTCAACTCATCCCTGATCAAGATCCCACTTCACAACACATTCAACAAAGTGGCCATCTGGCTTTTTCAGTGAGGGGAGCCCATACCTTCCCAGACAACCCGTTCTTCTGTTGAATAGCTCTAACTATTTCTCCTTACATCACATGGAAATCTGCCTTTCTACAACTCCTACCCACTGGTCCTCGTTTTGCCTTTTGGGGCCAAGTAGAACAAGCTTAATCCCTCTTCCAACTGATAGCCCTTCAAAGAAATTGAAGACAAATGTCATGTTCACTCTAAGTCTTCTCTTCTCCCTAATTGGATAATAGTCCTTTATAAGCCAGAGGTCTGCAGTTAAATAAATAATCCCTTACACTGGACTTAGATTTATTGATGGACTTGTCTTATCAGCTGGTAATAGTCTTTAAGAATAAGCTATCAAAGTGGCATGATTTTGTACAAGTAAGCATTCATTTACCTAAAGATACCTACTATAAATTTTGAATGATTTCAGAACTAATCAAAGCTATAACCTTGATAAAATCTAGCAGAAAAAAACCAACAGGGAACTGATGAAACATACAATATAGTCCCATAGGTGGCACCACAATCTAACATCTCTCACGTTGTTGGTAACAACTAAAATAATCTAGGACTCCACTGACAATTCTTAGACACACTCTTCTTAAAACTATAAAACTTCTTAAAACTATAAAAAAAACCACACATCAAGAAATTTCCTCCCTTTTTTTTAATGGAGGCAAAGCTATAGGCAATGGCTTTTTTAAAAAAAAAACACCTTCTTTTGATTTTTAGGAGAAATCTCCCAAGAGGGGAAAAAAAACCTCAGAAAAAAGGGAAAATTTTCTTCAACAGCATTAGATAAAGAGAAATAGTGTATCTATGGTGTGCTGGGCCCAGAATTTCCTACTTCAACAAGGGAAGTGAGTAAACTGAGGATGGCTTTCTTCAAATTTCAAGAGATCAATGTCTAGATTTATCTGAAAAGCTTTAAACTACTTACACTTACCGAATATCTGCTGCAAATAGCTCGTTCAACAGTACAATCTACTTTTGCTATCTTGACCCCTGTCAAGCCAGGGAATTCCTTTTTGGAGAGGCTTTCCCATGTGGGAGCCAGATTCTTACAGTGACCACACCTAGGAATAGAATAAATATCTATTTTAAACACTCTGGATTCAAGAGTCACTTGCAATTCATTTTGCAGCCTGTCCAACTCATTTCTTTTGTATAGCGTTATCAAGTTAGGCTGAGAAAATTGTAAATCTTTAAATTCTCCCTAGGCTACACCTGTACTTTTCACATCATTTCCTTCCCCTCGCTCTTCCCTAACTCTCCCCCTTACCAAAAATAAATTTTCTTTCAAATAATCTCCCAAGAACTTCAAGAAATTATCAACACAGGAATTCCAAAGATGAACTTAATTCAATCAAGATTATATCCTGTGATGATTTTTATTTTGTCAATCAAAATTATCTAGCTGGGCATGTCCTAAAGCTGGACACTGTACTTGATAACACTATGATTTTTTAACCAATTTTTTTTTGTTTGGATTTGTTATTTCATTAGTATAGGTAACTTCTGGTAAGGAAATTCCACCAACACAGATCAGTAAACTGCTCTGCAACTTATAGTCTTAGACATTTGTCTGGGGGCACTGACAGGTTAAGAGATTTGCCCAGGGTCACACAGCTAACAAATAGCAGAGGTGGTATTTGAAGTCAGGTCTTCCTGCCTCTGAGGCTAGTTCTATGTATTAAACCAAGCTGCATCTCAAAGCTAGATGTATGAACACAAAAAGTACTCAGTTACATAAGAAGCACCCTCCTTTCCTCCTCCCTTCTCCCACTTCTGCTGTTTTCTCTATCAGCCTGCCCCCTTAAACATATCAGATGGATAAGATAACATTCCCTTATTTGCAGTAGCATGAGCAGATCCTAAGCACATCAAGATCAGAGCTCCCTATAAACTATGCAACACATGGGACAAAATTTACCTACATGAGTCTAGAGTGCTAACAGACGACTTGAAAAATAAGTTCAAGTATTCTAGTACTTAATTCCTAATGAAATACATTTATAGCTGCTTACCATGGAGCATAAAACTTGACAAAAGTTATTCCTTCAGCAATTGTGTCATCAAAATCCTTTTCGGAGAGAGAGAGCACAGCACTCTATCAAAGGAAACCATGCAAAGCAAAAATCCTTTTTTAGAGTATGGCAGTTATTAAATAACTTTTAAAAACATAAACAGGATGATTCATACAATATGCTGCCATTCTTACTCCTTGGATGATATAAAAATATAGGTACCCACAGTATACATCTCACACCAAACGCACAGTGAGTTAAAAAATCGTTCAGTTGCATCCTTAGGGTAAGAATTCCTGAATGAAAGACTACTACAGTTCATGCAGGATTCAGGAACAGGAGATGTTGACAAAGGACCTGGCTTCTACACAGCATACCTGGACTATTCTAAAGGGTTGCCCAAACAGCCTGATAAACACTATAAGGAAAACAGGCACAAAGGTGTTCCCTGTGCCTGGCACCAAGTGAAACTGGGCTGGTTCTAGAGTAATAAAGAACCTGAGCGGTTTTCTAATCTGATGCAAGTTGTCTTTCAAATAAACAAAGATTTGAGCTCTTGACAGGAAAATACAGAAGACAGAATGCCTTGCCAAAAAGTTGAAAGCATCTTTGGAGTTATCATGAGGTCCTAAAGTAAGATGATTGCAAAGAGGCTGGCAAACTTTAAGGCACAAGTACTGTTATCATTATCACTGATATCTTTTCAGTTAGTAGCAGAAACTACTCTTTTACATTTCATAGGATGCCCTTTTCTTCCTTAAGCTCAGGTTACCCCTCTGCTTTCTCAATGGCTCTGAGAGCATCCATGTGCCTTCCTTTTCACCACAAAAAGCACAATTCCTCCATACACAGTATACTGGCTAAGGGGAAAACAGGCTTCTTTTCACTTCTGAATTCACAAGAACTCAATCTGAGAAATGCTACTCTTTAAGAAAAACTCACATATTTTGAGGCACATAACCACAGGAGATGTGAACCAAAACACTCAGAAAAACAACTTGTATCTACCAGCAAATTGCCTTCATAAAAATATACTAGTTATTTTAAGCTTTGGCTAGAGCATCTAAGTAAAAGTGCCTACAAGTGAGTCTATTTTACAGTGACCCTCTCCAGACAAGTCTTGTATCAAGGATTAGTTCGATATACTTCCTAAAACAGGTCTTCAATTTCCCTCAGGAGAGCAAATGGGGTAGCACACCACGTGGATTCAAGCTAAAATGTAGTAGGTTGTTCCGTTTGAGCGTGGCAATGAGTAATATATTTCTGTTTTAATGTTTGTAGCTAAAGCAGAAGCTTTATGGAAAGCTGAAAAGATTCTGAAATAAAGAGCCGCCAAGTGGGAACCAATGTGAAACACCACCATATTTTTTAAAGTCCATAAATATTAAGTTACTCACTGAATGACCCACTTAAACATGTGGAAAACTTTCTAAATAAAAAGAGTTCTGTATTTAGTGAAAATATTAATAGTATATAATTATACACAGTTCAGGATGACTTTTCATAGCCAACATGACACATACACTCTTCTAATATATGTGGTCACAACTACAAGATCATCTGTTTATTTCTCAAACCAAGACGCCAATTTTAAACTAATACACAGGCAGTCCTCTGCTTAGGAACTCTTGATTTATGAAAGGGCAGTAAGGAAGCCTGGGGGTAAACTGCCCTCTGTTTCTTAATTTAGAACCCAGATCTAATTGAGGCAGGTACTTTTATCTTATGCAAATATGGAGATTTAAAGTTATTGGTACCTAGGATTATTTCCTACCCTTCCCTCCAACAAAGAGAGTTTCCTTGTTCTCCTTGTTGGGGAAGATGAAGAAGTGTTCCTAAAACACAACTGAAAACTGAAATACATTTTATCATAGAAATGATGTTAAATAGTGGTTAGGTATAATAGAAATAGTGTTACTATATATTACAAGAATTTTATGAGATAAAGAGAATTTATTTGTAAATACTTGTGTAAGGTGGCTAGCATAGTGCCTGGCACTGGCTATAGAGATCTTGGCTATTATTATTCTTTTATTCTGCACTATTTTGATAAGAAAATGTGTTCAACCTGCAAACTTACAGACTACAAGCCAGGTGAGAACTCTTTAAAACTGAGGAGAATAGAGATATCACTAAATCTTACTGCATTTTATCTTGCTGCTGACAAATGTTCAGGTGGAAATTTATTTCACATATCATCATCTCCAAAGAGGTAAAGAACGCTGCTGCTCTAAGTGAGACTGAGTGATGAAAATTAGCCCGGGATTACAAATATATTGAAAATACATTTATTGGGGCAGCTAGGTGGCACAGTGGATAGAGCACCGGCCCTGAAGTCAGGAGGACCTGAGTTCAAATCTGGCCTCAGACCACACACTTGACACTTACCAGCTGTGTGACCCTGGGCAAGTCACTTAACCCCAACTGCCTTAAAAAAAATTTTTATCCATTAAATCTAGTTCATATAAATGGATAATCCTCTCTCAATATTTTTTCCTCCACGACTTACCAAGTTTTGAAAATAAGGGCTTTTAAATGATACATATCCCACTCAAATATATACAATCAGCTGAACAAAGTTATTGGTGTTTAATTTTAGTATAGCTGACAATAATATTTATTCTTTCCAGATCACTGCATAATCTTTTCCAAAAGGTTGAGGGGAAGTGCTGTAAAAGGGCAGAGAAGAGTTTCCCATGCATTATTCCGTGGCACCTACCTCAGGTTCTGCAGTGAGTTCTGGGGCCTCAGCAGCCTCAATAGTTTCTGAGGCTTCCCCTACAACATTCCGTAGCTGCAATTCCACATATTCTTTTAGAGAATCCAAATCCCTCTTTCCTTTGTACTGGTCAGTCTACACACAATGACAAATTTGAGTCAATTTAATTTAAATAATCAAGTCTTAGAGGATTTAAATATTAAGTCTTAACGGTTCAAAAATAAAAATGCAAAGTATGTAATCAGAGTTTGAGATTTTGGCTGTGCTTTTAGACCTCAATAATTTTTTCTTTCCTCTTTTCTTTCACTTTCCTTCTGTTCCTTTTTCCTTTCCTTCTTTCTTTGTACGCAAGTCATAAAATCGATAAAATCTTGTCAAATCCCTTCATTTTGATGGGTATGTATTTCAAAGTAATTTAAAGATAAGCCAGGGTAAAATTGTGGACGTTAGAGCTAGAAGGACCTTACTGTGATCCAAACCACCAAAAGTGTGGTCAGATGTGCATGTATGATTAGAGCATAGTTACTATGTAACTGCATTAGAAACCAAACTACTTTAAATACTTCAAAATACTACTAGAACTGACAGTTGAATGGGAAGGCTTTACTTCTCACGTACTGGAAATAATTTTTCATTTTTTCCATTTGTCCAACATGCAGAATCTTTCAACCCTGTGTACAAACTAAGGTTGCTTTCTTGCAATTCTTTGGCCTCTTATAACACTCACACCCAGTTCAAATCAGAATCTGAACTTTAATGTGGTGAAGTCTCACCTTTTCACCGTTCCTAAACCACAGAAGTGTGGGATAGCCACGTACTTGATTTCCAGAGCACAGTTCATAATGCTGTGTACAGTCAACCTAAAATGAAAATTGAAGTCCAGCATTAACTTTATCACTAAGTAAAATGTCGCACATTAGGTACCTGAAAGTAAAATGTTGAGCGATTACTGAAAATTCAAACTCTACTTTTGAGAGGGACTCTTTTCTGGAATGTTAGAGTCCTTTTAATTCTATTAGTTTAATTCATCCATAATGCAGTTACAGGTTTCATACAGTATTTTCCAGTCACTTATCAAGGTTACATATGAGACTCAAATATTTGAGAATAGAAACGACATATTCCATGAACTAAAGGCTTCATTCAATGTTATAAAGATTACACTTGCATGTCATTTTAAGTCTTTTGTTATTTTGTCCAAAGTAACATTCTACTTCTTATGATATGCATTCACAAATACTGAATAAATGGGATTTTAGACTGTATTAAGCAGGCTAAGAATTAAATGTAAAATATCTTTAATAAAGAAAACCAAGCTCACAAAGGCCCCTATTACACACAATAAATATGAAATCAATCAATTTGTAATATGCAGCATGAAGAAACACAGTATTTTGAAATAAGGAAAAGACTCTTTCAAATGAATGCCTATATTAGATAAAATATAGCACATTAAATATCACTGATTAGATAAATTAGATAAGTTTAAAATCTCATCATTGGTTGTTTTTAAGTCCACTGATCAGTGATAAAAGACAGTTTTCACCTACAGAGCAAGGAAGTTCTTCACCAACAAAGAGGTTTTGTTCATTTTTATAAAGTGGTAGAAAGAACATGGCACAAAGAGGCTTTTTTTTTTATTAAGGTCTTACATCTTCACAAATGTCATTAACATCTGTACTTTATAATCCACAGCAAGGCATTTAAAGGGCTAAACTAAAAATAAATTTCAATGTATTTTAGACCTATAAATGCCAAAGGGAAAAAAAAATTCAGTTAGCGCTCAGTAAATGAAAATGGGTCAGAAATCAAACGGGTAATTTGCTCTGCAGAAGTCAGTATTACTCGTGCATACAAATCAATCTCCACAGCTGACTAAACTATGCTTTTAAATAGTGGTAAAGAAGAGAAATGGGGTATTAATTTTTAAAAAAAAATAAAATTCACATGAAAAAGTAGACAGAAAACTCAAGTGGATAAAAATCATTTAACTACCCTCAAGTTCCTTTGGAGCCCAAGATTCTCCAGAAGCTGTATACCCCTTCTTACTTCTCAATGTAAAGTTGAACAAGAGAAAATACAGGGTTCATAATTCAGAAGGTTCTTCTCAACTCCCAACAAGTTCTTAAACCAATTATTAAACCTCATCTATTGGATGAGATCAAATATGGCAAGTATCCAAGTCCATCAAAGGAACATTATACCAGTCTCTGCTATGTCTCTTTAGAAAGGGTAATTAGGCCTCCCCAATTCAGAATTGTCCAAATCTTCCAATTAAACAAAGCAGCCATTGCCATAATTTATCTGTACATTGTGGAAAAAATCTATAAGTCACCAACACATCATTATCTATTACCGTGAATTATCAAGTGACCCACACTACATGGGATAAATAAATCAAGTCAGTAACTAGCAATACATAAAATGAATAATATGCTACTTTGCTTAATTAATCCTGCCAAAAGTGGGATATTTTCAGTTTAAGAAGAGCTTTCACCTACCTTACCAATCTTGACAGCTTCTGAATGTTCAAGACTTGAAGCCAGCTGTTCCCAGGTTGGAGCCAAAGCCTTACAATGGCCACACCATGGGGCAAAGAATTTGATAAAGTGGTTCCCTTTAACAGAATGTCAAGAAATTAGGCAGGAGTGGGGGGAAGGGAGCAATTTAAACCTTTAATTTATGTAACTACAAATATAAAGCTAAAGATCTCCTGATATTTAACAAACCTCTAAGTTTACTGTAATTCTAATAACAGAAGACAGAATATGTAAAGCAACTATCACTCTTTCAGCCAGGAAAAATATAAACTCATAAGTGGTTTTAAAAATGGAACACTGTAATCTAGATTCTGCTGAGCTCATCAATCCAAGAATTAAACTGTCGGGCTTGCTCTTAAAAAGATATTAGGTTATGAGCATAAAAAATATACTACAAGTTTGAAATATGATTCTTAGTCCTGGTATAGAAATGCTGCTGTATTCTAATACTCACTGAATGAGATGTCATTATAAGATTATCAGTGCGTTTAGGAAGAAGCTGGGAAACACGATGCTTTTAATAAAGGTGCATCTATCATTCATCCTTAAGGCTGACACTGCAAAGTTTTTCCAGACAGTTTATCCCGGCAAATGAATTCAGTGACCTCTATTTTATGCTAATGATGATGTGTAAAATCATAAAAGCAAACAGAAAAAGGCTGTCTATAAAATTAATAAGTCCTTTAGTGAGAAATCTCTAGGCACAACAGACATCAAGGCATTTTAAAGCAGTCTGCACTAACACAAAACCTAGTACACTCAAACACCTGAGAGTCTCTTTGTTAGTAACACTCTCCTTGAATAATGATGTAGACCACCTTTACAATAAGATTGTTCAAAAATAATGAGCTACTAAATTAAATAATACATCAAAGTTATAAGACATTTTTCACACACAATGTATCAGGTCTTTTTGATGTTACAATAATAAAAATTCCAATGTATAGTACCCACAAAAGTCTAACCTTTACACTCAAATTCCCCATGTTAAGGAACAATGGGGGGGGGAGAGAAAAGCTGCTGTGTATCTTTTTCTATTCATTATTTAAACTGACATTGCAGATTTAATAACCTTTTATGCCCAACTGTATAGAAGTTGAACATTCCATAATATTTAACAAACATTAGACTGGGGGCTAATTAATTTTAACTGGGCATTACAATTTTAGCCTTTTGTCATCAAAAATTTTCAATTATATCTTCATGAGGATTTTTGTCACCAGGATAACATTTTACTTTATCATGGAAGTCAATGGGGAAAATGGGGTTTATTTTTGAAAAATTTGCAGCCACCTTTGCCCAAAACACATCTATTCCATAAGGCAAAAGATACTTGTATAATAAAAATAATAATATTTTGGTAAAATGTGTGTGTGTGCACATATACACATACACATATGCAAAGATAAAAGACTTCACTCATATAAATTTTACACAACATACAAAAACCTTGTGTGTCTAAACAAAAGAATGAAAAGTTACATTTTTGCCACAGGTCAGCAAAGTGTTATCTGCTTCCAACTAAATGTGATTAAAGATAATTTGTTCATCTCTTGGTTATGTAAGGATGGATTACCAAGAACACAGATTAAGCATGTTCTTGGCTAACACCATCTTCCCTGCATCATCACATGTGCAGAGAAACTACAGATAAGAGAGCTTAAAGGGAAGGAGTGAGAGGTGGGGGGCAGAGCAAGAGAAGGAAGGTAGCATCTGCACCTTTCAGAACTGCTCCAAAAGGTCAAACTGAGCTCTGATAGATAATTCACTCATGGCAGTACTGTCCATTCCCCCCTGTCCAGACTCTTTATCATACTTGTATTCATGTTAACAGAAAGATCTATGATTTCACATTGTAGAGAACTCCTAGTATGAGAACTCTCTCCACTTAAAACACATCACAACCTATTGATGACTGAGTATCATGAGAAGTCAAAGACTCTACTGGACAAGAAGGAAACAAAGCAAACACAAAGGGATAAATTTCACCATACATTCTACTCAGCACTCATTACACCCTGGATGCCCACAAATCTGTCTCTCTCTCTCTCTCTCTCTTTTTTTTTTAAGGCAGTTAGGGTTAAGTGACTTGCCCAGGGTCATACAGATAATAAGTGTCAAGTGTTTGGTCTGAGACCGGATTTGAACTCAGGTCCTCCTGACTTCAGGTCTGATGCTCTATCCACTGCGCCACCTAGCTGCCCCACTGCCCACAAATCTGAAGACAATACATGACATATTACCTTCTGCAACATGTAGTTTGAAGTTGGCTGCCGAGAGCTCATATAGTCCTTGCTTGAGTTCTGGGGCTGTTGGCAATTCTGGCTCAGGCTCTGGTGTCTATTAAGTAGCAACAAAGTAATTGCTAAGAGTAGCCCACATAATAAATAGTAAAGGCAATGAAATCTCGTACGTGCAATCTATCTAACTATAACTTCTCTGGAGATCTTAACTACCTTGTATTGATTGATAACTTGCTATTATGCCAGCCTTGCAATTCATGTCATTTGTCCACCTTATGAACTCCTTTGGGTGCTTTAGAAGTTAAACCATCATGGAAGGTCCATTCTCAAACGTCATCCTATGGCAAAAAGAGGTTTCTACAGCGATGACTGTGGATAGTTCTTACTTATAGCGTATTTATGACTACAAAGGACTTCACATATATTACCACGTTTAATCTTTTTTAAAAATCCCATTAGATAATGCAAAAATGTACTAGCTTTTCATGCCATTCCAAGTGCTAGAGGCACACAAAAGCATCCCTAGGAAGGTAATGCTCAAATGCCAGGTTCAGTTACAATCAAGTGATCTCCCATGCTACATAGGTTATTCACAATACAAAATCCAGAGGACTACAGATTTTTAAAATCCCATTTGGAGGCTTAGTATTTGTGCCCTTTGACAAATAGCAGCTACCGTCACACTATAACAGTCAAGAAACTTCCATGGCCACAATGTACATCATTATGAATTATACTACTTCAGGATAATGATGATAAAACAACAACAACAACAACACACTTCATTTTTAAAAGATACTGTATCAAACTGATAAGCGCTTCAACTTGTGTATTAAATGAGATATAATATCTGCACCTAAAAAGAAGTCAGGCATTACTGAGAACAGGAAAAAGAAAAAAAAAGCATGACTTAAGAGTTTTATGTTGATTATTGCTATGACTTGTCCCCAAATCTTCAAGTTTGGATAACATAAGAACAGTGGTGGTTTTTTGTTGTTGTTGTTGTTAAAGAAGCTAATAATGGCTTCTGGTTTCTCAGGAACCTTCAGCTAAAGACTGACTGGCTTTTAGGCTTATCAATCTCACTCTAATACTATAAATCTTTATTATAAAGATTTAAATTTCACTTCAAAATAAGTTTCAAGAAGAACAAGGATATTTTTCATAAAGTACATAATTCAAAGTTTAAAGCTATGCGAAATTTATACTTGACAATATCAAAATCTGGCTACCACTAAGAAATCGACAAAGACACAAATTTATTCACTCGTAGTTAAGGTGTTTTTTTAAACATAGTCTAAAATTGGGATAGTTTGATAAGTCACATCTGTTCTCTGCCACACAGCATCTGAAGGAATAACTTTCAATGAATCTCTTGATGAGTACAATTCCTACAGTGAATTGAATGCCACACCAAAGATTTTCATTCTACTGGAGGCTTCATATGGAATACATCAAATTACAGGGCCTCCAGGAGAAAACTGAACACCTACCAAATAGTATGTAAGTCATACATTTGAAAGTTATCTGGCAAAAGAAAGTACTCAGGGTTGTTTAAATTCAACTTTTAGTCCTGAGTCCTGATGGTGTCATTCTATAGCGATGTTTAGTACAAACACAGATTATTTTCCTAATATCTCAGCAAAATAACCAAAAGGAAACTTGTTTACTTAGCTTCACATGGGTCTTATTCTACACAATGACCAAAGAGAGCACCACGTACAAAATGGCAATGCACTTAGTAAGGGCTTGTTGATGATAATGAATTTATAACTCAGCACATTAATGCAAAAAAAAGAGCAGGGGTGGGAAGACCATGTAGATTTTTCAAATTATACTCAGTGTATAATTCTGTCTGCATGTGCCATAACTTAATTGTTACATTTTAGGGAAAATTACGAGGTTTTGATTCTGTATAAAGAGTAATTACTGTATGTTGAAGAGGGAATTCATATTTCAAATATGAATTGGAGTGGATGACTTCTTTGTTACCTTCCCAGCTCTAACAGTCTATGATTTTTATGAATTCTGAGCCTTAATTTCCTCATCTGTAAAATGACGGGGCAGGAAAAGATAGTTTCTAAAATCTCTACTAGCTCTATCCTTGTATGAGTTCTTATAATAATCAGATTATGAAAGGCTTAGCATAGGGTGTGGTAGGGAAGAGCTACCCAAGTAATAAGAAATTAGATTGGGTTAGTTTATCAACAAAGAAGACGATGGGTTGGGAATGAGAAGGAGGAAGAATGGGAGAAAATATTAATCCTATAAAGCAGTCCTGGCTTGAGGTTTCTATGACAATAGTTTTTCATACTGCATAGCAGAGAGACTCAGAAGTCTTCATGGAATTCAATTTTTGCCTAGAGCTAGCAATGTTAGCTTATAATATCTTATAATAGGATTTGCTTACAAGATCAGTGACTTTTAAATGAAAACAAAGATAGCTTATACATTGAGAAGTGGCATTGTACAGTAGAAATCATATTGGAGCTGAAGTCACAGAATCTAGATTCAGATTCCTCTCTGCTACTTACTACCTGTGTGAGCTTGGGCTAGTCAATTAACATCACTGAGGATCAGTTTCCTAATCTTTAAAAAAGGGAGTGGGGACTTTAAATTAGATGACTGCTAAGGTTCCTTCCCACTCTAAATTTATGATCCTAGGATAATTATCCATGTAAATTTGCTGGCTAGTTTCATTACTACTCAGGAAAATGATTTAATAAAATTGTTTTCCTACTGGAAAACAAAAGCTAACTCCTTATATAGGAATGTTATTAATTTGAGGAATGAGGAAAGTAAAGTTTCTTGTACACTTACAGCTGGCTCTTCATTTAGTGTCTGCAGCATCCAATTTTCCAAAGTCTGGAAATCCCTGGGACCCTGGTATTTCACAGCTTCTTGACCTGGTTTGAAAAACTTTAAGCTGAAAGTTTAAAAGAAAAAAGGAATAGATAAATAAATGTTATGTATGTGTGTATTTTCAAAAATACTTCAAATCACTTCAAGATATTGCATTTTTTTCTTGAGGACCAAGTATGTTTTCTGATTATTTAACTCAAATGATTTACAAATAAACTCTGATATCATATTTCTAGTAAAGTTTTAAAGTAAACTAAAAGCAAAAAATTGGATAGCTAAGGAAATTTTTTATTTATACAATTCTAATCTTTAAAGACATAACCCACATCTCATTCAAGCATCCCAAATAAAAATGAGAAGGCTGAACTTTTAAGTAGACCTAAAGTCTCAGGTGCAAATCTTCAATTGATAGAATATTTCAAAGTTTACTTTTCAAAACTGTGAAACTGAAAAGCTCAACTTCCTCAATTTTGATATGATTTTCAAAATTGGTCTAAAAACATTAACTACTGTTCACAACAGGTCAATTATCTACTGTTTCACTAGCAGAAGTCATCAGCAGATGCATCAATGATGAATTCATTTTCTAAATACTTACCCTAGGATTGGAGATTCACCTAAAATGTTCCAAAGCATAAATCTTGAATACATGTAAAGAAGCTGCCTTTAGCAGCAAAATTGCTCACTTAATTGCGTGTGATATCTTGGTAAAAGACAACCCCAACACTACAGGTCCTCTAAGAGATTTGCTTCCTTGCATTCTACAGCCTGCTTTCCCACAGAAAAGAAACCTCATCTCTACCAGATGCATTTGCTCCTAAATGGATTTCAGTTGAATTAGAGAGACAGTTCCTGTAGTAATAAGCAACAGATTTGAGACCATGAGACTAAACTGATATAACTTTAGGGACAGTTGGCGATTACAACCATGCTACTCTTTTGTAGGGTGGGAAAGAAATGCATTCTAAATGAAACTCATTAAGAGAAGTTGACAGTGGTGAAGACAAGGGATTACTGGATAAAAAAAAATACTGTCTAGAATGTGTTCAATTTTTAAAAATTAGAAAACAAGTTATAACTGGCTGTCACATCATATTAGATGCCATCTGTGCAATACACAAATTTAAAGAGTCCAATACATACAGAAATCACAAAGCTAAAAAGAGTTTAAAGGAATATGAATACATTAGTTCAAGTATGCAATTAACTTAATATTTATGTGGAATTTAAGTGAAAAGATGATGGTGGGATGAAGGATTAGATTATTGGCATATCGTAAGAATAAATGCTAGTATCTTTCTGTCCATTTCGTGGTCAGAGGAAAGCTGATGCCTTAACCTGTTTTGTTTTTTTCTTTTACATGAGATTGCTAAAATCTATTTTTTAAAAAGCTATTTCTAAAATAAAATTTAGCACATGTATAAATCTTATCAAACTGTGTGCCATTTGCTTCTCCCCATGCTTTTCTCCAATCTTATGATAAATTAAAGCAGGTTACAGAATTCAATTTGCCACCACTGAACTCACTACATCTACCTGCTATTATAGTACTCAGACTAGCAGGTAATTTATAAGAGACTTTCAGATCCTAGAGACTACAATTAAAATGCCAAATTTGGAAGTTCTGGTCTCAGTCTAATCCCTAATGAACAACTGTCTCTATTTAGTCAATGGCTCTCTGGTAATATTAGAGGATCACAGATTTAGAGCTAGAAGGGATCTAATACCAAGTCCAGCCCCCTCATTTTACAGATGAGGAAATTGAATTGGAGAGAGACTAAGTGACTTGTCCAGGTTCACATGACTGCTGTTTAAACTCGAATTCAAATTCAAATCTTTCTAATTCTAAGTCCAACACTCTATCTACTTTACCAGCCAACCAGATGACAGCATCCTAAAGAGTACTCTAAAGTAAAAGTTCTGATCCTGGAGTCCACAAACTTTTTTTTAAAATCCATTAAATTTTATTTTATTTTCAGTTCCAGATTCTCCCTCCCCCTTTTCCCAACCCATTGAGAAGGCAAGAAATACAAAACCTATTAAGAATATGAAGTCATACAAGACAAACTTCCATTTGCCCTGTCCTTATACCACCCCCAAAAAAAGGAAAGAAAGAGGAAAAAAAGGGAAAAGCAAGAAAGAGGACAAAAAATTGCTTTAATCAGCACTCAGTCCATTAGTTCTTTATATAGGGAGGGACAGCATCTTCCTTCATGAGTCCTTTAGAACTGTGGTGGGTCATTGTATTGACTGAAGTTACTAAGACTTTTGTAATTAATTATCTTTACAACATTGCCGTTACCATGTAAATTGTACTCCTAGTTCTGCTTACTTCACTTTGTATCAGTTCATATAAATCTTTTCCAGGTTTTTCTGCAACCATCCCCTTTTTCATCATTTCTTATAGTACCCTCAGATACTATAATCTTTACTGATGGACATTACCCAAATGATAGACATCCTTCAGTTTCCAATTCTTTGCCACCAGAAAAAGAGCTGTTAAAAAGATTTTTGTGTACTTTTTCTTTGATCTTTTTGGAAGTGTAGATCTAGTAGTGGCATCACTGGGTCATAGGCAATGCAGTTTTATAGCTTTTGGGGCATAGTTCCAAATTGCTTTCCAGAAAGGCTAGACTAGTTCACAACTTTGCCAATAGTACATTCATGTTCCTATTTTCCTATATCCATGAACTTGTTTTTTAAAAATATTTTTATAACTGCATTTGAATATTTGGCTTTCTTTGTATTCCTAAGTATTTTATATTCTATATTTAAAAACATTATTCTGAGGAGTCCATAGGTTTCACCAGACTGCCAGAAGAATCCATGACAAAAAAAGGGTAAGAACCCCTGCCTTAAAGGGAAGGCATAATTCTATAACATACTCTTTCCTTGTATGGTGAGCATACACAAAAGACTTTAACGTAAATTGCTGCATAACCCTGGGCAAGTCACTTAACCTTTTCCAGCCTCAATTTCTTCATAGGTAGGTTGGACTAACTTGCCTCAAAGGCACCCTTCCAGCTCTACATCTCTGATTCTATGATTGGAAAAGTTGCTGTATTAGGGAAAATATGCTTGTGGACTTAAAATGCTAACCTTTCTCATGTCTCAAAGATGTTCTATCAAAAAGAAAATCCAGCAGTTATTTAATGAAGTATTTTCTTAAATAAATTGCAAAAAATACACTTAAAATAGATGCAATAAAAATAACTTTTCTGGTAATGTGGAATGCCTGCTTAAATTTAGCACCTACTAACTACAAAACTACAAAGGAAATCACCAAAAGATTAACTTAGAATTTAGTTTCATCTAGTTGGCAGAGGGGTGTGGAAAAACTTGAAAAATGTCACAAACACACATCCTTTTCTACTCACGTGGGGTATCCTCTAACACCCTGTGCAGAGCACACTTCAGTATCTGCTGTGCAATCCACCTTTGCAACATAGACCTTCGCATCTTCCATGCTATTGTATTTATCTCCCAGGTCATTCCAAGTTGGCTGTAGCCGCTGGCAGTGTCCACACCTATAATGAGATAAAAAATACATAGATTATTAACTACTAACAATTTAAAATGTATGGTCTTTATCATTTTAATGTAAATCCTGGAAAAGTATCAGTGACTAACTTGAAGAACAAAGTAATTAAATTATAAGGGACAGCCAAGTTTTGCTAAGCAATAATTCAGACTAACAGTTGTGTCTGATGGCACCTTTTGAAACTTGCTATATATTGCTATGAAGAAATGCAAGCAAAGATCTACTGTACTAGCCAGAGAATGTGTTCAACCTGTTTATCCAGTAGTGTTGATTAACATACATTAATCACCTATCCACACTCTTCTGTGTGGTTCCCCTTGTGACCAAGGGCACATTATCAGTAAGTTAGCTAGTTTGGAGGAACCATCTGTGATCATAAAAGAGAGCAACGCTAACTCACCCACATGAAGACTAGTCCCCTTCATTACCACATTCAGTCTATCCAGCTGAACTGGCCACAGAGAAGCTAAATGTCACAGCATTAGGTCTCCAAAAGGAGGACAGACGGCTGTAACATCTTGCATTATGGAGCTCAGAGATAAGATTAAAATAAAACCACAAAAAAAAATTTCATCAACATTTAGTAAATCCTTTAAATTCTTAATGTTTTTTTTTTTAGGCAATTGGGGTTAAGTGACTTGCCCAGGGTCACACAGCTAGTAAGTGTCAAGTGTTTGGTCTGAGGCCTGATTTGAACTCAGGTCCTCCTGACTTCAGGGCTGGTGCTTTATCCACTGTGCCACCTAGCTGCCCCAGTGGTTTATTTTTAAGGAGCAATTTGCTAATACCAAATTTTTAGAAGAGTGATGAAGGTCAATTTACTATAAATGAAATCTCTTGGGGGTTTTACCATATAGCATTTTCTTTCTTTGGTGCCAAACTTTATATTACTACTTAATAATAAATTGTTACTATTAAAAGTTTTTAACACTACTGTCAACACTACTGTTTTTAACACACATCTCTGTTGGTAACTTGAAGTGGAATAATTAAAAAAAATCTTCAGGACTGATTTTCAAGGAAACATTCACATCTCTGAAAGCCACAAAAGATGATGAATTATTTAGAATCAAGTCCTCAAACTTGATCCTTTTCTCTCATCTACTTAATAGCTGCTTGTTGATGAAGAAGTTTCCAAGTTAAAAATTGATTTGTTTTAAGCTAAATTATCACTTGGCACTATTGTAAACACAGCACTGCTCCTCTTATAATTACATGATGATATGCTGCTTATTTTCTTCAGCAAATTCATTCTCTGGTTAGACCAGCATTATGTCAATCAGTGGGGCTTATTTTTTTGCTATAAAACACTGACAAGTACAGGTAGCGCCCAAATTACAAATGGGTCATGTTCTGAAAGTTCATTTCTAAATTGGTCATTTCTAACTTGGAATATTTTCCAGGAGAAATAATTCCCTACATTGTGGATAAGTTCCTAAGCCAGCCCACAAAAGCCTATTTAATAACATGGCCAATCTATAGTACTAATATTGCTAATCTGAGTTCCAGGACCTGGGAAGATGTAGATAAGTTTTCTCCCCCTTTTCCTGGTAATCTGCAAAATATTAAGGTAAACAAAGTTTGTTGCTGAAACTCTCCTACCTCTCCCCAACCCACAGAATTTAAGCACTGGAAAGGACATCAGCAGACATCGATCTAGTCCAACACATACCAGAAAAAGAATTCTCACTATAACATATCCAAGTGGTCAACCAGCCTGTTCAAGGACATTCATTCCCATTCTTAGGTAGCTCTAATAGTTAGGAGGATTTCCTTAAGTCAAACATAAATCTGCTTCTTTGAAACTTCTATACCACTAGTCAAGCTTTCCTGTTTCCCACTGTGGCCCTCACTACTGATATTCTTAGTCAAGCTTTTAGAAGAAAATAAATTCATTAGCTAATTCTCACTGAATAACTGATAACTAGTCTTTCTGGAAGCATTTATATTTTGAAAAGAGATGCTTGCTGCCCTGAACTAATTTCTAACTGATGTAATTTCAGTCAATATAGAATTAAAAAGCCGAGGATGAAAAGAACTATTACAAAGGCATTCATTCAAACTATGGCATAAGCTCCAGGGACCTCAGCTGCAGCCATTCAGTTAAAGAACCACACTTGAGGACCTAGAGAGCTACATGCGGCCTCAGAGGCCATGGCCTGGCATAGACATCTGTTTGAAGCTGTTCTCTCTCCACCTGTGAACCCAGATTCTCTAAATGTCTTTATTGCAAAAACTTTTACAGCAGTGAAAATTTTAGGGTTGATGCTGGGGGTGTATGTATATGTCCTTGATAATGTAGACTAGATAAGTTCCTTGAGGGAAAATTCGTCTATGCTAATCACAGTTGCATAGTAATCAATAAAGGCCTATTGAATGATAAATCAATTTTATCTTTTTAATCAATTTTGCCTTTAGTGATTAGTGCTTCAATAATATACCAACTAACTTGATACCACAGTAAATGTAGAAACCTAGTAGTGACAACACCACACTAAAGTTATCTACAAAGACTAAATACTTCATTGGGGATATTCAGTTTAATTGGCATAGCCAATTTCCAGTACACCTTATACCAAACTACTAGAGAAAAGAAAATGAGGAGTCATATCTCATCACTGTATTAGGGATAGGACCAATAAGGTTTCACTTTTTTTTTCTGTGGTTTTATTTTAATCTTATCTCCGAGTTCCATAATGCAAGATGCCGATTGTCCTCCTTTTGAAGACCTTATGCCAGGAGGAAAAAATGTAGTAGAGTGATATGATGGTGCAATGTACAGAATGTTAGTTGTGGAATCAGAGGGCTTGAATTTAAATCCCAGCTCTGACACTTACTATGTTGACCCTGGGCAAGGAACTATATACATCAGGGTCCTTGCCTGTAAAATGAGGATAGATGGACTAGTCGTCTATATGAGTTCTTTTCTAGATCTAAATCTACGATTCTATGATCTGGGGCACTAGATATAAAACAGGTACTTTGAAAATTTCCATAATTCTCACTCCTTAATTTCTGGATGGCAGGTTTAGAAGTGCCAGTAAAAACAAAACACTTCTCTTTTGCATTCTCTCTCCTCCCCTGCCCCACAAAACAAACAAAATATCCCCAAACCCATAAAGACAAACATATATTGATTAATAATTTGTAACTAAGTCTTTGCAACGTGGCTTGGGCTAATAAAAGTGTATGTATGAATTCTGTCCCTTTGTATATTCGAAACCTATACCCCGACCAGGAAGCAAACCGAATCTCCATTAAGTGTCCCATTTAATACTGGGAAGCCACTAGGTCAAAGTCGAGTCCTTCAGAAGGCACCAACGTTAGAGACTAGAGTTTGTAGGAGGGGAGGGTTAAAGCGTGGGCATTAGGGGAAGAAAGGGAAGTTGGTGCACGTTAAAGTAATATTTAGGAGCTAAGTTGGGTAAAGGACCCCGTGAGCCTCCCTTCTCCATATACACACCCACAACTAAAAGTTCCAGGGCAGAGGTTCTCCCTTTCCCTCCTTCTCCATGGGGTATTAAGACCGCCAGCTCTTCCAGAGCTCTGGGGCTCCTTGTGCCACGTCAACAGCAGAGGCCCAGAGCCCCGGCCTCGCCCACCCGAGTGCCAGCCCCCGTCCCCACCCCCACCTCCACCCCCACCCCCAGTCCGGGCCACGAGGCTGCCACAGTGCTATGACGCCCTGGGGTCCTCCGGCCTTCTCTGGGGTCCGACGCAGCCCTTTTTCTCCCCACTCCCCAACAACTCTTCCTCCTCCGGGGCAGGCGGGAGCCCGAGGTTTGGAGAAACCTTTGGGGCATTTACTGGAGCGAAAGGGCTGCAGAAGTTAAGCAATCCTGGGGGCCACGGCGAGGGCTGGGGGAGGGGGAGAGTGTCTGGGGTGGGAGCAGAGGCAGTAGGCAGAGAAGCGACAGGAAAAATAGGACAGAGGAAAGATGGGGTGGAGAGGGGCAAGCGGGAGGGAGAGGGGAAGAGGATAGTTTACCAGGGCGCGAAGAACATGACGAAGTGCGCGGCGCTCTGGATGCCGTGGGTGAACATGTCTCCCGTGTACAGGTGCTTGGCATGTGGGTCCTCCCAGTCTGCTGCCTCGGCGACCAGGTGCTCCCCAGCCTCCTCCGCCTGGGCCCAGGACGCGAAGCCCCAGCCGTTACCTCCGCTCAGCAGCAGCAGCAGCAGCAGCTGCGGTGACGGCGGCAAGAGCCGGGGAAAGGCCAGCCAGCGTACGGGCATGGTGCTGGGTGTTGGGCACTGGGACACGCGCTCAGTCGCCCCCTCACACGCGAGATGCCGGTGTCCCAGCCGCCGCCGCCGCCGCCGCGGGACACCCGACAGCCCTCCCAGCTCCTCGGACTGCGCCGCCACCGCCGCCGCCGCCGCAGCTGCTTGGGCAGCCAGCCGCTCCTCCCCCGCCCCTCCCGAGCAGCTTCGCTTCCTCCTCCCCTTCCTTCCCTCTTCTCCTCCCAGGGCCTCCTATCGCAAAGCAGCGCCGAGCCGGCCGAGCTTCGCTACTACCCCGGCTGCAGCTTTGCAGCAGGTCAAGGGGCTAGTGTAAGTAGCCTCCCGAGGCCTCGCCGGGTTTTTCTCTAGGGCGGCGCCCAGTTAGGTGACCACCCGCCTAAGGCCATGGAGAGTGGGGGCGGAGGCTCCTCTTTCCCCTCCCTATCCCAGACCTGGTGCATGTGTCTTTCTTTCATTGCCTGATCTTTGTTACTTATCCTCCAGTGCTTTTGGGGATTACTCTGAGTAAAACAGGAGGACCAGCCCATGAAGTCGATGAGGCTCATCACCAGAAGACTGAGCACTAGGTGATGATTTTTGGTGGGAGTAAGACTTTGCAATGCACGAAGAGCGTCTACTAAAGTGGGAAGGGGTGGCGCACACTGATGAAATCACAGATCTTGAAATGTCGCCGAAGGTGGAAGAATCAAAGGTTGGTTTCTCCCCTCAAAACACACAAACCGGAGCAGTGAATTACAATTTGTTTGCAGGAACTTTTTTAATATGTTAATTTACTCAAGTTGTAGTGGAAAAACTAAGGGACTCCCCTCTCCAATCTTTTGCTTGCTACTTTGTAGGTTCTTGGATACATCACTGGACCGTAATTTCCTCATGAGAAGTTCTGGGAGTCTCTAACGTCCGTTATAGCCCTCTATCCACAGTCAGGTGGGGGGGAGAAGGAGGAAGGGCATGAATCAGATCTCTAGGTGAAAGAAATATCAGCATGGGCCTAATAATAATTGCGGTGTTGTTCAGTTATTTCAGTCGTGTCGGACTCTCTGTATCCCTGTCGGGGCTTTCTTGGCAAAAATACTAGAGTGGTTTGCCATTTCCTTCCCCAGCTCATTTTACAGGTGTAGGAAACTGAGGCAAACAGGGTAAAGTGACTTGCTCAGGCTCACCCAGCTAGTAAGGGCAGATTTGAACTCAGGTCTTCCTGACTCCGGGACAGGCGCTCTATCCAGTGTGCCACCCTAATAATTATAGCTCATATTGTGTGATTTAAGGTTTGCCACGGTTTTTCCACACAACCACTGTGAGGTAAGGGGATGAGATATCATTATGCAGATTTTGCAGATAATGAAACTGAGGTTTAGTAGCTTGCCCCTAGGTCACACAGGATGACATAGTTTGTATTTATGTAAGTTTACTCATTTGATCTTAACCCAGTGAGGTAAGTGCTACTATTATCCCCATTCTAAGAATGAGGACTTTCTGGGAGTTGCACAGCAAGTTAAGAGTCTGAGGCTGGATGTGAACCTAGGCTGACTCTAAAGTCCTGCATCCACTTTATTACTACCTGCCTCCAAGTATGGGAACAGGGAACTAAACCCAGGTCACCTGTTTCCCATTTATTAATCTCTCCACTGTATATCAGGCTGTCTATTCCAGGCCCTACAGAGCTGCAAAGATTCTGCTGATTCAGGGTAAAGGGGAAAAAATGCCCTCAGCAAAATTTAGATCACTGAGTCCAGGGTGGAGTTTGAGCTGGAGTCAGTCAGATTCTTACTGTCTAGCTTTAGGCTTAGAGATGTGATGAAATGAGTTTATAGTGTGAAGTAACTTTTGGTAGAGTCATCTTCTTAGTCTTATTATTAATCAGGAGGTAACAGGACAGGGTGGGGGAAAGTAAAGGTAGCTTCTTGAGTTCCATCAATATATTGTTCTGCAAAACCATAGACAACAATTTGGAGTGAAATGCCCAGGAAAATGGCATTGGGTTTTAACAGAATAACACCATGAAGTTATCTGAGCCCAGAGAAGGCAAATCTAGATCAGGGACATCTATTACTGAAGTCCCATTGAGACCCTGCGTGCAGGAGACCTACTACAGGAGTTCTTACCTGCTTTTAGGACATCCTCAATCTACAAAACACCTTTGAAGCCTCTGTCATTCCTGCTGTGGAAGGGGAGTTTCCCAAAAGAACTGTGCCCTGGGACCCAATCTAGTGAACAGTCAAGCCAAACCAGTCTCTCGTCTTGGTCCTCTCTTCTTTCTAAAATGTTTTCCTCAGAAAACTTATCTAGTTCTATGGTTTCATTCATCACTTCTGTGTAGAAGATTCCCAGATCTGAAAAACCACTCTTATCTTTGATTCCATATTTCTATGTACTTGACATCTCTGTTTGAATATGCTACTGACATCACAAACAATATGTTTCAGCCAAACTGGCTTATAAATTGGCCCCATATATTTCCTGAGGGTGAAACATCAGAAAATTATTTTATCAGTGGAAATGTTGTTAAAGAAGAAGCATTAATATCTGCATCCTAAGAACCATTGGGAACTTTCTGCCTGAGGATGCAGCTGAAACCTGTGTGTATTGCCTCCCTTATTGGAATGGTGAGCTCCTGGAGAAGAGGGACTGTCTTAATTTTTTTAAATTTATGTCTGTCCCTTGCACTTGGCACAGTGATTTGTATATAGTAAAACTTAATAGTTTTTATTCATTCACTCATTCGTTTATATGTGATAGTCCAACTTCTATTTCCATTGCTTTGTACAGGCTATTCCCATGCCTAGAATGTTCTCTTGTCTCTTCCTCCCATCTGCCTCTTACAACTCCTGACTCTGTTCAAACTTCAGTTTAAGGACACCTTCTACGTGGGACTCCTCCCGATCCCTCCCCCATTTGTTAGTGGTTTCTTCCTGGCTCTGAAATTACTTTGTATTTACTTGTATGTATTTTTATATACTTGTATTTGTATATATTGTACCCACCCATACTTCCCCTAAAGATCCTTGAAAGTGGAAACAGTTTCATTTTTTTGTCTTTCAAAAGTGCTGAACAATATCTGGCAAATATTGGGTGCTTCATAAATATTTGTTGAATTAAATTGAATGTTGCACATTGAAATCATCATCATCCTCATTCTCCTCCTACCATTCCAACCTCACCCCTGAACCAGCTTTTTTGACTTCCCTGTTTTTTTAAGGCTGTACCAATAAGAGGGAGGGAGTTGGGACTTGGACTAATCCCTGAAGCCCTTTCTGATTCAAAGATCATGTGAATTCTTGTCAAGTTGAATCCAGCCAATGGGCATGGTGCCAGAAACCTGTAATGGGAGGAAGAATTCAGCAGTTTTCACTAGCACCAACATAGTGAGACCCTGAGGGAGGTGTGGGAGGAAGAGGGTGTTTTACCAAGCTGCCAAGGTGGAGTGAACCTCCCCCTCAACCCTGCCCTTGTCAGAAAGCAAGTCAGTTTCCATGCTGATCAGCAGTGGTGTCTGCCACACTTCACTTCTACTAGCTGCTTTGTGATGTCTACAAACACACCCATATCTCCCATGCCCTTAAAAAAACAAACAAACCCATACTTGGTCCCTGAGTCCTTGCTAGCTAACATCCTGTATTTCTCCCCTTATTAGCCAAACTCCTTGAGAAAGCCCTCTACAATGGATGCCACTACTTCTTGTTAAAAGAAAATCCTGCTTTGGGCCTCACCCTGGTCAAATAAAGGCAAATTCAGGAAATAAAATGAAAAGGAGTTTTCTAGCACACCAAGGCATCAAGCAGTTGAAGTGTGGGCAGCCTCTGGAACTCAAAGTGCCCACTGCTTTTATAGATAGGAGTAAAACAATTTATACAGTGCAGCCAGGTGGCATAGTGGATAGGGTACTGGGCCTGAAGTCAGAAAGACTCATCATCCTGAGTTCAAATGTGACCTCAGACACTTACTAGCTGTGTGATGCTGGGCAAATCACTTAACCCTGTTTGCCTGAGTTTCCTCATCTGTAAAATGAGCTGGAGAAGGAAATGGCAAAACACTCCAGTATCTTTGTCAAGAAAATGCCAAATGGAGTAACAAATAGACAGACTGAAATGACTGAACAACAACAACAACAAAACAATTTACATATAAGGGTAAGACAATCCTCATTGGTAGACATCTCAACAAGGTTGGATTAGTGTCACCTCAGCTCCTCCCCATTACAGCATCATTGGGAGATGGGAGTAGCCCTCAGGTGATGGAAGTAGTCTGCAAAAGATGGGATTAGTCCTAAAGGGACTGTGCCCTCTCCTGAAGGTTGACTTAGTACCATACCCAAAGGTTGAAGAAGGTTAAAAAACATGGGGGTCACTCAGACTGACTGTCCTAGTGGCTGATTTGTACAATCCCCCTTTGGTGTTAACCATACTTATGGTACAGCACCACAACTGGACCTATGTATTTAAACAAGCAAGTAGCCAAAGACCACTGATTGGTGTTAGGGTAACTTAGGGTCCAGGGACTGATCAGGGGTTGCTTCCTCTACTGAGGTAAGGTCAGTCGTGGCAGGCAACATATGACAGTGATGTATCTAAGGCTGTCCACTCAGCAACCTTGGTATGACTGGTTGGCAGGAAAAGCCCCTACCCAATAGCTCAGTTGGTCTTTATACACCAAAACATATCTGTAGCCCATAGACTCTGGAAGTTAAATAAAGTCAATCTGCAGGTGTTCAATGGGTAGGGCCACCCACTTCCTCTACCCCTTTTGTTACAATTTTCTTCCATGAGGAGTTAAACTGTTGACAAGAAAGTTAGCTAGAGACTACATGATGGACCTCTGTATAAACACTGGGCAAACCATGACAGAAATAGCAGTACATAGGTCTCGGTTCTCAAATCAGTATCAGTCTATGCAGAAGTGATAAGCAACTTACAGAATAGATAAACAGGTCCACAACACACACAGAACTAATGAAATAAGCAAGATTACTATAATAGGGTGAATAAAGACATCCAACCCAGTGTTCAGACTAAGGATACTAACTCTTAAAGCATTTATTTTACTTATGCTCAGTTCAAATCAGAATTTGAACTTTATTTAATATTACCTTTTCACCATTCCTGAAGCATGGGATAGCCGTATACTTGGTTTCAAAAGCAGAGTTCATAATATTATGTACAGTGAACCTAAAATTAAAATTGAAGTAGATTATTAGCTTTATCACATATCCAAAACTGAACTCATCATCTTCCTGCTAAACTTTCTGATTTCTAATTTCTGTTAAGGATACCACTGGAAACCTCTTAACATTGAACTGCGAATGACTACATTTTGAGCCTAGTCATTCAATAAAATCTGAGTTGATTTGACTGCACTATTGTCTAGCCCATGTTTTTTCATCCTTTCCCAAGACTAGCATGAGGTACTTTATCAAACACTATTAAAATCAGGGCAAACTGTATTTGCAGAATTACCCTGAACTCCAAGTTTAATAACTGCCAAAACAAAATAGTAAGGTTACTTGGTATGATCTGTTCTTGTTGAAGCCATGGGAGCTTTTTGTGAAAATTATTTGTTTTGGAAGAGGTTCACTAACCATCTTTTTAATAATCTGTTCTAGAATTTTCCCATTAAGTGCAGTGAAATACCTAGCCTATAGTTTGCAAACTGTGCTCTTTGCTTTTTCAAAAAGCAGGGCAACATTTGACGTCTTTCAGTCACACGATCCCTTTATCATACACTACGATCTTTCCAATACTACTGACAGTGGGTTGGCAGTCACCACCTGTCAATTCTTTCAATACCTGAGGATATAGTTCATCTTGGTCAGGTGACTTGAATTCTTCGGTGGCATCAAGATTCTCCTTCTGCCTCTTAATTTATCTTTTCAGCACCAAATTAGCTATTTTTATTCTATCATTTCCAGTTTAAAAATGTTTCTCCTTGGCAGAGAAAACAGAGGGAAAATTAAAATTGAGGATCTCTACCTTCTTTCTGTTGGCAGTTATATCCACCTTGGGCACAAGTCCTTTTCTGTTTTGATCTTTCTTTTTCCCCTACTATAGTTGCAAAAACACACAGACCTGTTTGTTATCCTTATCTCTCCTCTACTTCTGACTTTTAGCATTCCTGATACTCTTCTTCCACTTCTGTACCATGGTTTTATACTTATCATGTTATCTCTGCTTGTAGTCTCTTTAGACAACTACTATTTTTCTTTCTCATCTGAACTTTTTCCATTCGTGTTTTTGGAATTTAATTCTTGATAGTATCCTGTCCATCCTGGGCTGAATTTCTCCATTGAATTTTAGTCCATGGGATGATCTGAACCCTTTGAAATCTGCTCTCCCGAAATCCAGGATACATGTTGTACAGTGCCTGACTCTTCTTGTTTGCTGCAAATTCTAAGACCTAGTGGTCTCTTCTCCCCAAGGTTCCCAGCAACCATTATCTTCACTGTTAGTGAGAATTAGATCCAGAATAGAATTTCTAAAGACTTTGTTAGCTTGCCTCACCACTTAAAGGAAGAAATTATAAAGGCAATTCTAGAAATTGTTAGCTGATTTGCTTTAGGCAGAGACAGACAGTGGGATAGCCAGGCAGGCAGACAGAGTGCTCCAGCAGATAGCTGCATAACTGAAGTCCTTCATCAGTATTCTTGCAACAGCACAGAGCCCAGGCATACCAGTACCCTGACTTCCTCACATCAGAACCTGAGTTGGAACTGCTTCCAGCAATGCTGGTAAATGGGAATGGGAGGACACTGGCACCTCTAATTGTTTCCTAGACCTTCTCTTACACCATACGTATGGAGTAGGAGAGAGGAGTCACTGCCCATATCCCATCCCAGTTGGAACCCTCACTGGGATTTTCTCTAGTTCCCTTTAGACAAGATTTCTTCAACCTTTCTGGCCTTCTCTGGGACAAACAAGGCACCCTGGACAGGATACTTCAGCCTGCCTCTATTTATTGTGAAGTAGTATTCCTTGACTGTTATAAGATATAGCATCTCCAACTTCAAGGAGGCTAAGTCTCAAGGGAAGACTAAAACTCTGATCTCATGTGTCTTCAATGAACTCTTCAATCACTGGATACTCTGTCTGGACTCAGTTCTTCTTGGTTTGCATACTCCTGTCCCCTTACACTTACCCCCATTCAAATGGTCCTGCTGATGTAAGACCATTTCTCATCTTAGACTGAGTGCTCCCTCATGCCTATTTCCCTCAACTCTCCTTTCACCCCCAATGTCCTTCAGATCTGCCTACCTTTTTCATTATGTTTTCTGGAATGTCTGTCCTATAATTAATAAAATTCCTTTCTTTATCACTCTTATCTTTTTTTTTTTTGGTTAGGCAGTGGGGTTAAGTGACTTGCCCAGGGTCACACAGCTAATAAGTGTTATATATCTGAGGCTGGATTTGAACTCAGGTCCTCCTGAATTCTGGGCCAGTGCTCTATCGACTGCGCCACCTAGCTGCCTCTTTCTCTCTCTCTCTCTCTTTTTTTTTAATCACTCCTATCTTCTGACCCTCACTGAGACATGTCTCCTTCCTGATAACATCACTTACTAGCCATACATTTTTCCAGTTTTCCCAGCAGTTTTTGTTAAATAGTGATTTCTTATCCCAGAAGCCGGAGTCTTTGGACTTATCAAATAGTAGATCAGTACAGTCATTGACTGTTGTGTCTTGCATAACTAATCTATCTATTCCACTGATTCACTACTCTATTTCTTAGCCAGTACGAAATAGTTTTGATGATTGCTGCTTTATAATACAATTTAAGATCTGGCACAGATAGGCCACCTTCCCTTGCATTTCTTTTCCTTAGTTCCCTTGATATTTTGGACTTTTTTGTTCTTCCAGATGAATTTTGTAATTGTTTTTTCCTAGCTCTATAAAATTGAGGCTGTTTGTTAGGAGATCCCCTTTCAAAATGACTCTTAGGTACCACATCACACCTATCAGATTGGCTAACATGACAAAACAGGCCAAGAACAGAAGGAATATCTACAAGAATATTTATAGCAACACTTTTTATTATAGCAAAAACTGGAGACCAAATAGGCATCCATCAATTGAAGAATGGTTAAACAAATTATGGTGTGTGAACAGAATGGAATTTTATTGTGATGATATATGTGACAGATTCAGAGATATTTTAATATAACAAGATTTATATACTGATGCAAAGTGAAATAAACAGAACCAGGCAAATAATTTATGCAGTGACCAAAATAATAATGTTAGGGGAAATAACTTTGAAAGACCTCAGAATTATGCCCAAAGTAATGACCAATCATGACTTCCAAAGACTGATGATGAAATAAATCTCATACCTCTTGGAAGAGAAATAATGGACTAGAAGTGAGGAATGAGATCATGAGATTTCAGGTATGACTAAAACACTGATTTGTTTTACTTGATTTAACTTTTTTATTTTTGTTTTTAAAAAGTGGTAGAGAAGATATGCTAGAGATAATGACAGAAATAAAAAGAGCATCAGTAAAACATTTTTATGCACATAGAAGAAAAGAAAAAAAGGGAGTATATAAATAGAGCAGTTTTGTTAAATAATACTTGATATATATTTCTTTTTAAAAGCTACATTAAAGTTCATAGTTTCTTGTTCAATCTTGTTTTCTGGGGTTTTTTGTATCTTGAAATGCTTGTATTTGTTAATTATTAATTTCATAATGAAATAAGATTTAAAAAATAGGAAGGTAAAGAAATCTCATTTGTCTGATTTCGAAGGGCATCACTGACCACAGCTGCTCAAACATATTAAATTACTTCAGAATTACACTGTGATTACAGTCAAATTCACTCAATCAGCATTTAAATGTCCACCATACACAATGCATTACAGATAAACAAAATAGTAGTTTGCATTCCAAACTGTGGTATCACCTTACTGTAAGACAATGTATCTGGTGCTATTCATAACTTTTCAAAGTAGCTGTTTCCTCAAAAAAAAAAAGCAATTAAGAAAGTTAGGAGTGGTCTGGAGTTCCAGGTTTTATGATCTCCCTGGAGGCATTACAGTGTAGTGGAAAAACCAACCAAACAAAAATACCCCCAAAACACTAGATTTTGAGACAAAGCATCTGGGTTTGAATCCTGGATCTTCCAACTTACTAGCTGTATGTCTTTGGGCAAGTCACTAACCTCTCTAGGCTTATGTTTCCTCAACTATAAAAGTAGAGGCTTTGGTTCTAATATAATCTTTTTCTGTCTTTTTCCATAAATCTATGATTTTACAGTCCAATAAAGCATGATAAGGGGCTGCAGATGATGACTGGAAATATGACTGTTTCTCCTTTCTACAGAGGGAATCAACCAAGAACTATCAGAACATCAGGAAACCTTCAGTGGGTAAAGAAGCAATGGTATTACTTGAAGCATTATAACAGGTGCATCCTGTCATGGTTCTTCGATTATAGAAACCAAAGCAGGTGTTACATTTATGGCAGGTACTAAAAATATTTTCATGCTCTTCTTTATGCTGTTTGGCAGAATATGTAAAGGAGAAGAGAAACCACATTATCACTGGGGGCTTCCATGACTTGAAATTTGATAGATGAGAACTGCAGGGGACCTCAGTGGCTATCTAGTCTAACCCATACAAAAGGAAAATCTTGATCTAAAATGCCTGAAATAAAACAAAATCAAATATACATTGAACCTTGAATTGTTTTTACCTTTCAGAAAACTGTGCTACTTCTTTCCTTTGCAGTTATGTGTCTCAGACATGCATGTATGTGGGAAGGAACCCATGGGCACCATTCCACTTTCTGCAAGGTAAAAGAAAATGAGATGCAATATGACATTGAATGTTTTCTACAAAAAGGGAACACCTGAAAATATCTGCTCAGCACAGTTTCATGGGATCATTGATTTCTATCTAGAAATGGACTTTAATGTTAATCTAGTCCAACCCCCTCATTTCACAAATGAGGAACTGAGATTAAATTTATTGCCCAAAGTCATACAAATCATAAATGGCAGAAGCAGGACTTGATCCTAGGACTTCGGGCTCTAAATCCATCACTCTTACCACTATATCACAGCACAGCTCTAACACAGTGGAGAAAAATTATAGTATTATGTGTCCAAGTTCTTGATTTTGCAGCTAACAAAGGGTAAAAAAGGCTCGTTATAAGAAATGGGGTACCCAGGGGACAGCACATCCAGAAGTTCAATACTTGTTCAGTATACCAGATTTGTAAACAAAATAATTGTAGGTATTACATTTATCAAACTTGCAGATAACAGGAAGGTAGAAATGATAGTAACATTTTAAATGACAGTCAACATCCAAAAAGATCCAACAGACTAGAATAATGGGCCCAAACTGATCCAGTAAAATAAAGTTTAATAGGAATAAAGTCTGACACTTGTAAGGAGAAATCAATTTTACAAGGATAAGATTAGGGAGTCACAGCTAAACAAGAGTGTATGAAAAAGATCTGGGAGTTTTAGTGGACTAAAAGCTTAATATGAGTCAAGAGTGTGATATTACAGCCAAAGAAAAGCTAATGTGAACTTGGGTTGTAGCAAGAAGGGCATGGTGTCCAGAAAAAGGAAGGTGTTAATTTGCTGGTTTGCCCTGTCAGTCACTCTGTCCTGGTCAAACTGCATCTGAAGTATTAGATTCTGGGCATAACATTTTAGGGGAAAAAATGACAAAGTAGGGTGTCTCCTAAGGGGAGGAGACCTTCCCCCTCTAACATACTGACATGTGGTCATCCATCCTCTATTTGAAGGCCTCCAAGGAAGGGGAAACCAATACCTATATAGGTGTCCTATTCCACTTTGGGACAGCTAAGTTAGGAAGAACTAAGGATAGTTAGCCTAGAGAAGAGAAGACTTAGGGGAAATGTGGTGTTAGAGGTTTCCAAATATTGGAAGGGTTGCCAAATAGAAGATGGAGTGTTCTTATTCTTGTTGACCTAAAGAGAATTAGAGTTATCCAAAAGTGGAATGGAGTCTTTCAGGAGCTGGTGGGTATTGAAGTGGAATTTGAATGACCACTTGTCTAGGACATTTTAGATCAGATTCAGGCCCAGGAATAGGTCAGTCTATGCTTCCTTATAATTTTGACTGTCTGTGATTTTACCTTGAAACTTTTCCCATTTGTTAGTATGAAGTTAGCAAATGTATAGTCTCAGGAAACTCAAAAATATATCAAAGTTAAAGCACAAAGCCTGATCTTCATGTTTTGCTCACTCCCTGTAACAGGCTCAAAGTCCTGTGTACAGTATAATATGCAAGCACTGACACTAACCATGTGCTCAGGAAACCAATGATATACCTGGTTTGTTCAGACTCACCTTTGTCCAAGAGGAGAAAGGAGAATACAGAATCAAGGATGAAGGCAAGAGTTCAAAAGCTTTGGCTGTAGAACCAGCCTAGCAAAGAAAAGTGTGCAATAAATACCTGTCATCTTCCTTAATCTCTCTCACCTCCATAACCAAACCATTGCCAAATCATGCTGATTCTGCTTTTGTCACATCTCTTGTATACAGACATCTTCTCTCCTCTGACACTCCCACCACTGTGGTGCAGGCTCTCATCACCTCACACCTAGACAATTGGAGTAGCCTGCTGCTTGGTCTCCTTGTCTCAAGTTTCTCCTCACTCCAGTTCATACTCCACTCAGCTAACTAAATGACCTTCCTAAAGTGCAAATTTGACCATGTTACCTCCCTACCCAATAAACTCCACTAGCTCCCTATTACCTCCATCTGGTGTCCAAAGCCCATCAAAACCTAGCTCTTTCAGGCCTTTCCAATCTTCTTACACTTTATTATCTCCACATATTCTGTATTCCAGTGACAATGGCCTCCTTACTGTTCCTTTCACAAGATATTCCATCTTCTGACTCCCAGCATTTTCATTAGTTTTCCCCTATGCCTGGGGATGCCTTTCCTCTCTATCTGTAACTCTGTCTTCCTTCAAATCTTAGCTAAAATTCTACTTTTTGCAAGCTTTTCCTTATCCTCCTTAATGCTAATGTCTTCCCTTTGAGATTACCTCCAGCTTATCTTGCATATATCTTGTTTGTGCATGGTTGTCTGCATGCTCTCTCTCTCTCACATGAAATTGTAAGCTCCTTGAGGTCAAGGGTCATTTTTTCCTTTCTTTGTGTCCCCAGTGTTTAACACAGTTCCGTGCATGTAGTCTGTGCTTAATAAATTCTTGTTGACTTGACTTGACAACTCTCATACTTCCCCATCTCTTTTACCTACCAGCAGCAAAGGTACTTGAGTTATAAATGATAAAACTGAAAGGAAGTCTCAGGATTATAAGTGTGAGTTTACATGTCTATATTTTCCATGAGGAAGGTGAGGAGGAATTGGCCATCTATCCTTTAGATCCCAGAATTATGAGCATTTCTGACTTGTGACCTTCCCAGTGACACTTGACTGAATCTTCCAAGTAATTAAAGATGCTGGTACTGAAGCAGAGAGTAATTCTCTCATGGTTATTATTGCTCATGGTGTGTGGGAAAGAGCAATGGACTTACAGGCAAAAGCTTTCAAGTTGTAGCTTCAATACTTGGCAGCTACATCATCCTGGAAATTTACATAACTTCTCCAAATTTCCTCATCTGTAAAATGGGTATGATAATACCTGCAGCATCCAGCTTACAGGGATGTTTGTGAGGAAATTGCTTTTGAAAATGATAAAATGCTATACAAATGAAAGCTAGTATTATCCAGGAAGAAAAGAAAGCCTGCCAGCAATGGAGAAAATTCAACATTTGGGATATTGGCTCTTACATTATTTCAAAACATAATTATGCTGAGAACATCCCAAGATCCATCTGGACAAGAAGATGTAACCTACTGTTAAATACCATATTTGCTAAAGGGTTACATTTGCTCATAGTTGAGCTTCACTCAGAAAGTGAATGACTGGCTTATAGTGCTTTTTGTTATATAATTAATAAATTTAGGTTGTTTTATATCCTCATACTCCATATATATCTACTTATAGCTAATAAGCAATTCTTATATTACCTAAGTGGGTCTTATCCTCATCCTTGTGGAAAGATAACATGTAAATATATAAAGGCTTTCACATTTTTCCAAATGTTGGCCACATTTTATCAACACTTCCTTTGAAATATCCTTTCTCCCTCTGTTCTCACTGTTAAACACCCTGTTACCTCAAGCCTTCATTACATCTGGACTATGATAATCTCCTAATTTGTCTTCCTGACTCTAGTCTCTCCCAGTTCCAGGCCATCCTGCATTTTACCACTAGACTAATCTTCCTTAGATTCCATTTTCATGTTGTCACTGCTGTGGTCAAAAACATTGAAATAGTTCTTAATTTTCTTCTGTGTCAGATCTAAACTATCCTGCCTGGCTTTCCATTCCACTCCCACCCACAGGCCCCCACCCAAATCTGGCCACATTCTAGATAAGCATGCTAGTTTTCTAATACTTTCCTACAGGCACCCTTGGCCACAACAAGCCACTCCATTCACACATCCTAGGCTCATTTTCACCCACACCTTCACTTCCTTTTGCTTGGCTCTTTTTTCTAAATCCTATCCATCCTTCAAGGTACTACTTCTCCCATGAAAGTTTTCCTGACTTCTCTAGTTTTCCGAACAAACTCTTCATTCATCTTCAGAATTTAGGAGTCTAAACCACGTAATTAGAATCATAGGAGCATAGATTAGACCTGAAAGAGACAGTAGAAGGCACTGAGGCCAATCCCCTCATTTTAGAGATGAGGGAACAGTGGCCAACAGAGAGAGGTTAAGGGATTTGTTCAGGGTCATCCAGTCAGTCAATATGAGACAAGAGTTGAGCCCAGGACTTTCTGAGTCTCACTCCAGCACTCTCTCTACTACAACATGTTGTTGCTGCTGCTCACACTTAATTCTATACTGTCTCTTGTCATTTGCTAATTGTTTCCTGTGTTAACATTGTCTCCCCAATTAGATTATAAGCTCTTTAAGGACAAAGGCCATTGCATTGCCCATAGAAGGAACTCAAATCTAATGTTTGTTGAAATGAATTTTCATTGAAGACCACTAGATTCCCTACAGCACCTAATACAGTACTAAGCACACCCTAAGAATGCAATAAATATCTGTTGACAGATTCAACATTTGTACCAGTGTGAAGCTAATCTTATATTAGCTTATTGTTCTTTTGGGGGAAGAATACTTATTAGCACCATTTTCATCATATGAGAAGTGTAGTATTGTCCAAAGAATAATAAGAATGAAGCATGAAGACTTTTGGGTCCACCCTATCACTTATGAGCTATGCCATCCTCAACAAGTAATTTCACTTCTCTGCCTTTCAGTTTCCTCATGGACAAAATGGGGAAAATAATCCTGCATCACCTACCTTACTGGTTTTTTGTGAGAATCAAATGTGTTATTCATGGTAATGGCCTTTCTCCCTTCAGTAGGATTTAAATAAAGTGCTGCTACCTCAAATGGCATGGGTTTTAAGTTCTAAAAAGCATAACTGATTAGGAAATTGCTGGACTTAGAAAATTAGGAACAATTAGGAAAAATATAATGGAATGTCACTGTGCTGTAAGAAATGAGGAACATGAAAAATTCATAGAAGCACGTGAAGACTTATGAACTGATACAGTATGACATGGAAGAACCAGGAAATTAATCTTCACAATGACTACAATAATATAAGTGGAAAGAACAAAAATACAAAACCGAGCAGAGTAATAATTACAATGACCAAGTTTGGCCTTGGAAAAGACCTCCCTATCCTCTTTGCAGAGGTGGGGGTCTATAGATACAGAATAGTGCATATAATGTCAGACTTGGTAGATGTGCTGGTTGTTTTTATTGAACTTTTTTTCTCTCTTTATATTTTAATCTTTGCTTTAAGAAGTGATTAATTATGTAGGAGAATGGGACTGATATATTTAGAATGATTATATAGAAAAAGTTACCAATAAAAATATAAATATAGCTGCCATTCATATTGTGCTTTGGACTTCATATTAGATAGTATATTTCCAAACAAAATCTGAGACTCTGCTTATACCTTCTCCTTTGAAGTTTATGTGAAAGTGGAAATTTTTATGAAGTGAAATAATTCTTTAGACATACTTCTAGTTATTCTAGGAGAAAAAACTCATAAAGTTCATGTCACTTAATTCTAACAGTTCACACTTATATTAAGGTTTTCAAAGTGTTTTCCTCACAACAACCCCATGAGACAGATCATTTAGATCTTACAAATGAGACAAAGCCCAGAGAGGCTGAACTCAGCTACTAGCACTTTACTCAGTTAGTAAGTGTCAGAGCCATGATTTGAAATGCTCTTTCTAATTTAGCACCTTTCAATGT
This sequence comes from Phascolarctos cinereus, assembly GCF_003287225.1. Classification (NCBI taxonomy): domain Eukaryota; kingdom Metazoa; phylum Chordata; class Mammalia; order Diprotodontia; family Phascolarctidae; genus Phascolarctos; species Phascolarctos cinereus. The sequence goes on along the minus strand of NW_027555847.1, from coordinate 567,135,175 downwards.
TACTGCCTTCCCTGCTGTTAGGTCAGTTATCATCCACCTCAGAAATAAACTACTTATAATATTTACATGAATAAAAAGGTGCAAATTTGTTCCTATATGTTTTTAAATAGCAATGATTCTATTTAAAATCAAGAATATTATCAAAATTTCTTTTGAATCAAGTTTTCTGGAGCCATAAGGCAATGGAATTGAGTTTAAATCTTTTTATAAATCATACACCCCCTCAAAAACCCAGAAACATACTTTTAAAAAAAGAAACAATTATCCAATACATTTTCTCTACTTTTACTTTTCTTCCTTAGTTTTTCAGTATGCATTGCATTTCCATAGGAACCCAGAGAGGTTTTAAAAGAGGTTTGCCTCTACTGAGGCTTTCTCTCCTGTAATTCAGCATCCTCATTCTGTACTATCATACTTTCTTATGTGGAAATGACTAAATATGAAAAAAAAAATAAGTCCCTCCAGATAGTGATAAGAAAGAAAAGATCTACGTCCCAATAGCTTTCATAGCCAAAACACTTCAAGAACTGTGTGTGGAGGGGCTGTTATCTTTTAGTTAACATATAAATATAAGGTCTTGAGTATTTAAATGATTTATTTAAATGCTTGCACACTGTGCACAGACCCTTACTAAATGTGGAAGAACCTACATCGTCATATGCATAGGTCAGATGGAGTATAAAATAAACAAACCAAATGTACTTAATGATGGATAAATCCCAGTGATGTAACTATTACTTTTCTGCTCAATTAAAGATCACTTCACGTTTTTCATAAACACAGGGGTGTTATTCCTGTTGTTCTAGCCAAATTCCAACATAAGCAGCTGTATTCTCCCTTCAGTTTCAAAGAGCCAGAGCATTCATGCTCTCAAGCATGTTGTGTTGCTATGTACTGTTAAACAGCTGTTGGGGATCCCACCAGGGAGAGCTACATGTCAGTAGTGGGAGCCCCTTATATCCCTGTCACTCATGCACTGGAAGCCTGGAACTTGTGAGTTACAGAACTGACTTTGCCAATTACTTGTTGGCAAAGTTTCTGCAAAATGGAGACAATAATGAGCTCCTCATATGGATATTATAAGGTGACATGTACACTGGAAGACCTCATTTCATTTTGTTCCTCTAGCTCTACAGAATCTCTGGAAGTAGGAAACTCCTCCCTCATCCAAATCTCTGTAACATTATGGAACTGGGCAAGATGATTTCTCCCACTCCCCATACAAGCCCTGGATGACTTCCCTAAAAGATTATGACATATGAACCCCGAGTCAAAGAATTAGGCTAATGGGTGGTGATGACAAAATTAAATTTACAAATATACAAACATTAATCCTGTGTATCTTACCTATCTTAGGTACATGTGATGGTTTCTGTTTTTGTTTTTGTTTTTTTTGGTATGGGTTTTGAGGGTTGTCAGACAAAGGCATTCCTGTGGAATATAAAGTATTACTCTAGATTCCTCTCGAAATAATCTGAAAAAAGCAAACTAATTAGTATGTACCTTAGGGATTCACAAAGCTCACAGCCAAGTGTGCTTTGTTTTGACAGCTGTCCTCACACACTTAAATGATGCCATTTCAAGAGAGATAGCATGATGTAATCTTGGTGACAGCACAATTGTCATTCTACTAGAAAGACAAGTATTGTGATCTCAGTGGAAAAGAAAAGTGATACTTTCATCTCTAAGCTTAGATCCTACTGAATTCCATAATTTCAACATTTCAAACGGGGCTGGGAGTGGAAATTACTACAAGCTGTTGAATAAAGATGACATCATCTTGCCACCCACAAAACGCTACGGGTTTGACAGCTTAGAAGATGTCACAGCAATGAGAGGAGCACAACTTCAAACTAAGTTAACAATTCTTTGTTTCTAGGGGGAATTTCTTTTCTTTTTTTTAAAATAAGATTTGGTCTGGCAACTGCTACTATACTGCAACAAAGACAACAAAATCAGGCTCTGATATCCCTTCAAGGCACAGTCCATAGCTCCCTCTGCATGGAAATTTTGTTTCTTTAGAGTCCTTTCCTATCACAGTTTTCACAACTTGGGGGCCTCTTGTGGTTAAACTTAACGATAGGTTATTTGCTTTTAAGCTCTTGGTTTTCAGTTGTCATTTTCTGTGATATAATATTAATCACCCAGGTTTTTTAGTGAGACAGCTAGTGCTCATTACACATAATAACCTATATGATGAAATTGTCATAGATGATAAAGAGAACATTTCCCAGCTATTAATTTTGCAGCTGGTTTAGTATGTTGGATGGAATATTGGAAGATATTTTTCCATGGTCAAATTTTCCCCCTTTAAAGCATATACATCCTCTTTTAAGTGACCTATAGCTGATTTTATCTGCCACTGCAGAATCTATTCATTGCAATTCTTTGACATGGTAATGAATTCTCTTCACTGCTGCCCTAAATCAGAAGAAATAAATAGCATTCAAATAACAAAATACCCAGAATGTGAATAAGACCAGAAAATGGTTCCTGCATAAAAACAATTCATTCTTTCAGTAAACATTTATTGTATCTTTTGGGTGTGAAGCACTGTAAGAGGTGCTAGGGGAGATACAAGTCTCTGCTAGCATAAAGCCTATAGTCTAGTATAGGGGTAAGAATCAGAATAAGTATAATACACAATATTAAATGATAAATCTTAGAAAAGTACAAAACAAAATGCTTTCTATGTGGAATCCATGGAGGGAAGGCCATTATCTATCGGTGGGGCTCAAAAGATGCATGGAGGAGACAGCATTTGAGTTGAGCTTTCTGAAGGTGTAAAGGGACTAATTCAACAAATAAAGAGGTCAAGAGAGATATTCCAGGAACAGGGAACAGAATGGGTAAAGGGCAAAGACATGGACGTAGAAAAGTATCAGATTCATTAGTCACAATTACTTAAAGGATCAGGCCATTTCTATGTGTGGTTTAGTAGAGAAATGGTTTTAGTTATATTTTAACCAGCAGTTCCACTCTGAAGTATCCATTGCCTTTCTGGCAACTCATAGCCAATGCATTACACTATCAACCAGTGGAGAATTAGAATATTTTGGTGGTAATCTTTCAAAGTGAACCATAATTTAGGAACCCAAATAGGGGTGAGATTCCTAGTCCCCTCCACTCCCACTCCTTTCCTCCCTTCTCTCTACAACTCTCCCTCTTTGGTAAATGAAGATCCTGGATGATTACTTGCTATGATTCTAAATGGTGAGGTCATCATTGCCTAACGTTTATTTTACATATTCTGTGTGTCACATGATTTTAGTGTTTAGAGGATTCTGAGTCCATTGGGCCTCTTAGTTCTCACACAGAAGATGCCAACTATATGAGTTATGATTTCATACAGAGAAAATGGAAATCAAATATCAGAGCTTTAAAGGCTGAGAAGAAAATAAAACTTCTGATTCTTCTTCCATGTTCCAGTTAGGGGTACATTTATAGTCTCATCCTAAGGAAGAGCTACTAAAACTGAACTCCCTTGACTATCCCTTGACTAAACCCCTATAAAGATGCATAATAGTGACCATTTACTTAGTCCATGGCTTGGATTCACAGATATGTACACACATGTACTTTGGCTTCATATACAGATTTTAAAAGCAAAATTTCCCCCTTTTCACAAAAGTCCATTAGTAATGACATAGTCCCTTTCTCTTAAAATGTCCTACATTATCTTTCCTGGATAATTTGTAGCTCCTCTTAATCTCTCTCCCAGGAGCACGGCCAAAATGAATGCAACTACAAAGCGAGAAATAGCTTGGCTAGGATCAGTGAGCACCAAGCACCAGCATGCTCTTAGACCTTTGAGGGATCACTTGGAAGTGAAGCTATCTGGCTTCCTTCCTTTATGTCTGAGAACATAACGACTTCCTGAGAGTTCTGGTGGTGCTTCGCTTGGAAAAATATTGCATCAAATTTTAACAAAAGACCCCCAAAGACAACTATTTACCTGGCCCCTATGCTATTCTATACCTTCTGAAATATTACTGCAAATATGCCAAATAACAAATATAACTTTCAAGTTTTTGATTCATGACCTCAAATAACTTTCCACTAAAGATTTACTATATTATAGTCACAGATATATCTTCATGGGACAAGACAACAGTAAAGGATACTTTTCCCAATTTTTAGATGGAACCCAAAGCTTTGTCTACTGTTAACTGCCATCCTATTTTCAAAGCACCTTCATTTCATAAACAAGAGGCCCTCCCTATTTGTGATATATCCCAACTTCTAACCAAGCTGCGTAGTAAAGGGACAGCCTTTCTATGCCAGCTACAAGGTCAGAACTGCATTTTTCCCTTCAAGATGTAATCATGTTGCTTACAACTGGCAGCATAGGTCTGCCCCTCCCCAACCCAACTTGATTAGGAGTTGGGCTCCAGTTAGAAATACATGTAAGAAATTCCCTGAAATCTCAACACTTTCAAATACTGTCATGCCTATGGGAAATAGGGGAAAAAATACAAAGTGTTAGGAAAGAAAAGAAGGAAAATTAGTAGCTACTACATGATATCACTCAGCCATTAAATTGAAGGAGTGGGGGAGAGGGGGAGGGAGGGAGTGTCAGAAAGTCTATTGGCTGTGCTTTGTAACATTTGTTCAGTGGGTTGGCTGGGCACATAGCGATTACTTCAAACCTTGAATGATGACTTGAAGAATTTTCTTTACCTTCACCAATATCTGGCACCGTTTTTCTTGGTCTACTAGTAGATCAAAATGAACAAATCACACATTCTAACTTCATATGGTGAGCTCAGAGAATATACTATGATATGATAAAGACAACAAGTATAAAAACTAAAGATTATGATGGCAGCAAAGAGGGCCCCACTTCTAACGAGGGAATATTATTTAGTTAGCTATAAAGTAGGCTGTCCTATTTACACAGAAAGACAAAGGCAGAAAATGGATTAGCTCATGGACTACATATCCCTTTTAATAAAGAGATCCAACATGGCACAGAAAAGCTTGTGTCTGCTTATGGGAGAGAGCTAATTGTGTACTTCCCAATGATGCTGTTGTCTATTGAGGCTTAGAGGCCTCATAAAGTAGTCTTAACAACTGACTGCTGAATAAGCTCTAAGCAAACCAAGCCAGAGGGAGAGAAACACATCAGGGAAGAGAATAGGACTTCAAGAGGCCACAGAGCTCGCCAAGTGAAGAAATGAGGAGGTAACTGCAATGTTAACCTGAAGCATAAGGAAGGGATCTTTGGAGTCAGACTAGGAAATTGTCTTCTTCAACTCCTGTTTATCCGACAGGATGACATAAGCTTTGTTAATCATACCAATGTGTCAGTCATACCAATCTGTGGGCTAACTTGGGCTCACATTTATTATCTGTAGTTAGGATAAGACAAGACATCTGTAATTCATTATATCTATGCTTTTCTTTTTTTCCCCTTAGTTACCTAATAAAGTTCCTTTTGAAAAATGCCAACTTTGCATGAGCTAGACTAAGGAGTAAGAGGGTTTATCCACATATAGACAGAAAAATGAGGGGGATTAGAACATTTCTAAGGGAACTGGTAGAGCTATAGCTACTAGAAAGGGGGGAAACTCACAAGAAGGAAAGTTCCATGGCCAGTGTTATTGCTGTGCATTTCCTGCTTTGGGATATCCCCTCACAAATACTTCCTGAAAAGTTGGGTATAAAACTCATTTATGTAAATTGAATCACATTTTCCCAACTAACTTGCATTATAAAACTGGAGATGTGTTCCAAAACACTTTTGGCATCAAATCATGATAAACATCACACTTAAGAACTAGACAAACCTTTTAAAAGCACACATTTAAAGGGAAAAAAATACATCTGATAGAACACAGATATACAAAATTGTTATAAAATAACATAATGAAACTTAAAATATATCAGGAATTATGTTTCCTTTAAATTTAGCTAACTGTATGAGAGAAAAAGAAGTATCCAGGATGTAACCTGGTCCTTCATATTTAGGTTTTAATTTTGTTTCCAGCAAGGTAAGTGTTTCCTTCTAAAAATATGACATAATATCCACTAAATAGCATATGTGCACATCCTCCTGACAAAGGAAACAAGTGAAAAAAATATAACCTATGGTTTTTTTCAGAGCTTATAAGCTAAAACTCACCATCTACAATATAATAACCTGTCCCTTGCTATGTTTGATACCATGCTTAAAAATAGTCCCAGACCCATTGATTGAGAAATGGCTAAATAAATTGTGGTACATGAATGTAATTGAATATTACTAAGCTTAAAAAACCCAATGATTATTGTAAGATGATCAGCTGTGAATGACTTAGCTATTCTTAGCAATACAGTGATCCAAGAAAACTGTGAAGGACTTAATGAAGAAAAGTTCTGCCAAAAAAAAAAGTGCTATCCATCCCCAGAGAAAGACCTGATGGTGTGTGAATACAGATTGAAGCACACTTATTTTTTGCTTTCTTTATTTTTCTTGAGTTTTTTTGTCTACGTTTTCTTTCACAACATGACTATTATGGATATGTTTTGCATGACTACACATGTATAATCTATGCAGAACTGCCAGCCTTCTCATGGGGGCGGGGTGGAGAGGGACAGAATTTGGTACTCAAAAACGCATGTTAAAAATTGTTTTTACATGTAACTGGGGAAAAATAAAATACCAAATAAGAAACAAAGAAACAATGATTATGAAGAATTCAGAGAAGCATGAGAAGATGTATATGAACTGATATAAAATAAATAGAACAAAAAACCCAACAACACACATAAGGACTACAAAATATAAATGGGAAAATCCCCCCCCCCAACCTGAACAATACATAATTAAATTGATGAAGTTTGGCACTGGAAAAAAGTTGAGAAAATATTAATCCCTCCACCCTTTGAAGAGATGGGGGATTATGGGTATAGGATATTGCATATTCTGTCAGACACAGCTGTTATGCAGTTGTGCTGAACTGCTTTTACTTTTTTTCTATATTTTTTCACTTTTATTGCAAGAGATAGTTCACTAGGTAGGAAAGTGGGGAGAGATATAATCAGAAATAAATGTAAAAACAAGACTTCAATAAAGATAAAATAAATTGTAAAAAATAATGTCTACTCCTGGATGGAAAGGAACAAGGCAGGGGGTGGGAAGGGGGAGAGAATGATAGCTGTCTCCAGGTATTTGAAAGGTTGTCATGTAGAAGAGGAATTAGACCAGTTATGTTTGGCTCTACAAGGAGAGACTAAGAGAAATGATAAGAATTTTTGGGAAACCAGATATTGGCTTGAGGTAAGGGGAAAAAACCTCCAAGTTATAGTTATCTAAAAGTAGAATGAGCTGTCTTAGAAAGAAGAGAGTCCCCCTTCCCTCAGAGTCTTAGCTGACCACTTTTTGGAGATGCTATCAAAGAGTTCCTGTGTCAATATGTGTTTGACTACATGCCCTCTGAGATTCTTGGTAAGAAGACAGTTTTATGATCTCAAAACAAGGTATAAGACCAAAAAGAAAAATGCTGGTAGCTATTGAACTCTGTACATCCTTGTGATTTGGAGTAAAGTTGTTCCTTATGTCTATGGTTTGTAGAAACAGAAGGAAGAGAAGAAGAGATGAAGTATGTGTTTTTTCTACTTGACCCCCACTTCCATCTCCTTTAAGGTTACACCTTAAGTGTTTTCACCTTAAGAACACCCAATCAACTAAAAAAAGATTTCACGTGGAATCTATGTGTCTTTCAAATGACCAGGCATAAGGTAGATTCAGACTCATTAGAATAGCCACTTAGTAATATAAATTCTAGAAAATACAAAGATTCTAATATAACTTCTGGAGACCAAGTAAATACTAATTTACTTCCCCACCTTCTACACCAACATAAGAAAAAGAAATGTAAACACGAAGCAGTGATAAGCCAGGAAACTCACTGTCAACATTTAACAGAAGTTTAATTACAACAGACTGCCAATTGGTAGTAGAAGGATGTTTGTATGTGATAAAGGGTTGGACTGTCACTAGATGACTTGTAAAGTCCCTTTCCAACTTGGAGGCCCAATGATTCTATGGTTCAGGAGTGATGATGAAGCTACTAGATTTGTGGATTTACTTATTATTACTTTTATGAAGATGCCAAGAAGTGATCAAGTGTTTTTGTCTACTTAATCTTCTAAGAAAAGAGTAAGTTGCTTTGGTACCAGATAATTAGGTTTTGTAATTTTTTTTTAAAAATGAGGTACTTAAGATTTTTTTTGTAGGAGAAAATAAAAAAAAAATGTTTCCAGAGATATCACAGAATTCACCAAAGGAAAAGTATAGAAGAGTAATATGCTACCAGTTTGCATATGGTTTAAAAATGAAAGAAAATGAATGGATTGAATTAGAAGGTTCCTTCTAATTTTAAAATCAAGTAATTCTATGAAATATAAAATGTATTAAATTGTTTTAAGCTGAAGGCCATGAACATGCAACCAAAACCAAGTGGAGTGATGAGCTAAACCTAGTGAGTTTAAACTGAGGATATGTCAAATCTATTCTGGAACCTGACTTACCTTAAATGATTGCTTACCAGAGGTGTCAAACACAAGGCTTATGCCTTCAGGGACCCACAACACTCCCAAGTGCAGCTAAACCAGATGAAAATGTAACTGAGAAATACCTAACAAAATAAATAAAACTCTAATAAAACATAAATAATGTTAACATGTATTTTTCTAAGTCAACATGCACCTACAGACAACCTTATGTGCAATTTAGTGGCCCCCTGTTTCTATTTGAGTTTGGCTTATGTTGTTGAGAAACAGTAGATAACCAATCAGATCACTTTTCTACATTGTCAACAGGTAATGACAGTCAAGAATCTACTGTATATTCTAAAGTGAGTTGGATCCTCACATTAGATAACATTTATAGGATCTGGAACTAAGAGAACCGTTGTAACAGTTCCCGGAAACAAAGTTTAATAATAGATGTTCAAGATTTATTTTGATAACACTTTGTATAGCATTAGAAGTTTTGCTTTTGAACTAAAATAGAAAAAAGTTTCGCTTGTACATCTGTGTGACGATGACTTAAGAATTCTGGGATTTCACTTGAGTTCCAAATTCTGTTTTTCTTTTCAAAGGCACAGGAAAAAGTTAAGGCCTTCACCCTTCCAAATAATTGAAACTGTGTATTTTCTCATTTTATGGGGGAAAACTGTAATAGCTAGGTGCTTGCAGCAAATATTTCTTTCCTGTTTTCACATATACAAAAATAGCTCTGTATGTTCCATTGGCTTTGTAAAATCACAGTTTACTAGTTTCCACTTTTAAAAATCTTTTAATTCATCTACTTTGTCTCCATTAAATCAAGACACAGTCAAAGAGATATTTATATTATATGTATTTCTCCCCCTGGAAATAATTTGGAAATGTTGGGAAGAGCATTAGCTTTAAAAACCAAATGAAGGGGCAGCTAGGTGGCACAGTGGATAGAGTACCAGCCCTGGAGTCAGGAGGACCTGAGTTCAAATGTGGCCTCAGACACATAACAATCACTACCTGTGTGACTCTGGGCAAGTCACTTAAACCCAATTGCCTCACCAAAATAAACAACAACAACAACAAAAAATGGAAAGATTCCATTTGGAAAGCCATTACTACAGCCCACTATACTACTTCCTATGCAGTAAACTTATACTCCAAGGATGTGTGTGTGTGTGTGTGTGTGTGTGTGTGTGTGTGTGTGTGTGTGCGCGCGCGCATGCGCGCATGCATGTGTGTAAGTATTCCTGTTTTTCATGATGAGGTGGCCCTTCTCCTTACTAGGACAAACCCTCTACAGGCACAAGTGATCCTATTACATCCCATCTTCTCCAGCACATTGCCTCTTCCAGACCCCAACTCTGCACATTTTCACTGGTTGTTCCCCAACCCTCTTGACTTCATCTCTGCCTCTTCCCTCAATTCCTTTAAGTCTTAGCTAAACCCCCAACTTTTGCAATGAGGCTTTCCTAGTTCCCTTTAATGCTAGTGCCTTCCCTCTGAGATAATCTTCAATTTATCATACACACATGTGTGTGTGCATGTATCTTATTTGTACGTATTTGTTTATATGTTATCTTCTCCACTGGATCATGAGCTCCTTGAAAGCAGGGACTGTTTTTCACCTTTTTGTATCTCCCTAGTACCTGGCACACAGTAGGTACTTATGGAGGATTTTTCTGTGCAAAATCCAAATGGAAAATGAAAGTCTGCAGATGTTGAGGTTATCCATATGTTTCTTCTTAGTTTTTTTTTTCACTCATGTCATTGTACTTATTCCATTGGGTCATCAGACAATAAAAACATTTTTATGAGATCAATGGTCACTAAAAAGGGATTGACCAACCAGTCCACACAGGAAAAAACAAGTGGATGAAGGATGCATATTTGTCAGACTATAATGTGCAGGCAGGGAGATGAGCACTCCTTTGAGTTAATTCATTATTTTGGGCAGACACTGCAGATAGACAATATGCTGGACAGAGAACTGAATAGGATGAGAGCAATCTGAACCACATCCAGCTGTATCCCAAGCTGTTCTCTGCCACCAAAGCTCTTCCTTTTAACACTAATATTCAAATGCTAGTGCTTTGTGGCATGATTGAAAAAGAAATCAAAATGACAAGTTACCGAAAGGTCAACGGAAAGATGCATATTAAGTATAAGTAGTTGGTGTATTAACAATGTTACCTTATGAGCAAGAAGAGTCTTAAAAGACATCATCATGGAATATTAACACACTGTTGGTGGAGTTATAAACTGATCCAACCTTTCTGGAAAACAATGTGGAAGTATACTTAAAGCTGTAAAACTGTGCATACCCTTTGACCCAGAAATACCACCACTATGTCTGTATCCCAAAGAAATCAATTAAAAGGAAAAATGATATACTCGTACAAAAATATTTATAGCAATTCTTTTTGTGGACATTGATGACCATCAATTAGGGAATGGTTGAATAAGTTGTGGTATATGATTGTGATATAATATTATTGAGTTATAAGAAACAACAAACAGGATGGTTTCATAAAATCCTGGGAAGACTCATATGAACTGATGCAAAGTGATGTGAGCAGAACCAGGAGAACATTTTACACAGTAATAGCAATATTGTAAGGATGATCAACTGTGAAAGACTTAGCTACTTTTATCAAGACAATTCCAAAGGACCTATGATTAAAAAAAATGCTACCCACCTCCGGAGAGAAAGCTGATGAACTCTGATTGCAGATTGAAGCATACTTTTTCACTTTCCTCATTTTTCTTGATTTTACTTTTGTGTGTGTGCATTTTCTTTTGCAACATGGCTAATATGGAAACATGTTTTGTATGACTTTACATGTATAACTGATCTATTGCTTGCCTTCTCAAGAATGGGGAAGGAGTGGGAGGGAGAGGGAAAATTTGGAACTCAAAAATTTTTTAAAATGAATGTTAAAAAATTTTAATACAGTTGGGAAATATTTAATGAAATAAAAAGTATTTTAAAAATACATTATTATAGACATATTTGACTAGTAAAAGAGACGTATTGGTTATATAACAAGAGCAAGGGATAACAAATGGATATACTGAGCATGGCACCCATATTCCTTATATACTAAATACATAGAGAAGGAACGCTATGATCAATAGCTCTATGGTGAAGAATTTATGGAAGGACATGAACAAGAATTTCAAAGGATGAAAAGGCATGGAAGGATTGCAATTTGCACAAGTTGGGGAGATACCCACACCAAATGAGATCATGGCTGTCTCTAAGTAGTAAAGTAAAATTCTGAAAAAGTCTGAAATCCTCTGGTTTAACCTGCAAGAAATTACTAATAAGAAATTATTCTCATTGAATTATGCAGATTACATTTATGGTTTAACATTAAAAAGGAAGCTCACGACATTAACAGGAGCATGTCCTTTTTCTCACAGGAAACCCCAGGTGTCTAGTAGATATTTCTAATTACAAGGTAAAGAAGAAAGATGACTTCTTAAATTCAGTGGCTTCAAGAAAAATTTAACTATAACTTCTGGGAGTTAATCATTCAATGACACACTTCCTTTCTTAAATAAAGATTGTCTGTTTCACATCTGGTGTTGAAACTCCTACATTTATGGTGCAGTTCAGTTCCTGAAAAGAGGCAAATTAGTTACATAGGATGAGTCATCCAACCACACCTTAGCCAACTCCCCAACAGCACCAATATAGGACTCACAGTCACCTAATACATCCCAATTTAACAAATAACCATTCCATCAATATTGAGAACAAAATGGTTCTGAGATAGAGAATAGGAAGAAAAAAAGGTGAAGAGGCCTCTTAAATGAAATACACATGACTAACTATAATGTGCCAATCTTCCACAGTCAACAGTAGTAAGTACTATATTTTTATTTGACTACTACATTTATTTGACTACTAATATTCCTAATTTATAAAAAGAGAGTGACTTTCTATTAAGAATCTACTCCTTTCCTGGCTTGTGCCTTTGTCCTGGCTGTTCCCCATGCCCGAAATGATCTCCTTTCTCATTTCCAGCTCTTAAAATGCCTGGTTTCCTTCCAGATTCAGCTCAAACCCCTCTTTCTTTATGTGGCCTTTTCTGGCTCCTTTCACCTTCTAGTGCTGTACCCATTCAGAATATCTTGTGTGTGGTCTGTATGAGTTTTGTATATACATATATATGCGAATGTTAGTGAACCTGTTAAGATGTAAGCTTGAGGCTTTTGTCTTTTGCATGTGTCTTTATGTCTCTAGTTCCTAGTATGATAGTTGGAAAATAGGAGGTACAGCAAGCAAAAAAATGCTTGTTGATTTATTGGTTGGTTCTTAGCATCTATTTGAAACCATTGTGATACAAAGACGAACAAAAAAGTCTTCTTTTAATTAAACTTAAGGTGCTATGTTGATTAATAGCATGCAATCTGGGTATAGGAGTGGATAGTCCCAAAGAATCTGGGATTTTATCAGTCAGGGAAATTCCTTGTTCAATAACTCCCTCTAACAATGCATATGACAACCATGTATGACTTAGGATCATAAAAAGAATTTAGCTTCAGTTCCTGTGAAGTTTTCTTCAGTATATTAGGATAAATTCTCAGTACAGAATATTTCCCAGATCTTTGGACCCATCAGAGTAAATAGGAATTGTTTTTAAGGCATCTCAACCCAAAGATTCCAACAACAACAAACTCACAGAACTTAGTTTATTTACAAGAATATACTAAGGAATGAGATGGACCAACAGGTATTTAGGCCTATACTTCCAGGTTATGGTATCTCAAAGGGCTGAGACCTTAACCACTAAGTCATTCTCTCCCAAAGTTTCAATGCTACCAAGTTATCTCCCCATCAGTTAGAGTCTTGAGTTTCAAAATGGTATATTTGAAGTAATTTTGAGATATGGAACATTCCAATCTCTCACTGAATTCAGACAAAAATAAAACTGTGGTTCACCGAAGAGGAAGAAATGATATCCCTCCCAGATGGAATAATTAGGAAAAATTAAAATACATTAAAGACAGAAGAAGGAGTCACCAGAAAATGGAAACCTGATGTACAGATATGAGGCATCACATATTCTTTAGTAAGGGAAACCATGAACTGTGGAATGCTTACAATAACACAGGATGCAGCTGGAGATGCCTTGTGTGTTGGTGAGTACTCTAGAAGTATTTCTTGTGAACCATTATTCTTAATCGCCCTGAAGAGTCATTCCAGTTTCATAGGTATGTTATCAGAAAAGAAAAAATAGCCCTGAGATCACAAGTCCAAGCACAAAAAGCAGAATGAATTTACAGTAGACTTCATTCTTAAGGGAAGCTACATAAGGACTTATTTTCCATACTAAGGTTGTGGTGAAAATAGTAGGTCCTTTATAAATGTATTTTGAAACAATAAATTCCCAGGCTCCTATGAAGGTCTGAAAAGAAATCATAACTACACCTTATGTTTCTTTCCCTCCACTCCTGCCCACCATGATATTGTCTGTTCCTATCCCATTACCTGTAGATGAGGGGAGCAAGAAGGGGAGTCAGAAGTACCATGGGCACAAGAAGGAGAAGTCATTGGGTTTGGGCTCCCTTAGCCTAAAACATGTCAGCTAAGTAAAAGAAAAATAGGCCTCTTGGGGAAAGACAGTAGTCCAGGGTATCCTATCCTTGACAGGAGCTAGAAGTGGTAAGGAAGCTAAAGGGAAGGAATAAAAAGAAATAGATCTATTCTAGATTATCCAACAGGAAATAAGAATTTTCACAAGTATGCTATGTGTCTGTAACATTTAAAATGCAAAGTCTTATTTAAATCATAAGTGTAAACAAAATAAGTCTATATCTCTTTAGAGTTTTTTTGTTTGTACCCAGGTGATTAACATCAATATGACTTCATACCTTGGTATACTGATTCAACCATTCTGTAGAACAATTTGGAACTATGTGCAAAGGGCTATAAAACCATGCATACCCTTTGACAAGCAATATCACCACTAGATCTACATACTAAAAAGATAAAAAACAAAAAGGAAAAGGACTTATATGTACAAAATATTTATAGCAGCTCTTCTAGTGGGGATAAAACTGGAAATTGAAGAGATGTCCATCAACTGAGGAATGACTGAACAACTTGTTGTATATGATTGTGATGGAATACTATTGTGCTATAAGAAATGACAAGTAGTATGCTTTCAGAAAAACCCTGAAAGGCTTAACTGATGCAAAGTGAAATGAGCAGAACCAGAAGACTACTATATACACTAATAGCAATATTGTGATTCTCAGCAATATAATGATCCAAGACAATTCTGAAGGATTTATGACGAAAAATGCTATTCATCTCCAGAGAAAGGACTGATGGAGTCTGAATGTAGATTGAAACATACTTTTTCTTTACTTTCTTTATCTTTCTTGGGTTTGCTTTTTGGGTCTGTGTTTTGTTTCACAACATGACTCACATGGAAATGTTTTGCAAGACTGCACATGTATAATCTATGTCAAATTGCTTGCCTCCTCAATGAAGAGAGAAGGGGAGGGAAGGAAGAAGAGAATTTGGAACTCAAAAATTAAAAAACAATATGTTAAAATTGTTTTTACATATAATTGGGGAAAAATAAAATATTAAATTTTGAAAAATGACTTTACACCTTAGTGAAGGAGGAGCCTCTGCCCCTGAAGATGCCAGTGAGATGGCATCAGATGTCAAAGATAGCTATTATTCTAGAAGCCCAAAGAAAGCGACTAAATCTGGTTTTTTAATATATTTTTGAGTCTTGGTTTCCCTATCAGGCTGGAAGCACAGTGACCCACTCATGGGTCTATCCAATTGATGACTGACACTTAAATTTGGACTTTACTCCATTTCCGACCTGGACCCCTACTTAGGCAGCCTGGTGCTCACCCTTCTCTCTGGGGTTCACCATATTGGTACCTGACTTAGGGCAGACATCCTATTAGCTTTAGCCCTAATGAAACTCAGAACTCTCCAGGTCATGAGATCCACTAGGCTTAACCTACACAGAGATTATAGGCATGCACCATTATACCTGGCTAAAAAATTTTGCATTCAGTAATTGCATTTATTAAGGGAAGGAGAGAAAAGAACAAGCATTTATTAAATACCTACTTTACACCAGGCACTGTGCTAAGTGTTTTACAAATACTAGCTCATTTGATTTTTGCACCAACCTTGAGAAGTGGTGCTATTATTGCTCCCAATCTACAATGTAGGAAATTAATAAGATTAAATGACATGGTCAGGTCACACAACTGTATGAGGTGTAAACATCTTTGACTGGGTCAAGAAGGGATCAGTATAATTGTCTGGGCACAGGTTAGTCACACTTCTGGGGCCTTTAAATAGATGCATTTCAGCAGTTCTAATTCCATTTCGGGAGCTAGAAAAAGTTTTGGAAAGACAACAGACTGGTGGAGCTACAATTTCTGGAATACCCACCTGCAGGGTTGCCCCTGTAGGCCACCCCCTGGATGCCCTACCTACAAGTATGAATTCATGGAGTAGCTCAGAGAGTGTTCCTGTATTAGGCAATGGAAGAACTATACAAAGTTTAAAAAAGACAATGTTCCTTCTCTTATATAGCTCATAGTCAAGTGGGGGCTCCAAACACATACACAGATAATTATAATACAAGAAAAACCACATTAAATGAGAGAGAGAGAGAGAGAGAGAGAGAGAGAGAGAGAGAGAGAGAGAGAGAGAGAGAGAGAGAGAGAGAGAGAGAGAGAGAGAGATTCTACTTAGGCTAAAACAGCCTTTGAAGATAACACCATATAGCATGCTGGATCTGACTAATATAGAATCCCAGACCATAAGAGCTAGAAAGGGTCTTGGGGTTTATCTACTTCAACCTTTTCATTTTAGAGATGAGGCAACCAAAGCCCAGAAGACTTAAATGAATTGCTCAATGTCACACAGGTTAGTGACAGAGCTGAACCCAAGTCTTCTAGATCTCAGGGCAGTATTTTTCCCATTACACTTAGCTGTAATTAGAACAGAGGAGAAGAATGGGCAGGTAATGCAGTTTTCTACGTCTCCTCATCTCCTCAGAGTTTAGTTACTTTCTCTGAAGTACTGTAAATTAAAAGAATAATATATTCAGATGCAAGTGGAAGAAATGCAAATGTAAAATATTTTGAATTATCTATGAGAATAGATAATTAGGAATGGACTGCCCTTCTATTCTAACAACATCCCAGCAATTTTGACATACAACCAAAGGGTCTCCTCAAATCATGATATTCTGGCCATTCAAAACCCTGACTGTCAGTTCCTTATTAAAATTACTCAGAGAGTTTTGGAGTTGAAACTTCTCATATTTGGTCTCAGTCCAAGAATGATTTTTTTTTAAATCCAAAATTTCATAAAAAGCCATTCAGTCATTTGTGGGCTGCCTTGCTTGTGAAAAAGCAACATTTAAAAAAATTTTTTTGGCAACTGGGGTTAAGTGACTTGCCCAGGGTCACACAGCTAGTAAGTGTCAAATGTTTGGTCTGAGGCCGGATCCTCCTGACTTTAGGGCCAGTGCTCTATCCTCTGTGCCACCTATCTGCCCCTAAAAAGTAACATTATTACACAGCATCTCCACATATGGTGCCGAGGTCCTCCCAAAGACCATCATTACATTTCACTGTCCCCAGTACCTGTTTGTATTAACTCCTCAGACATATTCCCCAAAGATATACTTTCTCTCCACCAATATCCTTGACATTAGCAAGGTTTCAAACTGAGCCTTTTGGACTGACTATAACTCTATATGCCATGAAAACAGAAACTGACTGCTTATAAATAAACAGAAAGGAGATTCACTTGTGCAAAATGAAAAAAAAACCATGGAAACTAAATGTTATACGAGAAATAATCTGAAGAAATAAAAGATGCAGAGAGATTTGTCTGGTAGTAGGAAATGAATGTAAAAAATGGGGAACTTTTTAGACAGGTAAAAAGACACAGGAAAGAACCTGGATCAAAAGGTTGTACAAAAGTTTATCTTCAGGAAGGGATGTTAATGCTAAATCATATACTGTAACAGAAAAAGACTTCCTTGATACAAACCAATGCCCAATTGACCAGACGAGCTAAAGCCAAGTGCCAGCTGAGCTCCTAAGTCTATAAATTCCAGAAGCTTCCCACAAGGCCAAATATCCCTCCTGCTGTCTTTCGTGGGGGGTCCCTTTGATTCTGTCAGACAATGGGGCCTGACATGTGATGCTTGCTGGGAGCACCATAGAGTGTACAGAGAAGTTGAAAAGAGAAGAGACCAACTGTTTCACAGGTTGGATTCACTTGCCATTAACTCCTAAAAAACTTGACTGATATTCAGGGGCTGTTTGTATGAGGACACTGGGAACAAAGGCCAGAAGGGATTTCTGAACCAGAAAATAGGATTTTTTGCATTCAGAAATGTTATGGGGAGTATTTCCTGATCTCATTAGGAGTGTGATTGCTTGCTGAATCCTTTTCCACATTAATTACACATACAGAGTTTTTCTCCCAAATGGACTCTTATGAGAATACAGGAATGTTCTCTGAATAAAGCCTATGCCACACTAACTAGGGTTAGTTAATTAAACAGGGTTTCTCCACCATGTGGATCCTTGGATAAGTAAATGAGTTTTCTGGTAAAATCCTTTACTACAATCATCACATTTCTAGAGTTTCTCCCTGTAGTCTGCTGGGCTGTTCAACCACCATCTAGCCAAGTAAGCAGTCAAACTGCAAAGGAAACTTTAATTCCAGGTTTGGAAAAGTCAAACTGGGCTCTTGTGTGAAGAGTCAAGATATTCAAGAGCATGAGATAAAGGTCACAAACTTACAGAGACTTTAGCCTAGACCATGGCTAAAAGGATTGTGGACTATTTTCAGTTCTTCCTAAAGAAGCCTCAGTAGGCTGTGATATACAGAGTCTATCTAAGCAAAGAGCCATGCAATGTGGTTGTTTGCATTAACAAGATGAGCTAGATTATATTAGGCATGGAATTGGGAGCACAATAAGCATATAAAATCCAGTAGATCTATGCAGAGTGTAGTAGGTATGTGCCATGCTATCTGTTAGGTCCACTGATAGGGTAGTGCTGTTGGTTTAAGTCGTGGCTGGTATGGCCTGGGATCTGGAAATAGGCACAAAATATGTACACAAAATATATATAAATAGGCTCCACCAAGTCAATGTTAACTACATCTCCCAACCCCCCCGCAAAACATGCACTCTTTTTTTTTTGAATGAGACCCATGACTTCATTGGTGGAAAGAGATGGTAAATGGTACAGTGGATAGAGTGCTAGGCCTGGAGTCAAGAAGACCCAAGTTCAAGTCTGGCCTCAGATATTTACTAGCTGTGTGACACTGGGCAAGTCATTTAACTCTGTTTGCCTCAGTTTCCTCATCTATAAAATGAGCTGGAGAAGGAAATAGCAAACTCCTTCAGTATCTCTGCCAAGAAAACCCCAAATGGGGTCATGAAGAGTCAGACACAACTGAAAAACAACTGAACTTCAACAACAAGGAGACCCCAATGAAGAATTTCTTCTACCAATGTAGATCACCACATGTTCTGCCATGTATAGTCCTAGAGTTACTTGAGGGCACTGAGAGATTAAGGGTCACAAACCAGGACTTGAACCCAGGTCTTCTAAGATCAGCTCTCTATCCACTACACCAAGCTGCTTTGCCTTTATGTAGTCTTTGGTACGTATTGGCTATTCTTTACAAAATCCTTGAGTGTGGGAAGGGACCTCAGCAACTCCAACCAAAAGAAGTCTTCCCTGTCCACAACACACCTGACATACGCTTATCTAGAGTTCTGTTTGAAAACCTCCAAGGAGAAGAAACTTCCCACCTGCCTAGGTAGCCCACTGCACTTTGGGATAGCTAGTTGTTTTAAAGTTGGTGGTAAGGTTTTTTTTTTCCTGATAGTAAGCCTAAATTGGGCTCTTTGCAATTCCCATCTCTTACTCCTAGTTTTGACCTCTGGGATCAGATAGAACAAAACTAACCCTTTCTCCACATGAAAACCCTTCAAATACTTGATGATAGTTATTATGTCACCCTGTCTAGCCTAAACATACCTACTTCTACCAATCTATCATTGTATGACAAGAACTCAAGGTCCCTCCTCATTGAGGGCGCCCTTCTCAAGACACTTTTCAGGTTATCAATATCTTTCTTAAGCCGAGGTACCCTCAACTGAACACAAAACTCCAAGGAGATCTGATGAAAGCAGAAGTCAGTGGGACTATTCCTTCCCTATTCCCAGGTGCTTAGCCTCTTTTAATGCAGTCCAAGATCATTAGCTTTTTGTATCACATTATACTGGTTATTCTAAAACCCCCAGATCTTTTTTTCAGAATAACTGCTACCTAACTATGCCTTCTCAGCATTAGGTTGTGAAATTCATATATTGTGCCCATGTACAAGATGACATTTAACCCTTTTGAATTATATTTTATTAGATTCAGCCCAATGCAGCTTATCAAGATCTGTTTGGATCTTGACTCTTTCATCATTCTCTCTCCCCAGCTTCGCACTTTCTGAAAAGTTGATAAACATACCCCTTTCACAATCATAATAACAATAATAATAATAATGCAGATAATATTTATATAGTGTTTACTATGTGCAAGGCACTGTGCTAAATACAATTATTATCTTATTTGATTTTCTTATTACCCTGTGAGGAAGGTGCTATTCTTATCTCCATTTTACAGATGAAGAAACTGAGGCAAACAGGATTAAATGATTTGCCTAAGGTCACACAGTTGGTAAGTGTCTGAGGCTGGTCTTGAACTCAGATCTTCCTGACTCCAGGCCCTGCCCTCTATTTGCTGCTCTACATTTACCCAAAAATTGATAAAAAAAATTGATAAAAAGTTACCCCAAAATTGATAAAAAGTTTAAGAGCACTGGCCCAATCATAGTTCCCTGTCACTTAACCTCTCAGTTCCCTAGACAAGCATCTCAGGCCATCAGTTGCAGGGAATAGCAATGAATATTCACATACAGTCAGGCAAATCTTATAATAGTTCCACTATAGATTAAATCATCTTCCTTCTGAGGCTATCACATCTTCAAAATAAAAATAGTAGTATTTACATACAAGTAATGACCTACATTGGCAGATGGATTTTCCTCACTGGGTATTCCCTTTTCCAATGAAGTTGAGTTTGATCCCTTTCCAGAATTCTAATCAGAACATAATATCTTGCTACTCTACTATAACACTGTAACCTTTACAACATTGTGCCTAGCCCTTGTAATACTGTGTCACAGAACCAATTCTTAACATAAAATCATAGCAATTATAGATTTAGAGTTGGAAGGGACTTTGAAGGATACATACTACAATCCCCTCACTTTACAAAGGAGGAAACTGAGTCCCAGAGAATATAAGTGAGTTGCTCAGGGTCATGCAGATTCTCAGTAGCAGAGCTGGGCATTCAAAGTCAAGTCATATGTCACCAAGTCTAGTCCTTTTTACACTGCACTATATTTTCTGAAGACAGTATAACTGTGCTAAGTCAACTGCTTAATTGTTTAAAAAAACCAGTGTCCTTAAGCAGTGTACTAAACATGTTAAATATTATGAATTCTTTCAAGAATTGTTAAAGGGGCTTAGCAACGAATATTCAGATATGGTCAGACAAACCTTCTGATAGTTTCACTATAAATTAAATTGGCTTCCACATTTTCAAAATAAAAACAGTATACGATACATACATATATATGTGTGTAGACAGACACAGAGAGATAAGATAGATAGATTACTCTTACTGCTGAAACCTAAAATATCTAATGTCCCAATTAATCTTAGCATTCAATAATCAGTCAGTGAAATAGCATTTATTAAGTGCCTACTGTGTACTAGACATTGCTATGTGTTAGGGATGCAAAGAAGGGAAAAGACAATCCCTGTCCTAGAGGAGCTCACAATCTAATAGGGGAGACAATATGCAAATAACTACGTACAAATAAACTATATACAGGATAAATTGGAAACAACACAAAGAAAGCACTAAAATTAAGAGGGATTGAGAAAGGCATATTGTAAGTCTTAAAGTGCTATGTGAATACCAGTTATTGTTATTATTATTATTTTTAGTCTACAGTTAGTAAGCCTCCAGTCTGGTATTGACTTCACTGCCTGAGACATCAACTGTACATCTCCAGGGCTCAAGAAACGTCTATCAAGCGCTACAGGGGTATGATGGTAAATATTTAACAGCTGGGCTAGCCAGGAAAAAAAAGGCAAGTACAATCACTTTTAAGTTTAATCTGCATTAGTAACACTTTAAAAAATCTCTGAACAAAAATCAAGCTGATTTATTGCATTTGCTCATTTCTGAGGTATAAATGCTCACACTGAAATTTTAATAATTAGTTCTGCAAGCTGGTTACAGCCAACTCCAATACATCCCTGGTAGTGATATGGGATAGGTAGGGAGTATAGTACTGTATAGTGTGATAGATTTGGAGTAAGAAGAATTGAGTTCAAATTCTGTCTCTGACACTTACTATCTGTGTGATCTTGGGCAAGTCATCTAATATTTGTGGCCCTCAGTTTCTCACGTGTAAAATGAGGGAATTGGACAGGATGGCCTCTGAGGCCTGCAGCTCTAATCTATGATTTTATGATCCAATGACTGGAGCTCAGAAAACAGTTCATACTGTATATCATCTGCATACACAGAATAACTGAACCAATAGGAATTGAAGAGAGAAACAGGAGAGAAAGTTTAGAGAGAAAAGAGAAGAGAACCCAGGACAGAACCTGGCAAGATGATAGTCCAGCGAAGAAGCAGAGGAGTGGTCAGACAGACAAGGTCAGAGAGTTAAAAGACTGCAGTCCCACAAAATCCCTAAAACCCAGAGGGAAGAGAATATCCGGGAAGAAGGTGATGACAGTGTCAAATGCCAGTGACTTAGAGATCTGTCCTCTAGGAAAGGCAGTAGGAGCTTCTCTGGCAATGATGGAGCTCAGTGGGTAGAGTCTCACTTTGAGTCAGGAAGGACTGAATTAAAATCCTGACTCAGACATGAGCTGTGTGACCCTTTCACTTAACTCTCTTTGACTTAGTTTTCTCATCTGTAAAATAAGAATAATGATAACCCCTACCTCACAGGGTTGTTGTGGGGATCAAATAAGATATGTAAAGTGCTTCAGAAACTTTACATACCCAAAGAATGGGTAAAGTTTGTGAATACTAGCTCAACTGAATTGACTCACTCTTTTATACCTCCCCCACCTCTGTTGTGACTCTCCAGACTTCTCTAGCAAGTCCTGGCAGCCTTCTCACCCTGGAATATCCCTTCATTCTGTGGTCTCCTCATCTATGTAGTAAGTTCCTCTTGGAACCTCCATTTTGAGGAAGTGTCCAGGGCAGCCATGTTTATTCCATTCCTGAGAGCTGGGACAATTTTTTTCGCTTCTATTTATATTCCCAGTGCTTAGCACAGTGCCTGACACAGGGTAAACACTTGATAAATATTTGTTGACTTCTTGTTGTTGATGTGCCTATATTCCCACTATGTTTGCACATAGGAGACCTTACACTTCTTCAGAGCCCACATGCATCAGAAAACAGATTTGAGCAGTATTGACACAGGCTACAGATTGAGCCTACAGCTGAGAGTACCCTTCTAGCTGGACCTCCAACCTCTGCTCTGGAACCACGCTGCTTGGTAAGTGGCCAACTTCATCCAGCTAGCCTCTGTCCCTCAATCACAAGTAAACACCATCTTCCTGCCATTATTCCACTGCAATTGCACCCACACCCACACACACCTTTCCACCTCTTGCTCTGGAAACAGTAATGAAATCAATGCTACCATTGGTTCTAGAAAGGGCACGTCAATGGATTGTCTTATGGCTCCATTCACCACTCCTGTGACTTTACCTGTTCCTGACTACCAGGCCCCTCTTTATGTCTCCCTTCTCCCTTAGATCCTTGAGAACAGGACTCTCTTTTGTATTTGTATCCCTTCGTATAGTCTATGTATGCATCCCTTAGTATACTATATGTGTGCACTTAGTATAGTTGTCATTCAATCATGTCCCATTTTTCGTGACCCCATGAACTGTAGCATGCCAATACTGTCTATGGGATTTTCTTGGCAAAGATACTAGAGTGTTTTGCCATTTCCTTCTCCAATGGATTAAGGTAAACAGAGGTTAAATGACTTGCCCAGGGTGATACAGCTAGTAAGTGTCTGCCAACAGATTAGAACTTAGGCCTTCCTGACTCCAGGAGCCTGGAGCCACTTAGCTACTAGAGTACTGAGCCACTTAGATGCCTCCACCTAATACATAGTAAACACTTAATAAATGCTTTTTTCATTCATTCATTCAGACCTGTTCCTCAACTACTGAAACAAAGAATGGGTAAACAACAGATACTCAAAACATGAAAGTAACATTTCAGAGTAGTTCAACTTGCTTTAAAGTAAAATCAATTGTACTAAGTGTATTTCTGATGCACCTTATGCCATTGTACTAGCTGTCCTCCATGCCTGGAATGCTTTCTCTCCTTTGCTCTCCCCTTCCTTAAAATCCCTGGCTTCCTTGATATCTCAGCTCATTCCTCATCTGGAATCCCCAGTTGCTAATGTCTCCTTCATAAATTTTGTTGTTTATTCATTTTAGTTGTGTCTTATTCTTCATGACCTGTTTGGGGTTACCTTGGCAAAGTTAGTGGAGTTGTTTGTCATTTCCTTTTCCAGCTCACTTTACAGATGAGGAAACTGAGGCAAACAGGGTTAAGTGACTTGTCCAGGGTTACACAGCTAGTAAGTATCTGAGGCCAGATTTGAACTCAGGAAGATGAGACTTCCTGGCTCCAGGCCCAGCACTCTATCCACTGTACCACCTAGCTGCTCCCACCCTCATAAATTATCTTATACATAGTATAAAAGTATACTGGGTATGCTTTCATGTATACTTGTATATGTACTTTTTCCCTCTCAATAGAAGCCCCTTGAGAACAGCAATTGTTTCATCTTCATCTTTCTATCCCTAGCATCCTTCATAATTTGTGGCACATAGTATGTACTCTAACTGCTTATTAATTAATTGAATTATAAATTAATTTGCCATTATTGCAATGTCAAGTCATATGCCATAAGCCAGTTAGTTGGTCTGTCAACAAGCATTCATTACGTATGGGCTTTGAGCTAGGCACTATGCTGCACACTGGGGGAACAAAGAAAGGCACAAAACAGTCCTTGCTCTCAAGGAGTTTACAGTCTAATGGAGGGGAGAATATGCAAACAGCTATATACAAAAAGAATATAAACAGGGTACACCAGAGATGATACCAGATGGAAGTCACTAAGGGTAAGGAGAACTGGGAAAGGCTTCCAGGAGAAGGCAGAACTTTAGCTGAGACTTGACAGAAGCCAGAGAAGCTGGGAGGTGGAAGTGAGGAGGGAAAAAGTTCTAGGCCAGTGCAAATGCTCAGTCAGGAAGTGAAGGGTTGGGACAGCAAGGAGGCTGGTGTTGCTAGATTGCAGAGTATATGAAGTATGCTGTAGGAAGACTGGAAATCTCCCCTGTTCCTAGCCCCTACATTGACAACTGGAGATAGTGAAGTGTCACAGTGGATAGTGTGTTGGCCTTGGCATCAGGAAGACCTGAGCTCAAATCCTGCTTCAGACACTGATTAGCTGAGTGATCCTGGGCAAATCATTTAACTTCTTTCTGTGTCAGTTTCCTCATCTGTGAAATGGAGATAATAATATCACTTGACAAGGTTGTTGTGAGAACAAAATGGGATAATTCGTGTAAAGCACTTTGTAAACTTTAAAAAGCTATATATGTAGTTATTATTATTATTACTTTTCTCTATTGTCACCATTTCGCCTTCTGAACCACCATTATTACATGCCATATGTTAGAGTTTTATGAAAAAAAAAAAAGGGTGGTGAGGGGGTAGAATCCAAAATTTCCTAAAGCTTTGCTTCAAGTTTTCTACATTTCACTGACAGACAAAATAAAAATCACATAGATTGGAAAATTGCTTTCGTCAACCCAAGTGTCCAGAACATATTTATTCATAAGTATAGGTAATTTTGAATAAATTAAAGTTCTCACAAAGTTCTGGATGCCTTCCAAAATTCATATAGACACGTGGTCCCTTCTCTTGTGAAGCTTATGATCAAAGTATGCACAAGAATAATAGACAAAAACAGACCCACCCATGCATCAAAAAAGCAGAAGGCATAAGTGAGACTAGAAGAAAATCATCCCTTTCTTCAGAGATCTTATCTATTTAATTTGCTTTACAGAATACCTTAATATCACACACAGATAAGTGCTTTTGATGAAGATGACAGTGATAAAATTATAATAATCAAATGCATGAGTGAGTTATGAGTAAAAGGTAAGTAAGGGATCTACACATACTACAATTACAGAGGAAGTTGCATGTTAAGTTCTTGAATCTCTTTGCAAGGGTTAATTGGGCATCTCAATGATTCCAACAGCTGACAGGTTAGAAAATCTGTTTCAAGTCTACTTTGTAGAATAAACTGCAACTAATAACTATGAAATAGTGATCCTTCAAGATCACTTGTCTTCAAATCTATAATTGTCATTAACAATAACGCAATAGTACTTAATGAATACATTATGTTAAAAAAAAGTATCATACCGTTTATTACACTATTATTCCAAACAGCTCCATGAGCCTAATATCAGCATTCCCATTTGAAAAGTGAGCCTGTAGGATACAATACTGAATCAGATTGCTAAAAAACTAGAAAGCAGAACTTTGGGAAAGCTTGCAAAGCAATGGAAATCATCTCCACATCTAAAATTGAAACTGATAAATTATGCATACTAGCTCTTGAGCCTTCTTATGAGGGTATGAGGGTACCCTTAGAAGGGTATTCAAAAGCTAAATTAACTAAACTAATAGAATACCATCTGGCAGGCATAACCACTGAGGTAACCTCTATTGTCTCTCTAGTCACAAACCATCCCATGAGAGTCAAGAATGTGTCCCCCAACTAGTGGGAAGACAACATAAAAAAAAAAACAAGCTCTCACCTGCTTATACAAGGATGTATTTTTATCACAATCAGAAACACATATTTTTTTCTCTTCAAAGCCAGTTACTTGCATCAATCAATCAATACATAAATAAATCCCTCATGTGGAAACCCTTCCTTAAGGTCAGATACCACATCTATTTTTCATATGCCCCACGGGAGCTCAATAAATACATGTTGACTGACTTTGAAAACCAACAGTTACGTTAATACTGCCAATGGATGACTAGGAAATGGCGTACTAATTGGCAGCTCCGACCCTTCTTTCCTCTTCCAAGCAAGTCAGGTGAAACTCTGCTATCTAGAATAAGTCTGACTCTTTGTTGCATCCTGCTGTTATCTGCCTTTGGCAAACAACCACCTTGTGCTTCCACAACTTCAGAGCCTTTTAGGGCACTGGCGGTGATAAGTTATTCTCAGAGTCTGGTCTGCCAAATGCTTTTTGGCAAGAGGACTGAGGAAGACTATTGTTGTTGCTGGCTGTTATCTCTTGCTAGGACTCCACTTGGCAAATGTGCAAGTCCATCTCACTGATGTGGAAACAAGGAGCTTGACTCTAGATGAGTCAACTCATTAATAAACAAGTCACAAAGGAAATGGGAACCAGTCTTGAAAACAAAACAAAACAAAAAGAACCATTCTGGGGTTTATTGGATGCTGTGATGTTTGTCCTCCACAGAGCAACATTGTTTTATCTCACTCTGCAGCCTTCCTATCAAAAAAAGGGGAAGTTAATAGTTTATCAAATGTTAATCAGTGGCTATGTTGATGTATAACTTACATAGCATGGAAAGTATTTTTTTGGTGTTGATGGTAGTGTTTTCTTAATTATAAATTTATATCTCCTCCTTCATTTATCTTCCCATTTTTGGCCAGACTCTACCCTTTAGGAAGTCTACTGGTCAACCAAGACACCTATTATCTCCACAGCACTTACTCCATTTCCTCCACCCCCATCTCATACACTAAGAAGGCACCTTGACCTCCGTCTAGAAAGCACTACAGTGAGACAGGACAATCTAAAACTTTCTACCCAAATGTAAAGTACAGTGCTTAGAATAGCACATGCCAGTCATTCATTCAAGTACCTTCAAGCCTAGTATTTACATATAATAATAACAGAAAAAATTATCCATTGATTATAGGAGAACAAATGTTAATGTCTGACTGGAGCATAAGCTTGCAGAGAAAAAAACAACTGACAAACACTGGTCTATTTCTAATTCAGTTTAAATCATTAGCCCTTTCCATGGTCTAGCAAATTCTATTGAGGTATACAACAATGATGCAAATGAAATTAACTTGGGGCTGGGATGTTATCTGGGGAAATAACCTGGTTCTAATCCTGTTCTAGTTAAAGGTGACCTTCAACTACCAGGGTTCTTTCTAGTTAGTATAGTCTCAGGACCAACAGACTCTATTTAGTACAGTACCACATGCCTTAAGAGCACTCTGGACTGGTACCATTGGACACAAAAGCATTTCTAGGTTGGCATATGAAGGACTGGATCAAATTACTAATAAAAGAAATGCACACTGAAACAACTTTGAGCTTCTACCTTATGCCCCAGATTAGCAAAGATGACCAAAGACAAAAATACTTGATGTTGGAAGGGTTCCTCAAATATAGGCATACTATACATGCTATTGGTCTGGCGATAACTTGGTTCAACTTCTCAGGAAAACAATTTAGGATTATGCAAAAAAGGGTCTAAACTGTCCTTACCTTTTGACTCAGGGATTCTGATGCTAGGAATATAACCCAAAGAACTCAAATACAGAAATAAAGGTTCTATATATACCAATATATTCATAACAGCACTTTTCTGGTATCAAAGAACTAGAAATAAAATGAGTGACTATTAAGTGAGAAATGGCTAAAGAACTGTGGTAGGCATATAAACATAACAGAATATTAGTCTGATGTAAAAATGAGGAATTCTGAAAAACATGAGGAATTCTGAAAAATATGGGAAGATTTCTATGAACTGATGCAAAATCAGATATGCACAACCAGGAAATCAATCTATACAATAATGAAACTGAAAACTGAGTAATTAAAATGACAAAATATGTTCTCAAAGGAGAAATAAGGAAATCTACCTTTTGTGGTAGAGGTGGAGGCATTATCAATGTTGAATGTTCCATATACTATAAGAGGTGCTTGAAGTGTTAATTTCACTTACCTTTTTATTTTCTTTGAACCCAGGGTATAGAGAGCATATCTATTAATAACTGGAATGTAGAAACAAAAGACATCAGTAAAACATGCCTTTTGACCTCTTTCAAGTAATATTTGCCCCTTGAGGAAAAAGTATGGTAGAAGTACTGAGCTTAATCATCTAAATATGAAGGGAAATTTTGAAACATTTATTACACTTGATTCAGATACATAAGGTAATGATGCTTTGGTAAAGATGTGACACATACAAGGTCAGAACAAAATAGAGATGACTAACAACAGCACAAAAGTTGGGTTTGAGTGGCTGTAGAGGCAGAGAGGATTTTATAAGTAGAATGTTAAGGATTTGCAAGATAAAAAATATAACTCTAACTGAAAATCCTCAAGATAGAGAGGAAAGGGTGCATTAAGCAGAAGGAGGAAGTAGTGGAAGTTGTAGGACTGATAATCTTGAAGCTTCTGACTTAAGAAGCCAAAGATGGTTTGACTAGCAGGAGAACACTATTACTTTCTCAACAATTAGATGAGCAGTGGCTTGGTTTTGAGATTAACCTTCCAAATCCATAAGTCTGTTCTTGACTCCCATGGAATTGTTTGTCTGAGGCAATGATATTATTTATGGGAACAGTTTTGATTACTCTTGGTTGATTACTGCTATTTTTGTTGCATTTAATAATATGCAACTATGATAATACCTCTACAAAGTTGTCTGTAGGGGAACCTTAACAATCAGTTGCAACCTTTGCCCAGTGACCACCATGGAGAACTTGGCTTGAAATATAGTTCATTAGCATCTTCTTCAAAGAACAATAGATATCCTTGTTGTTTGTCCTTTTTTTTGAAGAGGACCAATGATATATTAATTACAGTAAAAGAAACTGAAAGGAAACTGACCCTTAGTGCAAAAAAGAAAAACAAACAACTGTGGCACTTCTGACCTACCCATACTAAAGTAGGAGCCAAAACTCAGTGAGATAGTGAGAACTGAGAGGACTCAGAATGCCATTGTTCAGCCTGTATACAGAAATGGAATGATGGAAGTGAGGGGAAAGATCAGGGTGGGCAAATTCCTAAAGCAACAAGGTTAAGTAACCCAGTATAGAGGGCAGGCCAGCCTCTACAGATCTACTTTCCCATGCTTACCGCTAGTCTCGCAATAGGGTAACAGGGAAAACTAACCACTGCTGAAACCTGAATGACCTGAAGGACTGTGCCTGGGGCTGATAGGTTTAAAAATCAAAAGGGGTGATCTTTTTTAATTGAAAAATCAGATCTATAATCTTTTTTTTTAAGTTTAACTAGAACCTTCCAAGATGTAATTAAGCTAAACAATGATGAAAACAATTTGACTTCCAGTAGTTTGGGTGTTTGGATAATTGGATTGTTTTGAGTCTTGTCTGTGGGTAACACAAAGGATGTGGTGCCAGTGTGTCCAGCCACTGGATAAGGTCAAAGATCCACTAATCATGCTGAATCAGAGTCACCTGCCTAAAAGAAGGGAAAGCCTTCACTAAGCAAAAGATGGAAAGAGTTAAAGAGTATAGTTCCTATACACACACACACATACATAACTAATCTATCTTTCCATTTGGTTTTAATTATGTGATTAGAAAGAAGGAATGCTATTATAAATTAGAGATGCTTTATGTAGCATCTTCCCTTCCTCCTTGGGAGCTGCTTCCCAACTCACAGGCCTAGACTGCATATTTTGTCCATAAGAGGGCATTATTACCCTTGGGTCATAACGTACTGTTATTCTGTACTCCTAAAAGCTCACGAGCCTGACCAATGTGCTTACCTTTAATAGTCAGCTAGAAATTACAATTACTCAGTCATTTACTGAGATATTATAGTAAGAACAGTTTCTTACTATAAGAAATAAGACATTTCTCCACATAAACATGGGGTACACTCTCCCAGAAAAACAAATTTAGTGGAGAGAATGGATACATATACTGAGCATAGTAGTAAAGAAGCATATACATAAGGAAAACATGCAGTCAAGGCAAGGCAAGTCAAGTTATGTCTCTAACACATCAGAGCTCCAAAATCCTTTTTGTTCTCATAGTTTCCTCACTCTGCCTCACCCTGACCTTGCCACCTCCATTGGATGCATTATCTGTGTTGGGTAAGTTGCTCAGATAGGCTCCATGGGTCAACTTTTCTCTGCAGCCCCATTCCCAACTGTCAAAGTAATTCTTTTGTAAATCCATAGTTGGCTCTCTTCTCT
The DNA here is from genome assembly GCF_003287225.1 of Phascolarctos cinereus. Classification (NCBI taxonomy): domain Eukaryota; kingdom Metazoa; phylum Chordata; class Mammalia; order Diprotodontia; family Phascolarctidae; genus Phascolarctos; species Phascolarctos cinereus. Next base: position 567,104,233 of record NW_027555847.1, on the reverse strand, counting down.
GCTGCCAGAGGTCACTATTTTCAAAGCTGACATAAACAATTTCACAGACTCCTTAGATAATGTGTCTCAATTTTATAAAAGGTCAGTGGCTAGGAGCTCTTTTATTCTATCAAGACTGAAGGACTTCTTTATATTTTGAGAGTTTTCACACCTTGTCTCTGTTATTTTCTCCCTACTTTACACAATTAGGGCGGCACTGTGGTTAGAGTGTAAGGCCTGGAGTCAGAAAGCCCTGAGTCTAAATCCAGTCTCAGACATTGCTAGCTGTGACCCAGAATAAGTCACTTAACCCTGTTTGTCTCAGTTTCCTCATCTGTAAAATGAGCTGGAGAAGGAAATGGCAAACTACTCCACTGTCTTTGCCAAGAAAACCCCAAATGGGTTCATGAAGAGTTGGACATGACTGAAAGGACTGAAAAATAACAACAACAACAATAATACTCAACTGAACTGAGGCAAAGTAAACTGGTCAGGGGTCCCCTGAAAAACTCCACTTACTACATTTATAAAACCGTCCAAATAAAAGTTTTCTATTTAGCTGCCTATATGGAGAGAATGGTGCTAAGCTGTTTTGTGGCATATCTGAGATCTTCAAATTATCTTAATTAGTCTGACAATGTGACACAGTGCACTCCATTTACTTGTTTAAATCCGGGTACATCTGACACAGGCCCCTAAGTGGCACAGTGGATATAGCACTGGGCCTGGAGTCAGGAGGATCTGAGTTCAAATTTGGCCTCAGACACTTACTACCTGTGTGACCCTAGGCAAGTCACTTCACCCTGTTTGCCTTAGTTCCTTCCTCATCTATAAAATCAACTGGAGGAGGAAATGGCAAACCACTGTAGTATCTTTGCCAACAAAGCCCCAAGTAGTGTCACAGAGAGTTGGATACAACTGAAACAAGTCAACAACAAAATCTGATAGTGCGCTCTGGCTAATCAGTGATCATGCAAAATAACGTATGCCTTCAGTACTTAAGTGTGGCACTTTCTGAAGATGAAAGTCCCCTTCTAATCACATTATGACCTCAAACACTGCAAGACAACCACTAACTAGTAAAAATGAATGGTTTTTTATTCCATAGAATCTCAGAGTTGAAAGGGACTGGTTTCCATATAGTTTAAGCTACAGCTAAACAAGAATCCTTTGTGAAAACATACCCAAACCCCAAAACAGTCAATCAGTCCTGCTAGAAGACCTCTGATGATGGGGAATGCACTATGCTGTGAGGTAGTCTATTTCACTTTTGGACAACTCTAATTATTAGAATTTTTTTTAATGTTGAACCAAAATTTTCCTCATTGCAACTTTCATGCATTGCTCCTGATTCTGCCTTCTGGGACCAAACAAAACAAGTTTAATATCTCTTCTAATTTCCCTTGCTGATCCTTTGAAGGACACACTAATTACCACAGAAATGGCCTAAAGGCTCTCAGCCAGAGAGAGAAGTAGGTCAAGCATGGATAATCTAGTAACTGGACTATCATCCCCAGAATAATTGAGAATTTACTGTATCCAACAAACTAGGAACTACAGCCCACTATTTCTCCCTGTGTCCCCCACCCCCGGGGCCTTAACATGTTCTTTATGGTTAATGGCCAGAGGAGTAGTAGCAGCAGGAACACTGCTCTGCCAAAATGCTTAACTGAGCCAGAGGGGCCATTACTCTGGGTGTGAAAGAACGAGTTATGAGGTCTGGTGCATTGGCAGGTCTGGAATCCTTCCCTTGGCAATGGGCAACACCTAATGATTCAAAGGAAGGACTTTCAATTCTTCAGAACAGGCCTGGCCAATTGTGTAATCTTATTTTCAGGGACAAATAATGGAGAGAAAGAGGTAGCCAGGGAAATTCCTTCCCTTGCAATGATCAGCTTACATCCTGTGGCATCAGATTTGATTATTCTTATCTACAATTGTCTAACTATAAATATTGTGATTGGTCATAAAAAGACCAGACTTTAAAAAAAATACAGGCACACTGTTTGACTTTGTGACTGCCTGTGGTGGTGAATTCCACAGGCTGACTACATGCTGTGTGAAAAACTATTTCCTTTTATTTGCTCTAAATTTACCAGCTTCTAATTCTATCAAGTGTCCCCTTGTTCTCGCATTAGAGAACAGGGTGAAAAGAACAGACTGTGCATGCCACATTTATCCCCCTTTTAAGTTAGAGAAATTAAATCAATGTCCTCTCCCTACCTTTCCAAACTCTTCTTTCCAAGATGAATCATATTCTTTGGTGAGGTAGGGGTGGGAGAAGGGGGAGAGCCTCCATTAAGGGTGAGTCCTGTGTAAAGAGCAACATTATGTGCAGGAACCCGTAAACTGAATGAATGGGTGAATTAAAAACAACAACAACTTTCATTAAGCACTTACTAAGGGCAAAGCACTATACTAAGAGTAGAGATAGAAACAGAAAGGAGAGATAGTCCCTGCTCTCATAGAGCTCACATTCTGATGAGACAACATGTATGGAAGTTTTCAGCTGCAAGTCAAATGGAAAATTCCCATGATTCTTAGGATGTGGAGGTAAAGCTGATGTTGATGATTCTTATTTAATTTCCATTGTCATTTCTTATTGTCATTTCCATTGACAAAATCATCAGTTTCTGTTGTTGAACCTTTAGGCAGTGACAAGGACTTTGGTGCTAAGAACATTCTTTTGGGGCTTTTCACTAGCTATGGCTGTAGCACCTGCAGGAGTGGTTTGAATCATCTCTAAAGGTGATAGTTGAAGGTACTGGGCTGGAAGCATTGCTTTGGTAAGGATCTTGGGTTCAAGGTCCTGGATTGTCTCCCTCAGGGTCTGGTTTGGTTTGCCTGGCACATGCTGCTTCCTTCTTTTCCCTCAGGATGGTTTACTGGCTTGCCTGCCCTGTGTATAGCAGTTGGTTATAAGTTGGTGGAAATAGCTACCCCCTTCTCCATAGGAATTGCTTCCTCCCCTTGATGGGTATGAGGGTTAGACTAGGAGCAGTGTCTGGGAGGTATTGCCACTCCCAGGGCCCATCTAAAACACAAGGATGAACTGGTTATCCCACTGCTTAGTCTCCCACCCAATGACTTCTTAGCTTAATTACCTATATACATCCCAAAATATACCAGGAAAACAAGAGACAACTGAGAGGCAATAATTATCTTTGTCAACAAACCAAACTGGAAAGGGGAAAAGCCAGGTAAGAGAAATGAAAATAAAATAAAAACACAAATAAATATATCCTTGGCTTAATGGAAATTCACTACATAGAACTTTGAGCTTAAACAGTTCATGAATGAAGCCAACCAAAACTGAGCTTCTCTTAACCTAAATTCACATTTTAGAAAATGACACTGAATGCCATCTTTTCCATTAAGTGAGAAATACCTCTCAGGTTTCATATATTACATGTCTTGGAGTCTCACTCTGAGGCCACTCTTTGGGTCTGTGCTATTGTGTCACCTTAAAGGTGTCACCTTATAGGTGGAACTGTGGAGGGTACTGGTGTAAGGGCTGCCGAACCCTTTTCAGGGTTGCTTTCCATCTTTGATGTCTACCTGATTTACCCAACTCTCATCTGTGGCTCCTAGAAGGTGTAACATGTTCAGCAGCCACATCCCAGTAAAACTGTCTTGGTAGTTGGGCTATACCAGGTTAAGGGTAATGGAGGTGTCTCAAACTCGGTGAGTTGGGGATGTCTACCCCAAGCAGGTGAAATCTTCTCTGGTAGAATAGTAGGATGTGAACGCTTTGTTTCAATGGGCCATGAAAGTGGCTGAAGCAGGTGCTATGGAGTGCTTAGAGCTTGGTTAGACATCTAACATGCCAAGGTCATCCACTGCTTCCCAAGCCATTATCAGTTGTCTTGACTTTTGCCTTGCCACTGGACTCTGATGACTCTGGAAGAAAGAGTGAGGCTGACAACTTTGCAAAACTCTGACTCACTTAAATCCAATTTATGCATGTCAAAAGGTGGAACCATCTAACATGAAATGCTTTTGCTATTATCATTTCCAGGTGGGTGTCTACCAAATGTATCTCCTGGCCTGGTGCCTCACTCTAGCATTTTATTTCCATGTGCTTGGAGAACACCCACACATCTTACTGTCGCTCCCACCTCACTTAACAAAAACAAAGTAATATATCCTCTACTCAACCTAGGTCCTCTTTTTGATTATTCCATTTTTGTCAGTAGTACTATCATTCTTCCAGCCTCTCAGGCTAAAAAGCTCAGGTATTATCCATCTTTCACAGAAATGGAACTCATATAATTTAACCTAATACATGGTGACGGGATTCCCCTCTAAGAATCTTTGATAGATGATCAACCAGCCTCTGCCTGAGGATATTTAGTGATGAGGACTTCATTATTTAATAAAATAACTTGTTTTAATATTGGGAGGCTTTAGCTGTTTGGAAAACTCTTCTTTATATCAAGTGAAAACCTGTTTTCTTTGTTCTCTATACTCAATTTGCCAATTCTTTATGTTGTTTATTTCCTACAAATTCATCTTGAACTTGTTTTTTTTTTCCTTTTCATTCCCATTGTCACTTTTTAGTTCAACACATTATCATTTACCCCAAGACTGTTGAGGTAGTTTCCCAGATAAGCCTTTCTGCTGTTAGTGTCCCAGCTCCTGTGAACTATTTATGTCTTCCTGAAAACAGCTTTCATGATGTCATTCCCCTACTAAATAGCCCATGATGGCTCTCTCTTGCCTATTGCATGGAATCTAAATTATTCTGCTGGATTTAAATATGTATGTATGTATGTATGTATGTATGTGTGTGTATACATATACACATACACAGAGTTAAATATTTCACAAATACATGTAAACATTTTCTTAAAAATAATTTTTAAGAATTTTGAGCTTCAAATTCTCTCCCTCCTTCTTTCCCCCTGCTTAAGAAAGCAATCAATTTGATATTGATTATACAGGTGAAGTCATGCAAAAGATATTTCACATTAGTCATGTTGCAAAAGAAAGCACAAACAAAATAAAACAATAAAAAAGTAAAAGTATGCTTCAATCTACATTCAGAGTTCATCAATTCTCTCTCTCTGGAGGTGGACAGCATTTTTCATGATGGGTCCTTTGGAATTGTCTTAGATCATTGTCTTGATTAGAGTAGCTAAGTCTTTCATGAATGATCATCCGTACAATATTGCTATTATTGTGTACAATATATTCCTGGTTCTGCTCACTTCACTTTGCATAAGTTCATACAAGTCTTCCTAGGTTTTTCTGAAACCACCCTGCTTGTCATTTCTTATAGCACAATGGTATTCCATCACAATCACATACCACAACTTGTTCAGCCATTCTCCAATTGATGGGCATCCCCTTGATTTCCAATTCTTTGCCAATATAAAAACAGCTTTTGCTGGATTTTAAAGATCCTCCAGAATCTAGCCTCCTCTTAACTACCCAATCTTATTTCCCATAATTCTAACACACAATCTCTATTTTGGGCTTTGATATTTCTATACTATCAGCTACTTTCATATTTCTCCTTACTTTGATAAAGAGATTTACCGTTATTTGTGATGGTCATTTGCATAATTAATATTTGATAGAAAGGATATAAAATGGAGAGCAATTTAACTGTTACCATGCCCATGAGAATGATCAGTGGCTTTAATTCTGAACCCCTTGCATTCCTGGGTTACAGATATTTGATATGTGGTTGTTGGATGTAATCCTAGCTTGAGAGAACACCTCTTTTAAACAGTGGGAACAGCAACCAGCCACAATGATTCTAGATCCCTCTCTGGCCTAGGTGTGTTCCTTTTAGGCACTGAGCTCCTCTTACTGTTCACAATGGTGGAAACTGCAGTCTCCTCTGGAGATTGGGTGGACCAGATCAGATATCTATTTTTGCTACGTGAAAATCTGAGATATAATTATATCACATGGCCCAATCAAATATCCTTTAGAATATTACAACCTAGGATTCTTTTATTAATTATTTTACTTTTAGTTCAGTAAAGACAGGCATCATTTATACAGAATCATATTATAATGATTAAATATTACCTAACAGGAGTGACCTGAAAGTTTCTAAATATATAGCTGTTCGGCATTAAAAAGATCTATCATCTTGATATAGATTTTCCATCAGTATATTGATACACACAACTTGATATATACTCAAATAATTTATTCTGTGGAACAAGTTGACCAAATTCATAACGTTGGTCAAGAGATCAGCCTCTGAAGATTAAAGGCCTGCCTAATATACATACAATGTAACCTAAATTCTAGAGAACTCTGAATAGTGTCTGGTAATGAAGTAGTGTGGTGTAGTGGATAGACTGAATGACCTGGAGTCAGGAAGATCTGGGTTAATATTCCCATCTCAAACAATTACTAGCTATGTGACCATGGGCAAGTCATTTAAACTCTCTGGGACTCAGTTTCTTCATCTGTAAAATGAGATGGAATAGATCACCTCTAAAAGTCCCTTCCTGCTCTAAATCTAAGATCTTTTGAATCAGGAAAACTGGTTTCAAATCCTACTTTAGCAACTTACTATGTGAGATAGTATGGGCAATTCATTGGATATCTTGGAGCATCAGTTTTTTCATCTGTAAAATGGGGATAAAAATATTTGCACTACCTTTTCACAGGGTTGTTAAAGGGGAAGCATTTTGCCAACCTCAAAGTATTATGTAAATATGAGCTATTAATAATAACACTGGCAATGACTGTGGCTGGATTGCCAGATAACAAAGTAGTTGGTTACTGTTAATAGCCATTTGTTCACATGAAGAATAAAGACATGCTATGGATCAAAATGTTTTCTTATCTCTAATTACTGATGGATATGTTTTTGCTCAAACAATCAACAAGCATTAATTAAATGCTTACTATATGCCACGTGCTATGTTGATCACTAGGGATACAAAACTAAGGAGTCCTAACCTAGTGAGGTAGATGAGCCTACAGAGGCCATCTCATGGGACATGCTCAGAGTGGCCACTCCTGGTTCTGGTTGACCATGTGGAAGTTTGGGGAGCTACCTCTAGATGTGTGTGATTCAGAGCTTAACAAGGTGATAGAATCTCTCTATTGGCTGAAAAGTTAGAAGAACCAATGACTTAATGGATGTATAAAAGGGAATGACCACCTTCTCAGCCTTATTTTTCCTTTATAAATTGTGTCAGGATTCTTTTGAGCTAACTCCCAAGAGAGGAGAGGGGGAAATGGGTGATTTGTCCTAACTCCACTGCGGCTTTCAGGCAGACATGAGAACATGACATTTAAAGTACATGCCCTGGCCCAGGAAAGCCTGAGCCTGGATGTAAGCTGCCTATTTTGTGTTTGGTCTTGATGATCTTAGGTAAACAAACACTCATCTTGAAATGGATTTGTCCAGGTATGGAGGTGACCTTGTCAGTCTGAGAAGTCCAAAGGCTCTGGGTCCTACTGTGTTGGAGGCTAGATGGTCCCCTATCAACAAGAGATTGGCCCAAGCCTGACTGTTTTATCAGTAGACATGTACAAAGCTGTCTGGACAGTGAAGAAAGAAATTAAATGTAAAATGCCTAATTATCAGTTTGACAAACTGCTTTATGATCCGATGAGGCCTAAGTTATCAGTCTCCCATAAGATTGCATTAATAGTTACAAGTTACTGAATCCTTTCTTAGGGTGGTTTGTGAATGCTCAATGTGAGTCTTTTACATTTACTGTTTCTTTTGTGTGTAGGAATTATCTATCCCATAATTAATTAATATTGCATCCTGAGTACTAGTTTCCTCCTCCTTTTAGGGGAAATCCTAGACATGAACCATAACCTGAACTATAAGTAAAATCATCCCTGGGGTGCCAGAGTTGGGCTTTAAAAAGCTAGAGCCTGAGAACAGACTGTCTAGTCCCTTCTCATTAGAATCTAGGGTGCCCAGAACTATATCAATCCAAACTGCATGTCTGGGGCCAGAAAGGGCATGAGTATCCCAGTTCCATGTGAGTCCAGCAGTAATTTCTCAAAATTAGATGGTTATATACAAGACACACATAAAGCAGACACAACGTAATGTACCTTCCTAGATTGGAAGGCACTAGTAGCTGGATTACTAGGAAAGGATGACTGTATAAGATGACTCTTGAACTGAGTCTTGAAGGAAACAAGGGGCTCCAAGAAATATAGGTTAAGGAGAAGACACTCTAGGCATGGAGGACATTGTGTGAGGAACAGCAAGTCGCCAATGTGGCTGGATGGTAGAGATGTGAAAGTGTACAAGAAGCCTGGAGATACAGGAAGGAGCCAGGTTGTGAAGAGCTTTAAGGGGCAGAGGAGTTTATATGTGAGTCTAGAGGTGATAGGGACCAATGACGTTTACTGAGTGGGGAAGGGGGTGACATGTTTTGCTGTGATAAATTACTCATTTAAGAAACATTAAAATGTAAATGACTTGCTTCAACATGGCTTGTGCTTAAATAAAAGTCCCATAGTCCTCTTCCGGAAATCTAGATAAGCTTAAGATCAAGAAACAAGTTCATTTCAAGATGTTGCTTTTGCAGGCAGTTCTTGGAAGGGCTCCCTGAAGTGGATAAAGAAAGACGTGAGGCTATCATCGTACAGAGGAGGAAGTAAAGGTAGCACACAGTTCCTGAAATGAAGAAAAACACTTGGCCACAGACAGAACCTTTCTCAATAATGCCAAATGGCTCTGTAATTTATTGCCTCTGGTCATTGGATTCCAGTGAAGGAAACTGAAATGTCATACCTTCATTCACAACACCGTCTCGTGGAATTATTTTTTCCGGATTCTTGGGGAAGTTAAACTATTTGAGAAGAATATCAGGAACTGTTGTTTCAGCCTGTTTTGTGAGTAGATAATTGCCTTCCAACTCCATTCTTTCAGGAAATGGGGTGTGCTGCATTGTTCCTAGATGGGGGCAGCAATGTGCTTTTAGCAAGGTCCATACATGCGTTAGTTAAAAAAACAAAAACATGCAGTCCAAATCACTACTCTGTACCCAGACTTTTTGAATTTGGTCTAGATAAGAAACTGGCCCCAGACAACCTGTCCACATACCAACAGCATTCTTTAGAGGGAACGTAAGCAAAGCTAGTTTTCAGGAATGAAAATTTTAGCACAAAATCCATTATGATGAAAATAGTCCAGCAGATCCGTTGAATAAACAAGACTTTTCTAATTTGTGCTGAATTGTAGACCAACATAGGAACCTGAGGTGGTAATATAATGGAAAAAGTACTAGGCTTGGGAGTCAGTCCACCTGGGTTCTAGTACGAGATCTACCCCTAATCACTTGCATGACTTTGGGGAAATTGCTTAATTTCTCTAGGTCTTGGTTTCTTCATCTGTAAGATGAAAACTTTTTTTTCTAAATGATCTGTAAGGTTCCTTTCCAGATGTGACAGTCTATGAACTAGAAATAAAACATATTTATCCTTAGAAGTACCTTTGACAACATGGAATATGTTAGGCCATTTTCCTGAAATATGACATCATTTGTGGTACCAGCTGTATGGGTGTGTCATGTAAAGATTTACAAAACTTGATTCCATTCTGCCTTAATACAAATTTAAAAGCAATAGAAAATAACATAATCCAGCTAAATGCTGCAAAGTGAATTGGCTGTGCAAAATTTCAGTAGCTCAAACAACTTTGGACCATCTTTTTAGGGAGTCAGAGGATTGTGAAGGTCCAGTTTTGAAGTGTCGAATTAAAAAAGAATCAAATATAGATGTTATATGTATTATGGTACAGTATAAAGTCAGGGAAGCTGAGGGTTCAGGAATTCTACTGAATATGTTATGGAGTGAGGCAGTGAGTGAGGTATAGTGGAAAGAGTACTGTACATAACAGTCAGAAGAAACCTGGATTGGAAACCTGTCTCTGACATTTATTAGTTACGACACTATATATAAGCAAATAATTTCACCTCTTGCAGCCTTGGTTTCCTCATATGTAAAACAAAGATTATAATATCTGCAGTATCTACTTTTACAGTGTTTTCTAAGGATCAGGTGAGATGTTCACCATTGATTTGATCAGAATCAAATAATCATCGAATCTCAGAGTTGGAAGAAAGCTCAGAGGCCAAATAGTCCAAACTGGAGTTTATCAATGATCTTTTCTATAACATACCACACAATGGACCATCTAAATCTTTGCTTATAAACATCCTGCAAAGGAAAAACTGTTATTTTTCCTTGGTAGTCCATTCCACTTTCAGATAGCTCTAATTATTACAGTTTTTCTTTATACCAAATCTAAATTTACCTCTCCCCAACTTCTACAAATTGCTCCCAGTTTTGCTCCTTGGGGCTAAATAGGATAGGTCTAATCCCTCTTCTACACGACAGCCCTTCAGATAACTAATGACTGCTATCATATCTTCTCTAATCTAGGCTAACCAGCCCCAGTTCTCTCAAGTGATCCTCTACTGGCACAATCTCAGGGACTGTTATCATCCTATACCTCTTTGCAATGGCTGTCCCCTATGCCTGTGATGCATGCAATTCTTAACCTCCACCTCTTGGCCTTTCTGGTTTCTTTCAAAACTCAGTTCAAATGCTACACTGCAAAAGAAGCTTTTCATGCTCCTCCTTGTTGCTAGTGCCCTCCCCTACCACAACTATTTTGTATTTACTTTCTTATTATTCATATCACCAGGGTTCCAGAACATCAAAACATAAAAATCAGAAAGATCACTTCACATGGCAAATACTGAAGAGTAGGAACCTATTCAACACCCCGATGACAATACAACAGCAGAACAAACCATTTCAGTTGGTGTAATATGGGATGAAGGTACCAAAGACCTAGGCTCTTTGATGGAAAATTGCCACTAGCCCAATACAAAGATGGAATAAGAGAGCTATCTTTTGTTATAACTGCAGTTTGAACAGATGTAAGAAAGATGTGTGTAATAAAAAGAAAAGAATGTTTTTGGTATGAGGAGTTGAATTTCAACAAGCCACCTTCAGGAAACAAATGAGACTACAGATGGATGAAATATTGCACTTTGAATATCCTGACATCGTCTTCAATTAAGCCATCATCAGCTGAAGCAGGAATCTTATCATCGAGACACTAACAAAAGGAAAGAATGATTGTTTGTCATAACTGTGGATGACCTGGTCCTAAGTACGTCCCTTGCTTACAAAAGAAGAATTGTCACTTGTTACTGAGGAAGCTACTAGACATGGAACCAGCATCAAAAATTACAACTGCATGATTCCAAGTTTGTTTCCAAAGAATGAAACAACACTACAAAGTTTTGGGGGGAATATTTGTTGCTAGTGAAATATTGGATAACCAGGTTGATGTTATTAACTGTGAGATATCAGAATTGAAGAAAAAAATTAAAAAGTTATGTGCCCCATACTTATGTTACCATGAATCCATGTGACATATCAGAAGCTATTACAATGGAACAATAACCAAAGACTAGAAAATCAGTGTTCCATAATCAATAGATTTTTTCAAAAGAAAGCATTGCTGGGAAAAAAACCCAAAAGCTAAAAACTGTTCCTAGAACTAAGGAAGATTCTGGTAATGGTGATGATGATGATTATGATGACTTAATTGCATTTTGGTACCCAGCAGAGGTTAAGGTCATTCCATGATGATGGAAGATTAAACCCCAGACCAACCCTATTTCACCTTGATACATTAGTTGTTAAGAAAGAACAGATTATAACAAAAGAGGACTGTAAGAAGCAACCTAAGTTATTTAGAATTTTCATTATGTGATGTTGATAATAAACAAGTTAAGAATTTAGAAACTAAAGTTAAGAATCTAAAAAACAGCAAGCCAGTTGTTAGACTGACTTATTATGCATAAGCAATTACTGTTTTCTATTTTTATCGTTTATTAGTTTTAAAATATTTTGTTTTAATCAATCAAAACCTACCTTCTCACCCTACTACTCTACCTCCTTTCCACTTGACAACACAAGAAAAACAAATTCAATTTCACTCATAACAAATTTCCATTGTCCAATGTCCAAAAAGCCTATTTGTGTCACTCTTCATTCTGAGTCCTTCACCTCTTTATCATGAAGCAGTTAGCATGTTTCATCAGTAATCTTCTGGAATTGTGATTGGTCATTATGCTAAGAGATCAGCACAATAGTATTCCATCACATTTACCAGCATAACTTGTTCATTCATTCTCTGATTTATGGGTGCCCCCCTCAGATTCCCATTCTTTGGAGCTATAAACATTTTTGTGCATCTTTAGGGTTTCTTTTGCTTAGGACTAATTCCTCCTCCAAACTACTCTCCTCAAGAGTCCCCTCCCCCATCTCTTTTCCCTCCTATTTCCCTGTTGAGTGAAATATATTTCTTTATTCAACTGTCTCTGTGTGTAAATTCTTCCTTCTTTTGATTAGTTCATATGAGAGTGAGGTTTAGCCATCACTGCCATCACCTCTTCCTCCTTGTTTATCTATTTCACACTCTGGTTATGTGAAACAATTTGCTCTAGCCTTCCCTTCTTTTCCCCTCCATCGTATTTCCATTGTATTTCTCTTCCCCCTTCTATTCTTTTCTTAAGATTATCAAAATATAACAGAATCATTCTCAGACCTTCTCTAAATGGACTCCCTCTATGAGCCCTGATGATGATAGGATTCTGAGGGGATACATGTATCATTTCCCCACATTTGAATGGAAGCAGTTTATGCCTGCTTAATCCTTTATCATTGTTCATTCATATTTACCTCTTTATGTTTCTCTTAGCCCCTATGTTTGAACTTCAAACTTTCTACACAGTTCTCTGGTTTTTTCATTAGGAATGCTTGGGAACTCTATTTCATGAAAGGTCCATTCACCACAACCCCTCCCCCAGCTATAGGTTTGCCTTCTAGAATATTGTGTTCCAAGTTCTCTGCTCCTTTATTGTGGTGGCTGCTAAATCATACGTGATCCTAACTGTAGTTCCTCAGTACTTGAACTCTTCTTTCTGGCTTGTTTGCAGTACTTTTTCTTTGCCTGGAAACTCTGCATTTTGATTATGATGTTCCTGGGAATTTTCACTTAAGGACTTCTTTCAGGAAATTACCAGTAGAGTCTATTTCTACTTTCACCTCTGGATCTAAGAGATCTGGGCAATTTTCTTTTAAGATTTCTCCAAATAGAATGTCTAGGCTCTTGGTCACTGAAGTTCAGATAATCCAATGATTCTTAATTTTTTTCTCCTCAATCTGTTGTCCAGGTCAGTTGTTTTTACTGATAAATACCTTACATTTTCTTCTATTTTTTCTTTTTTTATTTTTAGGCAATTGGGGTTAAATGACTTGCCCAGGGCCACACAGCTAGTAAGTGTCAAGTGTTTGGTCTGAGGCCGAATTTGAACTCAGGTACTCCTGACTTCAGGGCTGGTGCTCTAGCCACTGTGCCACCTAGCAGCCCCTCTATTTTTTTCTTTTGACTTTGTTTTAATATTTCTTATTGCTTAATGGACACATCGTCTTCTATTTGGTCCATTCCAATTTTCAGGGAGTTTGTTGCTTGAACAAGGTTTTATACCTTTCATGATATGCTGTTAATTCCCTTTACAACTCTTTTTCCTACAGATTTCATTTCTTTTCTGTTGTTTTCCCTCAAAGGATCTAATTTTATTTATAAAACATTTTTAAGTTTTGTTTTTTTCTTTTTAAATTGTTGCTTTTTCTCTCCTAAGAATTCTAGCTGAATTTTTGCCCAAGTAATGTTTTTCTCTAAGGCTTTGCTTGTAGATGTTTTGGAGTCATAATCTTCTTCTAAATTTGTGTGTTGAGTTTCCTTGCCACCATAATTAGCTCTTCTGTGGTGGGCTTGTTTTGCTTGCTTGTTTGCTCATTCTTCCAGCCTCCTTCTTGACTGCAGACTCAACTTTAGGGCTGGGCTCTGCAGCACTTCTGCAGCAAAGGTCTGGCTTGGTCTTGTTGCTTTCTTGGTGTACTGAGCGCTGTGTTATTCTACGATCTCAGGGACAGGCTGGGGACCTATAAGCCTTCAGTGCTCCCCAAGTGTTCTGATTGAGGGCAAAGTCCAGTTGTTTCCTCCCCTGGTTTGAGCTCTGCAAATCCCTTACCTGCGTTTGGGTCTGACTAAAAGTAAGCTGTTGCTAGATTCAGCCCCTGTCAGCAAGCTAGAAAGCTACATTAATTCAAAGAGGCAAATTTAGGCTCTGTTTTGTCTGGGATTACTGCCTGATTATTTCTCTGCAGATTAGGTTAGATCCTAGAAATAAACCCTGTTCTGCACCTGGGGATTGAACCATACCAATGATGCTGTTGCTGACATTTGAACTTCCTTACCCTGAAATGTCCAGCCCCATGTACAGGTAGTCAAGCCTGGTTTGCACACCCGTCCCATAGCAGTGCCCCATATGGGTCTAGTGGAGCCTGGGTATGGATGTGGGACCGCTTCTTGCCCAGGTATACAACCTCTCCTTGGGGGATGGAATGCTCCCAGAATGCTTCTGGCCTGACCACAGTCCCCAGTGTCTGGAAAACCTCCCTTTCTCCTTATGCTGACTTGGGCTGGACAAATGACTTAACAATAACTTTTTATAGGTTTCCCCATCAGGATTTAGTTTGATGAATTTTCTAGATCTGTTTAGAAAGGTTTAGTAGACAGGAACACTGCCATACTGGTTGCTACTGATCTTCTATCTTGACTTTGCCTCTCTATAACATTTATTGCAGAGATGTTTTCTCTAACTTGTTATACAATATTGATATATGTGTGTTATTGCATATTTTCATATATAGAATTTTAGATTATAAATTTGATTATTTGTTCGTATAATCATATATATGAGTCATGAATAAGAATGCTGACATCTACATAGGTACATATTATTTTTAATGAGAAAAACGCATTTTTATCAAATACAAAACATGTTAATTATGTAAAATATTTGAAATTTGTTAGTTCTATGATATTTGCAATCCATTACTTAACAGGCAATAAACCTATTAGTGCCAGGCACTAGGCTATGTGCTAGGGCTACAAAGAAAAGCAATAGTACCCGTTTTCAATGGGCTCAGTTTGTCTACTGGGGGAGATAACATACAAACAACTATAAACAAAAAAGATACCTGCAGGATAAACTGAACATAATCTCAGAGAGATGGCACTGAGAGTAAGGAAAATTGGGAAAAGTTTCTTTTGGAATGTGGGACTTTTTATTATTATTTGTCCTTCATTCTCAAAGAGGACCATGACATCAAGGAGGTGATGCCATGATATGCAAGTGAATTGGATTTAAGTGAAGGAGGGCTGTGCAAAGTCACAAAGTCACCAGCCTCACTTTCTCCTCTGGAGCCTTCTGGGTCCAGTGGCGAGATATAGATCAGGACCCCTGGAGATAGTCCTGGATGCAGTGGGAATAGGATTTTAGGTGAAACTTGATGGAAGGCAGGGAAGCCAGGAAGCTGAGATGAGGAGGGAGTTGTAGCCATGGAGAACAATCAGTGAACATTCCCAGAGTCAGGAGATGGACTGTCTTGAGTGAGGAACAGCACAAAAGCCAGTGTCACTGGATTTTAGGGTATACAGAGGGGAGTAAGGTGTAAAAAAATTGAGAATGTAGGAGACTAGGTTATGAAGGGCTTTAAATGCCAAACAGGGCATTTTTTATTCCATCCTGGAGGTAATAGATGGCCATTGGAGTTTATTGAATGGGGGTAGGGGTAATATAATCAGATTTACAATTTAGGATCTATCTTATCTTGAAATTTTAATTTGAAAAAGACTGAAAATTTGGGAGGAGGTGGAAGAGGGGGCATACATATACTGCCCTTTAAAAGATCTGTTGCTAAGTTCTGCTTTGAATTCTAGGAGTTACTGTTACTCTGAGAGCTGCTATTTGTCATATTTAAAATTCAGCAGGTTTAATTATGGATTCTGATATATTTATTATTTATTCTTTGTTTTAATTTATGAATATCTGATATTTCTTTTGTCTTATTAAGAAGTAAATGTTTAAGATCTAAAAGTGTCATTATTGTGAGTGGCTGGTTGTGTAACTAGAAATGTATGCATGGGTTCAAGAGCTAGAGTGGTCGGTAGAGGGAGTGTATTTCCTCTTAACAGGTTACCCCTAGGACTCTGAGAAAATTTGAGTGTAATGGCAATGATGATTCTCTCTGGGAAACCAGACCTGCCATTCTGAGAACAGAATAGAGATAGTGAGCCAACCCAGAAAATAAGTAGTTGTTTATACACTTACGGAGAAAAATGGGAGGCCCTACATATGGCAGTGGCCAACTCATGCACCAGTTAAACTATAGTCTATGTATACTTACACACATATATGTTATCTTCCCTGACAAAAGATGAGTTCCTTGAGGACATAAACTGTTTCTCTTTGATCTTTGTATCTCTAGTGCTTGGCATAGTGTCTGACACAGGCTTGTTGATTATCGATATCCTTCCTAAAACATGATGCTCAGAACTGAATACAATAATCTGGATACAGTAGGTCTGGTATGACAGGATTATCACCTTCCTAGTCCTGGACTAATGCAAACTAAGGTCACATGATTGTGGGGGCTGCCATAGCTCACTATTAACTCATATTCATCTTCTAGTCCATTAGAATACTTAGATCTTTTTTTCAGATGAGCTGCTGTCTAGTTGTATCTGCCAAGTCCATACAACATTTTGCAAATTCAAAGTGATACATACACACACACACACTAACATATAACACATATATGGTGGGTATACATACATTTGTATGCCCATTATTATTGTCATCCTTATTATTAACAATAAATTATTGGGTATAGTGTTGGGTCTAGTGAGCATATTTAAACATATTTTTCAAATTATACAAATAAAGATCCTGTAGTTAAGGATCTGAAAACTGATCACAGGGAATACCAATAGAGGTAATACCTGTTTCTACCACAATTCAACTAGCATTTTTTAAAAAATAACTAACTTCATATAACAAAAAGATAATGATTCCAGAAGTATCTTTTATGAACATGACTTGGGCAACCACAAAACAGTTCAAGAGTATAATATTTTGAAATTTATTAATGAGTGTACTTAGGCTATGAGGATATAGACAATTGCTTTGGCATAACAATTCCTTGCTAATTGTTCCTGAAGAAAGCCAGAGATAGACTGAGTACACAACATTTAGATAATGTTAATCATGTTGACTGTTAATACAACACTGGTGATTTACACAGCACTGCTCATTTTTCACTTTCCACGCTGAGGAACATAGAAATAGTAAATGAAAGTTGCAAGTTTCAAACAGAATCATGGAATCTTAAAAAGGGACCTTCAAATAGTCCAACCTCCAATAGCAATTAATCAGTAAATCAAAAATTTATGTTCCAAGAACTATGCTAAGATCTGGGAATACAAAGACAAAAAATCCTGGATCTCAGAAGTCTATATTTTGTTGGGGAAGATGTGTATGTATATAATTGTGTATACATTAATTTTTAAAATAGATGCAGTTAAATAAAAGGCAATTTATGGTTTATTAAGTGCATTCTCCACAAGAACTGTCAGTAAACAGTCTAAATATTATCTCCATTCTACAAATTGGGCACTGAAGATCAGATAGGTTTTGGTCATAAAACTTGTAAGTGCCAGAGCCTGGAATCAATCCAAATCTTGCAACTGCAAGTCCAGAGCACTTTCTATTACATGTGATGCCTTCTAAATTTTCCCAAGAGATATTTATCCTCACTGGTTAAATCAGTTCAGCGCCTAAAATGTTTTTGGGGGACAAATTTTTTTTCTTTTCCTAACTATAAGAGTGCATTTAAAAAATAATAGCTCTAATAATAACTTAAAATGTTTTTATTATTTTTATTCTGATCTTAAAAACAAAAATAAGCATTCCCTATACAAAACAGAAAACAAAAAGAAGGACTATACATCAAACAATGGGATTATATTTCATG
This sequence comes from Phascolarctos cinereus, assembly GCF_003287225.1. NCBI lineage: Eukaryota > Metazoa > Chordata > Mammalia > Diprotodontia > Phascolarctidae > Phascolarctos > Phascolarctos cinereus. The sequence continues at coordinate 567,086,344 of NW_027555847.1, read as the reverse complement.
TTGCTGGGGTTTTAAAAATACATGTATAATAAATTCTACACAGTACTTTTAAGATTGTCCTGCACCTCTGTGATTTTGAACTTCCTTTTGTTCTCGTCCACACATTTTAATGTTTCAATGACTCTCTCTCTCTCTCATTAATGCTAACTAACCCTTTAACACTTCCCCTCACCTTCCAATTAAAAACCAAGAGTGAAAATTTTTTTTCAGCAAATAAGCATAGTAAGGAAAATGAATTCACATAGTTGCCATGACCAAAAAATGCGTATCTGTTTCTGTACCTTAATGCCATCACCTTTCTGTCAGGAGGTATAGCATGCTTCATCATAGGTCTTCAGGAGGTATAAGTTGGTCATTGCTTTGATCAGACTTAAGTCTTCAAAGCTGTTTTTCTTTACAGTATTATTGCGCTCATATAAATTGTTCTGCTCACTTTACTCTGCATCCGTTTATACTACTGAGGATTCTCTGAAATGGTCTCTTTTATCATTTCTTATGGCACAATAACATTGTATTATTCATATGCCAACAGTCATTCTCCAAATGATGACCATTCCCCTTGGATTCCAGTTCCATTCTTTTTTTTCCCCTTTTTAACGCCCCCACCCACCCACTTCAAAATCAGGAAGTCTGTTTAGCTTGCAACTTTTATGTACAGTATTAACCTCCATCTTCACCCCCCACTCCCTAGCCCCACTCATTTCAATCTTGAATTTCATGTATTTCTACACCACACTCTATGTGTGTATGTGTACATGCCTGTGTTCAACCCTCTATTGGCCCTCTCAGATAACAATGAGGTTTATCTGGTGTCCACTGTCTCCACTTCCTTCTATGTTTGTATACACATCTCATGAATCACAATTATGACATGTTTCATTTCCTTCTTCTTTTCTACACCAGTATATTCTCTTTATCCTTAATTCTCTTTCTCCTCCAAAACAGAATCAGTGTACTCAGGGCCTCTATTTTTCTTTTAACTCTCCCAATAATCTGTGAAGATATTAAATTATGAAGGGACACTTGTTTCTTCTCCCTATTAGAATGTTACCACTGCATCATCAGTCATTGCCTTCAAATTGCTCAAATAAATTTACCTTTCTAGGTTTCTCTTGATTCTTGTATTTGATTTCAAAGTTCTTATTTGGCTTTGATCTTTTCATCAGAAATACTTAAAATTTTCTATTCCATTAAAGATACATTTCTCCTCCTTGTTAGATTATAGTCATTTTTCACAGTAAATTATTCTTGGCTATAAGCCTGTCTTCTGGAATATTATGTTCTAAGATCTCTTATTTGTAGTAGAAGCTATCAGGTATTATGTGATCCTCTTGTGCATTCATAATTCTTTTCTGCATGTTTGCATAATTATTATTATTTTTTTTTTTACAGGCAGCTGTGAGGCACAATGGATAGAGCACTAGGCTTGGAGTCAGGAAGACCTGAATTCAAATCCAACCTCAGACAGTTACTAGCTGTAAGTCACTTACCCTCTGAATACCTCAGTTTCTTCAACTGTAAAATGAGATCACAATAACACCTACCTCAGAGGGTTCTTGTGAAGATCAAATGAGATATTCGTAAACTCAGCACAGTGCCAAATTAGGCACTTAGTAAATGCTTATTCCCTTCCCTTGCCCCCTTTCTTTTAAATGGATGTTCTGGATTTTGACTATGTTGTTCCTGAGATTTCCTTCTGGAGTTTCAGGAGATGACTGGTGGATTCTATCTTTACTGTACCCTTTCATTCTAACAGATTTGGGTAGTTTCCTTTTGATTTCTTCAAATATAGTGGCCAGGTTTTTTTTAAAGTTAGTTTTCAAGCAATCTAATGACTTTTAAAATCATCTGTTCTTTACTTGTTTTCGTTCATTGACATCAGATATCTTACATTTTCTTATATTCTTCTGATTTTGTTATAATATTTTTTTCTTTCTCTTGGAATCCTGGATTTGTTTGATCCATTCTAATTTTTAAGGAGTATGCTAAGTAAGGATTACCAGCTTCTCTTCCATTTCAGTCTCTTTCCAATTCTTTCCTTAAGAGCTTTTAGTTCATTATTACTATCTGCTGCTTTACTTTTTTCTAGGTATTCATGTAGTCCTCATAGGCAAATCCATTTTTTTTGTTTGAGTCTCTTTTTCGTTAACATTATCGCCCACATACAGAATACTCCTTCCCTTCTTTCTACCAATCTGAGTTCTACTGATATTTTAAGGCCCAGTTTAAGTTCATGGAGTCCTCTTTGGCTAAAACTCATTCTCAGCAGCATCTATCACTTAATCACATACTGCCTTGTGCCAGATACTAAACTAGAAGTTCTTTGAGGATCATTTTTATCTAATCTTTGCATCTCTTGACACACTGGGATAGTGTTCTGCATAAAGTAGGTAGTTAATAAATGTTGATTTTTCCTAGTTAGATTGTAGACTTCTTGAAGTCAAGGACTATGTCAAGATACAATAAACAACACAGTTTCTGAATACAGTAAAATTCTATAATCATCTAATGAGTTTGTTTTTCTTCTTGTCTGTGACTAAGAAGCTAAGTCTTAGGAAAATGCTTGAGGCATACAGAGGTTAAATGATTTGTTTAGGGTCATTTACCTGAGGAGGCAGCTCATTTATCTGGAAGCAGCTAAGGGCACAGTGGATAGAGTACTGGGCCTGGAATCAGTAAGACCTGACTTCAAATCCAGCCTCTGACACTTCCAAGCTGTATGACCTTGGGCAAGTCACTTAATATCTGATTGCTTGATCTAATGGATTTATTGGAGAAAGAAATGGCAAACCACTCCAACATTTTTCCCAAGAAAACTTCAAATGGGGTCATAAAGGGTTGGTCATGACTGAAATGACTGAACAAGAAAAATTTACCTGAGGCTTGATTTGATTCAGGTCTTCCTGATTCAAACCCAATATATTGGCCACTATGCTCTGCTGCCAGTATCTTTATTAATGTAAGTGGATTTAATATGAAATTAATGGAGTTTAACACGGTTATATATGGACACAAGATTTTAAATATATTATAAAATATATCTAGTACCAGTACAAAAAGTATGATAACAAAAGTTTATAAACCCTTCCATGCTATGTATCTTGCTAGAAAATATTTGGACATATTTAACTTCCTAGGAAACAAGGACAACTTTAAACAAAATTACTAAATAATTTCTAAAATATAGTGTATTACTAGATGTTTGTCTTTTTATTGCCCAAAAGCTGGTATGTTAACTTATTTTTAAGTCTAGTAAAATCATATATTTCCTAACATTTTCATTGTGTGGTCATAGATATACTTGGAGAGATGGGGGAAAAATTTGTTAATACAGTGACACCTGCTGGTTTTTAGCTGCAAATTTCAAATTCTAAGCTAAAAGCAAACTTTTAAACTTTCAAAATTTACTTACTGAAGATTAAATGACATTAATTTATTTGTAAATCATTTGATTAAACATATGGTGGACAACAGAGGAAACTTTTTTTCTCTTTTGTAATAATGATCTTTTGGCAGAATTTTTACAGGGGTTAAAAAGTATTTTTCTAATATGTCCCTGACAAATAGTTAAATTTGCATTTAATATTAGATACTTAATTGCCTGCTTTGTTTTTATTTTTGTTTAAAGGAAAATAACTACACTGAATCCAAGAAAAAAGACAGGACTTACGTCATTCTTTGCACTACTCTAACAAGTATAGCTAATGCCATAAAAACAAACAAGAACTATCATAATTGAAAAATTTGTAATCCTACATTTTTCAACATAGTATCCCATCTACCTAGTAGCATATATGAAACTCTCTCAGAGCCACACCTATCACTTAGAACCACTGGAAACATCTGCCTTGGGGGCTGAAATTTTCCAAGTTTGGTCTCAATTTAAGGTGAAATTTTCCTGGAAAACTTAAGAGCAAATATGCTCACTTATTTTGAAGAGAGATGGTGGAAAACATGTACCCCACACTATTTTCCACTTTAAAAAATGCATTAAATTATTTTTAAAGCCCAGATTACTCCATAATAGCTGAATTTCAGACACCACCTTTCTCTGTGTGTATAGTCTGAGAAAGCTTCTGTAAATGAAAAAATTATGTAACTGGAAAAAGAACACTCTGCTTTGATAAATTTTCACTATGCAGTTTCAATAATATTCACTCATAAAATCTGAAGCATTATTTGAAAGCTACACAATACTGGTAGTTTCTTAATGATTTAGTAAATTAGTGGACAGCAATGCCTCCCTCTTTCCTACCCATTTTACACTTTCTGAAAAAGAACCAAATAGGAAGGACTTTTTTATATTTATTCACCTTGACATACCAAAGTTTATGACTTAGACCACTGTGCTTTTACCCTATCTTTAAAGATAAACTAACTTGGAATTAATTTGCTTTTATCAATAGGTCTATGCCTCACTAATGATTACTTTTCTTTCATCATCACCCAAAACATTTACTGAATACTCACTGCATGCATAGCTCTTTTGTAAAGCTGAATGGAAAATGCCAAGTTTAAAATCAAGATAAATGCACATTAGCTAAATGTGTTTTCAAGATGAACTGCAAAGTCTTTTTCTATGGTCGGGCTTATTTTTTCTGAACCATTTTTTTGGACAGCAGAACATGAATAGCACAGAAAGGAAGAGGCCTTTCCTACGCCTTCAAAACCTAAAATCCATTTTTGGCGGAGGTGGGGTGAGATGAGAAAAGAGCTTTACAGATCAATTTAAAAGAACATAACAATTTTATTTTTGATAGAAATGCATCACCTTATAAAATATATATGTATATATTATCATTACTTATGGAGCACACTTAATACTTTTTGTCTTTGGAATAGTTTTAAATCATCCCTTATGAAGTGAACATTTTAGTCTATGCAAAGATTTATATACAGTTTTGCTGATGATGCTAGTTGTGTCACTAAAAATAGCATGGTATTTAGTAGTTGTGGAAGAAAAGGAGTATATATAGTGGAAGTATATTAATGAATCCAGCTTCTATTTCCCAATTCAGCAATGACACATTTATAGCCCTGGGTTACAACTATTCAACAGTTCAATGATTACACTTTTACAATGGGAACAATACTTGCTACATGCTTCAATTCATAATAATGCTGTTGAAAAATAACATGTTTGTAAAGTTCTTCTTAAGAACTCGGCAAAGCATTAGATAAATATCCATGGCAGTGGTCCCCAAATGTTTTGACTGAAGACAACTTAAATTCATTTTTAAGTTGCACCTTTCCTCTTGAGACAAAAATAAACAGCCCTGGCCCTAAGTGTCTAGGGCAATATAACTGGCACAAGCTCACTCTTAAAATGCTTCAGCGGGTAGATGGAGATTTTCATGCATGTACAATTAGTGTCCTTCTGGAAGCAAAGGGGAGAATTCCCTTTGGTACTTGTGATACCCAAGTGTTTCATAGCACAGTTCATAACTACTGATACAGAAAACATATATTTATATTAAATCCTGCCTCTGTCACTTATTAGTTGTATATAAATCACTCAGTCTTTCTGGCCTCGGTTTCTTCATCTGCAAATGATGTAGTTGCACTAGATAGTCTCCAAGGTCCCTTCTAGTTCTAAATCTATGATCTTTCATCCATATTATTTGGGGTGACATTTCTACAAACCACAATAATAACCCAAACACCCTGGAAAGAGTCCAAAATTATAAAGCATATGGGGTGGGAGAGTATAATGCTGCCCTGTTCTGCTTCCCCTTCACCTGCTTATAAATGGCAATACAACTAGAAGCAGCCTGTTACAATGCATAAGGCATTATCAATGACAAGAATAAGCATTTAGTGAAGCCTCTGAGATATATATATATATATATATGTATATGGTTAGCAGTACAGCACAGTTATGTTTTAAGACTGAAAAGATAATTCTTCAGTTGATTTTACTAAATCTTCATTTTGTTTACAACAAAAATACATCAAAAGTTATGTTTCTATATAGTAACTCGTATCTTTTTTTTTTTTTTAACAAATCTGAAGCAAATTACTGAAACTTTTTTATTGTTGTCCCCCTAACACTTGTCTATAGTACAGACCAAAAGTGATTTGGTCATTCTGGGCAACAGAAGGGATAGCATCCACTACTAGGAAATCATTATCCAGAAATGAACTCTATTGAAAGAGATACGATTAAGAGTTGTTACAGAGAATACATTTTCCATTTTCAATCCTCAATGTTAATAATTCTTGAGAAATGATTTTAGATTAGAAGTTCTTTACCTTGTATAAGGTAAAGTAAGCTCATTTTAACTGAGCTTGAACACAAGCAAACAGAAAAATTAGACCCCAGTCAGGCAATCATCTTTTTGAACATATTCTTGATGAAGCACATAGACCTAATTTTTTAGTTATAGCACCCATTCGTCGTTGGATGTACTTACATGTAAAGATATTCCAGAAACCACCTTCCATTCAAAAAGGGATTTTTATTTAAGGCTTTCCTTACTTTTCACGTATGGGATATTTTAGAGCTACGTTTTTTTTTCCCATCCACTAAAGAGAATTAACAAAATTCCAACATGCCTTACTGTCGGCAAGGACTCTTTTTACTCCATGTACCACAGGATGATTGATGAACCTGTCAGGCTTACGGTAGCAGACAGAGAAAGTTGGCTGAAGTTCAGTGTTATTGAAAGAAATCTCAAATACTTATTCTGTCTCCTCTACTAACTTTAATCACATTTTCAACATGCTGCCAAGAATGGAGCTTTGACACTAAGCCATAAATTTACACAGGCAACCATTGTCAACTTTATGTAGTCACAACGCTGAGATAACAAGAGCTGGATTTTTTTTTCTTGTTCCCTTCTTCACTGCACAGCAGTTATAATATAATTTGAAATATTTATCCATGCTTTAGGATTCATTTGCAACACATATCCTCCCGTTATTATTGCATTTGATTTCTTCTTGATTTACAAAGACTAAAGAAATACAACTTACATTCTCCAGGTAAGATTGTTAAATGCATATTTTAAAGGTCACAGTGATGACAGCATTGTTACATTTTATACCATAATACATTTGCTTATGAGAACACACATTATCACTAAAAATATCTTGATATCTAACATGGCCTTTCTGCCATAGGAGCCAACATTTTTGGTTCTCCCAGAGCCAGAATACATATACAGTCCCAGAGGGAACGATTACTCCAATAGCTGTAAAATGTGTGCATACTATTTAACCTAAAAAGCTTAATCCCCTGCAAAACAGACATATAATGAGGTAAATACTATGGGTAAGATCATGATTCTTGAAAAGGGTAAAAAGCATAACCCAGATTTTTGGTAAGCTCTTCCCTAAACAAATTTTGAAAGTTCAAAATCTTACATGGTTAAAAGGCCACTAGTCTTTGTAAGAGAAAATCTTGCTGTCTCAGTCCACTGGAATATGTAGTCATGATATGACTACACAGTTCATATCAATATCCTAAAGTAAGCAGTTTATTGTTCAACAAAGACACTGCTGTTGCTGAAACCATTTTGATTTTCAGCTCTTTACTCCAAGCTGTTTCAAGGCTAGTAGTTTGTGAATATCACTCACATAAGAACAATATGCATTCCCCTCCTATGGTCTGGGGATGACTGGTAATTAATTGTATACATTGTCTAAACAAGCATAATAATCCAACATGAACTCTCATGTATGAGAATGGATTAGATTATCTTTCATAGCCTGAGAATTCTGCTACATTTGCCATTTTCTTATCTATTCAGTGGGCATGGACAGACTAAAAATTCTGATGGTCTAAGAATTAATTCATTCCATTCTTCCTCCTACTTCCCCCACCTAAATAATTATACAGAGGCACTTAAAGTTGGAGGCATATAGGACTCTTTTCTTTTTATAATGAACATTAAATCTGAACTCTACCAAAAGTTTTCATCTTTATTATCAACTCTTTTGATATAGCATTACCACCAAAACATATTGCTAAGTTTGTAACAGAGGACAAGTCTGGTGATTTTTTTTTTGGCACAGTGGAGAGAAAAGTTTTTGTATTGTATTGTTGTTATTCAAGTTCTTAAAAAGATGAAAATTTAGCTAGATCTTTCTCCATCTCCACATATTGTTCTTTAAGACGTTCCGTGGCTTTTTTGTGCTCTTCATCCACTGCAGCCTGCTTGTTGTGTTGTTCTTTCATGAAATCTTCCCATTGGGTTATGCGCTGTTTTTCACTAATCAATAAGTATTCATTATTAAGCTGAGGAAAGAAAACATGGAAGTCATGCAACATTTTATAGACATGGATGTTTTTATGTTCAGAAAAGACATACACATTTCTGTCTTAAACCAAATTACAAAAAGCAATTCTAACAGTTAACTACCATAATAACAAAGCATGGTTTCATTCTGATTAGAAAAGCAAATGGGGGGAAATGCAGCATATTAGGAATAGTAGATCCAATATTCTTACTATGAATAAACATGAATGTTCACATTTCTTAACTTTTTAAAGTTTATCTTTAGAAAAACATAAAGACAAATGTAAAAACATAGAAACATCATAAAAATTTTTTTTTCAATATGTCTACCTCTTCCTTCCTGTATACCCTGCTGTAACATACATTTTTGTTAATGTATCAAGCATTAAAAAAACCAAACAAACACGTTGAAAGGATCTGGCCAATAACAAGTCACATCTATGTAGCACTTGAAGGGCTATGAAACATATTGCCCTACAACCACTTAGGGAGCTGGTAACAAATAATTATTGCCATTCTACAGCTGAGAAAATTGAGGATCACAACTTTAAATGGTTTCATTCTTCAAAAACCAGAGGAAACAAACCAAAAAAAAGAAATGCTATTTTGACTTAAATCAAAAAAGAACCAGTTGCTGAAGCAGAAGTGATGAGAACCTCAGGAGGTACTGTCCATTCTATCTTAGGATCCACAAAAGATGAGGAAAGATAAATATAGTCTGAAATACAGCCTAGGTTTTAGGAGAAGAGATTTCAAAAGTTCAGAGAAAGGATAAGTGGCAACTTATGGTCTACAATTTCACATGGAAATTGACCCAGGGAGGGTGAGACTCTCTCAGGAATGAAATTCTGATAAGACAAACACAGTTAATTCTAATAAGAAGGAAAAGGAGGGGTGTACAGTCTGAAGAGACTACTGTATATATACAGGGAACTCACTGATCAAATTAGGGTATATAATTGAAGAAGATATAAGAATGGCCTGGTCTTGTAAGTTTAATGTCAGGAACAGAACTAAAACAGAACAAACTGAGGCTGATAATGAATGCAAAGAACAAAATGGGATTTTTTTACCCCCTGGAAAGGACAATGACAAAGAAAAGGTAGAACTAGTTCATTCTAAATTTGTTTCGGTTTTCACCAAGTTTCTAGCTATAACAATTTCTGAATATCACGTAGGGGCTGGTAGGAGCAATGTCACTAATTCCAGCACACTAAGAGTTAATCATATTGCTAACAAAGGTGTCTTTACCAGAGTTTTATTTAAAAGCTAAAGGTTAAAACTATTAAGAAAAATTAGAACAGAGAAGGAAATGTTACCCCAATTAATACAAGACTTCAAAATGAATAAGTCAGTAGAGAGAAGTTAATGTATAATACACAGTAATTACCAAATCAGTCGGTCAACAAACATTTATTAAGTGCTTACTACATGCCAATTATTGTGCTAAGCACTGAGGATACAAAATAAGGCCAAAACAATCCCCGCCCTCAAAGAGCTGACATTCTAACGGGGGAAACAACAGGCAAACTACTACATACAGACAAAATATATTATTCTGGGCCCAAGTCTTTTGTGGACTTGGTTCTCTGTTACATCCTTCCTCAAAACCTAAATGGTTTATAATATACAACTATCAGTGATGAAAAACAAACAAACAAACCAAAAAAAAAACTTACCCAAAAAATGAGACAATTCTTATTCAACAAGAATTCTACATACCAGCAGCTGAGTCCAATCTGAGAAGATGGCTCACTTCAAACAAATGGATCATGGTAAACTAAGACATGCTGTGAAACCAGAGCAGACTTACTGGACCTGGTCTCTTAAGATCCAAATGTCCTACTTAGAGACAAAAAGTTGCTGAAGCTGGAGATAGTTCACATAATGATCATCTATACAGAAGGAACAAATGTCTTGGCAAATCCTCTCCTTGATTCTGTTGTAGTGCATCAGATTCCTTTACTTTCAGTTTGCACTTATGCTGTATTTTACAGCATATAAACAGTGTGTACTGTGTACACGTTGCTATGTGCCAGTGGAAATAAGCTCTTTGAGGGCCCGAACTGTATTTCGGTCTTGTATCTCCACAATCTAGCACAGTGTGTAGTACATTGTAGGTACTTAATAAAGGTTTGGTGAAATGAAATGAATTCTCTATCAAGGAGAAGGATATTGAAGGATTTTGGCCTGGAAAAGAATAAACAAAAACAATCAACTGAGCTGAACTCAAGATAAGTGAAGAGATGGTAAGATAGGCAATGAGATATCCTCAAGAATTTAGGTCAGAAGAACTGAGCCTGATTCTCAAAAAAGGGAATTTACTTTGATTCCCAGCAAGATGATTAAACGTATTAGGAAATGATAGTCTGAGATTATTTTCAAAGGGAAGTGACAATATACCTGGATTTTAATATAGCATTTGAAAAAGTATCTCATTGTATTTTTGTGAACAAGGTAGACAGACACGGGTTAGATGAAAGTACAATTATAACTGCACCCAAAGAGTATAGTACAGTGGATATAGAACTAAATACAGAGTCAGAGATCCCACTTGTTATCTACTCCCTGCCTGATCATGGACAAGTTACTTACCTTCTTGAGCCTCAATCTCTTCACTTGAAAAATTAGGGAGTTAGACTAAGATATCTCTTACGTTCCGTTCAGCTCTAAATTTATGGTCCCTATGATCCTAAGTTCTCTAGTGAAGGGTTTCAGGGATCTGTCCTTAGTCTCAGTTCTGTTTAACAAATTTTTCTCCCCAGTGGCATGGTTGGCCTCCTTATCAAATCTGCAGATAACATGAAGTTGGAAAGCATAGCAAACATATAAAAAATTGGACAGAAATATAACACAACAGGCCTCATCTAATAAGATGGAAATAGTGGGAAAGGAGAGCTTACAGACATTGCCACATGGACCCCACAACTTTGCCTGACCCATCATTAATCCACAGCCAACCCCATTATATTCTCCAGACATCACTATGGACAGTTAGCTGCAGAACATACTAACTTTCTGTTTTTGCTGACAAGGGTCTAAAAGAAAACAGAGAAGTTCACCTATGAATAGTAAGGACAAAACACAAAAATTAAAAAAACAACAACCTGGTTACAAAGGCTGCACTGTTACAGAATTATTCCTGGCTTCACGTGCCAGTGTGGTGATTTCATATAAATGAATGAATGAAAAAGCACTTAAATGCTTACTATGTGCCAAGCACTGTGCTAAGCAAGGAGGAGGTAGAAAGGAATGAAGAGGGGGAGGGGAAGACATACAGAGAGAGAGAGAGAGAGAAAGAGAGAGAGAATTTCTTACTTAAGAAGCTTATATTCTAATAGGGAAAGACAACTTATATAAAGGAGTAGTAACCATATGGGGGAAGAGTGTTTGTTCTGGGAAGGTGGAGAGGAGGGTGAGGGTTGGGGTGAAGGTACACCTAGAGGGTGCAATGGCCTGGGACTGGGTGGATTGATGAATACATTGAACGTGAAACTGAAGTATGCCACAATGACACTGATGGCAATGCTATCTATGTGGAGAGATTTGCTGATGAAAACTTCATCCTGAAGCAAACTGGTCCTGGTATTTTGTCTATATCAAATGCTGAACCCAATACAAACAGTTTCCAATTTTCTATGGGCCTAAGACGGACTAGTTAGATGAAAAGTATGTGGTCTTGGGCAGGTGAAAGAAGGCATGAACCTTGTGGAAGACTCAGGGTACTTTGCCTACTGGAATGGTATGCCCAGGAAGAACACAGTGTTGTGGTATATAACAATAGTAGGCACTTTTAATAAATGCATGCTAATTTACTACTGAATAACCCATTACTTTCCGTGAACAATTTCCATCTTGTACTTGTGAAACTGATTTGTTGTTGTTGCAGATGTTAAAGATAAGATTCCTATTTAAGTACAAGGTGGAATATATGACCTCTGATATCTCATCTTACACGCAGATTGTGTGATTATACTTTACTGGTCATAACACAAGTACATGTCAGAGCTGAGATTTGGACTCAGATTTTTGGTCCAAGTCTAGCATTTTTTCCACTCTACCATGCTTCTTCCTCATCACAGACTAAACAACAAATAATATATTTAAGAAAATATTTTTTACTACACCATGGTGGATTTTACAGACTCATACATTATGAGAATTAGAAGAGACCTTGAGAGATTATTCTAGTTCCGTGCTTTCTGGCAGATAAACGTATTAAATATCCAGGTCTGTTCTCCTCTTGATGTGTTCCAAGTATGGAAAATCTACTCTTGCTTCAAGGAATTCAGCTGACATTGGAGGATGTGTATGAACATAAGGGAGTCAGGCCTAAAATCTTTACACCACCAAGTTATCCTTGAAGGATGTCTGGTGAAATCAAACAATGTTCACAAAGAAGAATGAGGGGGTTTCTGGTAGCCCTCATTACCAAACTTCCAACTAATCATGTTGTTCCCTGCACCTCAGCTCTGTAACTAATCATGTTGCCCTCAACCCTATGATGTCACTTACTGTTCTGCTCTTTGTTCTATATAGACTCCCCAAAACCTATAAAAGGGGAGTTGTGCATCTGCTAGGGGTCCTTAGCATAAACAGAGGAAATCCACTGACTCTTTTATTGGCAGGCAGCATGCCCTGCTAATAAATGTTATCTTGGGTGGAAAATTGCTTCAGTTTACCTTGCTGAATTTTACCTGTGATATGACAAAGGATAAAAAAATTACTAAAATAAAGACGAATAACATTTACCTCTTCTCCTTTAGTTTACAAATGGTGCCTGCCATCCTAACACAAAAGGAAATTACATTAGTTCATCCTAATTTGTTTTTCACATATTAATGTTACTTACTTTACACTAATACTCTAAGTTGTTAATAATTTACTGATTTTATTCTAGTACCTTTCCACATATGAATGGAATTGCCATTCTATAACAGATCAAAGAAAGCATGAGTTATATTAAATAATATGGGAAGAAAAAAATGAAGCCCCTTTTTACTTAGTATGATAAAAGTAAATGCTCTATTTCTAAATCTTTCAGTAAAATGTGTGAACAATGGCAATTAATGTTAACCAACATCTTCATTGTACAGAATGTGCTGAAGCTAAGGAAAACAAAGTTTAAGAGTAATTTATAAAGTATCACAACACAAGTGGACATAAACTGCATGGCCCTGCATATAACCAAAAGAGAAATTCACCAGATCAGAAAACAAGTGCAGCCATCACAGCCTTTAATGCTAACAATTCCACATCAGTAACACATTTCTACTTCAAAGGATCTTTGATCTCACTGATGTAGGTATTTCCTCCAACAATACAGATCATGACACAACTACACCTGCCCATGCTATGTGACTTTTGTCCAAGTTCTCCAAAAAGTTCATTGGGGGTTAGGGGTGGGAGAGGACAGAAGGGGAGTACCCTACCCAAAAATGAGAGGTTTTCTCAATTTCTCTTATCATTGCAAATATATCAATGAAGAATGTAGATTATCTATTACTTATCCCTTCCTCTTATAGGGAACCTGCTCACTATAATTTTTTTCCTTTACATTTCTTTGATAGCATCCCTTGTATCAGTCCTCTTTTATAATTCCTCACCTGTAATGTATCACAGCTTGTTCATACCTACCATTCACCTTTCCATTGCCTTTTAGGCGATCTTTACATTCTGTGGAGAATGTAGGGTTCTATAACTCATAGTTATACAATGTCACCAAGAGATACTGTTTCAAGGTAGAAACATGGAGTAATTAAAAGAATTTTAACATTTCCTAAAGAAAATCCAGCCTACTCTCTTCCGTTTATTCAATTCTGGGTACAATTTATTGTTTATTCAAAGACAAGTCTACTAGTAGATGAACTCTATGTGCTGTCCATTCAACTGCACAGCATATGCTAGACAATGAACATTCCTCACCTACATGGTTTCCTTTGTGCGGCCAGTTAGGCCAAAAGCATTAGGGTGATTATAGATCTCATTTAGGAATTTCTGCAGTTCCAGGCCCAATGTACTCAGCACAATGTCATTCACAAACACTGCAGGAACTACTCATCTACAAGCAATCCCTCCACAAATCCTTTTTCTGATACGTCACCCTAGTATGGAAATGAACATGGTTGTATTCAAAAACTATGTCAGTGGCACACAAGCTATTGGTGCTACCAAGCTGAGAAACTTTCAAGTATGGCCCTAACAATGGGCTCAACTTCTTGAGAACAGGCCTAGATAAACACTAGAGGCTCATTATTAGTAGGTTGGACACTTAATGATGAATTTATTAGCCATAATAACACATAAAAGAAAGAAGAACAGAAAGCAGCTCTTGCAGTGACAGTAGTAGAGGGGAATAAAAGGAGGAAAAAGACTCTGAGAATCAAATAGTTTTTAGACCATTTATAAAAAATAAATTGGCAATTGGTATTTTAAGTGTGAGATATTATCCAATAGACATAACTACTAGATGAATTAACTTGTGTTAATCTTGACATTTTTCTTGGCCAGATATCATAAAAATGTTGCAGATAAATTAAAGGGTGGCTTGTGGGTTCTCTCTGAAAAGGAAACCAGGAGTTGGCTTGATCACATATCTAAAGGCAACACGAGACATCTGGTTACCTCATATTGCAATGCTCAGGGATAGTATCTGCAAAAAGATCACTATGGAAATAAATGCAGCTAACTCACCAAGATTTGTTACAGAGGATGAAGGTGCAAAGAAATTCCACAAAGGTGGAAATAGGTAAGGATAGTGAGAAATATATCAGAAAATAGGATTCAGGAGCAAGGAACAAGAAGTCAGACATATACTACACAGAAATTTCAAACCTACACATCAAAGGTATTTTCTTCAAGAAAAGGATCAGAGGGTTCTGGATACAGCATGTACCTAATAACGTCAATAAAAAAAAGAAAAGGAAAAAACCCAGAATGATTTAACACAGAGACAATGACATTCCTGCGATAAAGCTCATTCCTTAATTAGTTGACTATGTACAAGAGGACCTCCAACTTGTTAAAGATGAAGAATAAAAATGAGAAAAATAGATGGCATTCTTTAACTCCATTTAAACAACACACACACACACACACACACACACACACACACACACACACACACACACACACGCACGTGCATGTGTACGTGCACAGAGGAAATGGAGGAAAAGTACCAGGACATGGGTTACAGAGATTTTATACACATCAATGTAATTTAACAGTGAAAATCAACCATTAAGAATCAACAAAGGAAATCAAAGGAGCCTAAAAATGTTCTTCGTTAAGAAACCCATGACTTAAATTGACAGAGATATATGGCAGCTACAGGCAATTGCAAGTTGGAACATAAAGTTATTTGTAAAATCTTATGGAGAAGGATGGTGAAAGATTCAACTCTTAAAATAGAGAACCAGTATAATGAGTAAACAGTTTGAAGAAAACTTGGCAAGAGACAGGCACTCATCTCAAGAACATTTAGGGATGAAGCTGGAGGCACAACAGATAAAAGATGGACAAAATCTACAAAGCTTTATAAGATGAACTCTTTTTATCATTAAGGTCAATGCAATCACCACATCTGAATTTTAAGGTCCCAGTCCTGGATCTACTTATTAGGGGAAATGGAAATAGATCTGAACAAAACAAAGATGGAAAAAGTAGCTAGACCAGACCAAGAACACATAGAGGAAGTCCATGCTGGAAGCAACATAATTTTGAGAGAATGTAGGTATCAACTCTCAATGTATCTAAAAGATGGGGAAGATACCAAAGAAATGGAAAAAAAAAACTTGGACCTTATTATTACCAAAAAAAAAATGCAACCAAGAAACTATCAATGGCTCATATATTTAGCTTGTCATCTAATTAAAAAAATTTGAGAATAGTCATGCATAGAGGACATTACAGATAAGGTTATATTAGAAAGAAAATGGCAACCTTTCACAATTGACAGTAGAAAACATTTTTTAATTGTTAATTAATTAATTTTTAGTTTTCAACATTCACTTCCGTAAGTTTTTGAGTTTTAAATTGTCTCCCCCACACGCCCCTCTTCCCTTCCCAAAAGGATGTCACAATCTGACATAGACTCTACATATGCATTCCTATTAAACATATTTTCGCATTAGTCATGTTGTAAAGAAGAATTAGAACCAACAGGAGGAACCACAAGAAGAAACAAGAAAACATTTTTAATATCACACACTTGACTTGAATGTACACAGAATACAAGACCTACAATGCTGATTATTTGATTATAAAAAAAATTATTTAGGAAAACAAGATGCTTCCATAAGAGCAACAATGTCCAACAATGTGCTTTCTATATGAAAATTCAAAATCATACATGATTCCATAAAAGATTTGATAGAAATAACCATGTTTATGACCCTCTAATCATCAATATCAAGTGAAGCAGATGACATGGAAAATATGTTCATCAAAGTTTTTTACCACTCTAATGGAGTTCTAGAATGGAGTCCAAGTTGAAAACACAATTCTAAATCATCTTAAATATTACTGAAGACACATGAGTATTTTAAAATTCAATTATTTTCAATATGAGAAAAAGTAGGCTCAAGAGAGAATAAAAATAAAGTTTATGAATCTTCACATTTATATCAAGGAGCATTTCTGGTTTTGAAGTATACTTTTTTATGCAAAGTTACTATAGGAATTATGTGGAAGAATTAAGTTAGCAAATAAATTGTAGCTCACAGCAAATATTACATACACAACATAGACCCAATATATTCTAACTGGTCTGCCTAGTCTAAATTCTGCTCTACAAGCTCTGGATTTAAATATCTCTAGAACAAAGGATATGACAGATTTGGGGTTTAACACATATCGATAAAAATAAACTATTAAAATATGATTGAGTATTTAAAGTTCCTAAAAAAAACAGGCAAGGGAGGAAAATCCCACAAAAAAAGTTACTTTGTGTTTATCAAATACATATTGAAAAGCTGGTTTCAAAATGTTAAGTATTCGTAATTATTGAAAGATAATTAACTGCAAATAATGTTAACTGTAAAACGGACTCAACCAAATGATACATAATTGTCACACACTATAGAAATGGATGTCATACAAATAACAAGAACAAATAGTTGTTTCTCATGCTCTAAATTACCACAAGTATTTCTGAGCTGACTGAAAAAAACATGAAGCAAAGGGTCATACAAATTTAGATTATTAGATTAAAACATACTGAAAAGTGCTGTTATCTTTTGATTAGTTTTGCCATCTTTCTTTTTTTTCCCTCAGGGGTGTATGGAGAATTCAGGGAAGACTAGCAACTCCAGTATGAAGACTTGACTAGCCCTTTTCAGGGCTGCTCATACGCTTTTGGTGTCTACGTGTCACCCAACTCTCACCTATGGATCCAAGAAGCTGTAGCATGTGAAGTGGGCACACCCTGGGAAAACCACCTCAGCACTTCACTAAATCAGGTTGAGGGTAATTAAGGCCTCAAATCTGCTGATGAGTTAGGGACTGTCTACCCCATGCATGTGAAGTGGAATGGTCAGACGAGAACAATTTGTTCCAACAGCCATGAAGGTAGCTGAAGCAGGTGCTGTGAAGTGCTTAGAGCTTGGTCAGGCATCAAAGATGCCAAATTCACCCACTGCATCTCTGTCCATTGCCAGTCAACCTGACTTTTGTGTTGCTATTGCACTCTGAGTGAGGCTGATGACTTTGTGAAACTCTTCCTCATTTAAATCCAATTCATGTGCAAGTCAAGACATCATCCCATTATGTCACCGGTCCTCTCTGAAAATGAAGGAGGAACAACAACAGTTTTTCCCATCTAATTTATTCTGATAAGAGGAGATAACTCTAAAAAGGTGTGATATTAACAGTTAGTTTGGGGGCCCTCGAGAAATGAAATTAAACGTTTTGAAATAATCAAATTTTGAAAAACAACTAATATTATGCTGTTCATTTCCTTTTATACAGAATCATAGAGCTTTGTAGTTGAGAGGGACAGACAGCAGAGGTCATCTAGACCAACCTATAAATGGATAATGATCCTCTCTGTAACATAACAGTTCTCCTGCATTTGCTTGAAGCTCCTCCTTCCTATAATAATGGGGAGCCTACTACTTTCAGCAGCATTCCCTTTTCAGATAGTTCTAATTATTAAGAAGGTTTTCTAAACATCAAGACTAAATTTGACTCTTTGCCACATCTACCCACTGCTCCTAATTCTGACTTGTGGAAAGAAGCAATGTGGTACTGTGAAAAGAATTCTTAGCTTGGAGTGCTGAACCTGAGATTCACAACTCTTAAAACATAAAACCTGGTTCTTTCACAACTATGTGACTTGAGCAAATCACTTAACTTTTTCGACCTTTAGTTTCTTTAACTCTAAAATGAAGGAGTTTAACTAGATAATCTCTGAGGTCCCTTCTAACTAACCCTAGGATCCTATTCATAAGCAGAACAAGTCAAATTCCTCTTCTATGTGACCAACTTTTATCTACTGATCCTAGCGCCTTTTCTTCTCCTAGTTAAATAAATACCCCTAATTCTTTCAACTGATCATTATATGGCAAGGACTCAAGATCCTTTTCCATCCCTATTGTCCACTTTTCTGGCATAATAATATCCTCCCTAAAATATGGTGCCCCAAACCAAATACAGCAATGCTATACTGAAAGGAAAAAGGGGAAAGTTTACTTCAGGAACAACAAATTAACCGAATGGTTTTAAACTGCTTAAATAGAAGAGTCTTGGAACAATTATTTCTAGTCAATAACAAAGAAGTAAAAGTAATCTATAGTAGAAAACCACAAATAAGAATGTCAAAAATTAGTCTGAAAATATAATATTTCTCTTCTATACTTCTTTCCTTAAAAACATAATAAAGACATATTGCTTTATAATTACCAAATGCTTTTGTGCTTGTTAGTTGTTACTACAAACCTACTTAAGAGGGAGTATAAGTATTATTTCCATTCTACAAATAAGGAAACTGAGAGTCAGAAAAATTAAACCAATATGCAAATACAGAGAAATAGTGAAAACAACAGTCAGCTAAGTGATTTTCCAAAGTGGTCTAATATAACAATAATAACAATAGTCTCTCACATCTGTATAATGGTTTAGGGTTTACAAGGAGTTGTCTAATGTTTTATTCATATCAAAGTTGTTTAAAATATCAGCTGTCATATTTCTATTATAATCACCAAGCACAATTTTATTAATACTCCTGGACAATTAAAACTTGAATTATACCAGGTTAGAATATTCCCACACAAATGCACTAGGGAAGGGGAAATTTGTGCACCACCTATGTCTCCCTTGAGAATGGTAATATATTTGTAAGAGTCAATGATTTTAAAAGATGCCTGTAATTCCCATTTGTTCATTAATCTTGTTGCCAGAATACACAAATCCACTGTTGTATTAGTGGCAATTTTCTAGTCATAAGTCAAGTAACTAGGGAATGTGCATTATTGTTTTCCTAAATATCAATTGTGGGAAACACGGTTTTGTAAGAATGACGTTTATCACAACTCACTTCCCACAGAATTCCACAAATTGTCTTAACATAAAAGGATTCATGATTAATGCTAACATTTTATTTTACCTCATCACTACTCCTGTCTTTGTTGTGTATGTAACAAAGTGAATCAAATTATGGAAGCCAGTGAATAACATCAGTTGTCAGTTTAAAGCTGAGGTCCATTTTGCTTTGCATATATTAATTTGGAGCAGTCTAAAATGATGTAGAGCAACAATTCAATTTTTATACTTGAATATCTTACATAAATGTTGGAGTTCTCCAGCCAAGCCATGGTTTCAAAAGAACCATGGAAATGGCTACCAATAATAGTTTAAAAGTCCTTTGAGCACAGATCAATCCTTATCTACACATGTTCTTTGAAGCTTAAAGTATCTTTTATAAATCAGTCAGTTGAGTATTTATCAAGGAAAAGATGGCAAGAATTTAAGAGAAAAAGTTTATTGGCCTGGAGAGAGACAACAAATTCAGAGACTGAGAATGGATGGCAGAAAAGATGCAGCATGGGATCTCTATTAACCACAAACTATATAATCAGTCTCAATGTGTCATATTTATTCTTTCACTCTTTAAGAGAGGAAGATAAATGGATTCTGAAATTGAATTTAAATTTGATTCATTGATTCTGAAACTTTTTTATAGTGTAACTTCTCATTGTCATATTTTAATAGGGTGAATCATTACTACTTTTGTCTGGCCTATAACTGAAAAAAATACCTACTGAGTTATTCTGCTGAATATTTGGAATAATGACAGTTAGAATAGCTGCTTTAAAAATCTACATTTCATGGATTGGTTGGAATTCCCAAACAAAGAAGGATAACCTCTTCTGTATATTTTAAATAACTGAGCTTTTAATAGAAACATGATTATAAATTCTTGGCTAACAATCCTTCCACAATAATTTCTGTAAGAAATAAATAGAAAAGACTATTAACTTCAAAAGCAGAGAGACCCTTGAAGTGAATATTAAGCATGACTTCTATTATTTTTAGGATCATTTTTCACTATAGTAGTTTATCTTTGAAATTGTAACAGAAGTTACTAATTTGAAGACCCATATAAGTTTTATTATTACTAATTTACAAGGTAAGTTGATATTCCTGGAATGACTATCTTTGTCTTAAAAGGTGACCTGGGAAATGAAAATTTTATCTGTCAGAAATGCCATTTTAGGTGAGTTTGGCTGCTTTGAGAAAGATTATTTTGGACATCTTAAGCAAATTACTTGTAATTGCTTTAGCCACAGCTTAGAGAGTGTGTTTCACTCATAATTATCAATCTTTTCTTCAAACACACAACATTCTATTCTTGTCATAAACATGTCAGAAAGGGAAAGGGCATCCTCTCTGGTACTGGACTGCAATTGAAGGCATTGGTTTTATACAAAAAGTGACACTCGTTAATATATAACAGTGAAGAACACATGATATTAATTGGGGTTATGTTTACACTTTGGACATGCATTAGAATCCCTCAATTAGGAATCATTTATGCATCAGGTATTATGCTGGGTGTTAGGGACAGATACAAGGACAAAACTCAAACGGGCCCTTTCTTTAAGGAGCTTATTTGCACATCTATAGATGCTCAGGTATAGGTGAATCATGCATCTGAGCATGTATGTTGGAATTTTATACATCCTGAATTTCATAAACAAAACATACAAGATAATGGGGGAGGGAGAACTTGCACAGTAGGTGCTTGATCTTGGTCTTGAAGACAGACAGAGATTCCAAGAGGCCAAGGGAAAGTGGAAGTGAGCTTCACATTCAAGGCTTGGGAGACAGTCAATGTAAAGTCACAGAACAGTAAAGGCGAAAGGAACAGCAAGAGAGCGAATTGAATAGTGGTAGCTGGGACGGAAAGAGAGAGGTTCAGAAGAGGGATGGGTTTTCAGGAAAAGATAATGGGTTCTGTGTTGGACCTACGATCATAGGATCATGAATATAGAGCTGGAAGAGATTCCAAAAACCATCTAGTACGTATCCTCATTCTACAGGTGAGGAAACCAAGGCCAATGGAAATTAAATATCTTGTCCTATATCATACAGCTAACATAAGCAGCACAACTGGAATTCAAACCCCAATCCTATAACTCCTGAGTAATAGATCTCTTCTAACTCCAGTCTTTCCATTGTACCACACCATCTACTGTTGAGATACCTATAGAATATCCAGTTCAAAATGTCCAGTGGGCAACTGGTATGTGGGACTAGAGCTTAGGAACAAGATTAGGCTTGAATAGAGTTGGGAGTGATTTGTACAGATATCATAATTAAATCCATGGAAAGTGATAAACACCAAGTGAGAGTACAGAGAGAAAGAGGAATGACCCAGGCAGAATCTTAGGGTATGACAAAATGATGATCCCCGCAAAGGAGACTATGAAGGAGTAGTGGAGTCATTTAATTCAGCAAATCATTATTTTTTCTCAGCCTCAGTTTCCTCTTTGTAAAATGAGCAGGTTGGACTAAGATGATTTCCAAGGCTCCTTTTCCGACCTAAATACTATGGTAATCATATGTTAGTAAGATACAATGCTCTAATTATAGGCAAAACAGTATTCTGAGACTAAATCTCTGCTGTGAAATTCAAGATGTGTATAATTCCTACCTGTTCCAATATGTTATTTCTATGTGGGCACTAATGACTTTAATAATTTCATAACAATTTATTTAAAAGAAATAATGTAACTTGATATTATGTAAAATCTCCACAAAAGTCCTGTCCCAATGTCTCATCTGGTGTGGCAATGCCAAGTGGTTCTGCAATGCTAAATCAGGAGGATACAAAAGCTAAGGGTTTCTATTAATTGTAAATAGTGTTCCTCCAAATTGTAAAGACCGAGTAACAAACTATGTCTGTGATCTGAGGGGTACGTAGCTGAATTTGGCCACTAGGTGATAGTTTGTTTTAGACATGGAAACTTTTGACCATCTGATAGAGCATTAAAGCAGCTGGTCGTAATCTGGGATGTGGATGGAATAACCACACTGATATAATCATTGATCTTCTGATATACTTAAATAATATAAGGGTAAATAAATCTATAATTTAATAATTTGGTTTTTTAGACACCAGTGACAAAGAAACTATTTTTTTCAACTCTTTATTTACTGTAACAGCCACAGGTTCCAAATTAGAGGGTTAAATGTAGTAAAAGAAGGGAATTTATGAAAAGGCCCTTAACTATTCAGTAAGCATTTTACACACTCCAGGTCACTAAAGGCAAGTTGTACCTTTTAAACTCATAAATAAACAATTACTTAATAATCACAAGTGGATTTTCATAATTAAAATTAAATTAACATTACAATTCATCAAAGACCAAAAAAAATCATCTTACTGAAGCAACATTGATGTAATAGAAAGTAACCTGGACTTGGGAGTTATAAGATGCAGGATTAAACCCCAACTCCAATATGTACCCTCAATTCTACAAAATGGGAATAAAAATATTGTTCTACTGACATCAAAAGGTTATCATTTGGAAAGCATTTTGTAATCCAGAAACATCAATTTCTATAGGCTATGGTAGACCCATAATAGATTAAATTAATAAACTGGCTAATTTTTCTAAAAATAAAGATGTATTAATAAACATTGATTCATATTTTATAACATTTCCTCCTGGTAAGCAACACTTTCAAAGTACTCCATTTATTTAAAAATTCCATCAGCTATTCTACTTAAAGGTCTAAATGAACATTCCATGATCTGAAGCTACGTTTATAAATAAGGAACAATAAAGCATATGTGGATCCCAATAGTAAGAAAATACTAATCAATTAACAAGCATTTATTAAGCACTCATATTATGCTAGGCACTAAGTGAGCTAACCACTGGGGACAGAGAAAAATGAAACAATCCCTGCCCTTAAGAGTTTACATTCTAATGGTGAAGACAACATGTACATACATAGGTACAGTATATATACAATACATACAAAGTAAACACAAGATCACCTTAAAGAAGAAGTTACTACTAGCTAGATGAAGAAAGGCCTCTTGCAGCTCAAGGTGGTTCTTGAGCCAAGTGTTGAGGGAAGCTGAGATCTAAGAGGCAGAGGTGAGGTGGGAGAGCACTCCAGAAATGGAGTACAGCTACAAACACAAAGACATGGCAGACAGAGCATCACACGTAAGCAACAGCAAGTAAGCGGAATATAGCTGGATTGCACAATGTGAAGGTTAGAAGTAATATAAAGTACGGGAAAGGACAGGAAAAGACCAGGTTGTGAAGATCCTTAGATGATAAAAAGAGGAGCTTCTATCTGATTCCAGAAATTTAAATAAGTAAGGTCCAGTGGAGCCTGAGTGACGGAGTGACATAATCAGACCTGTGCTTTAGGAAAATTACTTCTGACAACAGTGTGGACAGTGAGGTAGTGGAGACAAGGCAAAGAAAGAGACCAACTGGAAAGCTATTATAATAGCATAGGCAAGAGATGATGAGGGCCTCAACAAGGGTAGTATCTGTGTGAGCAGAGTGATAGGGACATATACAAAAAATGATAAGGTAGAAACAACATTTGGCAACTAATGGGTCATATATGGTAATTAAAATATGCAAATATCTTTTTTGGTACCTAACTTTTCTGGAATGCATCAAATACAAATAAAGCAAGGCCAAACTACGAAGAAATAGCATTCCTGGTTTAGCCCTATTTTATGATCAGCAGTAATGGCTACTGGAAAGCAGTGAAGGGTAGCAGAAAAAACACCTGGTCTCAGATCTTTGCTTGAGTCCTAGTTCTGATATCTAATAGCTGTCTGACATATAACCTAAGCCTCAGTTTCTTCATCTTTAAAATGAAGATAATATTCACACTGCCTACAACATAGGGCTGTACATAACGTATTATTTCTGAGTGTCAAAAGAGTAACTGCTAAAAACAGGTACTGCTAATCTATTACAATTGTTTTCTATATTACTTTTAGCTCAACAATAAATGAGAAATACACTTCTGAACATTTTTCAATTGGAATTCAAGGCATGTTTAGCAAGAACTGA
The DNA here is from genome assembly GCF_003287225.1 of Phascolarctos cinereus. Taxonomy (NCBI): domain Eukaryota; kingdom Metazoa; phylum Chordata; class Mammalia; order Diprotodontia; family Phascolarctidae; genus Phascolarctos; species Phascolarctos cinereus. The sequence goes on along the minus strand of NW_027555847.1, from coordinate 567,061,551 downwards.
GAATAAACAGTCTTAGTTGTAGTGCAACTGGTAACAAAAGTCTGTCTTCTACCAAAGAGATAATTTCCTCTTTAAGGTATGTTACATCAGGATATTTCTGGAATCGATATTCATATTTTCTTTTGCCTCTCTTTTTCTGGTTATGTCACTCCTCTGCTAAAATACTGACTTCCTATTTAGCTGACCAAATAAGGTTCAAATTCCTCTGCCTGGTGAGATCTTTCCTTTCTGGGCTGATCTCCTATTCATCCCTACAGTCCCTTTCTACTCTCTGCTGTACCCAAAGTGGACCACAGCATGTCCTATGCTTTCCTGCCTCTGGGCCTTTGCTTTTTACACTATACCCATCTCCCAGAAATGTATTTCTCCCACTTATTTGCTGAACCTATTCTTTAAAGCCCGACCCAAACATCATACTTCCCTCTACAAAACCTACCCTAATCTTTCCATTTAATATAACCTTTTCTTTCTAGATCTCACATAGCACTTTGTTTTGCAACTCTCTAATGAAATCTTCATGTATTATTTTGTAGAATAGTTTTCTGAGCATGTGTCGTGTATCTCTGACCATGACTAATACAAATTTTGTATTTCCCCCCAGAATTGCAGTGTTCTGCACACGGCAGAGGTGCTTATTAAATGTTTGTTCAACCGAATTTTCCTTTAGGATAAAATAGAAACTGTACAGTTTTGCTGTTAAAACCCTACCAATCTAGCTCCAACCTCTGTTTCCAATCTCACTGGATATTATTAGTCCCCTTCTGGCACTCTGAAATCTGGTCAAACTGGCCTTTTCTCTGTTCCTTATACATGCCACTCCATCTTGTATCTCTGTGCCTCTGCACTGGCCAACCCTACGCCTGGAATGCATGTACTACTTACTTTCTCCTCAGAGAATCCCTCTTTCTTCTTTTAAGATGTAGCATAAGTACCACCTTCTACATAAAGCCTTTCCTGATTCCCCTAACTGCTACTGCTCTCCCTTCCAAACCACCATGTATTTAACTTTTTTTGTGTATATTTGTATTTATTCTTTATATTTATGCCTTCTATGTTTTTATATGTACCTTTTTGTCTCCTATTAGAATGTAAGTTCATTACAAGTAAGGATTTTTTCATTCTTTGTACTTGGATCTCTGCACCTAGTACCTGGCATAGAGTAGGCACTTAATAAATACTTGACTGGTTGATTTTATTAATTTATTGATTTGTTAAATTTAGATTTTTCATACCTAGAAGTTCAATCCACATGATATATAACCACTACCTTTCCATATTGGCTTATTCATTAGCTGAGAACTATATAATCAGGACATCTATATGACAGCAAACTTAATTTACATACATTTACCTTTCATAATATGAAAATCTTTAAAAAGATGACTAACAACATTGAATTCTGCTGTTTATGCATTTTCAACACACAGATGTGAAGATACTAGAGGCCCTAGTGTACACATGATTCAAAAATTAATAACAAAGAAGAATCATTTTTATAACAAAGTATCAGCATATCAGTAACAACAAATTAGAAACATTTTTGCCTAAAGATATTTCATAAATTACAAAAAAGTGTTTCATTTGTATTTTTATTAAAAAGAACTGGCTTTTATATTTATCACATTTTTTTTTTACTTGATGGTTTCTTTATTCCTCAGTGACCACAAAGTCTAGTTATTCAGGAAATGTTTACCAACTGTGTAACTGGGGATGTGTCACCACTTCCCTGTGCATAAGTCAATCCAGCTGGAAAACTGGTTAGACAGAACAGACTTATTGTAAATAGTATTACTGCTCTGAAAAGATACCCTGCAGTCATTAAGATATTTTCATCTACTTATTACAGTTTGACTGTTCTGGAGAAATAATAGCTTAGTTTCACAAAAGGTAAAAACACACAAAAAAGTAAAAAACTATCTCTAGATATTTTGGAACTGTAACTATGTTATAAGAGGAAATAATTAAATTTAAAGTCTGAGAAAATGTGGTTAGAGCATCTAAACTTCTAATTACTTTTAACGTAGTCAAGATTTATTAAGGGAGACAGCTATAACTTAGTATGCCAAATATAAATCTATCCCACTGGGACTACAAGAGAAATTTGTTGATAAATGTTACCATGCCATCACAGAATTTGAATCCTATTGCTGAATCCTATATTGAATCCTATAAGGCACAACTTCAATATAAAACTTCTAAAAGAGGAGACAGGAAAGATAGCCTGTTTCATGGTTTAGAAATGGTCCAGGTAGACTCTGCTGCTTTAGAAAAAACTGGGGTTCAGTATTTTCTAATAATATCATCTGGGTCCAAATGAGTTTTTCACTCCCTCAATATGATACAATCAGTAATATTAAGCGGGAAGGAGGAAGAAGGGCTATATTTCAGGGACAGTGGTTTGGAAAATAAAATATCTGTGAGTTCAGGAACTAAAATATTTGGCAAAATACATTATTCAGAATCTCCCTTGGACAACTGCTATCACCCATTCAGTACTGAGACCAAGACACAGTCCAGAATTTTTTAATAAGCGATAGCACAGAAACAAATTCATTATATGTGTCCAGCACAAATAAATATTGATTATTATCTGAGGATATTGAAGTCTAGACATAAAATTCAAAAGTATATACTTATCTACATATACATACATCTTAATAGCACTTATTATGTAACATGTATAAATGCAGGACTTTAAAATAAGATGAAATATTTTATATAAAAATGATAAAAGGATAAATGTATGAATCAATAATATCAAAGACAAGGAAAGAATGATAACCCAATACATGTGAGATAATATATGTAAAGCATTTTGTAAGCTTTAAAGTGCAATATAGATGTCAGCGTTATTATACATATATATGTATAGGGTTGTAATAATAACAGCTATCTTTATATAATGTTTTCAGGTTTGCAAAATGATTTACTAATATTATTTTATTTATCCTCACAACAACCCTGGGAGGTAGATGCTATTATTATTTTCATTCTACAGATGAAGAAACTGAGGAAGAGATTAAATCATACAGCTAGTATCTGATGCTAATATAAATTACTCAATGGCAAATACCTCTCTATACAAAAATCCCTAATCTTAAAAACTCCAATAATCTCAATATAAAATTCTAAATAAAATTAATTTTGAATAATTAATAACTAAACATTGTGGTATTCTTACAGTAGGAATAAATTAATTAAGAAATCAAACGAGGCAATTACAAATCAAAAAGTAGTAAGTCACTACTCTAGACATTGTTCACCATTCCTGAACATTTTCTCTTCAAATGAAAACATTTGTAATAACTCATAATTTTTGTGAGAACTTCATTACGCATTATCAATTTAAATATGACTAAATCATACTGGTTCAACTTCACAAAATCATCTTTAGAATTTGTTTCTTGTAAAATGAGTTTTTGGATTTCATTTATATAAAAAAAGCAAAACATTAGAATACATCCATTTAAACATGAAGTTTCAAAAAATACAGTATCTCAAACTGAGAAATTTTTGATAAAGATATGACTGGCTCAAGATGATTTAATGTTGCCTTTTATCAAAATTTTCAATACTTTAATATAAGTAAAAATAAATGCTCCTCTCACCATTAAACTTTCACTTTTAAATTTTAAAGTAGTCAGAGGGATTTCGTTCCTATGGGAACTAATTCAAGAGGATGAACAAAAGATACTTAATGATCCTAATGCCCTGCTCTTTGTCCCAGTTATCTGACCTATATTTCCAGAGGTAGCATTATAACCTAGAGCTCTTTTTTTCCCACAAAATATCCTGGCTTTCACTTTTTAACTGGGGCAAATGTTAACAACCAGACAGAACTTTTAATTAGGCAACACATTTTATTCTTAATACTTTTACTATTTTATAAAACAAGCAAAAGGCAGAATTTGATGTATTATAAATAAGAAAACTGCAACATTTTATATCACCCATGACTTTCTTCCTTATTCCTTTAGCAACATTTGGATGGACTGTTAGAAGGATCTCTAAAGTAGGCTTATAGATAAGTTAGAAAATTTCTTTGAAGCATTCCACCCTTCACATTTTATCAACTTACAAAATCAGTTTGTCCTATCCACACTTACTTCATTTTCCATCTCTATCTCTCTACAATCAGTCAATCAACATTACATTCTGTTCTCTTTACACTGTTCTTTGTGATGTGAAATAAGAGGGCACAAATGTCTGCTTCTTTCAGAATCCTCTTCTCACACAATCTGATAGCTGGATAGCATCTTGCAAGTTATCTAGTCTAACCTCCTACCCGATCGTTTCTACAACATTATGAACTTACAGTCATACAACCTTCACCTGAACCTCACTACTTCTCCAGGCAATCCCTTTCTTCATGTGGCAACTCAAAAAATTAGTTTTTCCATATATTGAACTGAAATCTTGCAACTTCTAACCAGGGGTCATGCTTCTATCCTCTGGAGAACCAAAGTATAAATCTATTATCATTATCTATATGACAATCCTTCAAATATTCAAAGATAGCTATCATGTTCCCCAGAGTTTTCTCCAGGTTCAAACATCTCTAATTCCTTCAAATACTCATTTGATGAGGATTTCTGATTTCTTGACAGCCTGACTACACTCTTCTGAAAGTACTCAAATTTATAAATGCATCCCCCCCCTTAAAATGTGCAACCCAGAACTAATCATGCTTTAAATGTGGTCTATCCAGAGCCAGTTATAATTCAGTCAAGAAGTAGTCATTTAATGTCTACTGTATAATGAACCCTGTGCTAGACAATGGAGAGTGTATAAAGTTTATGTCCCTTCTTGGAAAAACATTGTATCCATCTGTATGGGCCCAGATCAATGTGTGGGGCATCTTTTGTATATTCTGTTTCAGTATCTATATTAAAAGATTCTCTTTTTTAAAAAAAGAACATAAAAATTTAGATAAAAACAAAGACTCTTCCCTTGTGGAATACTAAGGGAGAAATTAGAGAGGTAGAAAAAGAATGAGGCAAATGTGCTGTTTCAAGTGGAGGGAAAAGGTGTCCAGTAGGAAGGGCTGGGCAACAGTCTAAAAAACTGCAGAGAAGTCAAGGATGATAATGACAAAAGAAAGGCCATTCAATTTACAAATTATGATATCATTAATGATCTTTAAGAGAGCAGTCTGAGTAGAGCAGTTAAGGCAGAAACTAGAATGTAGAGGTAAGGAACAGGGGGGCAAAGAAGTGGAGGCATCAGGTACAGAAATTTTTTTCAAGTAATGTAAAAGGGAAAGAAGAAGAAAAGCAGGACAATAGCTGTACTATTCTAAGTTTGGTTGTTTGGGTTCTAAGGGTTCTAAGTTTGATGCAGAGAAAATAAAGTCAGACTTGGAATAATGAGAACAGCTAGGTAGGAGCTCTGGCAATACCACTCACTAGAATTATGACATGAAACAAGTCATTCTTCTCTGTGCCTCTGTTTGCTCATCTGTAAAATGATCTCTAAGGTCCCTAAATTCCAACATTCTGTAAACACCATCGTTTTAATGATGCAGCCTATGACTAAGTATCTTTTCCACCACACTACATACATACTGAATTTGTTAACTAAGACACCTGGGGCTCTTTCATGTGCATTTCTAATCAATATAAGTCAACTCCATAGTGTTAAAATCACATAGAGAATTTTATATTTATTCCTGCTAAATGTAATCTTATCTGATTCAACACATCATCATAAAAGATCAAGATCATTTTGAACCTTGATTCTGTCAATTGGATTTCCTGTTCCTATTGGCTTTGAATCATCTCCAAATTTCATAAACATAACTTACATGTCTTCATTCATGCCACTTACAAAAATGTTCAACATAACTGGGACAAGGACAAAGCTAACCGATATGCCAGTGGGTTACCACTGTTTAAACAAGGGCACACCCACCCAATGGTACTATAATCCAGTACCATTTCTCCATCTTACCCACAAAGATATCACAAGACTTTGCTAAATACAATAACAACATCAAGGTATACTGCAGCAGTGCCATGATCAATTAACATAATGATCTTATCAAAACAAAAGAAATAAATTTAATTAGGCATAATTTGTTCTTATTGAATCTTTACAAGATATTAGTAGTCACCACTTTTTTCTCAAGTACACTCAAATTGTCCATTTAACAAACCATTATAGAATTTTCACAGGAACAAATAAAGCCAAGCTTATTTATGAAACTACTTTTTTGAAAAATCAGGACATTTCATATATACATATGTGCATATATACATATATAATGTGAATGTAATGCTTACTGATGACTTTTCCTTCACATTGCAGGCATTTTCCACCTCCCCTACCCTAACTGAAACTCCTTCTGTGACAAAGAAAAACAATGAAACAAAATACCAAATACAGATCATATCTGATAATGTATATGATATTCTTCAGGACATTACTCTTAAAGATCATAGGCACATCTATGATTTCTTTTTATTTCCTGGAAATTTGATTTAAACTGGCTACTGACTCCTCTCTTAGACTTCAATTCTTCCTTTCTTGTTATTTTACCCTTTTTAGTTAGAACTTGATGGAAAAGAAGGAAGCAAAACAGTCAAATAACTCTGCCTTTACTCAGTCATAAATATACCATCTTCCTTGTTCAAAAGAAAGTATAGATTACACATGATGGAGGCAAAATATATTCCAAATGCCTGAAATTATGCTTTAGTATCTTCCTAGATGCTCACAGGGAAATAAGTATGTATGTAGTGTACTTCATTTAGTCATTTCTCAATCAAACATCTAACAAAGGGCAACAGAGAATAGTGTACCACAAATTTCTAGTGAGGTCCTTATCAGAAACACCCTATGTTCACAATAAAGTAAGGATCAGTTATATGGCATGCAACAGCACAATGCCTTCTTCCCGGCTACCTCTAAGAGCTAGTGGCTGAACTACACTCTTCATTTGAGCCATTCAGCAGCTCCCCCTAACTCAGCGCTTTTGGGTCAGAGTGATCAGCAGCCTTCCAACCTTGCTTGAGTCAGACTGATCTTTTTTAATTTATGGATTTTCAGTAAACTTTCATTTAAAAATTCAGGAGAATTTTATATATGCCAGACATGATAAAAGTTTTGGTGAGTTTTTTATCTTGGTATTATCTCAACACAGAATTATCTCAACATGGAATTCAATAGCAAGAAAATTTTAGCCCTGGTTCTCAACAAGTAAAATTCAGCCTGGTGGAGTCTATTACTCTATTCTTTTTTGGATGGTGGCAGTATTGAACCATTTCAAAATTATTACCTTCCACTGCTCTATGAACACTAAATTCCAAAGAAATGGAAATGTGAAGATTATATGGGGGGTTTTTTTATATGGAAGTTATTTCCAGAGTGACTTTAATACTTTCAACATGTTTATGTAATTTTAAGTTGTGCTTTTGTAAACAGAGAACAATTAAAAATATCAGGTATAATTTATGAAAATTTCAAAGTAAAAATACGAACTATCATAAGATGCTTATTTATTGTTTTTTCCAGATATGAACTGACCAATAAATGATTCACATCATCCTATAACACAATCATTCATTAAATAATACCTCTGCAAGAATGAAATGCTTCCTTTTCTACAAAGAATATACATAAGAAATTTGATGTTTCTGGCTAGCAAAGAAAGATTCACATTTCCATTCCAGTGTTTTTGTTCCATGTAATCCTTATTTTCTCTCTCTTTCACATGAGAAATACCACTTTTAAGAGCAAAGAGGGAAAATGCTAAAAGAAAAAAAAGGCCCTGCTTCTCAGAATACGGGTAAGTTAGGCACTCCTACCTCTTTCCAGAGTCCTTTATTTACAGCAGAAGTCAGCAAATTACAGCCATTGCCAATTTTGTTCAGTTTGTAAACTAAGTATAATTTTTACATTTTTTAAATACAATGAAAGTTTATTTAAAAATAAAAAAGCCATTCTTAGCTCTTGGGCAATTTGCTAACCCCTGTGCTGAAGAATTATTTCGTCATCTTAAAATCTTTTAAAATGACTAAATAAGATAGACAAAAGACATTTTTGTTAATATTTTCAGTTTGTAATGTGATAATATGTTAAATCTAAGATATACATCCTCTATTTGATTTTACCTTTCTTTGTTCCTGTTCCTTCTGCTGAAGTTTATGGACTAAATGGCTGGCTGCTTGCACTGCAATAGAATAGAAAGTGACTGTAAGTTTGCATACAGGGAGAAAAATTGACTTCTATAATTCTGAAGTTGAAAAAGATAATAGGATTCAATTAGTCCAACCCTCTTGATTCAGAGAGGGAGACTGAAATCCAGAAGGCACACAGCTAGATTGGGAATTGAACCAAAAAATGTTAAGGGCTTTAAATTATTATAATATCACTGCATATTTTGCAAGTATATCAATTTGCCAAGAAAATGTTTGCCAATACATGTAAGAAAGTCACTATAAATCCAAAGCAGAAACTTCATTCCTTAAGCATTCTAGAAACTAAATAGATAAGGTAGCTATACATTCCTATGATTACATACCTCTCAGGATCTAAAAAAATGTAAAATGCCTGATAAGTTAATATTAGAAGTAAATATTTTTTCAATCTCTTACTCCTATTTCTCTTTCTATTCCAATTGCCACAATTCTAATCTAAGCATCTCTTCACACCTACACTAATGCAGGTTTCCAAATACTTCCTCCCATCTTTAGTCTCTCCTCCTCCAACTGGTCCTATATCCCACAGCCACATTAGTCTTATTAATTTTATCAAGTCACACATGCCAATAGGATCTCCCCAAGTTTCTCAGTACACCCAAAAAATACCTGCCACTCTATTTTATTTCCTTATGCTTAAAACAACATCTGTGTCTTTGCTCAAGCTGTTTTCTCTCCCTACCAAAAATCCTTTTTCTTCTCCTTTCTAAAGCTTACACTTTTCTTAGTGACTAGCTCAAGGTTCATCTTTGCATGAATTGCTTTTTTAGTAACCTCATCATATAAGCAGTTGCTACTTATTCTGAACTCCCTTAGCACTTATACACACAGATAGTATAACATTATGTGACAGTTATATATTAACTGAAGATTATTTCACATATCTTCTACTCATTTAGACCATAAGTTGCTTGTGAGAGCTTGTGAAACACCTTGATATAATAGTACTAGAAGAAAAAAATTGGAAAGAGAAAAAATGGTTTAGAATGGAAGAAATTTTACCCAAGATCTAGACTCCCTGAAAAACAGAATGAAGCAATCAGAACTCAATGACTACACAAGACAAGAAATATTTAAACAAAGCTAAAAAATTTGGGCAGGGGTTAGCAGGAAGGGGAGAGCTATAAAACAGAAGAAAATCTATGGTATCTACTATCAAAAACAACTACCCTGGGAAATCAGTCAATGAGAGGTAATTTAAGACTCATCTGACTCCCTGAAAACCAAGAACACACAAAGAACTTAAACAATAAATTTCAAGAAATCATAAAAGAAAACTACCCAGATGTATTATTGCCAGAAGGCAAAATAAAAACAGAAAGACTCTATCAGTCACTTCCTGAGAAATCTCAAACTGAAAACACCCAGAAATGTCATAGCTAAAATCCAGGGCTTCCAAATCAAAGTATAAATAGTTCAAGTACACAAAAAGAGAGTTTAAGGATCAAAGAACCAGGCTTTTGCAAATTTCATTTGTGAAGATGCCACTCCCCCTCAAACAAAATATAGAATTAGAGTACAAAAATCCTGAGGCAGAAGACAAAAAAATCAAGAGATAACAATAATGGAAGGATATTTGAAAATTCTAAAAACAGGAATAAAGATAGAACATAAAATTATAATCTAAGTATAAGTCTTCCAGAAAACCATGATTTTAAAAATGTATATCATATTACAGAAAAATCACACAAGAAAATTTGTAAACAGGGGCAGCTAAGTGGCACAGTGGATAGAGCACTGGCCCTGAAGTGAGGAGAACCTGAATTCAAATCTGGCCTTAGACACATAACACTTACTAGCTGTGTGACCCTGGGCAAGTCACTTAACCTCATTGTCTAGCCAAAAAAAGGCAAAAAAAAATTAAGGAAACGTAAACAGATGTCAAAGTATTGATCAGGAGACTCTACAGAAAACCAACAGAAAAACTCAAGTTTAATTCACAAAGAAACTTTATGGTCAAAACTCAGAATTATAATATCAAACAACAAATATTGGCTACTGCCAGGAAAAAAAATAAAGAAAAACCTTTTACATGCCAAAGAAAACCAATCAGAACAGCACAATACCCCTCATTTACAAGAAATCAAAGAATCAACTGGGAATTAGTATGAAAAGCAAAAATTAGTCTGCACCACAAAATTTCATATCCTGCAAAGCTAAGCCTAGTCCTCAATAAAAAAAAAAAAGTGAACAACCAGCAAAAAGGGAAGAATTCAAGTCATTCCTTCAAAAATCCCCAGAGGTGAGCAAGGGTTTCAACATGCAAGTTCAAAAAAAAAAGTGTAGATGAAAGACTAATAAATGAAATTAATGTTTTTGAATATGTAAAACTGATAGTTCAAAGAAGTGGATAAGTATTAACAAAAATACAAAATAACCAAATTAACAACATAATAGAAAACAGGAAAAATCTAATCTCAGAAAAAGAAATGGAACAAGCTGAAAAGAGCCACCAAAGTAAAAACAAACAAACCCCCCCCCCCAAAACAAGAACATTCCAGGTCCTGAAAGATTCACAAATAAATTTTACCAAAGATTAAAAGATGTTATCACATACTCAAAAAGATCTGTAATCTCTCGTAGATATCAGTTTTCCACCCAATAACGGGGATTGTGACCCCTATGTTCCTACTCATCCTAAGCAAATCTCATCTGCATCCTCTGATAAATGGGACCTGCATTCACTCAAAGTGCTAGTAACTTACTTTCTTTGCTTTTTCCTAATATCACAAAAATACCAGTAGAAGACACAGGCTGTCTACTAGGTATCCCTTGCCTTTGCCAATGGACCAGTCTATCTTTTTAAAGCATCCATATTCTTGATGACTTCCTTTATGTCAGTTCTTTGTAGTTTTTTTTTATGATTATGAATTTTAGTCTGCTCACATTTATGAAGCATCTCCAAATCATCCTCATACTCAGCTTTGAAATTTTCCAAAGGCAATCCAGTTTGCTCTCCTTGTTTTAAATTTGGGGACCATTCATTGCTTTACACTGATAGTCCAGGATATATGTGTTATATATGTGGAAATAGATGTACATACATCTATATACATATACATACATATACACATTTATATGCAGATATAGGGGATTCCAAAAAGGTAAAACTTTTGGGATAGCCTGTATGATACTTTGTATCATACATATACTTATGTACATCATATACAATATATGATAAATCATTATATAATTGTACCATATTATACTTAATGATAATAGTATGTATCATATAATCTGTCATGTACCATTATTATATCATATTACAAGTGTAATAAGTATATAACATATCATTAGATAATATACATTATATAAAAATGATATATAATTATATTTTAATATAATTATAATTATTGATATATACTATGTCAATAATATATAATTGATACATAACCTATTAATAACAATGTATAACAATGTTACATATGGTATAATTATATAAGTGCATACATATTTTACACACATATATCTTGGACATATGTATATGTACCTAACAGATAAAACACATATGAACGATTAGGTTCCCATAGTGGACAATATTACCCCCAGGAGGGTGCTGGAACAATCCAGAGGGGTGGTAGTAGTCTCAGGTACAACTGGGGCAAATTGAATAGAAATAAAGGGGTGATGGAAGCATAAGGAAAGAAGAAAATACAATTTTGAAAAACTGTTTGTACATGTTTCATCTGTTGTACAACAGAGTTAAAGTCGTAGTGATTACATTATTTGCCAAATAAACACACAAAATACAAGTCATAACCTATCAGTAGTCAAGTCCACCAACAGGTCTTAACGAGAAAGTACTGGCAGGTGAGCGTGTTGCGCATTTTTGGGAAGTCTAGCATGTATTGGCAGGAATATGTGTGTGTAATGACTTGTTTACAATATGATGCTATGTGGTTACATGATGTAATATTGCGCCATCAAAATTTCAATGCAGGGAAAAATCCACAAATTTGCAATAAATTATTAAATTTAAGATGCATCATTTATTTTTTAAACATTTATATGTATTTTTGTAATAATGTAAATTTTCTAAAAAAACTGCTTAAAGGGTTAAAAGAAAGTAGATGGGGGGGACTGAGTAACTTTTTTTTTCTTAAAGGGGGCAGCAGGTCAAATAAATTTGGGATCTTCTGGATTGTAAATAAAAAGATCAAGAACTCTAAGTGACGGACAAACCAATAATGGCCCTTGAAAAGAAACAAAGAAACATTTCCCTCCTCTCAGAGGCCAGAGGATTTTAAGAACAGTGTTGCATTACATTGTCTGTTGTAACTATTGGTTGTTTTTGATGAATTCTTTTTTGTTATAAGTAAGGGGGGAAGGAGAGAAGAGAATTATCCAGAAATGAAATTGATATAAAATAAAGGACTCTAATAAGCCATTTTTTTTTTTGTCCAGGCAATGGGGTTAAGTGACTTGCCCAGGATCACACAGCTAGTGAGGATTTTGTGTCTGAGGCCAGATTTGAACTCAGGTCCTCCTGACTCCAGGACCAGAGCTCTATCCACTGTGCCACTTAATAAGACGTTTTTAAAATAAATGTCCAGTTTTTTCAGAACTACTAAAACTTAATAAATATGACAACCATAACTTTAGCACTTCATTCAAACATGAATAGAAAATGATAGATACAAATAAAAGGGTCATTAATATACACAAAGCAAGTCATAAAAACACTGGATGATATTACCTTGATAGGGCTATATCAGACATATAAACTTAGAAGATTTCATACAATTTTCTACTCAGTCAGTGACCAAATAATAAAAACCAACATTCAGGTGCAATATGATTTTTTAATCTTTATAATCCCTATATTTCTCCCAAGCAGCAGGTTACAATCTAATTTATCTAAATATATCTTAATTTTATAAAAAGCTGCATCTGGAATATAGGTAGATTATTATCTCCACTAGCCCTCCATGATCCACAGTACAACAGGAACCAGAAAAGAAAAAGTTTGTTGGCGCCTGCTGAAGCCTCTCTTGCTTGCCTCTATCATGACAACAGTTTGGAAAGCTACTCATTGGTAATAAGGGAGCCCAATGTTCCCAACAGATGTTGGAACATTAATTATTAATTTCCTAACTTCTGTGTTTTAATTCTAAACATTCTATTAAGTTTCTGGTCAAGAAAATACATTCATAATCTGGACTATGGATTATCAATGTTGTTGTTCTCCTTTGTTTTGAGACTGCATCTTTATGACACGAATTCTTGGTCTTTTCTGTGTCATATATCCCTTTCCTTACTGATGAAATCTAAAAAAATCTTCTCAGAATGTTTTTAAGTGCATAAAATAAAATAAATATACAAAGAAAACCAATTATATGGAAAGTTTAAAAAATACTGAAAATAACAAATTTATGATAAAATAATATATCTGAGTTCATATGTAGCTATAGTAATTTTGGATGTAAATGACATTCTGAAATCTCTGTAAGACCTGTAATGTGATATGAAAATATCTACAATAATTATTGGTGACAAAGTCACAGGTCAGTCAGTCAATAAGCATTTCTTAAGCACTTACTGTGTCAGACACTGCAGTAAGCTCTGTGGATGCAAGAGGCAAGAAATAGTCCCCGCCCTCAGGGGTCTCATAATCTTATGGGGGAGACAAGCAAACAAATATGTACAAACAAGCTATATGTAGGATAAATAGGAAGAAGAAAGGCACTAAAATTAAGAAGGATTGGTAAAGCCTTTTTGTAGAAGATGGGGTTTTAGTTGGGACTTTAAGGAGGTCAGGGAAGCTGGTAGGCAGAGATAAGAATGAATATCCTAGGCATGGGGAACAGCCAGAAAAAATGCCTAGAGCTGAGACTAAGGGTCTTATTTGTGAGTTTCTTTGTTTTGTTTTGTTTTTGGTGAGGCAATTGAGGTTAAGTGACTTGCCCAGGGTCACACAGCTAGTCAGTGTTATGTGTCTGAGGCCTTATTTGAACTCAGGTCCTCCTGACTCCAAGGCTGGAGCTCTACCCACTGCACCACCTAGCTGCCCCTAAGGGTCTTGTTTGTGGAAAAGCAAGAAGGCTAGTGTCACGGCATTAAAAAATACATGATGGGAAGTAAATTGAAAGCAGACTGGAAAAGTAGTTATAAAGGAGTTTAAATGCCAAACCATTTCGTATTTGATTCTGGAAACAATAGTGAGCCACTGTAGTTTATTAAGTAAGGAAGCTACATTTTTAAACCTGCACTTTAGGAAAATCACTTGGGTGACTGAATGGAGAATATACTGGAGTGGGGAGAAACCTGAAGCAAGAAGAATGACCAGCAGGCTATTGCAACAGCACAAGCATGAAGTATGAAGACCTTCACCAGAGTACTGTCAGTGTCAATAGAGGGTGTATTTAAGAGATGTGGTAAAGATGAAATTTACAGGCCTTGAAAGCAGATTGGATATGGGGAGTGAGGGATAGTTCAGAATCCAGGATGATTCCTAGGTGGGGCACCTGAAGGGCTGGGAGGATGGTGTTGGCCTCTACAGTAATAAGGAAGTTAGGAAGCGAAAACTACTTAGGGAGAAAGATAATTCAGTTTTAGACATGTTGAGCTTAAGATGCTACAGGACATCAAGTATGAAGTGTCTGAAAGGCAGCTGGAGATGTGAAACAGAGAGGAAATAGGGCAAGATAGGCAAATCTGAGAATCGTTAGAATAGAGATGGCAAAGGGGCAGCTAGGTGGCGCAGTGGATAGAGCACTGGCCCTGAAGTTAGGAGGACATGAGTTCAAATCTGGCCTCAGACCAAACACTTGACACTTACTAGCTGTGTGACCCTGGGCAAGTCACTTAACCCCAATTGCCTAAAAAAAAAAATTAAAAATAAAAAGAATAGAGATGGTATTAAATCAGTGGGAGCCGATGAGATCACCAAGTGAAGTAATATAGAAGGAGAAGAGAAAAGGCCTCAGGACAGAAACTAACTGGACACCTACAGCTAGAGGGCATGACCTGGATGAAGATTCAGCAAAGGAGATTGAGAAGTGTTCAGATAGGCAGGAGAACCAGGAGAGAGTCGTGTCATGAAAACCTATAGACAACAGGATGATCAACAGTATCAAAGGCTATAGGGAGATCAAGGAGAATGAGAGTTAGGAAAAGATCATTGCATTTAGCAACTAAGATCACTGATAACTCTGGAAAAAAGTCATTTTGGTGGAATGTTGAGATTGGAAGCTAGAAATAAGGGGTTGAGAAGAGAGAAAATGGAGGCAACCTATTGTGGATGGCCTTCTCAAGGAGGTTAGTCACAAAGAGCAGTTGAGATACAGAAGGATATCTAGGTGATACAACGGCTAGAACACCAGGCCTAGAGTCAGGAAGACCTGCATTCCATCTGGCCTCAGACACTTACTAGCTGTGTGACCCTGGGCAAGTCACTTAAACCTGTTTGCCTCAATTCCTCATTTGTAAAAATGAACTAGAGATGGCAAACTACTTCAGTATCTTTGCTAAGAAAATTCCAAATGGAGTTATGAAGGGTCAGACATGATTGAAATGATTGATCAACACAATAGTTAACAAAGATGCAAGGATCAAATGAGTTTTTTGAGACTAAAGGAGACATATGTATGTCTGTAGGCAGTAGGGAAGTCAGTAGGCAGGGAGAGACTGAAGATAAGTGAGTGGAGTCTACAGAAGAGGCGATCTGCTAGAGGAGATGGGATACAATGGAATTTGCGTATGCGTGCTGAGGGATCAGTCTACCTCATTATTCTATGAAGACAGAAGTGAAGAAGGAGATGGTGGCAAAAGGCATATGAATAACATGAGGTGAGGAAGAGGGGAGAAGTAGTTCAAGGCAAATGGTCCCAAATTTTCTGTAAAATATGAGGCAAGGTTCTCAGCTGAGAAGGTGGTAAGAAGGAGAGCCATGGGAGTTTTAAGAATGGATGAAAAGGTTTGGAAGAGGTCTTGTGGAGACTGGGAAGATGAACTGATGAAGGAAATACATAGTAGGATTGCCTAGCAGCAATGAAGACCCAACAGTTGAGGTTGTGTAACATAAGTTTACAGGGAACCTAGTCAGAATGATGTTGGGATTTATTTTCTCCACCTTTGTTAAATAGCATGGGTATAGGAGCAAAGTCAGCAGACAGTAGGAACAATCCGAAGTTGAGGCTTGGCAGGGTACAATCAGCAAAGTGATAAAGGGGCCAGGGACTTAAGAGACAAGGTTCACCAAAAGGGGTTAAATGAGGAAAAAGTGGCAAGAGCAAGAGAGAAGGCCTGTGAGAGGGTACAGTGTGAATGAAGTACGGGGTTTAGTAAAGGAAGACAGAAGGAGATGTGAAAAGCCAACAGACTGTAGTTAGATAAGGGGATTTTGGAGCTAGTACGTATGTGGGTGATTACCAGATCAAGGGTATGGCTATCTTTGTGTGTGGCTGATGAAGGAAGGAGAGTAACTTGTAGACAACTGCTTATCAGGATTTTTACTGGATGGTAGATATGAGATTCATGAACCTCAAAGGAAGAGAGAGGTTACTGAGTGACGGAGATAAAGGAAGAATATGGAAGTGGCAATGGGCAGCATGGAGTATTCCAATTCCCTCACCTTCACCAGTGAACCAAGAGGAATGAGTGAAGAGGCAGACAATCCTGGAAAGGGTGTCCAGGGAGATTGTATCATCAGTGCGGAGCCAAGTTTCAGTGATAGCTAGAAGATGGAAGGAATAGGAAAGGAAAAGATTTAAGATGAAGGTAAGTTTGTTGCACTCCAGAGGACACAGTGGAAGGGGTAGGTGACATGTGGTTGTTAGTTTGAGGTGGAAGGGTTGAGGGGGATGGGAATAAGAAATCAAGTTTGGAAGACAGGGAATGGGGTTTTGATGATGACCTATATGGGTTAAGAATAACTGGGATGTATAAGGTATGACCAGATGCAAAAATAAACGTTCATCATTGACTGGAAGGCATCACTTCTCTTTGTAGGAGCCATCAGGTTGAAGACAAGTATTGCATGAGATGGAAGGCACACAGTCAAATGGGAAGCCTCATTTTATTACTCCTATTCCCTCTGAAGATAAGGCAGGAAATGATGCAGCAGGAGATGGAAGTCAAACCTGCACAGAAGGAGGAAATCCCATTCCCCACTGACTTTCTTCTTTCTCTTCTCTCAAAGGACAGGCCCAGCAGGAGATGGAATGCCTGAAGTCAAAAGGAAGGTTGATCCTCTGCACTGTGATTCTCTGCATCAGATCAGGCTGGCAACAGGAACTGGAAGTTGCTTTGTGCTGGCAAAGATGGTTGTTCAACTGCTCTTTAGCAGCCTTCCCTCAGGAGATACATGCACACTGGGAGACAGAAGACTCAGTCAAAGGCCAAAGGAAGGTCTTGCTTCTCCTCTCTTCTCACCTGAGGCTGGAGCCTGGGGGTCCAGGGACAGCAGGAAGTGAAAATCTCATGGGTGTAAGGGCATGTTGCTTCAGGACAAACTAAAGTTGCCCTTGCCAGCTTCCCTCAGAGGACATGCACAATAAAAGGGTATGGTCAAACTCCTTATTAATACTGCTAATATTACTATAGTTTATTGCCTAAATTCATAATTGAAGAAAATGTTAAATATCAGTTTAAGTTTAGTGAAAATAAAGATGTAATTTTTTTCCCATCTAAATTCATAGGACTTCCTAAAATTTGTCCATAGATCCATGGACACGTACTCCAGATTAAGAATTCTTCCTTTCAGATGTTGACCATGACATCAGAATCACCACTACCCTAACAACTAAACAAATCAGTACACTGTAATGTGGCATTATCTCCAACTTATAATGTTTTTGATTATTTGTATCTAGAACTTGTGATTTTGTCAAAGGACATTTATTGGCATTATCTCATTGGCATGTCCAGACATCTGTGATTTCATCCAGGCACAGAAACCCTTCCCCTTAATGCAGATTAGTAACTTCTTTATAATTTATAGTTTTAGAGTTATCTTGGGACAATGAGAAGTCAAGTCACATGCCCACAGTCAAAGAGCAAGTGCATGTCACTCATGCCTTGAACCAGGTTTTACTAACTCCAAAGCCAAAACTCTATTCATCACAAATACTCATCACAGTCACAAAAAGAATAATGCTGTACAGAAATTCCACATCTAAAATATCTGTGTAACCCATATTTCAAGCCTGAGGCACTGACATCAGATTTTCCTCAGTGAGGGACAGAATGATGACTCGCTGCGTGTCTGGGTGAAGAATGAAGTTGGTGGGAGAACACTGCAGATTAGACATTCTTCATTTCTCCTTTGGGAGAGGACATGTATAGTTCCAGACTCTTGGGAGAATCATCTTTGCTGATGATTCTCAAATCTATCTATCCTGCCCTACACTCTCCAGCCTCCAATGGCCTTTCAGATATCTCAAACTGTAAGTTCAGTAGACATCTTAAACTCAACATATCCAAAACTGAACCCATCATCTTTCTCCCTAAACTCTCCCCATCCCCTGCCAACACCATCCTCCTAGCCCCCAAAGACTGCAACCTAGGAATCATCCTCTATGCTTCTTTATCTCTCACCCTTGCATCCAAGCTGCTGCCGAGGCCAGGCAATTTCATCTCTGCAACATCTCTCAAATAAGCCCCCTTTTCTCCTTTGACGCTGATACCACTCTAATGTAAGCCCTTGTCACTTCACACCTACACTGCTGCGGTAGCCTGCGATGAGTCTGTTGGCCTTAAGTATCTCCCCACTCCAATCCATTCTCTGTTCAACCACCAAAGTGATTTTTCTAAAGCACAAGTTGGACAATGTCACCCTCTTACTCAATAAACTCCAGGATCAAATAAAAAAATATTCCATTTGGCATCCAAATGCCTCCTGCCTTTCCAGTCTTCTTATACCTTACTTCCCCTACCATGTATTCTCCAGTCTAGTGACAACGGTCTCTTGGCTGTTCCATGAACAAGACACTCTATCTCCACAGGGATTTTCTCTGGCTGTCTTACATGCCTGAGATGCTCTGCCTGCTGACTTCCCTGGTTTCCTTTAAGTCTCAACTAAAATCCCACCCTCTACAGGAAGCCTTCTCCACCCCTCTTAATTCCAGCACCCTCCCTCTGTTAATTATTTCTACATATCCTGTCCATAGCTACCTTTCTCTCTTTCTCTCTCCCCATACATACATACATATATAATGTATGCATATGTGTGTGTGTACATATATATATATATGCATGTGTGTGTTTGATTGCATGTGGCCTCCTTTATTAGATTATAGGCTCCCTGAGGGAAGGGACTGTCCTTTGCCTCTTTGTATCCCGAGTACTTAGAACAGTGCCTGACACATAGTTGGTACTTAATAAATACTGATTAATTGACTGACTAATTCCAGACCTCCAGATCTCCGATCTCCAGGAGAGAGACACATAGATTTTGGAAGGCAGAAATAGAGATAAGCCTCCTGGGTGAGACTGGGGTCTTTTTATTGATTGAGTTATCTCATTTTCATTTTAGAGCTCATTCACTCTGTGTTTTTTCTGGTATACTCTAATTTATATAACTTCTCTGGTTTTGTTTGCTCTCTGCTTAGATAAATGGGCTTACTCACCATTCACTACGATGGTCTAGCATTTGGGAAGGAGTTAAACCTGTGATTGTAAGTTCTAAGTCTCCCTTTAAGAGACAGTGAACAAGTAAGCTAGTGGCTTTGTTGCTTTTGAACCTAAAAATTCATTCCCCTAGATCCACAATATGGTGGGATGGGGGTGGCATATAGATACATCTCTGGAATCTTGCCCGCCCTTCTCTAAGGAAAACTTTGATTCCTGCCTGGAGGGCAGCAGGAGAAAGGGTCATATGGCTGGCCACAATGTTTTCCTCTGAGAGATGGGGGGGGAGGAAACAAGGGGGAACAGACTAGAATTGTGTCTCTCTGCTGTCCTTACTTCCTAAATATTGCTGGTACAGAGCAATGCAATTTTTAAAGTTCAAAAGCTACAAAGCTAGTAGTTCCCCTGGTTGCTCTTTTTTAAAGCTAGAGGGTACATCCAAGTTTATACATGCAGACTCAACCCCTTCTAATGACATAAATGACCATCACAAACAATGAATACAGAGTAAACTTATTTTTGCAAGCACAGAGCAAATAGAAATCAGTGAAGTTACACAGATTAGGATATACCAGAAAATACACAAAGTGAATGAGTTCTCCCACTAGGAGTGAGACATCTCAGTTCAACTAGAAAAGAGGCTCTACTCTTACCCAAGGGAAAATACTAGTTAATTTCTAAGGAGACTCTATTCCCTTGCCACCCTGTTTTAGGACAGTTCTTTTTTTTTAAAGACAGCTGAAGGACATCTCCGATTCATTCAAAGAAGGAAACAAAACAAATGATTTAACGTGCTTTATTCTCTTGACAAAAACAAATATCTTTAACATTTTTGTGTATTGGAAAAAAGTTATGACAGACATAAGCAAAATGTACAAAATCTAATATTCCAACAAATATCTTCTCTGTAACCTCATATATTTAATAATACAATTATAATAATACTGATAACAATATCATAATATTCACCGCTTAGTACCTACCTCTTTGTGACACAATTTCCCTACTATTTACCCTTAATAAAAGCCTTTTCTCTTTTGAAACCGAATCGAAAGGAAAGCACATAGATTAAAAAGAGAAAACACCAGGACATAAATGTTGGCATTTCGCTCCTCAAAAATTAATTTAAAAGACAAATATTTGCTGGCTTACATCTCTGCAGAGTCTGGCTCAGGTGATCCTGCATTGTTTCTCTACATTTAGGAAGAATCTGTTCATTTGTCTCCTGGATTACATTCTTCAAATTCTCAAGAACTCTCACTTCTCGGAGGCCCCGTTTTTCCTATTCAGAAATGAAAAGGCAAATTACCACCATATAAGTTGTTCAAAATCTTAGAACAAGGATTCTTAACCTAGGGCCCATGATATAAATTTTTTAAAAAAAGATTATATTTCGATATAATTGGATTCCTTATAATCCTATTGTTTGCATTTAAAAACATTCTTCTGAGGAGTCTATAACCTTAACCAGAATGCCAAAGGATCTGCAACACAAAAAAGGTTAAGACCCTTAGACCCTGTTTTCTGAGAGTTCATACACTCTTTTTTTTAGTCATTACTAGGATTTATGCTGTATTTATATTTTTATACTTATATATGTACATGTAATCTTGATGAAATATAAGTACTTTTTCAGCAGAGACTATTTCATTTGTTTATAAGCTTCACCTTTTCCTAAATTGTAAAAGTAGCTTATTAGAAACAAGTAGCTACTAAAAATGTGGTTTACAGTATACTACTATAAGTTCCAATTCTCAACTATAACTTGGTATAAGTAGAAGGTAAGGAAGACCTACACTATTATGTTTGTAGATTAATTATTTAGTTAGGAAGAGAACTAATGTCTTCTCAACTACAAGACAACAAGGAAGCTCAGAGAACCAAGTCAGCTTCTATCAAAGAGTATTCGTTGTAGTAGAACTCAGAATCCTACCCTTTCCAGCTGCCCCTTAACTTATATTCATGGATTTACTCATTCAGTATTTACTGAGTGTTTACTATAGTCAAACTGTGCTAGATAACGTGCTAGGTTAAATACAAAGGTAAAAGAGGATACAGTTCCTATTCATACTCAATAAATTCCAGTGGCTTCGAATGAGTGAAAGCTAGTCTATTTATTCCACTACATCTAGGTAGCCCCAAGTTCTTGAAAATGTTTCCTCTTCACATCCCATCCAATTATCCACCCAGGTCATCTTGCCATCTGCTTGCTAGCACATCCTCAACTTCATCCTCTGTTTTCAACCTTTCACTCTGGATATAGTATTCAAATCAAGAGTACTACTACTTCTATAAGGGATGAGTGTCAATTACCTGCCTTACAGCCCCACTCACCATCCAAGTGAATCTCAAATCAAAACTCCCTTCCCTGGCCATTAATTCCCTATATGTGCTCTCTTCTCTGATTAAATGTAAATTACTTGAGGGCAAGGTCAATTTTATTTCTTTATTTGTTTTCCCAGTGCCAAGTACATATTAAATGCTTACATTCATTTCCTATGGCCTCTAAAGTCAAAAACAACTTCTCTACCTGGCATTTAAAGCCCTTTTCAACCAGGCTTAAACCTATCTTTCCAGGCTCAATGACTACTTTTCTATTCATACTTTATGGCCCAGCCAATATGGGTGGCTGGCTGGCTGGCTCCCTCTCTCTCTCTCTCATTCTCTCTCTCCCCTCTTCCCGTCCCCCCCTCCATGTCCAGTCTTTCAAACAGGCTCTTCACCATGCCTGGAACGCATTCACTCCTTATCTATGCCTCTTTGGAATCCCTAGTTTCCTTGAGAGCTTAGCTCAAATACCAATTTCTAAATGAGGTCTTCCTTGATCCTTCCTAGCTGCTACTTCCTCCCTGAAAATCAACCTGTTTGTATTGTATTTTGAATACACTTGTAAATGTCTCCCTCTTTAGAATGGAGGGTACTTAAAGGGGAAGAACTGTTTCATTCTTGTCATTTATTCCCAGTGTTTGGCATAATGCCTGGTACATGGCAGGCTTTTAATAAATGCATGTGGATTACTCAAGAGGCTTAAAATGTGGCATAAGCATTTGTATATGTAAGCTTATATATTTTCATTATTGAATATGTATTAATGTTGGTATATTTTAGAAAAGAACTTGAACTAAAATAGTAGTTCCATGAAAGTACCTCTAAAAAAAATAAAGTTTATTTATATGCAGATTTCTTTTGGTCTATACTTATAATTTCATCACTGTACGTCTGGAAAAATTCCTCTACAGATACAGGTTGACAACATCTCAAGACCAACTTATGGTTTGACAGAGTTGGCTGGAGTCACTGAGAGGTTAAAGGGATTCTTCCACAATCACGGGTTTGTTTCAGAGACAGGACTTTAACTGTAGATTTTCTCATCACAAATCAACTCTCTAGCCACTACACCATAATGCCTGTCACTTGTATATGGATCATACTCCAATAATTTAAATAGGAAGATTAAATTGATTTCTTACTAACCTAATTACAGTAACAAGTTACTTCTATAGAGTTATCAAGGCAATCCCAGTTCTTTATATTACTTGGAGGTACTATGAAGAGGGTGTAAAAATTGATTTAAATGATTTAAAGTTTTCCTTCTATCAAGAATTAGCCAACTAGACAGAAACTAAACCTAACATGTATCTACCTACCTGCATCCATAACAGAATATTTTATTCTAGCGAGCTATTTTTTTTCCTGGGCACTAGAAATAGAATGTTACAATTGTGAACACAGTCTTGTTTAGACCATGGACTTTTATGCCCTTGCTTCATTTTTCCTATCTTTTAAATTTCAAGGTAAAGTCCTTTTCCAGGAAAGCTTCCCTGATCAAGCAAATCTACACTTTAACTCATCAATAACCCTCCCCAAACTTGAAGTTACCATACTTATCTGCGTATTAGAATGATGATTGTTCTTCTCCCTCATTTATAGTATTTTCACTTGAAAGACTCAAAAACCTAGAACAACGATATGAATCCAATAGGAACTTCATATATACCTTTCAGCACTTGGAACAGTGCCTGCAGAGTAGGAGTTGCGTTTCTAATTGATTGACTGATTAATAAATAGGTCCCGCCTTAGTTATATATAAGAAGGAGAAAATGAAATCTCCTCAAATGTTGGAAGACGGAGCCACGGAAAAATGAGGCTTATTGTTCCATTTTTACTGAACAATACTAGATAAAGGTTAATCAGCAGAATGTTCATCACAGAAAACTAAGAAGTTCTAAAACTCTGTTCAAAATTTCAAACGGAACCAAGGTGAATAAATATGCATTAAGTCAGGAGAAAGGTTGATCATTCTTAAAAGTAGGGAACACAAAAGCATAGCAGAGCCCTTCCAATTCTCTAGTAAATGCTGCCACCATGTGGTATATATTTTCTTCTATTAATTTCTATTAGAACTGTTGACACATATAATAGAAAAAATGAGAACTATTATCTGCATATTTAATCATTTATCAAGTTGACCAGTCCATAAACTATGGATTACATGGACTGCTTGGTTGTTGTACTATACTTTTAAACTAAGTTAAAATGACACAGCAATGATTACAATTGTGAAGAATAATGTTTTTCTTTCTTCAGCCTCAAGTATCTCTGTACAAAAGCCCCAGAAATTTTAATGAAGTATATTAGAGACTAGACTAAGATCAAGGTTTTCTAAAGTTACATATAAACCTTAAGGTTCCACAAGAACTTCTATTTTTTTTCCTTCTAATCGGTACAACAGAAAAACACAGTTGAGTCAGATGGGAGAAGAAATTTGTAATAATTCAGAGGGAAGGCCAGTTTGAAATTTTGAAAATCCCAATGTTTATTTAAAAATGCAGTTTTACTACATTTATGCACATGCAATAATAAATTCACTCTACCAAGGCAGTTTTTACAAGCCTTTTCATTCCTTTTCAAGGCTCCCATGACTCCCTGTACCACCCTCCCACCTCCAGCTGAGAATCTTGCCTCATATTTCACTGAAAAAATGGGGCACATTTGCCAAGAGCCCCCTCTTCTCACCTACTCCTCAACTTACATTTCTCAGATGCCTTTCTCCGACATCTCCTCCTTCATTTCTGTCTCATGAAGAGGTGGCTCTTCTCCTTGTGAAGGAAAAGCCTTCTACTTGTGCCTTCCTCTCACGGTTAAACTTGAAAAAGCTGTCTGCAATTGATGCCTCCACTTCCTTTCCTCTTACTCTCTTCTAAAACTTTCTGCAATTCAGCTGAAATTGCTTTCTCTCAAGGTATCAAGGATCTTTTAACTGCCAAACATGGTTATCTTTACTCAATCCATTCTTGACCTCTCTGCAGACTTTGACACTGTTGATTACCTTCTTCTCCTCAATATTCTTTCTTCCCTAGGTTTTTGAGATACTGTTCTCTCCTGATTCTTCTCCTATCTCAGTTTTCTCTGATGGATCTTCAACCAGGGCATAGCCACTACCACTGTGAATAAACTTTCCTAAGTATTAAAAGTATATTCTCCTTAGTAAGCATTCCTCTTATAAACTTATTTTCACCAGTCAATAAGTATTTATTAAGTACAATTTTCACCAGCCAATAGGTATTAAGTATCTACTGTGTACCAATCCTTGTGCTAAGCACTGGGGATACAAAGAAAGGTAAAAAACAGTTCCTATTCTCAAGAAGCTCACAACCTAAAAGGGGACACAACATTCAAACAACTATGTATAAATAAGATACAGATTAAATTGTAAATAATTTCAAAGGGGAGTCACTAAGATTAAGGAAGAATTGAACAGCTTCTTGCAGAAGGTAAGATTTTTAGCTGAGACTTATAGGGAAACCAGAAGGTAGAGATTAGGAAGGAGAGAGCTCTAGGCAAGTGCAGAGAGAAGCTATTTTATAGGTTTACATATTATTGTTGTTGAGTCATTTCAGTCGTGTCCAACTTTTCATGAATGAATCTGGGGTTTTCTTGGCACAGATATTGGAGTGGTTTGCTTCTTTTCCTTTTCCAGCTTATTTCATTTAGGAAACTGAGGCAAACAAGGTCAAGTGACTTGGCCAATGTCACACAGCCAGTAAATGTATGAGGCTGGATTTGAATTCAGGTCTTTTGGTCTCCTCTCCACTTGCTCTATTCCCTTTGCCACCTAGCTGCATCATGCTCTAAAATTTAAGGCAATGGTTCCCAAGTTTTTCTAGTGACAGTATGGCATAGTAGACAAGAGTACTGGACTTACAGTAAGAAGATCTGGATTCAAATCCTGTATTATATATTCTCTATGAGCCTATGGGTAAGTCACTTGACTTTCTGGGCCCCAGTGTTTTATCTATAAAATGAGAAAATCAATTTGTACCAAGAGTACTAATCTCACAGGCTTACTGTGAAGTTCAAGTGAGACAAAAACATGTAAAGTGCTTTGTAAACTTAAAAGTATTATATAAATATCAGCAGATCTTTTTTTTTGACTAATGAAGATCTTTCCTAACAAAAAAATTCACAGTTCTTCATATGACAGTAGGTTTACTTAGTATCCACTGACTAAGAAAACAATGGCCAAATAACAATAAGTGCACATGTGAATTAATAGGCTTCCTGAAATAACTGCAACCTACAGGTTGGAAACTATTGTTTTAAGTTATAATCCTTTAAAGTGAAGAATGTAGAAGGAAAATAATACTTTTAAATAATTATCATTTAAAGTGAAAATGTACAAGGAAGGTAAAAGGATATGAAAAAAGTGCTTCAAAAGAAATGCAAATAATCAACACCAATATGAAAAAAAGTTTTATATCGATAAAAAGAAATGCAAATTAAAACAATTCTGAGATTTAACCAGCAAACTGGCAAAGATTTAAAAAAAGAAAAAAACCAATATTGGAGAGACTATAGGAAGACAGACACTATGTTGTTGGATATGTGAATTGATCCAAGCATTTTAGAAAACAATTTGGAATTATATGAGAAGCAATAAGTCATTGAACTGTTCAAAAGTTTGGATTCAATGATCCCACTACTGGGTATATATTCAAGAAAATCAGTGACAGAAAGAAAGGTCTCATATATAACAAAATGTTCCTACTGACACCCTTTGTGATGCAGAAAATGGGGGTGGATGGATAAGAAATGATATAAGAATGTTCTGTTACATTCATATACCAAAATCTCTTCAGTCACTTCCTAGTACATGACCACCCACTTTGTTTCTAGCCTTTTGCTATGGAAAAAGGTAGTGAACAGAGAGTTAGCATCAGTCAGGAAGACATTTTGTATCTGATACTGGGTAGGTGATGCTAGGCAGGTCCTCCAACATCATAGTGCCTAAAGTCTCCAAGCCCTTGAAAGATAGGAAGGAGATCAGAATTCAGAAGAACTTGGGAACACTTTATATGACACAGATCAAAGTTGGCAAAACCAAAAAAAAATTTACAAAATAACCACAACAATGTAAAGGAAAACACTAAAATCCATCAGAACCTCAGATGAATTCAATGAATCAAGAGAATCAGAGGGTCAAATAACTTTGGAAGAAAACATAAAGGTCATCTAGTCCAATATTCTTGCTCTACATATGAGGAAACTGAGGCCAGAAAGGTTAAGTGACTTGCCCAAGAGCATGCATTTAAGAAGTGGGAGAGGTGAGATTCTAAGCATGGCATTCTTTCCATAGCACCACTCTGCCTTAGAGTTGATGATGAAATTTACTCTTCTCCTTTCCATAGAGAAAGTGTAAACTACTAGTAGGGCATAAAGCATATGGTAAGCCATGGTAAATGTACTGGTTTGTTTTTCTTTTCACCAAAGGGTTTCTGGAAGGTAAGGAGAGGAAGGGAGGAGTACTGAGTGGAAAATGTTAGCGTTATTTTTTCCAGTATAAATAAGATTTTTAAAAAAGAAAATACTTTAATAATGCTTTTGAAGTATTAAGATATTGTTTACCTATTTATTCTATATTCTTAAAGGTTTTTTTTCCTACCATGTTGTGGACAGAAGAAGTGAGCATTGAAAAATCAAAACTTAAGGGAGTTTCTCTCCAATTCAGAATTCTAACCAGTAATTGGTATTTTTAATAATATTTCAAAGATAAATACTCACTTCAAATTCTTTCACAAAGTAACGTGTTTCTCCTTGAATAATTGGTCGATGATCTAACAGCCTAGAATGAATCTCTCCCAGATCTATAAAGACAAAATAAACATCAAGTCACTGGTAATGTTCATGGAACAATGGAAAAAAAGCACTGGATTAGGAGTCAGAGAATTTGGATTTGAACCTCAATTAGCAATATGACTTCAGTCAAGTCACTTAATCCCTGTGAGCTTGTCTCCCCATCTGGAAAATGAGGGAGTTAGCCTAGATCAATGGTGCAAACTCACACAGAAACAGCCCTAGTACCACACGACTTTTAAAAACCACATATTAACATCACCTATGTTCTACTGTATTTTTATTTTGTCAAATGTCTAATTTTGTTAAATTTATTTCATTATAAATTATTATTTTATTATGAATTTATTTTGTTAAATGTTTGTTAAAATGTTATTTTAATCTGGTTTGGTTGTATTTGAGTGTTGGGGCAGCAATTAAAGGGTCATATGTTTGACATCTCTGTACTAGATGATGTCTAAGTCCTTTCTAGCTATAAATCTATGATCCTATTCCTCTCTGGGAGTAATACAACAAGCTTTTTTGTTTGAAATTTTTTCTAAAATCCCTAAGATTTAGGAAAAGTTACAGGTACAAGAAAGTTACAATTTAGAAATTTACCTGTAGTCTATAGGTCAACTTATTC
Source organism: Phascolarctos cinereus (assembly GCF_003287225.1). NCBI lineage: Eukaryota > Metazoa > Chordata > Mammalia > Diprotodontia > Phascolarctidae > Phascolarctos > Phascolarctos cinereus. Next base: position 567,033,027 of record NW_027555847.1, on the reverse strand, counting down.
ATTCTACACTTTTAACAATCACGAGGCCTAAGATGTATAACCTGAAATTTCCAGAGAAATTAAATTATTACATACAGTTAAGAGTTGACCAGTACTATGTACTTCATGAGTAAGTCCTTAGAATGATTAATCTATACTTGCCACAACTTCCTCACTAGTCTGCTTTTCAAAAAGCATTTACTGCCTGCTATGTGTCAGGCAATGTGTTAAGCACTGGGGATGTGCAAAAAACTCAAACTCAACATGTCCAAAACTAAATTTACCATTGTCTACCCGAAACCTGCCCAACCTCCAATTCTCCTCTTTTGATACAGGATACCTACATCTTACCAGTCACCTAGGTTCAAAATTTCAGTCATTTTTATTCTTCCTTCTCCTTCACCTTCGAATCAGTTATCAAGTCCTGTCAGTTCTACCTTCACAATACTAGCAATGCCATTTCCTAGTTCAAATACTCAATGCCACTTATCTAGCCTACTGTAATATCCTACCAATTAGCCTCCCTGTTACCAGTGTTCTTTAGAATCCATCTCATGCCCATCGGTCAAAATTTTCTACCTAAGGCATAGGTCTGATGGGATGCTTGGGTGCTTGTACTCCGACCCCACTTTCAAGATCATATTTCTCCTTAGCCTCAGAAACACTATCCTTGACAATTTCCCTCCAGCCCAAATACCCTATCTCTGGCAGTGATTCATGAGTGGGCCCAGTGAGGCAAACTATCTCTCCCTGTTACAAGAACAAACTGGCCTCTGTAGAATTTCCCTTATATGAACAGGACTATCTTGTACCAGCAAAACCATTAAGTACCGATGCCCATAGTTATTGTATACAATCCAGAGGTCAAGCTATAGATATCAGCTCCTGAAACTATCTTGTTACAGACATGACAGACCAAAAATATACCCTTTAGGAACCCTCTCTTCCCCGTCTCCAAGATTTCCAGTAGTGAGTGAACAGAGTTGTATATTATCACCTAATTAGCATACTTGCCAAAATCCACTACTTTTCCTATGTAAGGTTTAGCATCATTCCTGTTAGGTTGCAAGTTCCCTAAGGACCTCTGCCCGCTGCATAACATAATAAATATATCTTTGCCACCTTGACTTAAAGAATGCTTGGGTCTGTGAATTCATTCCGGACGACAGCATCCTATACTCTGGTCCTTGAGGGGTCTCAACCTCTCAGACCTTAACAGGTCCAACCATGTCACTGGCTTGCTTTAAAAAGAAAAAAAAGTCTTAGTGTTTTCCAATCATTTCTAGGATGAAATACAAATGTGTTGTTGTTACCCTGGCATCAAAGTCCTCAACAATCTAGCTAAACCTACTTTTCTAGCTTCCTTTTATAATAACCCCTTTTCACCCACCCTAAATTCCAGAAAACTAGTGTTACTTGAATTTTCCTAAAGTTTCCTAACTTCATAAGCTATCTTCTGCCTTTCTGCATTCACATAACATCCACAATGTTTGGCATAAACTTCCACCTCATTTGACAACTTTTACATTCTTTATTTTCTTTCAAAGCTCAACTCAGGTGCTTTCCTGAACCTCCTGTTAAAATGCTCTCCCTAGCAAGGAATAATTTACCTGTCAGATTTATGGAGAATGGAAAAATGTATGACCAAACAAGAGCTAGAGAATATTATGAAATGCAAAATGGATAATTTTGATTACACCCAATTGAAAAGTTTTTGCACAAAGCCAAGGCAAACAAGATTAGGAGGGAAGCAGAAAACTAGAAAAGAATTTTTACAACCAGTGGCTCTAATAGAGGCCTCATTTCTAAAATATACAGAGAACTGAGTCAAATTTATAAGAATACAAGTCATTCCCCAACTGATAAATGGTCAAAGGATATGAACAGGCAGTTTTCAAAGGAAGAAATCAAAGCTATCTATAATCATATGAAAAAATGTTCTAAATCACTGTTGATTAGAGAAATGCAAATCAAAAGACTCTGAGGTACCACATCACACCTATCAGATTGGCTAACATGACAAAACAGGACAATGATAAATGTTGGAGAAGATGTGGGAAAATTGGAACACTAATACATTGCTGGTGGAGTTGTGAACTGAGCCAACCATTCTGAAGAGCAATCTGGAACTGTGCCCAAAGGGCTATAAAATTTGACCCAGCAATACCACTTCTAAGTCTGTATCCCAAAGAGATCATACAAATGGGAAAAGGACTCACATATACAAAAATATTTACAGCAGCTCTTTCTGTGGTGGCAAAGAATTGGAAATTGAAGGGATGCTCATCAGTTGGGGAATAGCTGAACAAGTTGTAGTATATGAATGTAATGGACCAGTATTGTGCTATAAGAAATGATGAGCAGGCAGACTTCAGAAAAACCTGGAAAGGTTTATATGAACTGATGCTGAGTGAAGTGAGCAGAACCAGGAGACAATCATACACAATAACAGCCACATTGTGTGATGACTAACTATGATAGACTTATCTCTCCTTAGCAATGCAAGGATCTAAGACAGCTCTAAAAGACTCATGACAGAAAATGCTGTCCACATGCAGAAAAAGAACTATGGAGTCTGAATGCAGATCGAAGCATATTATTTGCTCTCTCTCTTTTTTTTTCTTCTTTCTCATGGTTTCTCCTATTGGTTCTAATTCTTCTTTACAACATGACTAATGTGAAAATAGGTTTAATATGAATGTATATGTTGAGCCTATATCGATTCACATGCATCTTGGGGTAGGGGAGAAATGAGGAGAAAATTTGGAACTCAAAATCTTATGAAAGTGAATGTTGAAAACTAAAAATAAATAAATACATTTATTATTAAAAAAGTAAATAAAATAAAATGCTCTCCCTCCTCCAACACCATCTTTGCCCCCTCTCTTGTTACCTGACATTATACCTATACCACATGCTGTACGTGTTGTACTTTCCTTCCTACAGCAGAATGTAAAAACCTTCAGGGAAGATGGTTTCATTGTTTTCTTTGTATACTCAACACCTAGCACATTACCTTGCACATTTTAGGCATCCAACAAATGCCTGCTGAACTGAATAGATCCTTACAACCCTTTAAGTACATTATTCTCATTTTACAGGTGAGGAAACTTCAGGCTCAAAGAACTGTGAATTGTCCAAGAACTTGTAATTAATATAAGTTAGATTGGGATCAAAACCCAAAGTACAGGATTTTCTGCACCATACTGTACTACCCATTCCATGGGAACAAAGATATACAGACATAACTCTTCTTTGTGTTCACTGGCATATTATTTTTAGTCTTCCATAAATATATATTCTAATACTCTTATGGAACTGTGAATTTATTCATTTGGATATTCCCTCTGATCAGGTAGGTCTGCCATCAATTGCTGCCCATCCTGTGCACCCTGTCCATGTACTTTCATAAATTTGTCACTGGAGGTCCACCTAACATGCTGGAAGCCTTCCTCAATTTCTTCTGAGATTTCAGGGATCCCAATAGGAGCAAGAAGATTATCTATAATTTATCCCTTGTTTTCACTAAGTAAGTAGCCCTTCTATTTACTAGCTATACTTTCCTCTAAAGGTGCTAGATCCTGCTCATACCTCCCCCCCATTCTCCTCTCTATTTTCCCTTCAGTAATTCTCAACTTCAATTATTCAAGAGGTTCCAAGTGGCAGAGGTGAGGGAGAATGGTCCAGACATCAGGCCAACCTGTACAAATTATGTAGATTTATGAAACAATGACAAGGCTGCCAGTTCAGCTAGAATACAAGATAAGTGAGGAGGAAGTAATGTATAATCATTTTGGAAAGGTAGACTGGAGTCAGACTGTGAAAAGCTTTAAATGTCAAACAGAAGACACCGTATTTTAATCTAAAGACAACAGGAAACCACTGGAGCATCTTGAACAGGAGAGAAGAGATATGGTCAAACCTGTGCTTTAGGAATATTTGGCAGCTATAGAAAATATCAGTTAAGGCAGAGCAGTAGAATCAATTAAGGCATTGGCTATGGGGTCAGCCAGGATTCAAATCAAATTCAATGTGTACAAACAATTCATTAGCTTCCTCCCCTCCCTCACCAACCTTCTCTTCCCAAACTCCCTATTATGTCAACTATCTTCCCATTCATCTAGGCTCAAAATCTCATTGTCAAACTCATCTTTTCACTCACACTTATCCTATATATCCAGATTGCAATTCTTATCATGTCTACCTTTACAACATTTCTCACATGTCCCTTTCTCTCTATTCACAATCCACCATCTTTATCACCTCTTACTCACCTGGTCTATTACAATAGCCCTCTAATTAGTCCACCAATCCACCCTCCATTCAACTGACAAAATGATTTCCTAAAGCAAGGTTTTAACCAGATCACCCAACACATCATTCAACAATTTCCAAGGATCCCTATTTCCTCCAGGATCAAATATGCATTGCACTTTAAACCCTTCAAAACCTGGACCCTTCCTACTATTTTAGTCTTCTTACATTTTATTTTCCTCCATATACTCTTAAGATCCACCTATTCTGGTCTCGTTCCTTACACAGGAGACATTTCATTCCACTGTCTCCCATGCCTGGAATGCTGTACCTTGTCATTTTTATCTCCTAGTTTCCCTGACTTCTTTCAAGACTATGTTCAAAAACCACTTTCTGCAAGAAGACTTTTCCATCTACTCAGAGGAGAGAGTTCTGAGATCACCATCCATTTGCACTAGATGGTGTCCCAAAAGTCTTAGTGCGATACTAAGCTTTAATGACTTCAGAAGTATACATGCTATAAACTTCAAAAGAGTTTATTTAAATGTAACATTTATTGTTTTGTGAATTTTGAATACATTTTAAATTTAATTTTATAGATGACACTTCTCAGACAGTAGATTGGTAGAGGTCCTCTTGCTCTGCCATTTCCATCATCTTATCTCTTTCCACTAGACCTTATCTTGCAGAATGTCAAAATTGACCTGTTTGCACCAAAACTTCCTTCTTTGGATGATCTTAAGGCTAGCACTTCAAAAGTCAACTTTTCAGTCACTCAACAGGAGCTGATTAAAGTTTTTACAAAATTCAAAAATCAACTACAGTGATATATATATAAGCACAAGATGGGAGTATTGAATTATAAGATATCAATATTTTAAAATTTAATTAATCATTAAATAGGAAATCCCTGAGGGCAGGAACCCTGGGTTTCCTGTTTTGTTTTTCGTCTTTCTTTGTATCCCTTAGTCCAATGCCTGGCACACAGTGAGCGCTTATAATTGCTTGTTGGCTAACTTCTAATATTAACTACCTGTGTCACTCTGAGCAAATCATTTCCCCTCTCTAGGCCTGTTTCCTCAACTGTAAAAGGAGAGAATTAGATTAGACACGGGGCTGGAGGCCCTGTCCAGCTCTACCTCTATGAATCCATGGAAGGTGGGCTGGGTGCAAGGAACTCCCGGTTGTGAGAACCAGAAGGGTGGTTGTCTGGTAGAACGAGCACTTGGCAGTTGATCAAATGACATAATATATGTAAAGCGCTTCGCAAATCTTAATACTTGAGAGTAGGGGCTGTCTTATGACCTTCTTGTACCCCCAATTCTTAGCATAGTGCGAGGCACATAAATGTTAGATTATCATTATCGTTGTTGACCGTAGTGGGTGCAGCATTGAGGGGAGGCCGGCCTATTGCTGGACGTCTCCGGCCGGCCATCTACAGCCCTCGGACCCCTGCAGACACAAAACAAACCCCACTAAAAGCTCAGCTCCTCGGGAGGTGCATGGAAGGGCGGGGCTCCTGGGGATGGGGGGGGGGGAGGCCCCTGCTCGCAGCCCACGAGGGGCTGGGGCGGGGACCACGCCCGGGCCTGGGAGGAGGAGGAGGGGCCCACTCCAAGGTGGAGGCCGCAGGGGTTAGGCCCGGCCTGCTCCTTGGGGCCAACAGAGGTGGAAGGTGGGGAAGGGGAGCCCTGACAACTCCTTACCCTTGATAATTAGGTGAACTGGCGAGCTCGCCGGTCCCTGCGAATCTCGTTTCTTGCCTCCTGCCGGGACCGCGGCGGGGGTGGGGGCGCTCTCGCCCCCCGAAGGGGCCTCGGTCCCTCCGCCGCTCATACCGACTAAGGAAGGAACTGCCTGCCCGGCGGGCGCACTGCGCTTGCTCAGCGCTCGCTCGCACCTCAGGCTCCTCAGGCTGGCTTCTGTTTATTTATTTATTTATTTTTGTGGCGTCATACCTGGTCGCCCGTGCCCGGTTGAAGCCGACCAGGAGACAGGCGCAGCGAGGAGCTAGGGAGTCCTCGAGGGAGCTGGGAACAGTGAAGACGAAGCTGCCATGATGAGTTAGGGCACGGGTGGTGTGAGAGACAGAGAGACAGGAGCAGAGAAAGTGGAGACAGAGACAGGGAAAGCGAGAGGAGAGAAAGAAACAGACTTGCTGGAGACTGGAACCCCTGATTTCAAAGGCGGCTTCAGATACTTAATAGCTGTGTGACTCCTGGCAAATCAACTTAACCTCTGTTTGCCTCACTTTCTTTATCTGTAAAATAGGGATAATAAGAGCAGCTACCTCGCAGAGTTGTTGTGAGGTTCAAATGACATCATATTTGTAAAGTGCTTAGTACAGTGCCTGGCACAGAGTAAGGGTTATGTAAATATTACTATTGTAATAATCACCACCACCACCACCACCGCCGTCATCAGTATTGTTAGAGACAAAGCTTCGTAAGAGTGGAAAAGCGTACTAGCTTTGGAAGTATTGGACCTGGTTTCAAATTCAGCCCCGATGTTTAGTACCTGTGTGACTTTGCGCAAGTCACTTAACCTTTCCAGGTCTCAACTTTCTCATCTATAAAATGAGAGAGCTGGACTAAAAATTCTAGTCCCACGGTTTAAGAAGCCGTGGACTAGATGACCTTTAAGGCCCCTTGCAGCTCCAGATGGATAATCCTGTTTACCAAATTGCATCCTTCTGTAGTCCTTCAGATCAAGTTCAAGGCTAAAAAAACCATAAAAATTAATAGATCTAGCTATCATGGTGTGTTTTTCAAACTGCCAGTATTTAGGTAATGTCCTGAATGCTTCCACTAAAGTCTGCTCTGGGAGCCTATATGTATTCTGAAAATACAGCCAGTGTGGAATTATAATAGTTTGCCTTTGTAAAGTCACTTTACAATTTACCAAACACTTTCACACCTGTTATTCCATTTAGTCTAGACAATCTGTTAAGGTAGTTGGGAAAGCTGTTATCCAATGCTTTGTAATTTTGATTTACCTAAGAGGTCACAGCTTGTAAGTTAGAATGAGAAAACAAGCCTTTCTGGTAAAAGCTGTTCACTTATTTCCCTTAACTCCTCTTGTTCTAAAATTTTCAATGGCTTCCTATTACCTTTTGGATTAAATAAAAATTTTTCTGCCTGGCATTTAAAGCTGTTGCTCAATCATGTCCAACTCTTCCAGACCCCATCTGGGGTTTTCTTGGCAAAGATACTAGAGCAGTTTGTCATTTCCTTCTCCAGCTCATTTCACAGAGGAGGAAACTTAGGCAAACAGGGTTAAGTGACTTGCTTAAGATCACATAGCTATTAAGCATCTGAGGCCAGATTTGAAGTCAGGTTCTTGACTTCAGACCCTTTTTCCACTTTGCCAGGCACTTTTTCCACTTTGCCACCTAAGCTGCCCTTAGTACGCTCCAACCTACCTTTTAGTTATTAGCCCACATTTCTAGCATTTTAAGGTTTGAAAAACTCTCAGTATATATAAATATATGTACATATATGTGTGTATAAACACATACATACACACGGATATTCATATATATGCCTATGTGTGTATATGTGTGTGTATATATATATATATATACATACACACACACACACACACACACACACACACACACACACACACACACACACATATATAATAAATGAATGAAAAGGCATGTATTAAGTGCCCAGAAGGTGTCTGGCATATTGCCAGGTGTTGAGATTACAAATACAAAAATGAGACAGCTCTTGCTATCATGGAGTTTACATTCTAATAGACCCTATTAAACAGGGGTAGGCAAAACATATATGGGGGAATGGTGTCCAGGGAAGAGAGTTTTGATCTATAGAGTCACAGGGATGGTGAGTTAATGGATAGAGCATCCAATGAATAAGATCTTTTCTACAATGGTAGTATTGATTTCAGGAAGTGGGAGAGGGGAAAGGAGGAAGGGAAGGGTACACATGTGCCATATTGCAAACACCCAGATGGATGGCTGGATGGCATGTTGATGAGGCAGACTTCTGCCCAGCAACAATGAGAGCCTTGCCTAAATCTAAATCTGCCCGGTTACAGGGGGTTCTATCTGTTGACAAGAAAACCTCGTTATTTTCTGTGTACTTGACTAATCCCTATGGTTTATGGTCATATCCTTGAATGTTGCAAATTAAGTTCCCTGTTTTGTAAAGAACCCAACATGTCTGCTTCTCCTTCCTGATATCCTTCTCTGTGGTTAACTGCCCACTTCTGGCTGACTTGTGAACAAAAGCAAGCATTGTCTCTTCTCCAGTTGCTAGTCCTTCCAGGATTAGCCTACTGCTTTTGTGTCAATAAAAGCTCTTGACTAGGAGAACCTCTGCCCCCTGAATTCTTTCTGGACAACCCGACCCTGATCCTCATCTACCTTATCAGATGTGAAACATAGCCTGATCTGAGAACTGTTAGTTATAATGGGCTAAGTGGGTTTGTATTCACCACTCAAAATAGCACAGCCCCTGCCTTGGACTTAGGAGGACCTCAGTTCAATTTGGCCTCAGACACAAAACACTCACTAGCTGTGTGACCCTGGGCAAGTCACTTAACCCCATTGCCTAGTCTAAATAAATAAATAGATGAATGAATGAATAAATAGATAGATAGACAGATGAATGAATGAATGAATGAATAAAATAAAACAGCACAGCCCCAGAGCAAGCTTTCCAAAACTGAGTAGATTAACTACCCCAGGGATTTCCAAAGTCCTGTTGTTCTCAGTGTCTCTCATACATACCCTTTCTCTCCTCTGAAGCTGCACCCTGGTGCAGGCCCTTATCTCTCAGCTAGACTATTGCAGTAGCCTGCTTGTTGGGCTGTCTGCCACTATTCCCACTCTAGTTCATCCTCCACTCAGCTATCAAAGTGATTGTCCTAAAGTACCGTTCTGACCCTGTTGCCTTGCTCCAGTCACTCCCTGTTACTTCCAGAATCAAATATAAAATCCTCTATTTGGCACGTAAAGACTTTCATAAACTGCTCCCTTCCTACCTTTTCAGTCTTCTTACACCTTGGCCTCCTTGCTGATTCTTAGACAAGAAGATTCCATCTCCTAACTCTGAGCATTTTCATTCATGCCTGAAACTCTCTCCGCTCTCAACTCTGCTTCCTGTCTTTCCTGGCTTCCATCAAGTCCCAGCTAAAATCTACCTTCTGCTTTACTTGATTCACTTTAATACTAGTGCCTTCCTTCTGATATTATCTCCAATTTATCCTGTTATATGGAGTTGTTTGCATGGTATCTCCCCTTTTAGGTTGTAAGCTCTTTGAGGGCAGGGAATGTTTTTGCCTTTTATATCCCCAGTACTAACACAGTGCTGATGGGGTGCCTGGATGCTTGTGTTTGGGTACTTGTGCTTGTACTTGGACCCCAATTTCTCCCTAGTCTCAGAAACACTGTCTCTGACAACCACTCCCCAGCCCAAAGACACTATGTCTAGCAGTTATTCACACATGGGCCTCAGCACAACCCTTATCTCTCTTCCTAGTCCAGCTACACAAAGCTGGGTGAGAGAGTGCTGGGCTGCTCAGGCCCCAGCCCTCAGGTCATGTCTCTGGAAGCCTCCCGATTCCTTAGTGAGTTCCTGTCTTGTGAGAAAGCTTTCCCTTGTTGCAGAGCATTCTCTCATCAAGACAGAGGGAGAGGGGTGCCTTGCCCAGTTCAAGTTTTGTCCTTGGCCAGCCCAAGGACTCTTCCTCCTGCCAGACTCCCAAGATCCATACCTCTGTCATCTTCCTCTCTGACTGGTATACTCCCTGTACTTTCCCATCCATAGCTCCCAAAGACACCTGGACCTTTGGATTACCTAATTGGTATCCCTGGCATTCCTTTCCCATTCCCTTTTCCATATAAACCCTAGCTCCATCCTCAGTCTCTTTCAGGTTCCTTAAGAATCCTTGCCCGCTGAAAAGTGTAACAATAAATCTTTGTCACCTTGACTTAAAGAATGCTTGAGTTTGTGAATTCATTCCAGACGAACCATCCTGTACTCCGGTCTTTGAGGGGCCTCAACCTATCAGACCACAACAGTGCCTGTGCGAAAAAGTTGGTTAATGAATGTTTGTTGAATTGACTTGAAGCATAGTCTGGAGTCAGCTCTTCATACCTAAGAAATCATAGATTCTGAGATCACAGAAAAAGCTTTCAACAGACCTGGTATTAGAACCTAGGCCTTCCAATAGCAAGTATGATATCTCATTTAATCCTCATAACAACCTCATGAGGTAGATGCTTTTATTTTCTCTGTTTTACAGATTAGGAAATGGAGGCTTAGAAAGATTAATCAACTTTCCCAGGGTCAATATAGTTGTAAGTATATGATGCAGGATAAAGGAGAGGAATAAGAAATGGCGATTTTAAAGTATTCTGACAAGTACAGCCCAACAAAGATCTATCAAGTACTTCCTATGTGTAAGGCCCCTTTTAGCATTATAATAAATTAATGCAGGTTTTTTTTGAGATTAATTAATTAATTTTTAGTTTTCAACATTCACTTCCACAAGATTTTGAGTTCCAATTTTTTTTCCCCTCTCATCCCTCTCCCAACCCCAAGACAGTGTGCATTCTGAATACCCTTTCCCCTAATCTGCCCTCCCTTCTACCTCCCCTCATTCTCTTATCCCCTTCCTCTTCTATTTTCCTGCATGGCAGGATAGATTTCTATACCCCATTTCCTGTATTTCTTATTTCCCAGTTGCATGTGAAAACACCTTTTCTTAACATGTGTTTTTAAAACTTTGGGCTCCAATTTTCTCCCTTCCTTCCTTCCCACCCACCCTCACTGAAAAGGCAAGCAACTCAATACAGGTTATACATGTGTAGTCGTGCAAAACACTTCCATATTAGTCATGCTGTGGGAAACTAACTATATTTTCCTTCATACTATCCTGCCCCCCCACGCCCATTTATTCTATTCTCTCTTTCAACCCTGTCCCTCCTCAGAAGTGTTTGCTTCTGATTACCCTCTCCCCCAATATGCCTTTCCCACTATCATCCTTCCCTCCATTATCCCCCCCCCTTATCCCCTGCCCCTCTATTTTCCTGTAGGGTAAGATAGATTTCCATACCCAACTGAGTGTATATGTTATTCCCTCCTTAAGTCAATTCCAATGAGAATAAGATTTACTCATTCCCTCTCACCTTCCCCCACTTTCCCTCCACTGTAAAAACCTTTTCTTGTCTGTTTTATGTGAGATAATTTACTCCATTCTACCTCTCCCTTTCTCCTCCCCCCTTAATTTTATTTTCAGGATATCACCCCTTCATCATCAACTCACCCTGTGCCCTCTAACTATCAATCTATCTATACATATAATTTTTCCCCTTCCAGCTACCCTAATACTGACAAAGGTCTCATGAGTTACAAATATCATCTTTCCATGTAGGAATGTAAACAGTTTAACCTTAATAAATCCCTTATAATTTCTCTTTCCTGTTTAGCTCTTCATGCTTCTCTTGAGTCTTGTATTTGAAAGCTGAATTTTCTATTCAACTCTGGTCTTTTCATCAAGAATGCTTAAAAGTCCTCTATTTCGTTGAATTTCCATTTTTCCCCTTGAAGGATTATACTCAGTTTTTCTGGGTAGGTGATTCTTGGCTGTAATCCTATCTCCTTTGCCCTCTGGAATATCATATTCCAAGTCATCTGGTCCCTTAATGTAGAAGCTGCCAAATCCTGTATTATCCTGATTGTGTTTACACAATACTTGAATTGTTTCTTTCTGGCTGCTTGTAATATTTTCTCCTTGACTTGGGAACTCTGGCATTTGGCTACAATATTCCTAGGAGTTTTCCTTTGGGGATCTCTTTCAGGAGGTGATGGGTAGATTCTTTCCATTCTATTTATCCTCTGGTTCTAGAACATCAGGGCAGTTTTCCTTGATAATCAATTTCTTGAAAGATGATGTCTAGGCTCTTTTTTTGATCAGGGCTTTCAAATAGTATAATAATTTTAAAATTATCTCTCTTGGATCTATTTTCCAGGTCAGTTGTTTTTCCAATGAGATATTTCACATTGTTTTATATTTTTCATTCTTTGGGTTTTGTTTTATAGTGTCTTGATTTCTCATAAAGTCACTAACTTCCAATTACTCTATTCTAATTTTTAAGGAAGCATTTTCTTCAGTGAGCTTTTGGACTTCCCTTTTCCATTTGGCCAATTCTGCTTTTTAAGGCATTCTTCTCCTCACTGGCTTTTTGGACCTCTTTTGCCATTTGGGTTAGGCCGTTTTTTAAGGTGTTATTTTCTTCAGTATTTTTGGGGGGTCTCCTTTAGCAAGCTGTTAACTTTTCATGATTTTCTTGCATCACTCTCATTTCTCTTTCCAGTTTTTCCTCTACTTCTCTTACTTGCTTCTCAAAATCCTTTTTAAGCTCTTCCATGGCCTGGGACTGATTCATATTTTTCTTGGAGGCTTGGGATGTAGGAGCTTTGATTTTGTTGTCTTCTTCTGGTTGTATGTTTTGATCTTCTTTGTTACCAAAGAAAGATTCTATGGTCTGCCTTTTTTTGCACAGTTTGCTTATGATCCCATCCAATTACTTGAGTTTTAAACTCTTTGTTAAGGTAGGGGTCTGCTTCCAGTGTGGAGAATGTACTGTCCCAAGCTTCAGGGGTGTTGTGCAGCTGTTTTCAAAAATACTTCTAGGGACCTGTAAGTTTTCAGTTCTTCCAAGGTGGGGTATGATCAAAGGCAAGGTGTTTACTCCTTTCCTGGCCTGTGCTCTGGTTTATGAGTGACCACAAGCACTCTTTTCTGCCTTGGAACCGTGAGGAAAATTCCCTCTCCACTGCCCTTATAAGCTCCACCACTCCAGTGCTCCTCCTTGCCCTGGGATTGCCACCCAGAACTGTGACCCTGATCTAAACACAGGCAAAGCAAGAGAGTCCTGCCTCAGCACCAGCAAAGAGATCCCTGAAATCCCTCTTTGATCAGCCATTGGATTCTCCCTCAGTCTGTGTGCCAAGGGCTCCAGAAGCAGCGGCCACCCCAGGGCCACACAGGGACTGGGGCTGGGACCAAGCTTCTCTCTCACCGAGGTCACAGACTTTTCCTACTGACCTTCTAAGTTGTCTCTGGCATTTGTGGGTTGAGAAGTTGGAAACCGCCACAGCTGCCTGTGATTCAGTCCTCTGAGGCCTGCTTCAGGTTCGCTGAGGCCTGGTTGCTGCCTGTGCACCGACGCTGAACTGCATTTCTCTCCCAACCCGGCATGATAGACCGTTCTAATCAACCATCCAGGTTGTCTTGGGCCGGAAATTTGTTTCACTCTGTCTTTTTATGAGTTCTGGGCTGCAGAATTTGTTTAGAGCCATTTTTTATAGGTGTTTGGAGGAGTTTGGGGGAGAGCTCAAGCAAGTCACTGCTTTTAGTCCGCCATCTTGGCTCCACCCTCTATAATAAATTAATGTTGGCCTTGTTAGACTATTTTAGAGTGAGAGTTCTTCATCTTTTCTGTGGCATGAGCCCTTTTGGAGCCTCTTAACTCTCAGAATAATGTCTTTAAATGCATAAAATCAAATATATAAGATCACAAAGGAAATCAGTTATATTGAAATAATTGTTGAAATATTAAAACAAATTCACAGACTCCAAGTTAAGAACCTCTGCTTTAGAGTCACCCTTGTGGAAGCATACTAAGGTTTCATCTTTTTAGATGATGCATTACAAAATAACGTTAGGAATGCACTTTAGTCTAAAGTCCTTGGTCCTTCTGAATGAGAAACCTTATCATTCTTTAGCTTACAGTTCCCAAACCAAAATCTTTTTACATCAAGCTTATAGAAGGCATGACCAGTGGGGATTTTTTCCTGTTTTCTAATCAATGACATAACTTTCTGAGGACATTCCAAGACAATAATGCGATCCTAAGGTTTTCTTGGAAAAACCTGAATGATATTTCAAGGAAGAGGGCATGTTGGTTATGACTGGATGAATGTTCCATATAAACTTCTTGCAGAGATGCGTGATAGATGTGAGAGTTAACCTTTTTGTCTTCGAGTTGTCTTGAGTTTATAATGTTTTACCCCATGTACAAAACCATTTTTTTGGACAGAGTTAAGATAAATTTTCAAAGGCAGGAAAGATTTCAGTCTTTTTGGATTATCTCTTTGTAAGCAGAGATGCTTAGAATTAGAACAATTTAAATTTTTTTTTTAATTTGGCTCTGGTAGGTGGAGTTGTGAACTGATTCAACCATTCAGTAGAGCAATTTGGAACTATGCCCAAAGGGCTATAAAACCATGGATACCTTTTGACCTAGCAATATCACTACTAGGTCTATATCTCAAAAAAGATACAAAAAAAAAGAGGAAAAAGATGTATTTATAGCAGCTCTTTTCTGGTGGCAAAGAACTGGAAAGTAAGGGGATGCCTTTCAATTGGGGAATAGCTGAACTGTGTGTGTGATTATGATGGAATACTGTTGTACTAGAAGAAATGATGAGCAGGATGCTCTCAGAAAAACCTGGAAAGACTTACATGAGCTGATGCAAAATGAAGTAACAGCAATACTGTAAGATGATCAATTGTGAATGACTCAACTATTCTCAGCAATACAATGGATCCAAGACAATTCTGAAAGACATAATGAAAAGTATCATTCATACGCAGAGAAAGAACTGATGTGTCTGAACAGATTGAAGCATACTTTTTTACTTTATTTTTCTTGAGGTTTTTTTTGGTCTATATTTTCTTTTACAACATGATTAATATGGAAATGTTTTGCATGACTATACATGTATAATCTATATCAAACTGCCTGCCTTCTCAATGGGGGGTAAGGGGAGAGGTGGGAAGGGAGGAAGGGAGAGATTTTAGAACTCAAAGTTTTAAAAACGAATGTCAAAAATTGTTTTTACATGTAATTGGGGGGAAATAAAACACTAAATAATTTTTTAAAAAGTTAGGTCTGGTAGTCTTTTGCCCCAAACACAGAGTAGAATATTTTTCTTCAACATTCTTGATTTCTCCCTCTCCTTAATCCACTGTATGTAGTCACTAGATACTGTTGATTCTTCATTTGAAATGTGTCTTGTATTATACCTTCATTTCCCTTCCCACTGCAGCAACTCTAATTGAAACATATCACTTCAAGGCTGGATTCTTGCTACCTCCTCATTAATTGGGTGTATGTTGTATCTCTCTCTGTCTCTCTCTCTCTCTCTCTCTCTTTTTTTAAGGCAGTTGGGGTTAAGTAACTTGCCCAGGGTCACACAGCTAGTAAGTGTCAAGTGTTTGGGCTGAGGCTGCATTTGAACTCAGGTCCTTCTGACTTCTGGGCCAGTGCTCTATCCACTGTGGCACCCAGCTGCCCTATTTTGAATCTCCCTGTACTATTGTCAACTCCATGTAGATTGCAATTGTGATTTACTCAATAATTGTATTATCTCCCAGTTCCTTGCAAGGTTCTCTGCACATAAATAAGTGCTTAATAAGTGTTTGTTCAAGTTGAAACTGGCTTCCAGAGGTCAGTCTGGAGGCTTCCAGACACCTTCAGTCCCTGCTTACTATTAAACCATCAAGCACACTAGAGCCAGAATAGCCTTCCTAAAATACTGCCTACATCACTGGGTCATAGATTTAGGTAGAAGAGACTTAGAAGCCATTTAACCCAACCCTCTCATTTTACAGATGAAGACACTAAGGCACATTGCATAATGGAACATTGCATAAATTTTCTGCTTCCTCTTTTAAAAAAATATTTGTTGTAATGAATGGCTCTGAGGTTGGGGGATGGATACAGGTGAAAATTTAAGTCATATAGAAACAAAAATTGTCAATAAAATTTATTTAGAAAAAACCTACAGTGGTTCCTTATTACATCAATTCAAAACTCTTCTTTCTGGTTTTCAAAACCTAATATTATGTGCTCCCATTCTATCTCTCCAACTTTATCTCCCCCTACTTTCAATATGGATCCTCTACTCTAGCCTAGACAATCTCCTCATTCTTAGGAATATGCCATGCTACTTCCTGTTTTCTTGCTTTGGCTGCTGTCCATAACCCTGCTTGAAATATCCTTCTTTCTCTCTGCCATTTCAAACCCTACCTCCCTCCTAAGCTCATGGCCCAGTTCAAGTTCCACTTTAAAAATTGTCTTCCCTAAGAATGCTGGCTCTCCTAATCTCCTCCCTTTAAATGATTTATTATAAAATTAATATCAAATGTCTATACAACCAATTAGACTTACTTTGCAACTAGTTGTATTACATTGAATGTATATATTGGATGTGTATATTCATCATATGATATATAATACAACTGATATTTATATATTTAAATTAAAAATAATTTAAAATGTATTTATATAACATTTATGAAATAGATATAAAAATATACAACACAGGACCTTTCAAAAAGGAAATATTTACTTCAAAAGGTATAATAAATATACAAACTTACTCCCCCAACATGTCAGAGGCATAATCCCCCTCTCCCTTTGCACCACCTCAGTATCTGGGGAGGGGAAGAGTATTAGGTTCATAGTCCAAAACCCTCCTTCAGAGTCTAGCCCTAGATACTGATTTCTCAAGGTTTCCATGCCAGTATCGCTGGCTGCACCACCTCACCTGCAATCCTGACTTCAAGGTCAGTATGGCCTAAACTCTGGTGCAGTAAGAATTACCTTCCACACCTGAAACTGAGGACAAACAATACAGAATAGAAACACTCTTAGTTAGGCCCATTCCTTGGAGCCAGGGTTGCAGAGAAGGAGCTGGGAAGGATTTTCTTTTCTCTCTCAACAGTGCAGTTCACGGCATCCAAGCAGGGCAACAGAAAGGATAGTGACAGCTCAGTCTCACCAGCTTTAAAAATATAGGCAGCCAATCAAAGGAAGCTATCCCTACCCACATGGTAGGGGACACTGGGCTCCATCTTAGACAAACTGGGCATGCTCAGAAAAGCTTGGGTTATAAATAAATGTTAATGTATTATATAAATTAATTTATATTGGATTTACATATAGTTCATTGAATATCAGCAAATATCATAACTTTTTAGTCACTCTAGGTTTCTATTAGAATTCGTTTTTTATTCTCATTTACTTTCTTCTTGAATGGATAATAGAATCATAGATTTAGAACTGGAATCGACCTTAGAGGCCAACAAGTCCAATTATGGTCAGTGTATATTCTGTTCTTCTGATTCTGGTTTTTTTCACCTTGCATTTATTTCATAAAGATATTTTAGATTTCTTTATATATTATGTTCCATACAATTCTGCATATTCTATATATTCAGTATACTTATTAATCTTAATACCATTATATTGTGCTGTTACAAGGGAGAGATAGTGTGGAGTGAAAGAGACTAGCCTCAGAGTCAGGACAAACTAGGTTTAAGTCCAGCCTCTGACACATGACTTGGCTGTGTGATCCTGAGCAAGTCACTTAACCTATCTGTGCCTTAGTTTCTTTATCCGTAGAATGAGAAGGTTGGGTTAAATGGCTTCTAAGTCTCTTCTATCTAAATCTATGATGTCATGATGTAGGCAGTATTTTAGGAAGGTTATTCAGGCTCTAATGTGCTTGATGGTTTAATAATAAGTAGGGACTGAAGGTCTGGAGGCCTCCAGACTTGTATCTGGAAGCCAGTTTCATTTAACTTCTTAATGTCCCTAGATAACTCTCTAAAACCATAAGTTGCAGAACAAGTGGTGATCTGCCTTGGTAGAGGGAGTTCTCTAAAATCAGCTTCAGCCATGACATAACTTAATACTCTCCCATCCTGGAAGAAGTGAAAAGAACTCTATCCTTAGAAGGAGAATAGAAAATATCATATGTGGCTCACAGGTAAAGTGATGCTCTCAAGGAGCCCCAGCAAATGATGTGAATGGGAGGAAAACTGGCAGTATTATCAGCATATCAGTTATACAAAATCATCAGTACTATGTTAGTCTAGGGCAATTGCTTCAGACTAGTGGTCATTTAGGCTCATGGAACTGGGATTTCTGTTCCTCTAGTCTGACTTGAGCTTTCCCTCTTGAAGATAATGGAGAGCTACTCAGAAGTATAAACCACACTGAATTTAACAGAGCATCTTAGATCATTGATATAATCACTGTATACCATCTCCCCACCAAAGAACTTCCAGTGCCTGCTATTGAAGATGAGGGCAAATTTGTACACTGAAACTTCATGTTCCTTCAAGTCAACTGCTTGTTCCATTCTTCATGGGACCTCATATTTCATTGCTAGAAAAACACAAACACATGCAGAACTAAGAGTACCATGAAAGGTAGGGAATGGTTTATTACCCACATTACCTACCCCACCCCCCTCCATTTCAAAGAAAATGCTTTAGGGGAACAAATTTATGATTTTAGAGTGCCAAGTGAATGTTCATTTAAATAAGCATTAACATTCTCAATAGTTGACATGCTTCCTATGTAGAAATAGGAACCAGAGCAGCGCAGCTGAGATAATATACCCTCAGTAACACTGAACACTTATTCAATCATTTTAGATGCATTTTAAATGATGAAGTAATATGAAACAAAGTAGAAATATGAAGTGTATGTGTAATAGGGCACATCATGTTGCCCTTAATCGTAGCTCTCCAGTATGACTCAATTGCCCCAAATTACAAGGCAAGGGCACAGTTGTTGACTGGAAAGCTCTGTGACATTAGAATCTCATAGACTGTCACACCTGGATGTGGAGATTCATGTCAGAAGGTATAGAAAGATAATTCCTGTCTATAGGTTTCAGGTTCCTTATCCGTAAAATGAAGAGGTTAGACAAGATGACCTCTCAAATAACTTCTAGTTCATGATGACAAGTCATCTTGAGTTAAATAGGGTTAAAACTGGACTGGTAAAAAACTTCTATAAGGAAAAATTATTTTTAAAAAATTATTTAGTTTGGGATTTACATATATTTTTGGCCTCCTGGGCTTATTACTCCTCTTCCCCATTTCCATGGTTTTTACATCTACTTTTTTAATTCTTAGGGAGAGAAGGGAGTAGTTGAAGAAAGTAAGTATTACATTTCTCTGGCTACAGAATGTTTTCTTTTTCCTATTCAATAAGCATTTGTAAAGTACCTATTTTATGCTAGGCACTAAGAATGCAAAGACAAAAATGAAATACTCCCTAACCTCTAAGAACTTATGTTCTACTGAATCTGAGCCTACCAAAAATCTAAAATGGAAATATCACCCATTTTGCACCTAGATTTTACATCTAAATTTTATATTTAATCTTAGCATTTTTTTGGGGGGGGCTAGGCAATTGGGGTTAAGTGACTTGCCCAGGGTCACACAGCTAATAAGTGTTATGTGTCGGAAGCTGGATTTGAACTCAGGTCCTCCTGACTCCAGGGCTGGTGCTCTATTCACTATACCACCTAGCTTCCCCCATCTTAGTATTTTGAACAGTATAGAACTATCCATTACCATTTAGCATTGTGATTATTGAAAAGATACTTACATGTTACTAGAAAAAATGTTTATCTACAAAAGTGGGAAATATTATAGTCATAATCAATATAAAATTAATATTACATATATTCTTTCCTCCCTACCCTGTCCCCAAATCTTCCATTATCACTGATAACTTTCCAATTATCTTACTCTTCTGGCCATCCACCTCACCATCTGGACCAAGGACCACGCCTTGGAAGACTTATAGAGGCGGCTGGTAGTGCAGTAGATAAAGTGCTTGGCCTGGCATCATGAATACAAATCTGACTTCAGGCACTTACTTGTTATATGACCCTGGGCAAGTTACTTAAGTGCTGTCTGCCTCATTTTCCCCATCTCTAAAATGGGGCCTACTAAAATAGCACCTACTTCGAAGGGTTGTTTTGAGAATCAGATGAGATAATTTCACACACACACCACATCTATCTATAACACATTACACACACATATGTGTGTATGCGAAATCCTATTCACTAATAGGATGATAATTCACTAAAGGGGCTGTTCCTTCCAAGTACCAAAGATCATATGAAATGTTGGGAAAAAAAATAGGAAACCCAAACTTTTTGAGGCACACCTGAGAATAAAGTAATTAGAACAATCCTTAAGAGAAGGTCCTACTTCAGTGTGTGTGTGAGAAGACTGGATATTGGAGCTATGGGAACTTACAGTGCATGAACAACATAGTTCGTGGGCTGCAACAGGGAGGACATTTGTGATTGAAATCAAGACAGTTGGGTGTTTGGGGACCATGATGCTGATCTTGGTCAAAGCCAGCCTGGGGCTTCACTGTCTGGAGATGTGCCTTGTCAAATTAACTATATGGCTATTGTATTTTGAGTTCAACCTGTACAGACAGGCCTGCCAGGCATAGGCTGCTCAAGCAGATGATGCTAAGGAGGACAAAAATTATCCACTACAGGACTGAGAAGACAGATGACACCCAGCAGGAATGGCAAGTCAGCTCTGCAGTATCCACAATACAATTGGCTAGCCTTAGGGAAATTGCTTCTTTGAAGTTGGAGAGACATTACCAATGAGCTGTCAAATTAGTCCACCAGGGTGGAAAGGAAGCAAAAAATTTCATTCTTCTAACAGAGAAGGGTAATATTAGAGCTTTACTAAAGGGGCCATGACAATATTGTGATCAAGAGCAGAAACCCTTGAGAAAAAAATGACCAGCATCTCAATTTTCTCCTCCTTTTCTCCCCATCCCCCTTTTGGCCGCTCCCTAGCAAGTGAAAGATGAGTTCAGCTATGCTAGATAGCAGTTGGAATAATTTTTACTCACCATCAGTATGGGAAATAACAGCAAGCCTGCAGGAATGAGTCCCAGCAACAAGTAATCATTACTGCAAAATCAAATTCTCCCTGCTATCTCTGATATACCTATATGTCACCCCAGAGATGGGGTACACAGTATTAAAAATCCAGCACACAAGACGTGGGACAGTAGGCTATGGAGCCCTGTGTGTATCTAAGGGATCGACATACCAAGAGAGATATATGATGACAACTTTCTCCCCATTGCTTTTGCAATAAAATCCCCCCTGAGCTCCAAGAAGAGTTAGGAGTATAATGCAGTTTCAATAAATCAAGACTCAAATTAAAATGGCCAGATATGTAGTGGTATGCTCAGGTGTATGGAGAATATGAAATTTAGTGCTCTGGTAATGGGTGGGAGCAGATTATCTAATTATAGAGGCAAAGAAGAAATATTACTTTCTGGGGTAAGAAGTTAAATGCTTGAATCCATTAAACCACCATACCTCTGCAACTGCTATATTAACATGAAGTAAGGCCCATGTAATAGACTTGAGTTTTTTTTTAGAGAATGAAATAGACCACTAGAAAGAAAATATAAATGAAAAAGCTACAGTTAATGATAATTTTAACACTGTAATTGTGAAGTAATTTAAGTCTGATCTTTGGGTGTTGAGGTGATCTCTCTGATAACGTAGTTATACCTTTTTGCCCTCTTTCAATGTCAGCTCTTTACTTTTTCTCAACATATCTTGAAAGGATTCAAGATGATCTTTCAGTAGTTTCAGATCAGAGATCTAGAGTTAAAAGGAACCTGAGAGACTGTCCAGTCCAACTGCCTGATTTCACTGATGAGAAAAGCTGGGGCCAAGGAGATGACACACTGGTAGGAAGTGTGAGAGGTTGTTTATTTCAAAGTATATTTGGAGGTGGAATGGTGGGGAGAATACTGAGACTGAAGTAAAGAAGACTGGGTTGAAATCCCACCTCTGACACTTATTAGCTATGTGACTCTGGGCAGGTCAGTTTATCTCTATATGTCTCTGACTGCTCCTTAGGACTTATTTACTAAACTACAGTTGGCAGTGATCTGAATTAGGAGAAATCTCCATGCTAGGAGCACTACCCATTAGCCAAATCACATATTCACTGGCTGAGGGTGCATTGTTAGCTGTCAGTCAGCTAGCATTTATTAAACATCTACTATGTATCAAGTGCAGTGCTAAAGCTGGGAATAAAAATACAAATAGAGAGACAGTTCCTGTCCTCAAAGAGCTTACATTCTAATGGAGGGAAACAACATATAAAAAGAAGTTATAAAGCTAGAAAAGGTACAGCAGTAGAGTAGGTAGGAGAGATGGCAGAGGAAGTTCAGAAGTACTGAAGAGGAAAGGGACATAGCTGGCCTAAATGCTTTCCTTAAATAGAGATTCTGAAAAAAGCCATCCAATCACAGAGAGAGGATGCTGGAGTGTAGGGTCTGTCTAATGTGTGAATTCAAGTGTTGGAGTGAGGCCTCAGGATAAAGAGCTGGGTCATAGTAATCAATAAATATTTATCAAATGCCTCCTATGTGCCAGGCACTATGCTAAATGCTGCAAATACAAAAGAAGCAAAAGACAGTACCTGCCTTCAAGGAGTTTACAATCTGATGGGGGAAACAACATGCAAACAAATACGTACAAAGCAAGCTATATACAGGATAAATAGGAAATAGCAGAGGGAAGGCACTGAGATTAAGAAGGGTTTGGGAAGACTTCCTGTAGAAGATGGGATTTAAAGGAAGCCAGAGAGATCAGTAGGCAGAGCAGAGGAGGGAGAGTGTTCCAGGCATGAAGAGCCCAGAGTCAAGAGATGGAATGTCATGTTTGTGGAACAGCCAAGAGGATAGTGTCACTGGACCAAAGAGTATATGGTGGGGAGTAAAGTGTAAGAAGACTAGAAAGGTAGGAGGGGAATAGGTTATGAAGGGCTTTGAATGCCAAATGGAGCACTTTGTATTTGATCCTGGAGGCAATAGGAAGCCACTAGAGTTAATTGAGTTGGTCGGGGGAAGAGAAGGGAGGGTGCCATGATAAGACCTTCACTTAAGGAAAATCATTTGAGTGACTGAATGGAGAATGGATTGGAATGGGGAGGGACCTGAGGCAGGCAGATCCACCAGCAGGCTATTGCAGTAGTCCAGTCTTATGGTGATGAGGGTCTGCACTAGGTGATGGCAGTGCTGGAGGAGAGAAGGGGGACCTATTGGAGAGATATTGCAAAGGTGAAATTGACAACAGATTGGATGTGGCACATAAGAGACAGTAAGGAATCCAGAATGACTGCTAGGTCTCAAGCCTGAATACTGGGAGGATGCTAATGCCTCTACAATAATGAGGAAGGTAGGAAGGAGGGGAAGGTTTAGTGGAAAGGTAATGAGTTCTGTTTGGAGCATCCTGAGGTTAAAATGTCTACTAGATATTCAGTTTGAGATGTCTGAAAGGCAATTGGAGATGCAAGATTGGAGGTCAGCAGAGAGTTTGGGGCAGGATAGGTAGATTTCACAATCATCAGTGTAGAGATGCTAATTAAATCCATGGGGGCTGATGAGATCACCAAGTAAAGTATTTTAGAGGGAGAAGAGAAAGGGGTTCAGGACAGAACCCTGAGGGATACATGTGGATAAAAGGCATATACTGGAAGAGGATACAGCAAAAGAGATAAATAAGGAGCAGTTAGGAGAACTAGGAGAAAGTGATGTCTTGAAAACCTAAAGAGAATATCAAGGAGGAAAGAGAGATCAACAGTTTCAGAAGCTGCAAAGAGGTTAAGTAGAATGAGAATTGAGAAAAGACCATTTGATTTGGCAACTAGAGATCATTAGTAACTTTGGAGAGAAGTTTCAGTGGAATAAAGTCAGAAACCAGAGTGTAAGGAATTAAGAAGGGAATGAGGGGAGAGAAAACAGAGGCACCTATTGTAGACAGCCTTCTAGGAGGTTAGTCACAAAGCGCAGAAAAGATATAGGACAATAGCTACGGGGGATGGAAGGATGAAGTGAGGTTTTTTCCCAAGGTAGGGAAGACTTAGGCATGTTTGTAGGAAGCAGAGAATGAACCAGTAGAAAAGAAGAGATTGAAAATAAGTGAAAGAGGAGTAGCTAGGTGGCACAATGGATAAAGCTCCATCTGGCCTTGGAGTCAGGAGGACCTGAGTTCAAATCCAGCTTCTGACACTTACTAGCTGTGTGACCCTGGGCAAGTCACTCAACCCTGATTAGCTCACCAAAAAATAAAATAAAACAAGTAAAAGAATGGAGATGACAGAAGGGGCAATCTGTTAGAGAAGACAGGATGGAATGGGATTGCTTAAACGAACAGAGGGGTTAGCCTTTTGTAACAAGTAGCCACTTTATCATGTAAGTCAGGGGTAAAGGAGAAAATAGTGGCAGAAGGCATCTGAGTGATACAAGATGAGAAAGAGAGGAAAAGAGGGAGCTCATGGTGAATGGCCTCAAATTTTTCCTGTAAAATATGAGGCAAGGTTCTCAGCTGAGAGAGTTAAGGGAGGTCTAGAATGCATTCTGGAGAGGGTTAGTGGAGAGCTAATAGAGAGTCATATATGTTCATTCAATTCCTATTTACTTTTGGGTATAGCAGGAATACTAATGACAGTTTATTGTTAACTATGTACTTAGTTATAATTAAGTAGCATAGAAAATGGCTATCAATCTGAGGAAACAGGCTTCCAAAGATCTACATATTGGATTGGAACACATCCTCTGTGTAGCCAGGAAGGGCAATTCTAAACATGCTCTAACTGATACGTGTGTGTGTGTGTGTGTGTGTGTGTGTGTGTGTGTATGTGTGTATAAGGCAGAGTAGACATAAAGACTGAATAGATGTCCATAGTAGAAGATATGAGCAAAGTTAATAAAGTTGTGTTTTTGTGAATGCTGTTATTCCCATGGAAAGATGCTAAAGTAAAACATTATGGTTTGGTTATAATCAATGAAAGTAGTTTTTTTTTTTACATTTCAGAATCTTGAATTTTATACCAGTGAGGAAATAACAACTCTGATTAAAGCAAAGGTCCTAACTTAATCAAATACACACTTAACTTTGATGAAAAGTTATCCTGAAACATACTTTATATATTTGCCAGATGTTCTTATCTGACATGGGGATTACTGCACACTCCTAATTGTGACACTGTATCCTTGGAGACTTGTAAGCACATTGTTATAAATATACATGGTTAAAGGACTTTTCTATACTTAAATTAATCTCTAATTTTCAACCCTCCCCGCCCCCCCAGTATTTTCAATATGCTTTTGAAGTGGCAAATATGTCATTGGAAATAATAATCATATTATAATAACAGCTATGTAGATCTATTAAGTGCCATCTATGTGTAAAGTACTGTGATGGGTACTGGGCATAGAAAGATAAAAAATGACCAAGTGCTTTCCTTCCTATTTGAAGTTGGGAGATACAATACACACAAAAGTATGTAAATATGATAGAGTGTAAAGGAGGTAGAAAAGAGATCCAGGCAAAGCACTCCAGGAAAATTTGAGGAGGGAGAGGAACCCGGCTTCACTGGAATATTGTTTAGGTTCAGTCACTGAACCCAACAGTAGGAAGTAAAAGTAATTTAGGAGTTTAGGAAGGTAAAGAGCAGTGAGGATGGCATGAGTTGAGGAGGTGGATGGTAGGGGCAGAGGGCAAGTCTGCAGATAAGGTTATAAGTTAAGTTGTGGCAT
The DNA here is from genome assembly GCF_003287225.1 of Phascolarctos cinereus. Lineage (NCBI taxonomy): Eukaryota > Metazoa > Chordata > Mammalia > Diprotodontia > Phascolarctidae > Phascolarctos > Phascolarctos cinereus. The sequence goes on along the minus strand of NW_027555847.1, from coordinate 567,007,340 downwards.
GTTCATAGAACCAATAAAGAGACTGCTCTCTAATTGAGGTGGTCTGAGGGAACATAAGAAGCACCCTACCTATAAATCACTTGGAGGCCTTTACTTTACTACTAAGATGCAATAGTATGGTTAGTGGAAGGAGCACTGACACCTGGGAATCAAGAGATCTGGATTCTAGTCAAAGACTCAGAAAAGGATAGTAACTCACTTAAGGCCACACATAGTAAGGGCACTGCTTTGTTAATTAGAATATAATTTTAATTATAACAAATACAATGCCCATTTCCAGGTTACAGAAATTGGATCTGGAACAAAGAGTACAGTTAGGTATTTGATAGTAAATTAGGAAGTTAAAAGTCCTTTGAACCCAGTAGGAAAAAAAAAGAGGTGAGTGTTATCTACCCACCACCATGAACAATTTTCCTTCTCCTATGTTTTTAATTGTTTTGTTATGTTTGGGGTGAAAAGAAACAAAGTGGATAAGTTCTGTTTGAGATCGAGACAAAAACAATTAAATTTAGAAAGAGCTCCTCCATTTTTCCTTTTCTTCTCCCTGCTTACAACACAAAAAGCACACAGTCAAGTACTATTGTTATAGTTTTATTACTATCTGGGCAAGAACAGTGAAAACATTTACTGAATGGAATTAACACATCAAATGAACCAGGTCAACATAATACTGTTACTCTTGACCATCTGCTAGCATATGAAAATAGCTTTGCTATATAGAATCATTCTTTGTAAAGGAATTTCTTATTTATTCACTGCCGCGTGATACTAAGGTATCATTTTGTACCCTACATCAGTGATGGCAGTTTTGTGCTTTTGAATTTGGATGGCAAATTTGATATAGACATCTTTAATCATGTGTGTGGGTTACAGCTTGTATGTTAATAGTTCTTTCTACAATAAAATATTTATCTTTAATCACTAAAGCATGGATCTTCTCAACATCAAACTTCATAAATCCTGAAAAACAATATTCATATGTTATGCATCCAAACAGGTACAGCTGCAAAAGACAAAAACATCTCTTTGCACAACTGAGATTTGTCTGTTCACAGTTTTTGAAAAAGAGATCTGCTCTCAATGAAATTAGATTTTTTTAAAAATCATGAACTTAAACAAAACCAAGTCAAAAAGGCATGTATACAAAGTAGAACAGAAAAAGGATTGTACGTGAAACTACAAATCTCTATTATGTAAAATTTGCTTTTCCTTTTTAGTGTATGTAAATTCTCAATATGGAATTTTCAAAGTTATCCTGCTTGTCAGTATTTCCTTCTGGCCTTCCATCTGTTCTCTTTTGTGCATTAAAACAAAACAAAAAACAAAACAAAACACCTCACAGGCCTTCTTTTGTTTCTTTCTTTTTCTTTTTAGCTACTCTCTTATTACCTCTCTTCTTCCTTCCAGCTCACCTCCAAACTCAAACAAAAATAGAAAAAAAAAAAACCCTTGTAACAAAGATAAAACAAAAAACTTTTAATAAAGGTACCATCTCACACCTATCAGATTGACTGTTTTGACAAAAAAGGAAAATGATGTTTCAGAGGATGTGGGAAAATTGGGACACTAATGCCCTGTTGGTGGAGTTGTGAACTAATCCAACCATTCTGTACAATTTGGAACTATGCCCAAAGGACTATAACACTATGCATACCCTTTGCTCTAGCAATACCACTTCTAGGTCAATACACAGACATTTTAATAACCAGTTTATTGTATACTTGGAGCACAGTTCCATGGTAAACAAAAAGCAATAGGCCATGAATAGCATTTTCAAAAAATCTTATGTAGGACAAAGCAGAATGGATATAATTGGAATTTCTACAGAAGGCAAAGGAGAAGGTAAAGATTTATACATCAAAGAACCAATAACAGAAGGGGAAGATCTACATAAGCTAAAATAATAAACTAGAGGATTTAACTGGAATTTATGGACAGAGCAGAACTAACCAGATAGTACCAGAACTACAGTTGATGTCTCAGATTAAGTAAATGGGGGTAATAAAGCTGAGCCAAAAATTCTTTTCTCACTAACCTCATAATTACCTAAACTAAAATTTGATGTCTCAGATAAATTCTGCAAGCTCTAGCTTGTAATGTAACTGTCTCGAGAAAACTGTAACAATATTAAAATTCTTTTACATTTATTATTTCACATTAGTGTCCTATTACAGTCATATACTATAATTTTCTCAACCATTCTTCAGTCACTGGGTCTCTGTTTCCCTAGCATAGTGTAATGAGTTTTTGATTCGGAGGATCTCAGTTCAAATTCTACTTCTGACACTACCCATGTGACCTTGGGAAAATCATATCAATTTTCTGGGCTTCAATTTCCTCATCTATAAAAATGAGGGAATTGGATTAAAAGACTTCTGAGGTCCCTTTCAGCCTTTGAGCTCTGATCTTTTGGTTCATGCAACATTATTTTGGCACCTTTAACCCTTTCCACCTCCTGAATATGTCTTCAGATTTATTTGAGGGCACATATTGTGCTGCTTGTCTTATTTTCTTCAATTAATTCGGGTATTCTTTAATTCACCTAGCATCATTCTATACAGGTGTGTCCTGAACCCAGTTTCTGGAGCTTTTCCCAGTGCCAAAATTGCTCATTATGGCTGTAGAATCCATTGTTGTGATCATTCCACCACCAATATTTTCCAGAAGCTGATACTGACTGTTCCACTGGGGTGAGCATTCTGATAGAAATTAGCTTACAGTCAGAAATGTTCTCTCTTTTCAAGGCACTTGGAAAGGAAAAGGGTTGGAACCCTATATTACCACTCCAATAAAGGTCCCACTTCTAACATATATATATAGAGAGAGCTGATTCAAATTTATAAGAATAAAAGCCATTCCCCAATGATAAAGTATACAAACAAGCAGTTTTCAAAAGATAGAAATCCAAGGCATCAAGAGTTATATGAAAAATGTTCTATCGTTCCTTTTTTTTTTTTTAGGCAATTGGGGTTAAGTGACTTGCCCAGACAACTAGTAAGTGTGAAGTATTTAGTCTGAGGGCAGATTCGAACTCAGGTCCTCCTGACTTCAAGGCCAGTGCTCTATTCACTGCGCCACCTAGCTGCCCCAATGAAAAATGTTCTAAATCATTATTAATTAGAGAAAAGCAAATGAAAATAATTCTGAGGTTTCTACCTCACAACTATCAGATTGGCAAAGATGACAAAAATGGAAAATAGCAAAGGTTGGGGGAAGGGCAGTGTTGCAGGAAAACAGGCAAATTACTGCACTATTGGTACAGCTATCAATTGGTATAGCTACTCTGGATAGGAATTTGGAACTGTGGTCAAAAAGTCACTATAATGTGCATGACTTTTTACCCAGAAATACCTCAACCATGTCTATGCTTCAAAGAAATCTAAGAATGAAGAAAATGACCAATTTATGGCAGCTATTTTTACAGTGGCAAAGAATATGGCACTAAGGGAGTGCCATAAATTGGGAACTGGATGAACAATTTATGATATGTGAATATGATGGCATACTATTGTGCTACACGAAAAGATGAAGGGGTCAGTTTCAGAGAATCATGAGAAGACTTGTATGAACTAATATAGAATGAAATGAGTAGAACCAGAACAATTTTTATACTAACAACAATATTGTAAAGACAAAAATATTTAAAAGGCCTAGGAATTCTGATCAACCTAATGACCAATTGTGATTCCAGAGGATTTAAAATAAAAGATACTAACCATTTCCTGACAGAGAGGTAATGAACTCAGAATGCAAAGTGAAGCATTTTTTTTTCTTCTGGACATGACTGATTAGGGAATTTGTTTTCTTTACTATACATGTTTGTTATAGCGGTTTTGCTTCTTTCTCTTTGGGAAGGGGTTGGCAGGAGGTAAATTATTAATTAAAATAAATTATTAATTGATTTTTTATTAATTAAAAATAAAATTTAATTTGAAAAAGTGAAAGTTATAAAACTGCAAAAAAAAAAAAAGAATGGTTCCAAAGAAGAGAAATGAGAGGACAGTCCCACCCCACTCCCTTGCAGAGGCAAGAGGTACATGAATGTGGTTAAATTTCAGACTTTTTCAATGTATTGATCAGCTTCACTGATTTTATCTTTTTCCCCCCATAAAAATATTGTTATATGGGATAGCTCAGGGGAGATACTGGGGGGGGGGGAATTCTGTTGATGTAAAAAACAAAAAATATCAATAAAATTTATTTTTGACCTTTCTTTATATCATTGACCCCTCGGTGATCAATTGATGTAACATGTATAAACTTTAACAAACTACATAAATGAGAGCTATTGTTGTGTTTTGGGGGCATACACCTCGTGGTGAGATCTCTGAGTCAGAGGTTATGGCCACTTTCTTAGCATAATTCTAAAATCCTTTCCAAAATGTTTCATACCAATTTACAGTTCTATCAACAGTGTATTAGTATGCTTTACTTTTCACAATCCCTTTAACGGTGACTGTTCCCATCTTTTGACGTGTTTGGTATACTATTTTTTTAAAGATTATATATCCCTTAATATTTTTGAAGACAGGATGGGATTGTGTCTTAAATAAAACCAAGAAAATAAGTCTAGCAGTGAGACTGCTCAGATGGATCCACAAGGGCCTAGTGTACTATGCCACTGCCTGTCTGGTATCCAGTTATATAGTTTGTATGGGATACAGTTTTGGAAAGCCTGCCTCTTGGGCTTCCTTTTCTCATACTTACTGTCTTGTTAAGTCTCCATTATGATCCCAGGGACAATTTTAATTATAGTAAATTAGATTATGACTCACAAGTCTAAGGGGTTCCTCAAAAGAGAACTAAAAAGTGTTCTTAATGTATAATGTGAATCATAGGTGAACCCAGAATTGGAGTAATTTATTCATATACATTCCAAATGTTTAAACATTTTATATTTAAACATAAAGAACTTACAAGTAGGCATTAATAAGATTCAGTGTCTTAATTTGTAACCTCTTCTGGGAAGCTAATATTTAAACTTCATCAGACCATAAAACAGTTACAAAATTGCGAATTAGGCATTTTACATTTCAGCTTGCAATTGCATTGTCCGACCATTCCTGATTTTACTTGTCTGCTGATAAAATGGGCTGGGCTTGAGCCATTCTTCTTGTTGGTGGCTATCCTCTCCAGTGCAGACGTTTTCTCTTGCATTAGTCACCTCTACTTTGGGCAACACCTCCACTGTCTTTCTAGTTAACCCTACTGCCACTACATTCCCAGACCTCTGGACCTTTTAAATTTACAAGGTTACTTCCTGAGCACATCCATCTCAAGGTTTTTGCTTGGTCACACTCAAGAAAGGATATGCAAGGCAATGGCAGCCATATGCTTATCACTTTTTTAAAAAAATTTTATTTTTTGCTTTTTTTTGGTAAGGCAATTGGGGTTAAGTGACTTGCCCAGAGTCACACAGCTAGTGAGTGTTATGTGTCTAAGGCCCGATGTGAACTCAGGTCCTCCTGACTCCAGGGCCAGTGCTCTATCCACTGTGCCATCTAGCTGCCCCTACAGCTTATGACTTTGTTGAACTAGGAGTTGGGTGGAGGTAGGATTCAGTCCCAACTTGAAGCCAGAAAGGAAAACTCCCATATCAGTAGTTCACCACAATGACAATTTCACAGATAGTGTAGTCACAAGTGATGATTTAGTTAGAAGACCTAAGAAACTAATCACAAGAATTGCTAACTCAGTAATGAAGCATTATATAAGACAAATCCACAAAAGTCATCAACAGTTCTGTACAGCACTTACAAAAAGAGGGAAGAAATGATGGGAGAAATTCCATTCAAAAGAAGTAAAAAATGCATAGCATATTTGGGAGTTGACTTGCGAAAATACCCTTAAGATATAGAGGTAGAACTACAAAATACTCTTCATTTATTTGTTTGCTTGCTAATTAATTAATTAATTATTTATTTATTTTTGGTAGGGGTTAAGTGACTTGCTCAAGGTCACACAGCTAGTACATGTCATATGTCAACGGCCGGATTTGAACTCAGGTCCTCCTGAATCCAGGGCCGGTGCTCTATCCACTGAGCAACCTAGCTGCCCCTACAAAATACTCTTTAGAGAAATAAAGGATAAACCATGTAAGAGAAATTTGTTGTTCGTGGTAAGGGTAATCAAGTATAATAAAAAAGAAACCATTTAAATTATTATACAGACTTAATATTATACCAAACTATCAAGGAGAGCTAGAACACTGACAGCAAAATTCATTTGGAAGGAAAAAAATGTTCAAGAATTTCAAGGAAAATAATTTTTAAAAGCAGGAAAGAAGGGAGCCTACCATTACTAGATGTCAAGTTCTGTTACATAGTAATAATCACCAAAACAATTTGGTACAGGTTAAAAAAAAACAACAGAAAAGGAGAGCAAAGGAACAGACTAGACGAGCAATACCTAAATGTAAACAAACATAAGCGGATGAGTTTTCAATAAACTCAAGAATACCAACTACTGGGGTAAGGATTCAGAATGCTATATCACACATTGCAATAAGGTCCAAATGGATAATTTTATTTAGTGCAACAACCAGTTAATTAGCCTGTCAATAGATATTTGTTAAGCATTAACTGTGTGCCAGATACTGTGCTAAGCAATGGATGCAAAGAAAGGTAAAAAGCTGCCCGTGCTCTTAAGGAGCTCACAATCTAATGGAGAAGACAGCATGCACACAACTGTGTCCAAACAAGCTGTGACAGGATAAATTAGAAATAATAGAGAGGAAGGCACTCGAATTAAGGGGAATTGGGAGCAAACAGTAATATGTTCCAAGTACTAGGAACAGAAAGACAAAAATGAAACCCAAAGAGCTTACATTATACTTGGAGGGAAACAACATGTACAGATACAAATATATGAACTATATAAAGAGCAAGTAGAATCATACAGAGTGATGCGACAAAAAAGATGAAGGACTAGATGTTTTCTCTGATCCTCACAACCTTCAAATATTTCTAAAATAGGAATTGTGTGCAAAAGACAGAGCCATTTCAGCTTTATCTTTAGTGTCCAGGCTACTAAGAACCCTAACATGTTAAAAACCCAATGAACTAACAGCAGAGAAGGCTAATATCTAATCCCTAATACTCATTCATCAGTCACTCCACCACTGTTCACCACACTTTGGCAAGGCTATAGAAGCCAGCCCACAGGCTTGTGGTAAAACTCAAATCTACCTATCCCTCACCCCTCCCATATCTCAGTGCCACCGAACCAAAGGCAGAAGCTTGCTTTGGCTGGGACTGCAATTCTCTGTACTGCAATAGTGCTAGCAAACTGAAGAATAGAGAATGGGCTGGGATGCCACAGTGGGATGCCAGGCTTGCCTGGCACTGGGCCCAACATCCAGCCAGGGCCAACTCTGTACCCCCAGAAATCACTGGGGGGGGGCAGGGAATGAGGCCAGTGAAATGTGAATTGTGCAGCATAGGAGAAAGCTGAGACAGCTTTGAGGTCCAGTCCCCAGGGAACCAGCATTAAAGAGGAAGAATTCAGAAAGTGAGGGGGATATAAGGGGAAAAGAAGCCCCTGAAATTACCTAAGATCTCAGGAGGAATTAAAGAATTTGAAGATAAGCAGATAAACCAACAGGGAAGATATTGATAATAGAAGGGATTTGGGGGCTTCAGATTAACTGAGTCCAAACATCTATGATTAAATATTAACAAGACAAAGGAAAATGAATCAATACCAGGTGAGACAGAGGACCATGCGGATCCCCAAGAGAACATGGAACTACAGTAGAATATTCCTGAGTGATTTAAAAGAGAAATGAGGGGGTAGCTAGGTGGCACAGTGGATAGAGCACCGGCCCTGGACTCAGGAGGACCTGAGTTCAAATCTGGCCTCAGACATTTGACACTTACTAGCTGTGTGACCCTGGGCAAGTCATTTGACCCCATTGCCTAGCCAAAAAAAAAAAAAAAAGAATAACTGAATGCTAATGAAAATACACAGAAATGAAAGAATCTAGAAGAAAAAAAGAAAAAAGCAATGAAGTGTTAAAAAAATCACCATAAAATTAAAGCATATTGATTTTGAAGACAAGATGCAAAGAAATAAGGATTATAGGTCTCCTAGAAAAATATGGCAAATCAAAATACTCATGCCCCATACTGCAAGAAACAATACAAGAAAACTGCTCCAAATTTCTAAACACAGAAAATAAAGTACCAATCGAAAGTATCCGCAGGTTGCCTCTAGGAAGAAACAAAAAATGCTGCAAACTCCAAGACATATACTGGTTAAGTTCACTAACCATTTCGAGGACAAACAATAAATTCTGCAAGTGACCTTCAAATATAAAGGAAAAGAAATTTGTATAACATAAGATTATTTTGCACCCACCAGAAACTGCAGGAAGGAATGGAATGTGTTCCAAAGAGCAAAATATATCTGCAACCCAAGGTGACATACTCTACAAATCTGTCTAACAATGAGAAAAGATGAAAGTTCAACAAGAAAGAGGCATACAAAGTAATACTAGAAGAGAAACAACTCCTGAACAAATTATTTGTTGTGCAAACACTCTAGATTACAGAAATACAAGAAAAGTAAACAAATATGGCAACCAAGGAAAACAACAAAGTAACCATTAACAGATTTCTTTCTAAAAGTACAAAAAGAAATAAATGTGATGGCAGAAGGTAAATAGAAGTGTTGGTGAAGAAGTAGGCCTGAAAATCATGAACTAAATCTCCCAGTACCCCGCTTATAGATAAGTCAGTGTTTTTGAGGGAATAAATTACAGAATGGGAATGTAAACAAAAGGTGTGAGAGGAGGAAGAAGATGGACAGGAATATGTGACATAACATAATCAAGTCAAAAGTTGAAAATGATGACAAGATAACTCCATTCTATTAGGAAGAAAAAAGCCTATAGGAGAATTGGTGAGGAAGCAAAGAGAGGGATTAAAACGGGGAGAAAGAAAGGGGAGAATCTTGGTTCAGTAGTGGGGAGGGGTATGACTGATGAACACTACCATGGGGAGAGAAATGTTCTATAAAGGGACATGGGGACCTCATAACAGGTTTAATCTACAGGGATTTGCTACTTAGAGAAACCATTCATTCTTGGGGATCAGAGCTTCTGGAGGACAGCAGTGGCCTTTCTCAATCCTCATCTTTCCTGACTCTGCTGCCTTTGACATTATTGATCACTTTCTTTTCTTTGATACTCTCCTCTTTCTAGGTTTTTGTGACGTTACTCTCTCTTGGTTCTCTTCTCTACCTAACCTCTCCTTTGTTGAATCTTTATCCAAGTCCTGCCTGCTAACCATGGAGATCTTTCAAGATGCTGTCCTAGGCCCTTTTTTCTTCTTTCTCTATACCATTTCTCATCAGCTCCCATGGATTCAGTTATTTCTATGCTGATGATTTTCAACTCCACCTATTTAACCTTTCTGCTGACTTCCAGTTCCTTTTTGCTAACTGCCAGTTAGATATCTTGAACTGCATGTCCACTAGACATTTTAAACTCAACATGTCCAAAACTGAATTATCTTTCCCCCTACACTTTCCCCTCTTCCTAACTTCCTTATTACTGCTAAGGATACCATCAACCTCCCACTCACCAGTGCTCAAAACCTAGATGCCAATCTTGACTCCTCTCTCACACCACCCTGCCATATCCAATGTTGCCAAGTCCTGCCAATTTTAGCTCATACCATCTTTTGAATATGCCCCTCTCTCTCCTCTGAAATTGCTACCACCCTTCAGCAGCTCTTATCACCTCATGCCTACACTATTGCAATAGTCTGCTGGTTAGTTTTTCCCCACTTCAGTCTGTCTTTTCACTCAGTTGCCAAAGTAGTATTCCTGAAGTGCAGGTCTGGTCATATCACTTTCCCTTCCTTTACTCAATAAACTTCTGTGGCTCCATATAATCTTCAGGATTAAAAACAAAATCCTCTTTCTGACATTTAAAGCTCTTTATAATATGTCCTTGTACCAGTTGCATACTTTGTACCACTTTATACAACTTTGTCTTCCCTTTTTGTTGTAAGAGATGACTCTTGGGTAAGGAAGAGAGCAGAATACATTGGGAAATGAAGGTATTGTAAAAACAAAAGATATCAGTAAAAAAATTTTTTTTAAATAAAAAGGTTAATCTTCCTTAAGCATAGATCTGCTTCAGTTCTTCATGTCTTCTAATGGCTCTGTACTATACTTAAACAAAAAAGTTTCAACACCTATGCTTGGCATTCAAAAAGTCCCACAAAGTAGTGACTTCTTACCTTTCTGGGCTTACTTCTCACAAATTAAACTGGACTACTCAAGATCCCCTGTGTGCACCCCAAGCATTTTCTACCTCTGTCTTTTTGCTTATCTATAAAGTGAGGGAGTTGAATTAAACATCCTTCTAACTCTTAATTCAATGACAGTATGCTCTCCAATTACTGAAATTCTACCCATCATTTAAAAGACCAGCTCAAACACCACCTTCTTCATGTAACCCCTCTGATCACATCCTGCTCTACCCGACACCCTATCATATAAAGACTTCCCCTTAATTAAACCTCACATAGTACTTTGTCTGCACTTATCACCATTTTGTTTTAAAGTTGTATATATTTTCTCCACTAGGTTATAAGCTGCATGAAGAGAATTGTTTTAGCTAATTTGCCTAACCTGGCATAATGTTCTGCACATATTAGACATCTAATATTTGTTGACTATTGTTGAATACAGCCAGGTATAGATACATTGAAGCATATTCCTTTTCTTTTGCTGGATTTCGTGGAAATTAGTTATTACTTTCAAGTATTTTCCATGTGAACTTGATTTTCTTTTCTTTCTTTTTTTGGGGGGCTAGGCTATGGGATTAAGTGACTTGCCCAGGGTCACACAGCTAGTAAGTGTGCCACATTTGAACTCAGGTCCTCCTGACTACAGGACTGTTGCTTTATTCACTGCACTATCTAGCGCATTTTCATATCAATCATTAATAAGTGGGCATAAGCACTAAGCCAGTGACAAGATCTAAGTTAAATCAAATGAGGTTAATTAGACTTACATTAGGGAATGTAGTAGTGATATAAAACACCTCATGCCTTTTGGTACTTTTTAGCTAATAAAATGTCTTATCAGCTTTGAGAATTTCCTTTTGTGAAGGCCATAAGTATTAGGTATTATTTTTTCATGTATTATGTTTTAAAACATTACCAAAGCAGGCATTCTTCAGCTTTCTAGCCAGAAGTTTTAATATTAAGCCTTAGATGTTGGAGCAGCAGTTTTTAACCTTTTTTGTGTTATAGACTTCTTAGGCAATCTGGTGAAGTGAATAGACCTCTTCTCAGAAAATGTTTTAAAATTCATAAAATGAAACACATAGGATTACCAAAGAAACCATTTATGTTGAAATATTACAAAACAAGTTTGTGGACCCCAGGTTAACTCTTGATTTAGAGCTTCTAGCCTTGGTTAACTTCGGGAGTAGGTATTTTTAAGTTTGATCACATTGTCTGAAACAAGGAAAACAGCGGACAAAGAATGAAATCTGGCAGCAGTCAAAAAGCACCTCATTGTAGTGTAATATGATCAAGGTTGGAAATTAAAGGGAAAAATAGGGGATAGAGGAGAGTTTCTTAAGTCTTAAAGGACAAGAAAAAAGTGGAATGTTAGCAGGTTTCATCTTGTCCATTAAATCAGTGGATATCAATAGGTCATTCATCCTGTTCATGAAGGTCAAAGTAATTCTATGTACTAGTGACTCGACTTTCTGAGAATGCAACTCATGTTTATGCATTTTTATTTAGCAAATGGTATGCCTGTTTTATCTAAAACCAAACTTTATCAGGGCTAGTAAAAGTTGGGTCATCTATAACTTTACTGACACTTGTATAATAGATGACTAGGATGAACTGCAAGGTAATGAAATCATTTTAGATTTAATTCTAGGCAGTATGGTTTGTGTTGTTGGTACCCTAAGCCTTTAAAAATCTAAATAGGGAATTTTGTTTCAAAATTAGAAGCACCATTCCCCAAAGAAATGTTAAATGGGGTTGGGTACCACAAACCCATAAGCATATTTTAATGTTTAATTTATTAAAGTCCCACTAAATACAAAGCATGATATTATAACTCCATAATAAAACTATAAATTAAGTGTTTATTTCAAAATAAAATTTTTAAAGTAACTAAAATTGTATTCCTCAGTGTTACTTAAGTATAAAAATATATGAATCTAAAAAGGTTAGGAACCATAACAAGGATTATGAGAAGAATGTGAGATTGAGGGTGTGTCAATGTTATAGATGGAAACAAAGAAAATTTATAAATGGTCTCTTGTCCTTATGGAGCTCATAGCTTGTGCAAAAAAGGGAAAGAGGAGGGAGATACAACATCTGTTGTATAACTCTATGACAGAGAAGAGAAATAGTAAGTGATATGGGATGTCTAAAGAATTAAAGAATTTCTGGCTGCTGAGGAGAGAATCAGAGTAGACTTCATAGAAGCAAGTATTAGAGATGGGCCTTAAAGGATATTTTTCAATAGACAACAGATGTGTCTTTCAATTGGTCAGGACTGGGAATCAGGTAAGAGAATCTGGTGAGGAAACCAGTTAGGAGCTACTGCTCCGGCAGGTGATAATAAAAGTCTTTACCTACATGGTGGAATTAAAGAAAGGAGTTGATAAAACCAAGGAAAACTGCAGAAGTGAAATGAACAAATCAAGTGCCAAGGATAGCCAATTTATAATGCAGCCTAAATACACATCTTACCAAGAGTAGCAGAGAATCTCAACACAATTTATAACAATGTTTCTAGGAAAAATGCATTTCAATTTGGGAATGGATGAAACAATTGAATTTGGCTGGTTGCAACCCTATGAGTGGAGAAGAGATTTCTCTTTCAAGTTAAGAACATCACTTCCCTCAGTTTGGGGTACAGATGGTTGGAAGATATACAGTGAAAAAGTGAGTGTGGGGAACATAAGCTGTTTAGGAAAGGAGTTCCTTTTTATCTCACAAATGGGTAAGAAATTAAAGTTGAAGACTGGGCACCAATATTTGTTGTGATTATAATGTAATAAAACTTCATAGTTTCTGGTTTAAATGTCATTTTAGAAAATTAAACATGTTCCAGATTAGGGGTTTTTTAACTCAGGGTACATGGACCCTAAAAGATTAGGAGACTGATTTGGGGAGGGGACTGTAAAGTTGGATAGGGGAAAAACTACATCTTTGTAGTGACTAACTTCTAAATTGAAATCTATTATTTCCTTCAATTATTCTGCAAAGGAACTGATATACTACATCAGACTGCTAAGGGAGTCTGTAACAGAAAAAAAGATTAAGAATCCCCATTCTAGATAGTTACACAGCAATATAATTAAGGGATCATTAAGAATTCTATCATGACAGCTCTTGAATATTTTCCATATTGTAATAGTAGTCAAAATATTAAATAACAATGAATAACAAGAACTCAAACGCCACTACTTTGAAAGGGAGACTTTCTATTAATATGGGTTCAAAGCTATATAGATATGTATTGATGTCCTCCTTTATTCATGTTAACACTAACTTAAGATACATACTCTTGAGTATGCAACTTGGTTTAGAAAATTCAGTCTTCACTATACCTTAAATCAGTGAGGAATCTCCTTGTATTATCCTTCTCTCTTTATTCATTGCATTTTATAAAACACAACAACAACAAAATCCATGGACTCAAGAGAATGTGTATCACTCCACTTCCCCTAAGGGCAATTCAGCTTTTAATTTCACCCCAATGAATAGTGTACTGCAGAAAAGAAACAAAGACTTTTTTCAACCATATTTACTAGATCACATAAATATTTGCAAACAAATAAATCTCTCTTCCCTTTCGGTATCCTTGGCACAATTTATTAAGTTCTATTGTAAACATTCATGGATGAAAAAAACGAAATTTTATATATGGTACACAGGTCAATAAATAGCTAAACAGGAGCAAATACTAAAAGTGTTGTAGACTCTTTTTACATTTAGACTGAGCCACTGATTTCAACTTCGTCAAAATAAATTTCACCTACAAAACAATGCATTTTAAAACTTGATTCTGATTCAAGTTTTTAAAAACTAGTTGCATTTTTACATTAAAAAGCTGCAAACTCTAAATAACAAATTAAACATTTAGACATACTTTGACACATTATCAAAAGTTCTTCTAGCCTGCAAAGGATTGGATATCTATTTAAGTTAATTACAAGGTCCAGAATTCCATTTCCTTTAAATAATTTTCAATTACTCTTCCGTATGGCATGGAAATCTTGATGATCTTCTAATGAGTATTAGTATAAAGTCTGTTCTTGATAAAAACAACACTAGACAGATGTTGTCTGATGCCTGGATAATGCTGAATGTGAGAAAACCAGCGAGACATATTCATATATTTCTCCTTTTCTTGAAATGTAAGGTCAACCTAAAACCAAATAGATATTACATAAGCTCAGTTAATTTTAGAATAGGAGATAGAAAGTTGCAAAGACCAGTTCCCTGAGGCCACCACTGAGATAAAAGTTAACGTTCCAACCTCTACTGGGCAGAGGTCTGCATGGGCTTTCTTTTTCTTGTTCAGTTCAAAGTCAATGTTTGATGCAAGGAGGCTCATCAACTGCCAGCTCGAAGCAAAGCCATGTCCTGAGAAGATGTAGAAGCTCTAAGAGCTTTTGGAAGAGGTGAGATTCCTGGGGAAAAGGGAGCTTACTTCTCAGGCTAGAAGACTGATTTCCCAAAGTGTTTCTGGCAAACTTAATATAAGCATATTAAACTCCAAAAATATTACCTAACAAAAGAGTAGAATACAATAATCCAGAGAGAAATGTTCACGTCTATTAAAGTCAAAAGTTTGCCATAGTACTCAACTCATAAGAAACTGCTGTTGGAACCAGTTGTTATGTCAAATGAACGATGCTAAATGAGAGGAGAACAAACTATTTCTAGCAGTGAAAAACTCAAATTAAAGTACAATTGAGGGGCAGCTAGGTGGCGCAGTGGATAAGCACCAGCCCTGAACTCAGAAGGACCTGAGTTCAAATCCGGCCTCAGACAATAACACTTACTAGCTGTGTGACGCTGGGCAAGTCACTTAACCCCATTGCCTAGCCAGAAAAAAAATAAATAAATAAAGTACAATTAAATACATGTTATCAAACAGGACAAGAGTATTGCAGTTTTTTCTCCTTTTCCAAATAAGATGGCAAGGACTGGAAGAATTCACAACATTTTTCTTTGTATCTCCAGGACCTAACAAAGTGTAACCCAGAAGGCAATTAACGTTTGAATTGAAAAATGCCTCTGAATCTGATTTAAATAAACTCATGCAATAAAAAGTGGGATGGGGGTGTAAATACTTGTTATTTTGAAGCAGCATGGTTAGGTAAGTATTGAGTTCAAATTCAAACAAAGGACTCTGAGGATTTTCCTTGAGAAAATGTTTGAGTTCATCTTTACGAGTTATAAGGTTGAGGGTAAAGATAGAAAGGCAATAACACACAAACCGCAGGCATGAGGAGCACAGCCAGCTTCCTCCACAGTTTAATCAACAAACATTTGATTCACTAGTGCCATATGTGGAAATATTAAATTTGGTATCCTGTCTGAAGAATCAGATAAACAAAGCCTTCTCCAAGAACAGTGTAAACATGTGCAATATAGTATGTAGCTAGTTTCACAACAAGATTGAAGCACATTTCAAAGGTCCTTTATTGGATATCAGTCTTCAGAAAACAAAATGAATTTGAGGCTCATGGAAATGAGCCTGCAGCAAAGCTACAAAAGAAGATTTCTCCACCTGTTTGTACCAACAGAATTACACATAGCGAACTACACCTGCTAAGAATGTTTTTTTATAAAATGTAATTCTCAGTAACAGTTAACTTCATGATTATATAGATATTAATTGTTATTCCTAATTCATTAGTTATAGATTATCAAGTAACAGGCTGACTTTTACTTTCCTGGTGAGTGTTACAAAATCTTTCATACCTTATAGGTCACAATAAATATCTGTTAAATATTCAAATGTGATTGTAAAATCTCTCACATATGAACTCGCTTAGGAACTGAAAAGCAGAACTATGTGAAAATTTGGAAAACTGTTCTTGATTTTTGGTTTTACAAATGCACATTTAGTAGTGAAATTGGGTTTAGAAAGGCTTAACTTCCAAAAAAGGGGGCATAAAATAAAACAGATATTGATTTCAGCAATTTAGCAGTTCTGGCAGATAGAACTATCTTTAAGTTTCAACCAAACTTGAATCTGACAATATCAGGTGTTTAAATGATTCCCCAAATTTGGCCAGTTATGTTATAATTTAGAGTTCTCTAGTGTCTTTTTGAAGAGGTTTAACATTTTTTCTAATCTCTACTCACTTTCCTATGCCTTATTTCAAATAAAATTTTCCAGTGAGGTTGATGCTCAGTGACAAATGCTATTCAGAATGTCTTCCCAAAAGATGAGTAAGAACAGACATTACAATGATTAACAAAACACTGTAAAGAAAAGTCAGTTTCCTTTTTCTTTAGCTATCCCGTAATCAAAAGTTATTCTTTGAATTGGACTTGAACCTTAAACTAAAGAGAGTTGCCAAAGTATTTTCTAAAAATTGGTTGATAAACCATACATTCAGAATGAGTCACAGGAAATGTCAGATGGCTGACCTCACTGTTGCCAGACACTTAACAAACCAAGTGGAAATAAATCTCAACACTACTGAACAAAATCAAGTAACAAGCTCTCACACCAATCAATGTATTCCAAGATAAAAATTTCATATTTTGGGTCTCAAGAGTAAAAGTTACAAACAGATCCAAAGTACAAAAAAAAATTTCAGAAAGGCTTTTGCTGCCACTTCTCTTTTGTTTCACTGGTTTGATTTACCTGCTTGTCCCATGAATCTGAGAAAAGTAAACAATGAGATGGACCATAATTTGTTCCCCCATTAATGTTTGCTACATAGACATATTAAACAGGAGGTTACTGTAAATAAGATATTTAGCTGGGTCTGATTTTAAACACATGAAAACTTAGAACTTTTTCTTAATGGGATTCCCTGAGCTACCATTTCACTTAGAACAACAGATTTATATTTTGCCTTTTTAGCAGGATTAGTTTCTAATAGTATAATCTAATCTATTGTTTTTAATTACCATTTCATCATTGTTATTCAACTACAAGCCAACATGTCTATATATGGTAACTTGACAAGCTGCTCCTAATCCTTCCATATTACTTACAACAGCACTCTGCAATTATTTTCAACTTTAAAGGCCCTAAGAGCGTAATCTTATTTACCATTTTCCCACAAATGTAAGAAAAATCTCCAAATGACCATGTTAGGATGAAATGCTAGCTTGCTTTTTATATAAGCTGGAATGGTCAATGCTACATTCTGCTATGGCTTTTATGAATAGTGCTCCTATATTCTTTTTACAGATTCTCTCTTAAAACTCTATTTCTACTTATTTCTGTTCTAAGTTCCAATCCAAATTTTAGTCAATCTTGTAATGTTATAAAGGATAGGAACTATCTTCCCACCAGCATCACCAGCTACCTGATAGAATTCCATTGCAAGAAGTTATCCTGGAGGGGCAGCTAGGTGGCGCAGTGGATAGAGCACCGGCCCTGAAGTCAGGAGTACCTGAGTTCAAATCCGGCCTCAGACCAAACATTTGACACTTACTAGCTGTGTGACCCTGGGCAAGTCACTTAACCCTAATTACCTAAAAAAAAAAAAAGAAGTTATCCTGGAAATAATTTCTTTCTTCTGACTGAAAAAGACAATCAATGTTTCATCCTAGCAAATATCTCTCTCTAAAAATATTTCTGCCTTAGTCGTATGGAATGGAAAAGGATTTGGAAGAGAAGGGAATTAAAGCCTGTAGGGAATTTCTTCAGCCTCACTGGAAGAGGACAGTAATCGGAATGATTCTACAACCTGAAGAACTTATAGTCATGGCTATAAGGTTCGGTTATTTGTCTTTTTTTTGTTTTTTTTGCAACTGGGTCTCCCTTTCTTGCTCAGGTTGGAAGTGAAGTGGCTACTCACAGGCCAGTACCACTACTGATAGGCAAGTTCTGACCAGTAGTCACTTCTGACTTAGTTCAGTTTACCCTTACTCAAGCAGCCTACTACTGGGTGATAGGAGGTGGGCCCACACTGTCTACCCACCCCGTCTGGCTCACTATATTGGTGACATCTGATTTGCTTCAGCTCACCGCAGCTCAGAAGCTCCTGAGCTCAAGGGATCCATCAGCCTCAGGGATAACAAGTGTGTACTGCTATTCGCAGCTGCAAGGACTTCTGATATCAAACTGAGCTGAAGGTGAAATTTCCCTTTCTCATCAAAATTTCCTGTCCTTCCACCTCTCCTACTCTTCTCAAATCTAAGGGTGAGGCTCATAGCCTTTGACTGCTTATCCACTGGGGAAATGGCTTTTGTTTTTGTATCCCCAACATTTGGCATGGTATACAATAGACCTCTGAGAAGTGCTCATTGATTCACTTACTTCTGTGTTTGTGTTTTTGTTTTTGTCCAGGGTCACACAGCTAGTAAGTGTTATGTGTCTGAGGCCACATTTGAACTTCGGTCCTCCTGACTCCAGGGCTGGTGCTCCATCCAACTGCCACCTCACTGCCCTGATTTACTTACTTGTTTTGTTTGGTCCTACAGGGTAGAACAAGGAAGGAGTAACAGGTAGATGCTGAAAAGAGGTAAATTTAGCCTTAAAATCAGGAAAAACTTTCTAACAATTATACTTGTCCAAAAGTGTAATGGATGACCTTCCATTCTTGGAGGTCTTCAGGAAGAGGCTAGATGACTGACTACTTGATGGACATGTTGTAGTGAATCAGTCAATACGTACCTACTAATGTGCCAACCACTGTGCTAAGTGTTGGGGACAAAGAAAGTTGAAGACAATCTCTACTCTCAAAAAACTCATAGTATAATGAAGGAGACAATTTGCAAACAATTGTGTACAAACATGCTATAATACAGGATAAATTTGAAATAATCAACAGATGACAGGCATTTGAATTAAGGGGGATCAGGAAAGGCTTTCTGTAGAAAATGAGATCTTAGCTGGGACTTGATGGAAGCTAGGAGACAGATAAAGAGGGAGAACATTCTAGGTGTGGGAAACAGACAATGAAAATACTTGGAGTCAGGAGATAACCTTTACACTACTTCTGTTCCCACCCCTCAGTCCCAAACCTCACACTACTGCCCATCCCATAACGTTTTACTGGATCAGTGACACTACATGCATTCTCATAGTTCTCCTCTTATTTCCCTAACCATTCCCTTTCCCTTTTTCTCTCTTTATTTTCATCTTCCTCTTTCCCCTTAAAGACGGGTGCCCCTAAGATTCTGTCCTGGTTCCTTCTCCCTCCCTCCAATTGCTCTGTAGATGATTATAGCAATAACCTCTTAACTCGTCCTTCTGAGTTCAGAATATTCCTTTTCACATCATTGTCCCAAGTAACATTCCCTTTTTTTTTTTAAGGCAATTGGGGTTAAGTGACTTGCGTAGGGTCACACAGCTAGTAAGTGTGTCAAGTGTTTGGTCTGAGGCCGGATTTGAACTCAGGTACTCCTGACTTCAGGGCTGGTACTCTCTCTCCACTGTGCCACCCAGCTGCCCCACCAAGTAACATTCCTAATGCACTGTTATGATAAAAAAAAAAGCCTTAGTGGCTCCCCCATTTCCGGATTCTAGCAATTCAAGACCCTTTAGAATCTGGTGCCAAACTGCCTTTCCTGAATTCCACCTTTATACTATATTTTAGAGTAAAACACACATACTCCACCTCATTTTCTTCCTTCCTACTCCTATTTCTATGACTTTGCTCAAATATCACCCATATTTAGAACTGATTCCTTTCCACATCACCACAGAGGCAGTTAGTTAGATGGTACAGTGGATAGAATGCTGGGTCTAAAGTCAAAAAGACTTGTGTTCAAATCTCACACCAGACATTTATTATCTGTGTGATCCTGGGCAAGTAACTTAACCACTACTTGCCTCTGTTTCCTCAGCTGTAAAATAGCATCTATCACATAGAGTTGTTCTGAGGATCAAATGTGATAACATTTGCAAAATGCTTAGCATAGTGCCTGGTACAAAGCAGGTGCTTAATAGAGGCCTGTTCCTTTCCTTTTCCCCACTGTAGTCACTCCCTTTCTTTAAGGATCAACTAAGGAACCATCTTTTTCATGAATCCTTTCCTGACCCACCTGTAAAAAGTGACCCTTCCCTTTTAAACATCTTACTATATGTGACCTCTCCCTAGCACTTCACATTCTCCCCTCATTATCTGTGTAAATGTTTTTGCCCCCATATGATCTTAATAACTGAAAGCAGATTATGTCAGATCTACATTTGCATTGCCAGTGCCCAACAGTACTTCAGGATAGGTATTTAATAATATTTATTAATATTATAAATAACTACACATAAATTTTAATAAATTTAATTGAAACCACGACTATCATTTGAAATATTTATTTTCTTTAGAAGTAAACAATTTAAATCATATAAGAATAGTTAGGGATTTATATAGTGCATTAATATTTGCAAAACACTTTATAAATATTACTTCATTTTATCCTTACAGTATTCCTGGGAAATAGGTGCTATTAGTATCCCCATTTTAGAGATGAGAAAACTAATGGTGAAAGAGTAACTTGCCTAGGATGACAAAACTATTAATTACCTGGGGCAGGATTTGAATTCAGGTCTTCCTGACTTCATGTCCAGCACTCTAGTCACTGAGCCACCTAAGATGTCTCAAATATAATCAAAGCTCCTAATTTGACAAATGAAGGAGCTAAGGACCAGAGAAGCTGAATGACTCATTTGTGGTCACATAACTTTTGAGCAGCAGGGCCATGCCCAGAAACCGGTTTCCTGACTCCTGGGTCAAACTATGTCTACCATACTATGCTATGACCTTTCAAAAGAAGTATTCTACTCAAGGGGAAGTAGGATAGGAATGAGAGTTAGAGAAATCAAGGATTGATTCTTGGGCAGCTAGGTGGCTCAGTGGATAAAGCATTGGTCCTGGAGTCAGGAGGACCTGAGTTAAAATCTGGCCTCAGGCACCTAACACCTACTAGCTTTGTGACCCTGGGCGAGTCACTTAACTCCAATTGCCTCACCGAAAAAAACAAACAAAAAACCAGCGAGACTTCTCTCAGATGCCCAAGATAAAACAATTTTTACAGGTTTCTCTCCTCTACTAACATGTTTATTTTGACCATAAATTAGTACTTTTGTTGTTCTGTGTGCTGTTTCATGTGCTGTGACTTGTACAATGAGCTTGTAATAGTCCTCTGGAAAAATATCCACACATTATACTTTGTTCCGTTCTTTGTCCATCATGCTAGGTAGTTGGCACCTAATAAATACTCAGTAAACTGAATTTTGCTATCACCATGAATCATGAAAGTAAATAGCAAAGATTTGTGATTTCACCAGTATGGGAACCTTTAACTAATTCAGATTTCTTAATGGTCGATCTTAAAGAACTGCCTGATGCTGAAAGGATGTTATGTGACCTACCCTGAGATACACTGCCAACACTACTAGGTCTTTCTTTGTGACTAGCACTCTAACCACTACATCACTCTCCCTCATTTGTAACCACAAGAAAAAAGCTTGAGTTCATTCAACAATGTATAAGGTACTACTCTAAATACAATGATACAAAGATGTGAAATACACAAGTCCTGCCCTCAAAATGCTACCTATAGAGCTGGAAGATTATCTGCTATCTCTCTGTACTAAAATCAAAGAACTGTTGAATTTTAGAGCTCCACTCCTCACACTGCTGATTTCTCCATGCCAATGTCACCAACCTCCCTGTATAAGAGAGGACTACTCTCCTGACTGTGAGTCCCTAATCCAGACCCCCATTTGATGAGGCACCTAGCCACGATCACTTTGCTCTGGGCTCCTGGTACACAGTGCCTAATAAGGAAAATGGAGCCTCAAAGAAATAATTGATGAATTAAACTCACATAGCTAGTGACTGCAGCGTTGAGACTAAAATTTGTACACTACACCTTAAAAAGGCACATAAATCTGAACTCTTTTGTTCAAAATAGTGAAAAACAATGCAAAGAGATTAAGTACACATTAAGTTCACAAAGTACAATAATTATTAACCCTATAACCTTGATCAAGACACTCTCTGAGCCTCAGTTTCCTCATCTGTAAAGTGGGCCCTTGCCTACCTTACAATATGTTCATAAGGCTCATATGAGATAAAGTGGAGGAAAACACTTGTAAGTATGTGGTTTCAGGCTCTACGCAAATAGTATCTTCATCATAAATGTAACTTTTTCCTTCTCTTTTTAATGGCAGCTGATGGTATAGTGGATAGAACACTGGGTCTGGAGTCAGGAAGACTTGAGTGCAAATCTGACATCAGACACTAACTAGCTGTGTGGCCCCAGGGAAGGCACTTAATCTCTGCCTGAATCAATTTCTACAATTGTAAAATGAGGATAATAACATCTATCTTGCAGGACTGTAGTAAGGATCAAATGAGATAATGTTTGTGCAAACATTCTCCTTCTATCTTTCATTTTTCTTGCAAAAATTAATCCTGTTGATATAAATTCAATTGACAAATACCAACATGAAGAAAAATTATTTCAAAATTTTGTTAAGCATTCAAAAACTTTAGGAAATACTTACTATGAAACGATGAAGTCCATAGTACAATAAAATATCTGCTACAGTAAAATTATTACCAGCAAAGTAGACTTTATCTTCAAGATATGAATTAAGATCCTAAAAGAGAAAAATTAACAAATTACAATGAGAGGAGCAGTCTGGCAACACAATGATGCACTCTTAATGACTTAGGAAGACCATGTTTTCTGAAATTCAACTCAACATCCGTTTTTGACATTAACAGAAAAAAAGTAGAAATTTGCAAACTATATGCTCACCACTCTTAGTTTCAACGAACTTAAAAAGAAATAGCCACTAGCAAATGCTTTTAATTTCCCCCTAACACATGAACAAAGTTTATTTTATAAATGAAGGCTCATTAGAAATAATTCAAAGAGACTGTCATGCCAATGCTATAGACACTGTTAGTAAATGACATGTTAGGATCCTCCAATAATGCTGACTGACTTGGTGTGAGGGAGGCATATACTTTTGTTCTGCTCCCTTCTGGACTTCCATGGCATATTGATCACTGTTAAATTGGCAACCATGGAAAAAGCTAAAGATCTTTTTATTTCTAGAACTCTTAAAACTCCCCATATTTTCCGAAGCTTAAAAGACTTCTCTGACAATGAAAAAGTTACATTATACCAAAAAGTTGTTCATATTTTTACATGGTGGGACAATATTCTCCCCAAGCAAAAGGCTCCCTTAGAGAAACCAAAGACTGTTTTGGTGAAAATTATGTTAGAAGGCAAAAACTTACATAGGCCTGAACCTAAATGCAATAATATTACATAGGCCAGAGTGAAGAAAAATCAATTTATTCCTTGGGAAGAAAAAAGGAGGTTAAAAAGTTATTCAAATTTTTTTTTTGAAAAATGCTTTTGTCTCTCCCACTAATTTATTTTAAAATGGTTTTACTAGGCATCAAAACTCCCAGTGTCACAGAACAGGAAGTGTAATGACAATATATTAATGTACTTTTTAGAAATGTTTTACATTTCTTGCAGTTAGGCTACAACACACTATACATCAGGACCTTCCCAAGGGTTTCTTACAGAGATTTCTTCAAGATTAAAGAAAACTACTGGGGTAGCTAGGTGGTGCAGTGGATAGAGCACTGGGCCTGGATTCAGGAGGACCTGAGTTCAAATCCAGCCTCAGACACATAATACTTCCTAGCTGTGGGACTCTGGGCAAGTCACTTAAACCCAGTTGCCTCACTAAAAAAAAAAAACTACAGAAGTCAATGGAAGAAAGTACTATGGACAGAATATCACAGTCAATAGCAATAAGACACTAAGATTCTACTCTAAGAATTTAGCTTGTCTCTATCTACTGTTGCATACTTCCTGAAAGAGGACGTGAGCAGGTAGAACTCTGTCTCATTGACTATGAGCTTGTCTACAGAGTTAAGCTCTTGACTCTGTTCAAAAGTATAAAGCTTTCAAAGGGTTCCAAAGTCTTGAAAACAAGACTGTTGGGAGTCAGAAAAGATCTGGCAAAGGAGGAATGATAAGTTTATATATACACGCAGGAGGGTTAGCAAAAACAAAAGAAAAATTGAGAGGACAGGAAAAGAATATTCTAAATGTCTTCAGGAAATTTCCTCAGTTAAGTTGTAGAATTGAGAGATCTCCTAAGGATGCACAGTTTTGATATATAAAAGAACTTTGTCTTGGTTTGTTTTTCTGGAGTAGCCATAAAATTAGTTAGGAAAAAAATAACAGCAGTAGTTATTGCTTTGAACAGTGTGTACTTTCTAAGCTGTGAAAAACATTGACATTATACCAAATAGCAAAATTGTTCTTTTTAGGAAAGCAAATGATTAAATAAAAATTTCCGGACAAATTATTTAAATGACATTTTCCATGTAAATGAGTGATAATATCTTCTGGCCTGAGAAGTAAGCAGGTTAGAAAGCCCTGACATAAAAAAAAGAATCTCCTTAGTGTCTATATCTTTTCTTTGTGTCATGACTTCTGGAAAACAGGACAATAAGTGTGAATGCCCTCAACAGCCACCTCATCCAACTCTCTCATTTTACAAAAGAGGAAATTAAGGCCCTTGCCAAGGATCATACAGGTATGTCTGAGGTGGGCTTTGTTTTTAGGTCTTCTAATGCCAGAGCTAGTACTCTTTGGAAAAGATTTTAGGTATCTTCCCAGAAAAGAAAAATAAATTCCACAAATTAAAAGATACATTTATACAATACCCTAATTAAATTTAAGATACTAAAATCAAAGTCTGCTTGTCTTTATGTTGCTGATTTCACTTTGTTCCTTTTGTTAACTTTGTGCCTGAACAAATTCTACATATTTTCAGATATGTAACAAATTACAAACTATTAACATTAATTATGGTTTCAGAAAGATAAGAAAGCTTTATGGTTTAAGGCATTTCTACATCTTCATGCGTGATTCCTCTACATATCTTTTATCTGAAATATCCCTTTGAAGTCTAGAATAGGAAATTATAAATATGAAGAGAAATGTTATTTTTAATGCTTTTCTCTTTTGGGTTATGAAATGTTTGTGCCCTTGATTTTGTCAAGATACTGACAGGACAGGGTTGGGGAAAGGCTCTGTTTGGTGGTAATCCACTATCAGATAGCACATTAAAAAAATCAGTAATAAAAGCTCTTTACAACATTTTACACAATAGAGGTAAGGCACGTAGGACCCTCTGAAGGTCAGTGAAGACCACAATATTTTATGAAAGATCTACAGTAATAGAAATTACCCACATTTCACTATAAGCCGACAACAGAGAAGACACATATGATATGATGTACTTTTTTCAGATATAAAAGATACTTCAAGATTGGTAGGGTATACGCTTTGGGTGATTTTTAAAGAAGTATTCAAATATCAAGCAGTAGTGATATCACCATTATCATCATAATATAACAATAATAATAGCTAGCATTTATATAGTGCCTAATATGTGCTAAGTGCCTTACGAATATTGTCTCCCAATAACCCTGCGAGGTAGATGCTATTATTAACCCCATCTTTCAGGTGAGGAACTGAAGCACACAGAGGCCAAGTGATTTATACTTGGTCACATAGCTGTTAAGTATCTGAGGTCAGGTCTTCCTGAGTAGAGGTCCAGGGCTCTATCCACTGCACCACCTAAGCTGCTTCTATTAGTAAGTGCAAAGCAGTCTATAAATTAAGATGTGTTAAGCCTGACACATTTATACCCCATTTGACTAATGAAAAGTTGGCTTTTAGGGTTATATACAGTATGCTGAAATATGGGCAGAGTACTAATAAAAAATAAGTTACACATGTATATCCAAGAATAGCACATCATCAGATGTAAGTGCAAAATATTTTGTATTTTATTTTCAAGGTATCAAAAGTCTGCTAACTGAACAAATTCATTATTTAAATGACATTTTCCATGTGAATGAGTGATAATATCTTCTGGCCTGGTGTATACAACAATTTTAAGTTTAGAATTATGCTTAAGTATTTTATAAGGCATTAAATTCAGAAAATGAGGACACATAACTACTGACTACAAAAAGATAAATTCCAATGTTAGTCTTTAGCCAGCATAACAGAAAATAAGCATAACCTGAGAGTGTGAGTATGTGTGTGTAAGAGAGTGTGTGTATGGGAGAGAGAATACATACAGATACGTTTTGACTCAACAATAAATACATTTCAGAAGTCTCCTAATCAAAAACCATCTCCATTTCTCACAATGCTTCTATTTAAATGCCTTACTACATAACATTTTATAAAATGAACAAAACATTTATGTTTAAAACACAATGGTTAGGATCTTGGTTCACTGATTTTGCCAATATATAAATAGGAACTAATTATAGGATTATTTCATAGTATTATCTGTTTCTAAGTAAGTAAAACCATGTTTAAAAATATGCATTTATTCTAATTGACAAAGAAATGATCGATACCTTCAATATACTTCGGATATCATCCTTATTGGAGTGTCCATCAATTTGAGTTACTTTGTATTCTAACCACTGCTGAACGAGCGCCTTCTCTTCTGCTGTGTTTCCCAGCAGGTGCTCTTTGTTGGCTTGCTTGACCAGATGAGCTACAATAGTAGCTAAGCCTGTTAAACTTGGCCCATTATTCATTTGAAGGACTGGAATCTGAAAGGAAAAATAAAAATCCTTCACATAAACTACAAGAAGTTATTATGACTAAATACTTAATTCCTCCTTTCAAGTATCCAGAAATCACTGTCAATTAAAGCTAATGACAGTGCTTTATATAATTTTCTTCTTTGAGCCTTACAAGAACTCTGCAGTACTGATTCTCTTACACATGAGGAACTGGAGGTACAGAGAGACTGGTTTAGTAACTTGCTTGTGGCTATAGGTATCTAAGGCAGGGTTGGAAGTCAGGTTTTTCTTGAAGCAAATTTTCCTCATAAATCGGGGGGGAAAAAACTGATAAAAAGCACAGAGAAACTAAGTCATTAACAGTTGGATAATGAAACTAAAACTCTAAATTTCAACTCAATTCCACAAATATTTAAGGGTCTCCAGTGTGCAAAGTACTGTCGTATTGCAGAAGTCAGGTATACAGAGTTAAATACAAAGCTTACTCTCAGAAAGCCCACAATCTAAAAGTGGGAAAAAGACCTGTACATAAATAAGCACAATACAGTAAAGTGTGATGAGTACAAATGAAAGGTCCAGGATGTGAAAAATTAGAGCTCACTTTAGTTAAAAGAGAGGAAGCTCAGGGAAGGCTTCATGGAGAAAGTAGCCCATAAGATGGACTTTAAACAGAGGGACTGAAACAGATGGAAATGGGAAGGTAGGCTGAGACAACAGTCTCAGATGACATGGGGATGGCATAAGCAAAAGCATAAAGATGAAAAAGCATAGGACAAGAACATAGAGAAGTGAAGTCAGATGGAACAGAGCTGGAAAGATAAATTGTAGTAGAATTGTAGTCTTGAAGGCAAGGATCAGAATTTTATTCAGAAGTCAATAGGGGAAAACTAGTAAAGGTTTTTGAGTTAAAGGAGTTACATGATTACTTAGGCAGAAACGTTTAGAATGTACTGGATGCAGGGAGATCACTTAGGAAGCCATTACAATAGTTTATGAAGGAAGAAATAAGGTCCTAAACTAGAGGGTTATAGTGAGAATTGAAGGACTGGCTGGGTGCAAATAGATACTATGAAGGTAGAATCCTTTATCTCTCTGCAGCCCTACATACTCTTGAATATTTCATGAAAGACCTTTCCACACTATTGCTTTAAGCCATGTGATTTCATCAGCTTGGAGGAACAAACCAGGGGAAGTAGACACAGACTTAGCAGTTAAATCCCAGGGAGCTGCTGATGCATACTGATGTGGAGTAATCAAATCATGGTTAATGCAGCTAGGGGTCTATAAAGGCAGATTTTGAACCCAGAACTTTCTGGTTCTAACTCCAACACACTACTCCTTTACCACATACTACTTCTATTTAATATTCTTATAATGTCACCTAATTATACAGAATGTAGATACCTAATAGACCATAAACTCCTTGAGGGCAGGGACTATTTTGTCTTTGTATCCCCAGTGCCTAGCACAGTTTCCTGGCACAGACTATTCTAAAAAATGAACTCTGCGTCATGGAACAGGGTTGGGCACTCATTGGGGGTACAAAGACATCAAGTATATATAGGGAGAAAGGATAATAAATGTAGAAAAGTTGGGTTTAATTCCTACACAAATTACTTAACCCTTTCCAGATCTGTTTTGTATCTATACTATGACGGTTTTAGACTACGTGACCATTGAGATCCTCAGCTTTCAATCTATAATCCCAAGATTCCCATCACTCACTTTGTACATTATTAAAAAAAAAAAGTTCCAGAGAAATGAAATAACTCAACTAAGATCAGCAAGCTAGTTAACTGGCAGATCCGAGACTAGAACCTAGATCTCAGGATGCCATTTTTTTTTCTTATTTAATATTTTATTTTTCCTGATTACATGTAAAACAACTTTTAACATTTTTTTTCAAGTTTTGAGTTCCAAATTCCCTCCTTTCCCTCTTCCCATTGAGAAGGCAAGCAATTTGTCATAGGTTATACATGTGTAGTCATGCAAAATACATTTCCATGTAAGACATTCGGTGAAAGAAAACACAAACAAAAAACCCTAAAAAAAAGAAAGTAAAGAAAAAGTAGCTTTGATCTGCATTCAGGCTCTATCAGTTCTTTCTCTGGAGGTAGATGAAACCTTTTGTCCTAAGTACTACAGAACTGTCTTGTATCGTTGTATCATTGAGAATAGCTGTTATTCATAGATCATACAATATTGTTGTTACTGCATATGATGTTCTCCTAGTTTTGCTATTTCTTTCCATGTTTTTCTGAGAGCATCCTGCTCATCATTTCTTAAAGCACAATAATATTACATTACAATCACATCAGTCATTCCCCAATTTATGGACACCCCCTCTGTTGCCAATTCTTTGCCACCACTAAAAGAGCTGCTATAAATATTTCTGTACATGTAGGTCCTTTTCCTTTTTTATGTCTTTGGGATACAAACTTAGTAGTGGTATTGCTAAATCAAAGGGTATGCACAGTTTTATAGCCCTTTGGACCTTGTTCCAAATTGTCCCCCGGAATAGTTGAATCAGCATGCAACTTTACCAACAGTACATTAGTGTTTTAATTTCCCCACATCCCCTCCAACATTTGTCATTTTTCTTTTCTGTCATACTAGCCAATCCGACAGGCGTGAGATAGTACCTCAGAGTTGTTTTAATTTGCATTTCTCTCATCAATAGCGATTTAGAGCATTTTTTATATGACTATAGATAGGTTTGATTACTTTATCTGAAAACTGCCTGTTCGTACCCTTTGAACATTTAAGGATAAAATCTTTTTTAAGCTCACTGCTAAAAAACAACCCCCCCCAAACCCCACAGGATCCCCATATCACATAAGCATAGTGAAAGAAAACATTCCCACATTGGTTACATCTAAAAACTCATTATCACTTCTGTCAGGAGGTGGGCAGTGTTCTTTATCAATCCTTCTGAATCATGAATCCAAAACGTTTATTTGATCAGAGTTCTTAAGTCTTTCAAAATTGTCCTCTTTTGTAGTACTGGTGTTATATAGTACAAACTGCTCCCCTAGCTCTACTCACTTCACTGCATCAGTTCATAAGTCTATGTGGGTCTTTCATATTGTTTTCCTCCTTTCTGACAGCACTATTTGGATTCCATTACATTCACATACACACTTTGTTCAGCCATTCCCCAAGTAACTGGGCTACCCCGTTTCCACTTTTTTGCCACCACAAAGCTACTATAAATGCCGTGTACGAATTAGTCCATTCACCTTAGTCGTTAGTACATTGCTTTTTAATAAAGCATGCTTTGAGCAACTCTAACAACATTGTGCAGACGAAAATTAGAGGGTCCAATACCTTCCCTCCACGTTGTAAAAGAGGATTCCCTCTCCCCTGCTGGAATTCCGTCTCAGATATTTACTTAGCTGTGTGACCCTGGTCAAGTCACTCAACCCATCTCGGACTCATTGTCCTCATCTACAAAATGGGTATAACAGCACCCTACCTTACAAGGGTTCGTCGTGAGGATCAAATGAGATTCTGTATATATTTCGCTTTTAAAACTTAGAGCTTTATTTAAAAAAATGCTATTACTATAATTACGGCAAGCTTAGGGCCCACTTCCATTTAACCGGGGGAGGGAATCAATTTCATCTTTTTATTTTTCTCCAAAAGGAAGGAAACGTCTCATATGAAATAGCAAATAAAAGATGGGGGGGTGATTTTCAGCCATAAATAAAGGCTTAAAAACTTGTCTGCATTCAAACAAAATTCACGGATGAGGTAGGCACCCCTCCCCCGTTCAATTTCATCTTCCCAGGCTCCGGGGAACACGAGTTTCCAGCGGCAGCTGCAGGTCAGTGACCCCCACCCCACCCAGGTTGGGGTGGGGGGCTAGACGAAGGAGCGGGAGGGAAGGAAGGGGAGGGAACACGCGCCGCTCCCCCCCCACACACGTGGGGACCCCCGGCTCACGCAATCCAGGAAGCAGCACGCTCCCGGGCGCACCTCGCGCCCTCCCATCCCTTCGTCAGAACCGGCCACGCGCTCACGCCACTTCTTCCCCCTCGTGCCTCCTCACCTGGCGCTCTCCTTGAGCGCTGTATTTGTTCCCTTTCCTCAAGCCCAACAACTTCTCCAGCAACGTCAGGTCCTCCGCCGCCGCCATCTTCGTGGTCTTAACCGAGGAAGAAGAAGCGGGGCACGGAAAACGACGAAATTCCGTATTGGAGGTGACGTAAGGCACGCCGCCCCAGCGCCCTCAGCCATTGGCTGGGCGGAGGGGGGCGTGTGGGACGTGCCTTCGCGGAGGAGGCGGAGCGAAGGGCCGGGACGGGGCCGAGGTACCGGCCACGTGGGTTTTATCTTGGGCTTCTTCCGGGGCTTTCCTCTGAAGTGAAGCGACTGTAGCGGAGGCGCTGGCGCGCTGGTTTAGGGAGGCGTTGCGGTGGCACCAGGGTGTGGGAAGACCAGATAGCAGCGCTCTCCGATAGGTGATCCCCGCACGAAGGGTGGCCCCACGAGAAATCTCCCAGGAGCTTTGAACACATGAGGGTCCAAATCATCAGGCGGGCTGTGGACCCCGGAACATGAGGCCTGAGAATGATTCCATTGCGAATTATTCCCTTATGGCTCCCAGGGTGGCTCTTAAGTCATATTCCTTCCCTCTTTGGCCTGTTTCCTCTTGTGGCCATCTCCAGCCTCCAAGCCTTGGCACTGTACCTCTGCCTGTTAGGACTTAGCTTCCTTAAGGGCCCAGCTCAGGTGCCGCCTTTGACACTTGCCTTTCTTGATGCCTCTAGTTTTTAAGTGCTCTTTCTCCCTTTTGAAATAATTTTGTATATGTCGTGTATTTATTTGTGTATGAGTTTCATAGGGGACAAGGCCTATTTGTATTTAACTTTGTACTCTCCCTTTTGTCACTGTTTTATGCGTAGTAGACAAGTTAGGTCAACAAGCATTTATTAAGTGCATCAGGCACTTTGCTAAGCCCTTTACAAATATTATCTCACTTGATTCTCACAAGGACCCAGTGAGGTAGTTTATTATCCTCATTTTGCAGTTGAGGAAACAGGCAAACAGGATAAGTGATTTGCCTATAGTAATGGCCGCTAAGTCTGTGAAGCCATATTTGAATTCAGGTCTTTCTAACTCCAGGCCCAAAGCTCTATCCACTGTACCACCTAACTGCCCCTGCTGTTAATGTGCTTGCATTCTAACGGATAAGACAACATATAAGTAATTAGGTACTGCTAACAACAACAACAAAAAATCACAAGTCCATGGTTGTAACTGGATTTATTACAAGAGAAATGAACGTG
The DNA here is from genome assembly GCF_003287225.1 of Phascolarctos cinereus. Lineage (NCBI taxonomy): Eukaryota > Metazoa > Chordata > Mammalia > Diprotodontia > Phascolarctidae > Phascolarctos > Phascolarctos cinereus. The sequence goes on along the minus strand of NW_027555847.1, from coordinate 566,975,258 downwards.
CATGTGGAACTCCAAGTGCAAGGAATTCACAATCCAAACAAAAGCTTGCACATGTATGAAATTGCAACAAGGGAGGAGGAGTGGCAGAGCCAATAAAAGGTCAGAGTGAGACATTTTTCCAGCCTAGGAAAACTTAAGAGGTCACTAAGAGAGCTCTGTAGGGTGGAGGCCTATTGGGAATGCCTATATGTGGCTACAGCAGCAGGAGCAGCAGTACCTGCTACTTTGGGAGCTCTCAGCCTAGAGACAGTAAGGAGGTTGCACAAAAAATAGTCAGAAAGACATTACAGGGACCCATTGCTGGTACTGGGTATAGCTAGCACTGATTGGCAACTCTATTACCCATACTTGGTTCTGGGCTACAGTTCCAGGGCAGAGAGGCATGCTAGTACTTGTGGATGCAGGGGAGCAGGGGCCCTTCCTGGGTAAAGAACAGAGCTCAGATCATACCACTTTGGAAGCACTGAAAACTTTCAGACTCACAAGAACTAACTCCAGCATCATGAAAAAGCCTGAAGCCTAAGGAAGTGCCTCCCCACCCTCAGATGAGGAGAGACCAACCTTAACATAAAGTTCAAAGTAAAAAAAATAGGCTAGAAAAATAAACAAACAACAAAAAAAGAACTTGACCATGAAAAGCTACTACTGTGGCAGGGAAGACCAAGACACAAACTCAGAAGAAGACAATAACACAAAAATAGCTACAACCAAAGCCTCAAAGGAAAATGCTAATTGGACACAAGCCCAACAAAAATTCCTAGAAGAATTAAAGAAAGAGGTAAGAGTAGTAGAGGAAAAATTGGGAAAAGAAATGAGAATAATGCAAGAAAATTATGAAAAGAGAATTAACAGCTTGGTAATAGAGGCACCAAAAAAATGAAAAAAAGGGAGAATGGATTGGGAGTTGATAGATAACTACCACCAGGATCTAGAAAGAATGATATATGTGGGTAGTGTGAAACTTGAAGGTGGAGAGGTTGTTGAGTGATGGTGGCAGAGTCAGAGTCTGGAAGTAACAATGGGGAATAACAAGTATGACTATTTTTTCCTGGTCCCATGTTTGGGGGGGAGAGGTGATGAGACAATGTGTATCCAGGACTAAAGAAGGTTTCCAAGGATGCAGTATCTTCTAGAGGGAACTGAGTATGGGTATTAGAAGATGAAAACAGTAGACAAGGATAAGTTCTAAGATGAGGGCAGTTTTGTTAACAGTAGGGTTCCAGAGGGCAGAGTTAGGTGGGGACTTGAGTGAGGTATGACTGAGATAGATGGGGATGAAAAAATGGGGAGGGGAGTAAGAGAAAAATGGTTTTTCACTTCCTGTGGTACATTTTTGTGTTGTAGTTCTTCTAACACCTCATCTGTTCGCCACACCGCTCAATCTTGCTTGTCCTGCTCTGTGATATAACTATAGCCTTGCATTTTTTTGTATGTAAAAGCCGGTCTTATAAATAGTAATTTTTAAACTACTCATTAGCTGAATAATATTTAATAATATGCTAGAAGATACAGAGTGAAGGAGATCTCTCATTGGGAGTGAGATAATTCAGCTTAACAGAGAGAAAAAGAGAGAGAGAGTGTGTGTTCTAGATCTACCCAAGGGGTAATACCTCACAGTCTTAATGTAGCAAGCTAGGAATAGGGATATGTTGGAGACTGCTGGCTTTTCTCATGTTGGCTTCTTCCCAAAGTCTTTTCCTTCAGCAACCTGAAGTGGAGTTCCATCTTCTCTCTCAAAACTGGAAACCAGAAGTTTCTGAGAGTGTTGAAACCTGAAAAGACCCAAGAACTGAAGAGACTGGAAGAAACTCAAAGCAGGACCAAAGACTTGAAGAGACTTTTTTCTCTCACCAATTTCGCCTTCCCCTCATGCAAGTGCATTGATATGTGCCAGTTAGGAGAGAGTCACATACCACAATGGGCTATGGGACTCAAGTTACATAGAGATAAAAATTATTGTAGCACTTTTTCATAAGGTGGTCATGAGGTTCAGATGAAATAATATATATGTGTAAAACCCACAATCTAGTGAATAGGGAGCTTCTTTCTACCAAGTGGCCCCATCTCTGAGCTCATGTGAACCAGGTGTGGGGGTGATAATTGCCCAATCTGCAAGAAAAACCACTGAGGCAGAGCTCTGACACAATGGCACTTTATCAAAGGGTCCATGGTCCTCTAATGAAGTGGACCTCAGATCTTCCTCACAAACTGAGACACCTCCTTCCAGGGCCTTATTTTTATGAGGCTTGATACCAGATTTGATTCTTGAACATTTAGAACGCTATACAAAGTGCAGAATCCCATTGGTTGATAGACCTTGCTTCTTGGCCAAAAATGATGCATCAGTTAGAAATGGTATGTCAGCAGAGTGGGGTCTCAGGTTGGGTGAAACAAGGGGCATTTCCACTGATTAAATGGTCGTAAGAGGGTCACCTGCTTATGTTGGACAAGAGAGAGTGTTCTGGAGGCATAAAAATAAGTTGGGGGATTTTCCATGTAATTGAGTGCCATGCTGGGCTTGGTCACCATAACAAGGAAAAACAAGGGTGGAGGGCCTCTTGTTAGCTTCCTATGATTAAGAGAACTTACAATCTGCAGTTCACAGCTCTGGGGCCTAATATGCAGAACTTATAATCACTATCCCTATGGATTCATATCAAACTGGTTAATACTGATTGAAGTAGAGTAGGGGTCCAAATGAATAATTTCTCACAGAGGTTCAGTTCTGGGGCAGCCTAACCTTTAAAATACAAGATCAGATTTGGGTTTTTGTTTCTGGCTTATTATGTCCCTACCTCAGAGCCCTGAGAACAGTCTTTTAAATAAAACTTAGGTTTGGCTCATATCTGGGGACCCCCAGAAAGGGATTATCAGGGTTAATCACCTAAACAAGCACATGCTTTTCTTAACCACATTTGAGCAGTCCTCAAAGCTGTTGAGGAAGTTAATATCTCTCAGTGAAAGTATGAGGGAAATCTTGAGTGGGTGGACCTTTTGGCTCAGTGATTAATCATAGTGTTCAATGATCAGGACCATGGGAAAGAACCATGGGAAAGATTTGCACTGTGTATACTCTTTAGTAAGGGGTGTGAGCCCTGGAAGGGATCAGAGCACATTTTTCCACTTGTAGGAAGTATTTTATCTAGAATGTGTCACTTGGAGTGGTCAGGGTTCAGGCTCAGCTCCACACATGATGCTCCATGTTCCCATGCATGCTCCATGGTGTGTGCTGAAATCATCCCTACTACATAAAACATTTTGCAAAACAAAGAGTTTTATAAAATGTTTTTTATTTCTACTGTACTAAACTATCTCCAATTGCTATAATCTTGAGAAATTGGGAGAAAAGCTATTTGTAAATGATGTTGGTATCAATTGATATTATTATTAACTGAAATTATATTGTGTTATTGCTGTTTGGTTTTTTTGGTAATTTAGAGAAGCCAACTTGTCACATCAACTTTCATAGCAGAAGAATTAGGAAATCCAAGTAGCAATTTAAACAGCACCCAAGCAATTGGCTTAAGTATTTCTGATTGCAAAGTTTTTCATATTTAGTTTTTGTTATACACAGTTCTTTGTAATTCCAGTAGATGGTATACTTGAATCAAGCTGGTGCTAAAATTTGATATTTAAAATGAACATAGGCTCCATTTTCTTTTCAAGCCCAAGAGATTGTGAAGCCTATGTTTTCTTCTTTCCTTCTGCCTTCAGTCATGATTAGGACTAATGGCAACTTTAGAACCTCTGTCAAAAGGGAAATAAAGTGCATGTATGTTTATAGTGTAAAGAATTAAAAACTAGGAGTTGGGATGCTTGAGTTCTATTTCCAGGTCTGTCACTAATCACGTGTGAATTTAGACAAGTCTTTTAATGTCTTTGAGTTTCAGTTTTTCCATTTACAAAATCAGGGAGAAGGACAAAATGATCTTAAAGGTTCCTTCCTACTCTAAAATTCTGTAATTTGGTATGTCCACCAGGAAGTAGGCATTAATTTTTGTTCTTTGAGAGAGCTAGCTGGGGGAGAATTGGCATAGTTCTCTTGTAACCAGATGATCCATGCATCCCCCTGAGCATTCTTCCTCAGAATGCTGTGCAAACCAGCCAGATAGACATCTCCCTCCTTCCCCCATTGTACAGTGAGGAATTAGTTATGTATCACTTTATCAGTCTGTTTTCTCTATGCACAGTGAGAATCAAGCTACTTAATTCCAAATGAGCAGAATATGTGAGGAAAGAGGAGGGTGAGGAAGTGTACTTCGCTGAAAGGAATCAATGTCCTGTCCATTTGATGTGGAGGAATCTATATCAAGACCCTCACTCACAATGAAAATATCTTGATAAATTGATTCTGTCAAATGAAACGCTGCTCTAATCTGCTGTTATCATAGTCAAGTTTTAAATCCACATTACCTTAGGTTATAAATTAAGTGTCAAAAAGAATTAATTTGGCATATGAAACATGAACTAGAGGACTGTCCTTTGGAGAAGACCTGACAGCTTTATGTATGTCATATTGTCATCTGCAAAAATGAGCTGTACATGGTAGAAATTCTTATTGTGTGAGACTGCTTTTAGTGTCATCTGGTCAATTTTTAGTTCTAAAAGAGCAAAGCTTTCAGTAGCTTTAAAAAAAACAACTTCCATTTAAGTTGTGTTAACTATGTGGTATACAGAGCCATTATTAGAAATTTTGGTATGTAGAACAAATAAATGCAGAAAAAGTTTAAGAGGACTTTTTAGGGAACAAGACTTTCATTGGATGGGGAGGTGGGGGGAGAGAGAAACCAAAGGATATACCAAGGCTGCTACTGAGGAGGCCACCACTGAGGGGAAGAGCAGGTTAGAGATAGAGAGGACTTTACCTATTAAGTATGAAGCCCTTGGGTTCCCACCTTGGCCAGTTCCTAGAGCTAGTGGTCATAGTGCAGAATCCAAGTACTCCCTGATTGGGTGTGTTTGTACCAGAAGAGAAGCAGTTTAACCCACGAAGATTCTAACTTCTAACCCATTCCCACAGATCCTCTCTCCTCCCAACTCCAGGGAGAAAAGACGGGGGATAGAGGTTGTTTGTGGAGGTGGACAAAGTTACTGCTATAGTTATCTCCTTTGACCCTGGGATGTCAGAAAGTATCTGTGTGGCATCAGGCTGGCCACTGGGCCCCTGAAGACAGGTACAGTCTGTCAGGAGTTGGCTGCCCAGGGCTAGGCAAAGGGCTTGAAGTGGGTTTAAATTAGATGCGGTGGTTCTGTGGAATGGGGCAAGCAAAGGACCGCAAGATATGAGGACCACCAGGGAAAGAAATTAATCCCTCACGTGAGACATACTGGGGCACAGCCCTGGTCATCCTGCCCTACTTGTGGCTCTGGTGGCATTTAAGTAAATTCAGGTGATAAATCTGCTTTTTGTGTACTTTAATACCTGGAGGTTTGTGATTTCGACTGTGTGATTATTCTATACACTCTTGTAGATCTCAGCTTCTCTGTGACTTAATAGATAGTCTTTGAGTGGTACTGTAGCCACATAATTCATTACTTGGAGTCAGTCTGCTTTACCTTCAGTAGTGCAAGGGCACTTCATATAGTAGATGACTCATAAATTCATAAATACATAAATAAATCCTTGTTGAATTAATTACTTAATTCAGTAAAAGTTGACACTAGTCTTTTACAGAAATGCTAAAGTATTTACTAACATTTTTAGCAAAAACCGATCACTGTGCTTGTGTTATTTTGCCAAATGGCACACTTCGTTTTGCCAGTATAGAAATAACTTTGTGTGGAAAAATTGATGGAATAGAGCAGAAGATTCCAGAAATTCCATGGAAGTTAAATATAAAGCCAACTTTAGAGTTTTGAACCCATGGACAACATTTAGCTTACATTTAAAGTTTCCTGTTTACTACTGAATACCAGTATGCATTAAATTGCAATCGTGATTTATGACTCATATAATTATGTTTTAATTTGTACATTACATGGCAAAACCAGAAATGGGTGGAAGTGGCAGACTTAAATTTAGGTTCTAAACAAGAGTGGGGGATCCTTCTTCACAATTAGATCTGTCTGAAAGTGGAATGGGTTGCCTCAGGAGGTAGTGATTTCCTTCTCACTAGTGGTCTTCAGGCAAAAGCTGGGTAACTAATAGTTATATTGTGTACCCTAGAGAGGCTCTGAGGTCTTTTCCAGTTCTGAGACTCCGAATAGCATAATAGCTGTAATCCAGAAAGAAAAGTTTGTCATGGGAGGAAAGTTCTAGAACTTTTATAGCTTGACGATTATAGTACTTTGCCTATATTATGCAAGTTCACTCACAACAATCCTATGAGATACATATTGAATTTCTATGTGTGCCTCTCCATGTGCTATACATGTGGAGAGAATGTATGAAGACAGTATACAAACAAGTGGTTTTAGTAATATTTAGGAAGTGGTTAACACTCTGGATAGGGATAGCTACTGGCTTGGTTCAACATTAAGCCTGTTCACTGTAGATCCTTTATGGATCTGGCTATAATTGATTGGCCTACTTTGTATTGTGCCATGGTAACAATTGTGGGCAGTAACATTAATTAAGATATAAGATACTTGAGGAGGATAGGCTGCTATTGATCACTAGTAAATTAATCAGGGTTTCTGAGATGGTACCTTTAAGTGGTTTGCATTGTTAGAAGAAAAAAAGTTATTCAGATATCTGATATGATACTAGGACCTACTCATTTCAGGCATATTGCAGTCTGCCCTGTTGCTGAACCCTTTTCCTCATAGGACATAGCATCCCTCCAGACCAGCCTGCAGAGACAACACCCCACTTATCTAGGGCAGCTAATCCACTCAGTTTTACAAATCAAATCTGTTTCTTTAGGTGAGTGAGTACAAACTCACATGAGCAGTTAAATCTAATCAGTACCATCCTTTGCTTCTCATTCTATCTAGCTAAACATAAGGCAAGTACTACCTATCCAGGCATCTTGTCATCTGCCCACTACAACCATTACTATTGGAAAGGGCATGACAACTGCCTTGTAGTTCCATTTATAATCTTTGTGACTTCCCAGATGAAAACTTCCCCTGGCCTGGCACATGGTAGGTACTTAATAAATGTTTTATTGACTGCCGTCCTGCCGTCACACGTGAGGGTTGCTGAGCTGCAACTGATTGCCCATCTCTTTCTACCCTTTGTCTTGAAAGTGGGAGAGCTTCATTCTGAGAGCTATATAGAGGGAAGGGTGGTTGCCTGCTTCTCCATCCAGTCACATGGTAGTTTCAAACACATGTCCTACCTAGACAAGATTGTACCTGGGTTGGATCCGCCTCTCTTTTATGTTTCCTTTCTTCAATTGGTGACTCAGCAGAAACCTCCATCTTGTGAATTTGGAAGATCTAGAGAAGTCCTACCAGAGATCTCATCAGTGGTCAGATGGTGGCAGAAGCATATACCAGAGTGATTATGCTCAATGTATCTGCTTTGGGAGTGGAGAAACACCAGAAATGATAGTCACTTGAAAAGATTGCTTTAGGGAGCAGGACCTCTCATGACCATTTGAAAAGTGCTGTCTATATGGGGCAGCTAGGTGATGCAGTGGATAGAGCACTGGCTCTGGAGTCAGGAGGACCTGAGTTCAAATCCGGCCTCAGACACTTGACACTTACTAGCTGTGTGACCCTGGGCAAGTCACTTAACCCCATTGCCTAGAGTGCTGGCTATGGACTTAACAGAAAGAGATAATCTTGGATCTCTTAGCTGGGCTGTCCATCTAGCAGGAAACTACACATAAGAGGAATTTGATGAGTACTCCGCAAAGGAAGAAAGGGATTCCCAATGTCATGAGTTGCAAGGTATCCTTGTGACCCACAAGTGCCTTATTACCTTTGTACTTTTAAGTTTGAGCCAAGTCTCCCCTAGATGCTTGTGTATGTGAGGAGAGTATGCTCCAGGTTTGAGGGGATTGTTTTGTACGACTTGTTCTTACTATGTCTTCTCAGTCGATCCCTTTTCTAAAAGCTAATGAAGCTAACCTGGTGATTGTTAATGGAGAACACACCAGTTGGGGCTTTGGGGAAATTAAAATTAGTTCTTCCTCCACAAAAAAGGTTAGGGATCTGTACTCTACCTTAATAGTATCTCTGTAAGCTGTACCTTTGTGAGTCAAATGGAAGCAGTTCAGTTGACTGTCCATGTTTCAGAGGCATAGTATAATGAGGTCAGCACAATGGCTCTGTGGACCTTCAACTTGGTAGGCAGGCTAATTTGAATTGTCTCAGGAATATTCTGAAGACCCCCTGACAAGATAAGGTACTGGACATTGAGATCCTCTCTCAAGCTGAACTGCCAAGCATTCATACTCTACTACAGAGAGCACAATGCCAGGTGTGCATTTGCCTAAAAGACTGTTTTACAGTGAACTCATGCAAGGCAGGCACTCACGTGGTGGTCAGAAGAAGTGATTCAAAGACCCTCTCAAGATCTCTCTGAAGAACTTTGGAATTGATTGTGAAACATAGGAGACACTGGCAAAGGACTGCCTAACATGGCGTGCCCACATTAAAGAAGGTGCTGTGCTCTGAGTGAAGAATTGCAGTAGCTCAAAAGAAATGTGAGATGCCTAAATTTAGAGACATCTCCACTCCAAATGTTCATGTGGACTATTTGTACCCGACCTAGAGTAGAAGCCTTCCAAGCTCATATTGGTCTGATCAGCCGCAGTTGGACACATTGTACTTTGACTCCAACATAGTGGTGTCATTTTGGTCCTCTTCAAGAATGAAAGACGACAACCAGCCAAACAACTTTTGCTGTAGAGAAGATATATTATTAGAGCAACCCTATGAGCTCTCAGTAAAATGATTGACCTTCCTTAAATCCTAATCCATACGACCTGTGTTATAGTACCATAATAATTGAGATCAGTAGTTGGAGACTCCGAAACTAAGTTCTCCTCCTGGGACACATGACTTATTTCGGTGGAGTTGAGAGTGCTTCTCCTTTTAGCCCACCAAGAGTCACTGCTTGTCAGTGGCTGCTCTAGCTTCAGCAGCTGCTGTTTAGCAAGAAGCTTGTTCAGAGAAAAGAATGTGTTAAAAAAGTGCTGTCAGCACCTGGGGCTGACTCTGGTGGCTCATCCTTAACAGAATACTCCTGGATTGGCCCTGTGAGGCATGATAGCAGTTAGTCACAGACATTATTGACAGGGCATAAGATGCTCTTAGCAGTGTCCTTAAAGTGACAGTTCAGCCTGTTGCCATTGTATGTGGGAGCACTGCTTCTCAAATATAATTAGAATCCTTTCTACATATATGCAATGTAAGTAGACCATGCAGCCTCCATGTGGTGTGATTTTAGTGGTGCCATAATGACCCTGCCTTTCCCCTAAGTATCTCTTCCAGCTCTCCCTTTCTGTAGTTCTACCATCTACTAGACCTGAAATTATAATCACTGAAGTCACTTCTTAAGTTCAAATAACAAAAGAAATTAATATCTCCAGGAAGTTACTGTTCAAATGCACTTGTGCTATTCAGGAGCTACAAGAGAATAAGGGGGAGGGTATAATGTTGTGCAGTTGTTTCAGTCATGTCTACCTCTTTGTGACCTCATTTTGGATTTTCTTGGCAAAGATACTGGAGTTATTTGCCATTTCCTTCTCGAGTTCATTTTACAAATGAAGAACTGAGGCAAAGTTAAGTGACTTGTCCAGGATCACGCAGCTAGTAAGTATCTGAGGCTAAATTTGAACTCAGGAAGATGTCTTCCTGTTTTCAGGCCTGGCACTCTATTCACCTCATCACCTAGCTGCCCTGTGCATAACATTAGCTGCTAATAAACATTAATTGCCTATTAACTGCTAGTAAAGATTAGTTGACCAGATCAACCAGTTATCACATAGGAAAGTATGACCATGATATGTTGGTAAAGAATATAAATTTGTGCAGTAAAAGGGCAGGACAGGAGAAGTAAAGAATAGAATGGATAACTACCTGGCCAAGGAAGGTCCAGATATGATGGTGCAATAGGAATGCTGAGGGCAGTTGAGAGATATCATGAGAACATTGAGCTATAAAAGTTGGTAGGTATTGGTAGGCCTGTGATAAAATGGTATGTCTTAGACTTGTTGACTTACAATTTTGATTCTTCTGAGGTGGTAGCATTCCATTATTTGCAATTATAGAACATCACTAGGATAATATTTATGCTAAAGAAATGGATTTTCTGGGTAATGAGAAGATTAGGATCATTGAAAAAAAGATCTGGGGGTTTAGTGGACTGAAAGGTCAATGAGTCAGCAGTGTAGTGTCAGTCAAAGCTAATGCAGCATTGGGCTACATTGAGATAAATTGCTTCTAGGAATAGGAAAGTTATAGTCTTACTCTATTCTGTCCTCATCAGATCTCATCCAGAGTCATGTATTCATTTCTGGGTGCCACAGTTTAAGAAGGACATTGATGATCTGGAGACTATTGAGGTCAAGAAGAATGGTGAAAGGCCTTGAATTCATATCGTAATGGTATTGGTTGAAGAAATTGGGCAGGTTTGGCCGGAGAAGAGAAGACTCAAGAGCAGACATGTCTTTGTGTATTGAAGAGTTGTCATGAAGGGATTAGACTTGTGCTGTTTGACCCCAGACAACAGAACCAGGAGCAATGGAGGAACCTGCGTAAAGGCAAATTTAGCTTTGATGCCAGGAGAAACTTTCCAACCATTTGAACTGTCTAAAAGTGAAATGGGGTGCCTTGAGAGGGGTTGGGTTCCACCTCCTTGGAGGTCTTCAAGAAGAGGCTGGTCAAGCACTTATCAACTGTATTATAGTGGGTATTCTTTTCATATATTGGTTGCATGAGATAGAAAACTTCTGAGGTTATCTCTTCTCTCTCTCAAATTCTGCAGTTCTGTGAAAGTACTATACAATTTCCCAGTTTGATCTTCTCTTTCTCTCAGCTCATTGTACCTCTGGTTCTTATCTGTGGTATCAGACTAGCCCATTTGACCCTGTGCTAAAGTCTGGGAAATATGTTTTTCACCTACTTAATTTTCATAGTCAAGATAGGCCAATGTCTTTTGAATTTCTGTAGATTTTACTGAGATTTACTTTGTAATATTTTGGCATGTGATACAATTATGTGTTATCTAAATAAAGGAATATTTAGAGAACTTTACCATGAATGTGGATCATAGATTTAAGTCAGGAAAGTACCTTAGAGATCATTGAGTTAAACTCTCTTATTTTGAAGATGGGAAAATGAAGGCTCAAGGAGGTTAAGTGATTTGCCCACAGCCACAAAACTAGTAATTGTCAGAGGTGGAATTTGAAACTTAGCCCTCTGATTCCAATTCTCTTTCCATTTTGCTATATTGAATCCTTTTTTCTTTTGCTTGGATTCTGCACAGAAATGACACTGGCAAGCACCTTGACTGAACATGTTTCCTTACTTTGTACCTAGCTTGATCACTGAACAAAATCATCTCTGTAGTCATATTTGTAAGAAGGTATACCCACATGGGTTGTCAAAATGTGTAGACATGGATTGTGGGTAACATGGATAGATAGAATCTGAAGTCCAGCCTTGTTGTGTGAAGAAAAGAAGAATGAACAGCTGTGCTACCTGGAGGGGAGGTACAGATAGGCCCTAGGAGTACTGCCAAGCTGAGCATTCTTTTCTCCAGTTATCAAGAGAAGTGTTTGGATTTAAATATATCTATCTGCCTCCTTTCAAGTATCTCAGATCTAAGGATATGAGTCTGGTTTCAAAAGGAAAGTTGTTTTCCTGGTCATTCTGAAGGGTGAGAGTAGTCATAAATTTACACTTAGTAGTTCAGCTCCTTCCCATCAAATTAAGAATCAGATTGTTTACACAAAAGGCAATCACAAATAGTGAATAGCTGGTAAGCCCATTTATCCAAGCCAGTAGTAAGAAGAAATTGGAGAAATTATGCAGATTACAATATACTAAAGAATATACAAGAGGGAATGATTCTTTAGTTGGAAGCAAGATTGAGGTCTCAGCTCAAAGCAAAGGAGAAAGAGTACTTACCCAGAGAAGGTAAATTCCAGCAGTCTCTAGAATTTCTAGCTTTTTTCCCTCTAGAATTTCTAACAAATCCAGATAGTGTGTGTGATAGTGCCAGCTTCTTCTGTGTGTCTGCCATTACAAAATCTTTCTCTATTCCCTGAGTATCCCCTGTCCAAATTTCTCTTACCAAGAGTGTCTGGAACTAACTTAGTATCTTAAGCAGATATGTAGTGTTATGCTCAGCCTTCTCTCCACCAATCTGGAGTTATTTTCTTCAATATACAATGCCCCAGATTTGGGTGAAAATCTGGGTACTTATCTTTAACAGAGTCTTGCATAATTTTAACCTACACATGGAGGCACCATGGTTGAGGAGAGCCCTGAGGAGGGTTACATTTTGAAAATCAATGAACATAGTAAACTCAAATGTTTTATACTTCTCAGTCAATTGTATATTATAGGAATAGGGTCTGCTGTAGAGTCAGTCTAATCAACAAGAATTTGGTAATGTCATTGATAGAAATACAGAGGTTAGTAGAGGGGAGTGATTGGAAGGGGAAATATAAGGGGTTTGTTTTTGGACAGGTTAAATTTGAGGTGTCTCTGGGGCATCCAGTTTGACGTTGGTGAGATAGGACTGAAGCTTAGGGGAGAGACTAAGGATAGCTATATAGATTTATGAGAAATATGTATATGTATGTATGTACACATATATATATACACATATATACACGTGTGTATTTCTCCCTCTGGACTTGTAGGAAGATATTGTTGGGGAAACTCCCTACTAATTGACAATAATTCTGGAACCTATAGACAGTTGCCTGGAGCACTGAAAGGTTAAATGACTTGCTGGGGTCCCCCAGTTGTTTATTTTAGAGGAGGCACTTGAACCTAGGTTTCCCTGATGCTAAGGTTGGCTCTGTATCCACAAGGCTATGCTATCTCTCTCTATATATACAAATATGTATGTATATATGTACCACATGGAACAATGGAAAAGGCACTGGATTTGGAATTAGAGGACATGGGTTCTAATTCCTGGAGCTACTTGCTATCTGAGTAGTGATCTTCTTCAAGTCACAATTTCTCTCTACCTGTTTCTTCATTTGTAAAATAAGGTATTTGGAGAACATGGCCTTCAAACATCCCTTCCTGCTGTAAATCTGGGATCATGTTGTTCTCTATCATATGCCTTTAGTTGCTGTATTTTGATCCATCTTCTGGATTTAGGAAGCAGCATAAGGCATAGAAGGTGAAAAGATTTCTGTATTATAATCAGTGAAGGTAGGAAAAGCAGGGCTAGCAATTTATCTTGGACAAATACTATCTAGCCCTTGTTTTTTTCCTCTCTTTTTTTTTTGACATTGAATAGTTTAGAATGATTTGTCCCTTTTCTTTAGCCTTTTTTTTTTTTAAAGAAGATAGTCTTGTATATATGTTGTTTGGGGGATGCTATTCTTTCCAAGCTTTTATAGTTGTCTCCTTTGTATTCCACATGCTAGCAGATATAGTTGTTTTCCTGTTTTTCTTTTGAGTTGGGGTTAGTAGGGGTGTAAAAGCTTTATGCATGAGAAGGAGGTTGTAGCTCTTACAACAGATCAATGACATTTTGAAAAATTTGCTTCTAAAATTACTTGAGCACACAATTTGAGGCACTGTAATTGGTTTTTACTCCACAGGGGCCTACATGGGGTCCAGGTAATAGTTTATAAAATAAACACAAAGATCAAAGTCATTTGAAATTCAGACTGATTTTCTATCTTTTTTTTTAAGGGGGGGAGTAGTGGGGCGAGGGAGTGGGGAGGGTGAAGGAACCTTTGAAAACACGTTCATTTAAGACTAGTTCCTGCCAGCAAGGGAAATTTAATCCACTCAAACCACCAAACCATTGACTGTACAGTGCATTCATTCATTAAAGTAATCAATCAACAGAAATAGGGGTTTCTTTTATATATATATGAAATGACAAAAATGATGAGTTCATAAAAATGTCTAGGAATTTTTACCCCTACTATCTCTTTTCTTAGGTCAGCTCTCTGAAATTGTGTTATTCTGTGTGGGATTAGACTGGCTTTCTCCATTTTATATGTGTGTGAGGGAATGTAGTTCCCCACTATCCCTACCTTCCTGGAGTTCCCTTCTTCTTATCTGTCCTCTTCTCACCAACCCCCCCCTCCCCCAAGTGTGGTGAGGAGGTGGGGGAGGCTACTGCACATATATAGAAGACTTAGAAATTGGAATTAAGAGAAGCCAGAGGAAACATCAAATACTAGAGGAATCATCATGCCTGATCTTTAGGATCAAGCACGAAAACATCAACATCTGTGTATTTCAGGAGCTGCAATGCTGGGCTGTATGTAGCCTGTATGTTAATGCATTCATAGATCAGTTCTGGCAACAGCTAGTGTTGCAGTTTGTTTCTGCCTACAAGTGTGTCCTGATCTATGCTTATTATCCCTAGTGCATCCAGCTTTCCTATATCATAAAGAACACTTGCAAGAAAAGTCACTTATGGCCCTTGCCTATCATAAGTGGATGATAAGAAAAATCAACCAGGCTGCTATCATTTTTTCTGTCCTATAAATAATGTAGATGGTTTGCTTAGATTTTTTTTTTATATAGATGGTTGACATGGAAAAATACCAGTTCTACATTTCAAGTAGAAAGGAAATGTTAATGTGGAGCACTGCAAGGATTTGGATGTATTTGAAAGAATTGAACCGATATTCATTTGGTCTCTGAGAGATCAAGTTATTTCTCATTTTATTACTTTAGCTGGAAATTCTCTCTGTGAAATGCTCATACTTTTCCCTTTGGTAATTGAAAATGCTTCTTTAGGATTCTGGAGTCACTGGGCTAGATGGAACCATGAGAACTCATTTAATCTATTCCCCACCTTCAGACAGGGCCATGCATAAACCATTTTAGATTGATGAAAGTCAATTTCATTCTTTTACATATCCAAAGAACAGTCCCACAAAAATGTGTGACCACGCTCATTGACTTACTCTTTTAGTTCCTCTTTTATATAAATGCATATTGAACTTTTGCTAGGAGAAGCAAAATGGATAGAATGTTAGACTTAGACTTAGAATGATTTTAGCCATTCGCTTAACTTTTCAGCTGCAGTTTCCTCCTTTGTACAATGGGGTTAATAATTGTACTTCTTTCACAGGGTTATTGTGATGACATAAAACACTTTGCAAAACTTTTGTTGTTATCATTCAGTCATTTTGGTGACCCCATTTGGGGTTTTTCTGGCACAGATCCTGGAGTGGTTTGCCATTTCCTTCTCCAGCTCATTTTACAGTTGAAGAAACCAAGGCAAACAGGGTTAAGTGACTTGTCCAGAGAACCACAGTTGGCAAGTGTCTAAGGCCAGATCTGAACCCAGGTCTTCCTGACTTTAGGCCTGGCGCTTTGTGTACTGTGCTACCTATCTGCTCCATTGCAAAACTTAAATGGCTATATAAATATTAGCAATTTTTAATGTTATTATACACAATCTGCCTTTGACACATGCTAGCTTTGTGAGCACTGAGAATTCACTTGATTTTTCTGAGTCTCAGTTTCCTCATCTGTAAAATGAGGTTCATATTTATATATATGGCGTTAAGGTTTGCAAAATGCTTTATGTTTAATCCTCAAAACTCTGTGCAATAGGTGCTATCCTCATTTTACAGATATGGAAATTGAAGGTCAAAAAGGTTTAATTACTTGCACAGGGTCACGTAGTTATGAGTACTGGAAGAAGAATCTGAACCTAAATCTCCTTGCCTCTAGGACCATACTGCTCTCATCATGAGAGTTTTACTCTTTGATCCATTATACAAATACACTGGACCATTTCTAGGAGGAGCATGTGGAAAAATGAATAAAGTGCTAGACTTTGAGAGACCCTGGGCAAATCACTTAACACTCAGCTTCAATTTTCTCATCTGTAATATAGGGATAATTATTGTATTTTACTCATAGGGTTGTTGTGAGGCTCAAATGAGATTGATGATGATGAGATCTGAACCTCTAAAAGGAAAAGACCATGTCTTTGGGCTCTGGGCCCCAAAAAGGAAAAGCCCTGCACTTTCCCACATGGTCAAGTCTCTGGCTTTTGCCTGAGGCTATAATCCTGTCAACTGCCCTTTCATTGTGGCCTATGGCCAATCTCCCAAATTCTCTGTTAGCTCCTGATAATCTCTGGCTACCTCCCACCCAGATCCTATCTAGATCCTATTCTATCTCCCAGTCACCCCAGCCTACTGGCCGTTCCCCTCTAGATCCTCCCTAGACCCTTCTCCCAGTTACACCAGACTACTTGGCCACTCCTACATCTCTCTCACACTCTTTCTGTTTATAAGATCCATCTTGGCTGCCATTAAGGTGCTCAGATTCAATCTGGCCTGCTTCATTAGCGATATAAATGCTTAGATTCCTTAAGAGTTTGTCCAATATGGTGGATCATTAGAATCACGCCCACCCTCTATTGGTATTTTAATAAACCTTGTTTTTGGCTGAAAGAAGGCTTGGGTTGAATTCATTCGGGCAGGACCCACAGGTTGCTATTTTGGGGTCCTAGCACCCCTCAACAAGATATCATATGAAACTGATGTATATACTTTAAAGTATAATATAAATGTTTATTATTATTATTGTTATTATTAGCATTTCCATAGTCTCAAACATTATGCAAAGGCTGTGGCTGAAAGTGGTGAAAATGTAGTCTATGTTACCAATATAGTTCTTTATGTGCCCCTTAGTAATAGTAGTAATAATAAGGATAATAACTGATATTTACATAGTATTTTAAAGCTTGAAAAGCATACGATATCTCCTAATAACACTTTGAGGTAAATATTGCTGGTTATGATATTCCCATCTTACAGGTGAGAATAAATGAGGTTAACTGAAATATCCATTGTCACACAGTAAGTTTGGGGCTGGCATGTAACAAATACAGCGAATACCGGCAGTATCATCATCATTATTATGTGTAGCATTTCCCTAGTCCCTATACAGAGGCAGTTGGTGACAAAAAAGGGCCCTCTGGGCTTAAGAGGACTGAATTCTGTCCTGGGGATCTTAACCCCAAAGAGAAGGGATCAAACTTTTTTTACTTTCTCTGACTAATCATGTACCCACCTAAAATTATTCCAGGAAAACCTTCTTAAACATTGCTTAGCTTTGATTCATATCTAGATAAATTACTTCTTGTACAAAGTGGTAGACAACATGTATGGGGCAGTTCTTTATTTCTTCTACTACAAAAGAAATGCTTAAAACACAAAAGCATCATAAACTCCCATTGACAAATACTTAAAACATGAAACAACTTGTCCTGCCTAACATACTCCTCTTGGGACACTTAAGGACTCACAGAAGCCCATGAACAAATAAGAGAAAAAAAAATCCCAAGCCAAAGACATGTTGGTTATTTTGACTCTGCTAGGAGGAGGTAAACTTGGGAAACTTGTGGAACTGCTGATGAGATTCCACTTTTCTCTCAGTTATTGTCTGAACAGAAGATCTTAAGGGCCAGAACTTCAGGCCAGTAGGGTGTGCGTTCATGTGGCTGGTGGTGACCTGAGAATCTTCTCCTCTAAGTAGGGTGCATTCAAAAAGCACATGCTGTTGCCTGTCAGCACTGAGGAAGTCCTGAGCTCACAAAGCAGTCACCATAGCTAGAAATATTCATCTCAGGATTAGTGTTTGGTCACCTAGATAACCAGGGAAAGATCCATAAAGTAAATTGCTATCAATCAGTCAACTATCAAAAAGCATTTATTAAACATCTGTTATGTGTTGGGTGCTGTGCTAGGCTGGGGATACAGAGAAAGCCAAAAGATAGTCCCTGCTTTCAAGGAGTTCGTAGTCTAGTGGGGAAACAACATGTAAACATGATATGTACAAACAAGACATATCTGTATATCACACACACACATATATAATCTGTCCATCCATATATACACAAAATTTACTTATATATCTGTATCTATCTCTGGTTATCTGATAAATTGGATTAAGGGGAACTAGGAAAGACTTCCAGAAAGTTGGAATGGGGGCAATGGGGACTTTTGATCTGAGACTTGAAGGAAACCAGGGAAGCTAGAGAAATGACTTGAGAGAAAATTCTAGGCATGGGGGAATAGCCAGTGAAAATGTACCAAGTTGGGTAATGGAGTGTCTTATATGAGGAAAGATAAGGAGGCCAGTGTCACTGGACTGCAGGGATGAGTAAATTGTAAGAAGATTGGAAAGGTAGAAAGGGGTCAGTTGTGAAGGGATTTGAACTCAACAGGATTTTATGTTTGATCTTGGAGGTGATAGGTGGCCACTGGATTTATTGAATAAGGAGATAATATGGTCAAACCTGCATTTAAAGAAATCAGCACAACTGATTAATATATTAAATAAATCTGAAAAGATACATAATACCACACTTATTGACCTCCTGCCTCTGGAGAAGAGTGGCGAGGAGGTGTTATAGCTCTTCTTTGGGGCCATTTTGAAACATTCAGCTTCAGTTGTTTTTGTGGTTGCTGTTCCTTCCGTTTACAGTGTTGTAATCATTGTGCATATTGTTTTTCTTGACTATGCTTACTTCATCCTATATCAGTTCAAGTAAATCTTCCCATGATTTTCTATATTCATCATATTCATAATTTCTCACAGCACAGTGATATTCCATTACATTCATGTCACAAATTGTTTAGCCATTCCCCAATTGATGGGCTCCTACTTTGTTTCCATTTCATAACATAAAACATGCTACTATAAAAATTTTGATTGAAACATTACATGTATTTTCAGATTTATTTGATCTATTGATCAGTTTTGCTGGTTTTTTTCCTTTTACTCCTTTAAAAATATTGTCATATGGGGTGGCTTTTTGGGAGGGGGAGGCATACAGAGGGAAATTTAGGTTATATAAAAAAAAGATCAATAAAATTTTGTTTTAAAAAAAGTAACTTCAACACTAAACAGTTAAACCCTACAAAAATGAGATAATTTAACATGTTTTTTCTTCTATTTTAACCTAAAAATTACTCTAATTTTCCACTTTAAAATATAAATTACTAGCATCTGCTGCAGCTCCGGCTCAAGGTTTGGGAACTCAGCTAGCTGGGGCTGTGGGTGGGTCCAGGAGAGATGCCCCAGGCTGGGCACGGTTGTGCCACTGCCTGGACTCTGCGGAGGAGCTGGGGCAGCGAAGCAGGCTGGCCTGGGAAGTTGAAGAAACCCTAACTTGGAGAGAGACAGAGGACGGACATGGTAGCCGCCAGGAAGCTGCTCATTTTACAGAAGAAGAAACTGAGGCAAACAGGGTGAAGAGACTTGCCTAGGATCACACACCTACACATGTATAAGGATGCATTAAGAAAAGAACCGTGGATAAATACTATAAACTCCAAAAGATTGGGGAAGGATCCTTTGGAAAAGCCGTTCTTTTAAATCTAGGGAAGATCATAAACAATATGTTATTAAGGAAATTAACATCTCAAGGGTGTCCAGTAAAGAAAGAGAAGAATCAAGGAGAGAAGTTGAAGTGCTGGCAAACATGAAGCATCCAAATATTGTCCTATATAGGGAATCATTTGAAGGTAAGATAAAATTTGCAAAAGAGCACACAAGAATTCAAAAGCTAAATGATGCTCTCTGTATAATTTAGTTATGACTGTAGCTTCATTACTCTGGGGGAATAATGCATATCATTGCAATGCCAGTATTATATGGAGCCAGGTGGCCAGGTTGATTTTTGGATACCATCCATATCCCCACTTAGTTCCATACTGTCTGAGGACTGTGTTGGTAATTCGTGGAAGGAATAGCATGCTGATGAAAATAAACTATTCACTCAAATTGTTCTTAACCCTTTAAGTCTTGTTAAGCATCACCTCTGAGAGAAAGCTCTGAACCTCTGGGAAAAAATTGAGAGACCTATCCACTCATTGGTATCCTTACATCTGAAATTAAAGATTTAAATACATTGAGTATCTTCTTGATGGGGTTTAAAATGCTGTAGCGATAGTATTAGAAAAATTTAGGCCAGAGATTGTGGAATCTCTTCTTTGCATATCTTAATAAGGGACTGGATAACCTTGTATTAATAATTAATTAAAAAAACAAACAAACTTGAAGGCGCACAACGCCGTATAGGATAGAAAAAAACAAGTAAGCAGAAAAAGCAGTCTATGTCAAAAGAATATTAAAGCCAGGAATACCCAACAAACAAACCTAGAAGAAGAGAATGATTCCACATTGTATATAATCAAAGAAAATCATCATTTTATTTTATTCTGAGCCTAACTTCCCCCCCTACACACACACACACACACACAGCATTAGTATGTACATAGCAGAACACAAAAGAGGATTGCACGTGAAAGCACTGCTCACCATTCCGGACTTCTTGCTTTTTAAAAAACAATAAATTTAATGTTATTTTCAAAACTTATAAAAAACAAAATATGAATTACTGTATTTGTAACATTATAGTATACTTAAAAAGAGTACAGTGTTGGGGAAAGAGGACTAGATTTGGAGTTAAGAAGATCTGTGTTTGTACTCACCTCCAGCTCTAATAAGTGGTCTGACTTTGGGAAAATTATTTCTCTGAGCATGAGTTTCCTCAGTTCTCAAATATTTGTGTCCTCCTTTTCTTCCTCCCTAGCACTGTGGTAGGGAAAGTGGTTTGTAAATCTTAAAATGCTAGCCTTTGAGTCTTTCTGAACCTCAGCTTCCCAGAATCCTAAAACTCGAGTGGAGAAACAACCTCAGGGGCCATGTAGGCCAATGCACACAATATATGACATGCCTCACAAGCAAGTGGTCATCCAGCCTCTGCTTGAAGACCTACAAGAAAGGGCAGCCCATTAGCTCTCAAAGCAATTCCTTCCACTTCTGAATAGGTTCAGTTGTCAGGGAGTTTTCCCAGACATCAAGCCATAATTTGCCTGTTTGTAGGTTCTCATTGCTCTCTGTGGCCAAGCAGAAGTGTAATCCTTCCTCCCCACAATGGCCATTCATATGCTTGAAAGACAGTTGTTATTTCCTATCTGAATCTCCTTATCTCCAGGGTAAACCCTAGATGATAAAAAGTGAGGCTTGAGAAAATAGCCTCTGATTATCTTTTGATATTCATATGCAGACTTAGGGACTAGAATCTAAATTGACCATTCTTTACTTCTCCTCCATTGCTCTGTTGACTACTATAACTTTTAATAGCTCACCACATATTAGCCCTACCACTAGAGGGATGGGCAGAGGAAGCAAAAGAAGATGAAAGAAATCAGTTTTTAGGTGAAAGGTAGAAATGCCATAGATGGAATAAATAATTTTTGTTATAAATTTTGAGTTGTGAAAATGAAAATCACTTTATTCCATAAGTGAAGTAAATCACAACTGAGTAGGACTTTTTTTTTTTTAAAGCAGTCAGCCAGTATGATAAACTCTCAACTAGTAAGAGCCTTCTTGGAATTTGTTGCAATCTTTTTGAGCCTACTTAAGACCAATGGTCAGCTAGGGTATCGTGGTAGATAATATGAATTCTAGTTGAGTTCAAATCTAGTCTCAGATACTCTCTAGCTGTGTGACCATGGACAAATTTGGCTCAGTTTCCTTATCTGTAAAATGGGGACATAATAGCACCTATCTCATCTGAGGATCAAATGAGATAACATGTACAGTACTTTTAAGCATTAAAGAAGGAATGGGGAACAAATAATAAATATTCAAATAATAACAAATATATTGTGTTAATAATAAATATATTAAATAAATAATTTAAAAATTTAATAATAAGAGGATTTATTCTGTGAAGTTTGGATTCAGTCAAAGGGCCACACTTGAGGACCTAGAAGGCCACATATGGCCTCAAGGCTGCAGGTTCCTTACCCCTGCCTTAACGTGCTATGTATATGCTAGTTTTTACTGTTGTTATTAGTAGTAGAGAAGCATGAGTCTGAATATATAGTTGATATTCGATAAATGCTTCTTGATTTAATAACCCTTGATTCAGTGTAGATTATCCATGGTAATTATCAGTGGAAATAGCATAAGGAATAGAAATCCAGAGCAATCTTTACCTAATATTTTCGAGAACCACACCTTCCACTCCTCCCCCCCCATATCAGAAAAATGAATGGATTTATTTTATCTTCTTTTACTTCCTTTGCTTCTCCTGTTGGTGGGATTTCACCATGAGAAATAGTGAGACATTCTGAAATATAATCATAAAGCAAAAGAAAAGTATAGGATCATAGATTTAGGGCTGGAAGGAACCTCAGAAGTCATCTAGTCAACCCCCAGTTTTAGAGATGAGGAAATTGAAACCCAGAAAAGTTGAGTCATTTGTCCAGTGCCACTCAAGCCAGTAAATAGCAGAGTTGGGATTTAACCACAGGTCCTCTGATTCAAAGTTCAGTATTCTATCTGCTATATCATGATATCTAAAAACTGTGGGCTACAACAATGTCCAATCTGCAATAAAAACCACTGAGGCAGAGCTCCAATTCAATAAGCATTTATTCAAGGGACATGGCCCACTTTAATGAACGGGACCTCAGATCTTCCTCATGATCTGAGATGCCCCCCTTCTCCAGGGCCTTAGTTTTACAGTACTTGATACCCAGATGATACAAATGAGGCAGAGTAAAATACAGAATCACATTGGTTGACAGACTGAATACCTTGACTGTCCAAAAGGGCCAGAGATGATACTTCTGCATGGGTAGTCATAGGATGGGCAAGGCAAGGGTCATCTCCGCTAAGTGGTCATAGGATGGGTGCCTTCTCATGTTGGGCAAGGGAGGTAGAAGACAAAAGGTGGAGGGACAACAAAAATAGTTTGGAGACTTTCCATATCATTAAGTCATCTCTGTTGTGCTGGGCTTGGTCACTATGATTAGGCAACAAAAGGGTGGAGGTTTAAAGGTCTTCTTACTCATGCTGGCCTTGGTCACTCACTTATCAGGTCAAAAGAGTGGAGGTCCTCTAGTTAGCATTCTGTGGTTAAGGAAGTGAACTTTTTAACAAACAAGTAAACTTAAAACTTGTAGTTTAAAGTTCTTCTGGGGCCTAATATAAAAAATGTTCTATTTTATCTAAGTATCTCTAAATATAATATATGTAAAGTATATACTAATGTTAACTGATTAGACTACCCAAAGGTATATTAATAGACAAGTATGACAGAAATAATCACTACCCCTATGGAATCACACTAAATTGAATAATACTGATTGGAATAAAATAGGGGACAAAATCAAAATAATTTCACACAAAACTAAATTCTTGGTCAATTTAAATTCTAAAGTAAAATTCTGTAAAAAAACCATTTTCCTCACCTTCAGTCTCTA
Source organism: Phascolarctos cinereus (assembly GCF_003287225.1). Lineage (NCBI taxonomy): Eukaryota > Metazoa > Chordata > Mammalia > Diprotodontia > Phascolarctidae > Phascolarctos > Phascolarctos cinereus. The sequence goes on along the minus strand of NW_027555847.1, from coordinate 566,951,898 downwards.
AAAAAAAAAACGCTTTCTATTAGTCCTTGGAGAGGACCTCTGAACCCTGTTGGGACTGTTTGAATAGAAAGATTGATTTTCATGGAAAAATTTCTAAGAAGGCCCTTTCTAAATTGAGAGTTTATTATATTTACTGATGTCATGGTTGTGTGTATGTGTGAGTGTGTGTGTGTGTGTGTGTGTGTGTGCATGTTATGTGTACATGTGTTAAACTAAAACATCAATCATCCAATCCAGGAAACATTTATTAAGGGCCTACTATATGCTAGGCACTGTATAAAGCACTAGAGATACAATTAATAAAAAGAAAGACAGTCTCTGCCCTCAAGAAGCTTACAGTCTAAAGTGGGAGACAACACACAAAAGTAGAGAGGAAATCAGAGTGGAAGAGGTACCTGCAGGCCTCTTGTTCTTTAGAGTTGAAACCAGGCAGTGCAGCAGGTGCAAAGTGGAATAGGCTGACAGTCTAATTTCTGCCTTCTATACAGTAAGACATTGGGAGGAGTTTAATACTCATCTCTCCAGCCCTCCAAACAGAGGGGAGAGGAGGCTTAGGGAGGTGGTGTCTATCCAGCCTTGAGTTAGCAGCGTGGTTGTGAGTTTAGAAGTGACATCTTGTCTAGGTTCAGTTTTTTGTTTTCACTTGTGGAGGAAAATGATTTTAATTTTCACTATTACAATTTAAAGCAAAAATAAAAGTCCTTTGTCTCTTCCACTAATGGCAAAGGGCTTGGATAGCCACAAACTAAGTCATCCTTGAATTGCTTAATGTTATAGTTATATGTTAATACAGTCACTTAGAACATTTCTAGGTGGTACAGTGAATTAGAGTGCTGGACCTGAGTCAGGAAGACCTCAGTTCAAATGTGACCTCAGACACCTACTAGCTATGGAACCCTGGACAAGTCACTTAACTCTTTTCCCCTCAGTTTCCTCATATATAAAATGACCTAGAGAAGGAAGTAGCAAACTGCTCCATTATCTTAGCCAAGAAAACCTCAAATGGGATCATGAGGAGTCAACTTGAATGGGATGTCCCAGTGAAGACTCCTCAGTGTAATTAAGGTTTGGAATAAGGCTGAGTGGGATGAGGGGTCCTGTGAAAACTTCTTAGAAGAATAAATAGACATTGTATTAGAGAATGTGAGCCAAATATTGGCCAGTTGGTGGGAGCGGGGAATTTGCCTGTTAGGGTATATAATCAGGTCCTTTGCTTCTGTCTGTGTCTCCCCTCATCAGAGCATCCTGGTGGAGAGACACCCAAATCTCGACATTTGAAATAATAATAATTATAATAATAAATTAACTTTCTGTTTCTCCTTGGATACCTCTGTGTGTTCTTTAATTTGAGTGGCATCCCACAGAGACTTGACTGAAACAACTGAACAAGAACATTTCTAAATCTTTAACAATTTCAAACTTTACAGCAGCACAGTCTGTAACATTCCATATTTACTAGTTTAGCATTCTTATTCTTCTTTCTGCTATACATATAATAATGTTACCATATGCCAAAGTTACTCTAAATATACAGTAAAAGAAGCATGTAAAGAAGACATTGATTTGATTTGATCACTGCTGCTTTTATTTTTGTTGTGATCCAGTTTCTTAAACTCTTAAGCTCTGATAATTTGCATGGTTGCGTTAATGCCCCCATGGAACCATTCAGAGTCATTGTAGACCTGTAGACTTTCAGGCTAATAAGGGATCTCACAGGTTGTCTAGTACATCTGACACTTCAGCAGGAATAACCTCTGAAATATTTCTGAAAAGCAGATATGCAGTTTCTGCTTGGAGCCCTCTACTGAGGTGCCCATTCTGCTTTTAGGCAGCACTAATTCTTAGAACATTTTCTCTTGCAGCTACTTTAAATCTACCTCTCCTCAGTTTCTACTGAATGTTTTTTTATTCTGACCCTGGTCCAAACACAGAATTTTAGATGTAGTCTGACCAGGGCTGACCATGGTAGAACTACTATCTCTCCCGTTCTCGGCACAATATTTCCATTAACACAGTGTAAAATATTATTAGCATTTTTGGCTGTCATATTACACTGTTCACTCATATCTAGTTTTATGATGTGCTAAAACCTTTAAGGACTTTTCACATGCACTGCTGCTTAGCCATATCTCCAACACAAATGTAGATCTTTCCACTTACTACTTTTCAAGTTCATCTCATCAGATTTAGCCCATTGTTTTATCCTTAAGATCCTTTTGAATCCTGATCCTATCAGCCAACTTGTTGGCTATCTAATCAATTTGATAAAAAATGCGTTGTAGTTTTGATAAAATATTTAACAGGTCAGGGCAGAGGACATTCCTTAGAGAACTTGCAAGTTGATTTGCTTCATTATTCATGGCCCTTTGGCTCTTTGGATCATTCAATCAGTTCTGAATCCACCTTCTAAGATAGTTATCTAGTTCAGGACTTCTTAAACTTTTTCTATTCACAGCCCCTTCAGGAAGTGCTGAAGTTCACATCTTTCCATATTGTCCACAATGACATCATGAAAGACTTTGTAAACTGCTTTACTGTAATTCAGCCGTGCTGGCTCATGTTCTAATTATAACCTGTGACTCCACAAAATGGTCTAACTTTTAATATGGTATCAGATCTATTCAGTGAATTGAAATTCATTCTTGAGACATGGAATCCATGAATTCCGCTTAGTCTTACTGTACCTAATGCCTTTTGAAAGTTTATATTGCAATAAAACATTAGGGACTTCATTCCCCAGAACTGCTTCTAAGTTTGCACTTACAAGTGGTAAGCATTCTATTCTCATATATGCAAATTTAAAGAAAACATTGAAGCCATTTTGGAAATTTGACCCAAGAGCAGGGTTTGAAAAAAAACAACAACAACCAACCACCACCTTTTTTTAGTTTCCCATTAACTAGTGTGGTTTTTAATTTTAACCTTGGAATATAATTTCTCCCATGGCTACCTCAGAGGCATATTATTAGAGTAGAGCATAGTGTGGAAAAAGAGAACATCAACCTGATCAGCTTAATAAATCCTATTTCTATAGCACTTTAGAGTTTGTAAGACTTTTCTTCACAATAGGCTGGTAAGCAAATAGTGCAATGACTGTTTTCCTTATTTTGCAGAATGGGAAACTGAGGAACAGAGAGTTAAATGACTTGGAACAGTGTCTGGCACGTCGTAAGTGAAGAGGTCTAGGACTTTTGGGGTGCTGCAAACCCCAAATCGCAGTACCCGGCCCTGCTGAATGAATTCAACTCAAATTTTCTTCAGCCAGAGGAAAAGTTTATTAGTGATAAATGACAGTGACCAGGTGACGCAGGTAGAGCCAAGTGGGAATGAGAGGTTCTCAGCCTTGTGGGCCTGAGATTCTCAGCATCTGAATGAGGGCCAAGGTGGATCTTAAATACTAAAGTAACTTTGGGTGGCCAGAGAAGGGGTTTGGGAAAAGGGTCTAGGTAAGAATTCTAATTGGGGAGGTCTGAGAGATTGAATAGACAATGGGAATAGCTAATGGAGGGAACAGAAAGGCAGAAGTTTGAGAGGCATCTGCACAAACTCAAGGTGGGGCTAGGACTTTCAAAAGGAGATAAGGGGAGTCGATAAGGAACAGTTTGAGACCAGAGAAGGCCTTTCTGGGGCCTATAGACAAAAGGGAGCCCAGATTCTTTTAGGGCCCATGTGAATAAGATTAAAAGGTAAGGCTAAGGCTTTCAAAGGGAGATGAGGGTCTGGGGCCTGTGAGTCAGATTCCCTTTGGGGCAAAGAGTGAAGATCTTGGCTTGGGCCCCGCCCCCATCAGTAAGCACTTGATAAATATTAGTTGCTTAATTTATTGGCCACAATCACGAGTTAAGTGTCCGAGCCAGGTTTGGAACCCAATCAATGTCTCTGAATCCTAAATCTATTAATTCTTTATACCACATCACTTATCTTGACTGTACATTTCCATACATTCTCTATTTTTGTTTGTTTTTTTGAGAGGCAGTTGGGATTAAGTGACTTGCTTAGGGTCACACAGCTGGTAAATGTCTGCATACATTCTCTGTTGTGATGTTTAAAAAGTTAGAGAGACACAGTTTCTGGGTAATTTAATCATTTTATTAATGAGGCCAGAAAGTTATTAATAAAAGGATGGTCATTTGGCTGTCTGTCTTAGACCAAAGACAATCGTGGTGGTGGGCTCACAGTTTATACACCCTTTGAAGAGTAGGTTTTCAAAGAATGGTTGCAAGTGACATGATGTTGCCTTTGGACAGAGAAACTAGGTCAGACACCCCCCTCCCCAAACCCCCCTCCTCACCCGCAGCCTTGGGCTATCTAGACAAAAGGATCACTCTCCAGTAGAATAACAATGGGCTTCCCCACCTTAGATTAAATTCTTTGTGAGGGTGGGTGGGGTCTGACCAAGATGTGGATGTGTTAATTCATTCTCATTATCAGTAATAAAGACTTCAAGAGACTGAACTTTTAAAGGACTTTAGAAGAAAGGGAGAGCTCTGAATCTCTCCCCAAATTATTGGTTATTAATAATAATTTCTCAAACTATTTAGAGTCACTGATTGTAATCAGGTGCATATTGGAGCTTCTGGTTATGTTTAGCATTCCTCTTAATAAGGGTATGGGCAGGGCTGATTCTAGAAGTTTGCCTTTGAGGTCCTTCCATTCTGCCTTTCTATATTCCCTATCCATTTTTTAATGTCTTCCTTCTCCATTGCATGGGGATAACCAGTGCCTTCCTCTTTTCTCTTCCCCAGTATGGGACTCTCTCTTTATGGGTGGAGATAAATGCTCTGTTAGTTGTGAGGGATTGGGTGGAGTTGGTGAGAGGCCAGGGAACTCCAGTTTTCACTTGTTCCAATTTCGAGACTCTTGAAAGTCAGTCCTTTTTGGGACTGTGCCAATGTCAGTCTTCAGGACTCTTCCAGGGGCTTCTGGCTCCCAACTTCCAGAAGGATGATGTAAAAGGCCAATCCCACTTCAGGTTGTTGAAGGAAAAGACTCTGGAAAGACATGTGATGGTCTAGCAGTCTCCATTATGTCCCTATTCCCTACTTGCTACTCTAGAGACTTCAGGGATTTTCCTCTTGGGTGAAATATAAGACACTCAGTTGAGTTGTGTTATCTCACTCCCAATGGGAGAGTTCCTTGGCTCTGTTTTGTCTGGTTATATATTTTATGTAAATGTCCTCTGATTTCAGTTTTGTTGCTGATTTGGATAAATGGATTTCTTTGCTATTTTCTATGTATGTTAATTGTCAAACTGGTATTTGGTATAAAAGGGTCAAGCCTGATATGTAGAGTTTGGGTTCTTCCTTCCCTCCAAAAATGAAAAAGGCATCAGAAGTTAGATGGAAACTGATCATATCTCCTAGACTCACAGTCTGTAAGGGGACAAATAAATCTATTTTTAGCCCAGTATCCCCTCTCTAAGAAGAGAAAAGAGTGCCCTTCCTCTGGCCCCAACTTCCTGCTTCCTCTATTCCTGGGAGTAAAAGTCTCCCTTGGAGGAGGATGGGAGAAGAAGAGAGTAGAGATGTCTGTCCTGCCTCCCTTTGAGCCACACACAAGGACAGCCCTCTTCCTTATACACCCCTGATCTAGACTTCCTAATTAATTCCCAAGCAAGGCTTTCTCAGCTAATTCCTTGACAGCTTTACTCTCTTTCTTGGTGACAATAGATGGCACTGGATTTAACCCAACATGGGGAAATGGAAAGGGCAGTGGATTTGAAATGAGAGAACATGGTTCAGATTTTGCCTTTGTCACTTACTACTATGTGAACTTGATCAAGTCACTTAACCTTTCTGGGCCTCAGTTTCCTTATCTCTAAAATGAGGATCTTGGATTAGATGACCACTGAATTTCTTTCCGTTTCAAAATCTATTTGTGAGAAAATAAAGAACCCTAGAATAAAGGACAGTGGTCCAATCAATCACATTTCGTGTTTGTTAAGTTCAATATTAAAAAAAAGACAAATTCTGCCCTTCCTTTGAAGCTTAACTCAAGTTCCACCTCTTTCCTGAAGCCTTTCTTGATGATTCCAGCCTATATTTTCCATCTGCTCTGAGCTTGGCTAGCATTTATATTTGGAATGACCATAGTTCAGCATTTAACTATATACACTCTCAGACTGTTTTCTAATTGGTTTTTGTGTGGTAATCTCAGTTCCTCAACTGGTTTGAAAGACTCTTGAAGAACTTATGTTTCTTACATTTGTTCTATATCCCCAGCACAGTACTCCCCAGAGCACAGAGTACATTTTAGGCATTTAGTCAGTGTTTCTCAATGGAATGATAAGCCAAAAACAAAAACAAAAAAAGGACTGAGAAATAAAAACTGCTAGCCTCTTTTAGTTAAGAGGCCTGTGTCTATTTCATCTCACATAAAGGGCTGTAGCATCCTTCTTCCAGATACATTCTCTATTCACACAGCAGCTGGTAGAATTTATGTGCACAGCTTTCTAGGAAATAAATGACACTTGTGTGTCAGAAAGCCCAGTGTTTTTTTCTACCATACCATATTACCTTTCTGTCTTTCAAGTGTCATTTATCTACCAAAAAGTTGTGTACACAAATTCTACCAACTCCCAAACCAGGGAGGTGAGGGGGAAGGGTGGTTGCAGAAACCCACCACACAAAAAATTCCCACATTAGTCATGTCCAAAAATGTATATCTCATTCTGGATATGAGTCCATCACCTCTTTGTTGGGAGGTAGGTAGTATGATTCCTCATTGATCCTCTGTTCTATGTTCTATGACTTTGGACAAGTCATTTAAGGCTTTTCACAGTCTGGATCAAACTTCCGTTCTAGATTTATTTCACTCTAATCTACTTCACACACTCCTTATTCTAGCCAATTGGTAATGCACACTCACTGTATTTTGGTCATGTCCTGTGTTTATCATTTGACCTGGAGTGGGGGTAGAGACACAACCCCAAAATCCTCCCTTATATTCATATAGTCGTATTTTAGATTTTTTCTGGTTCTGCTGATTTTAGTGTGTCAATTCGTATAAATCTTGCAATATTTCTTTATATCTATAATTCACAGTCAAAATTTCTTAAAGATTGGGTTGTTTTTCTGTCTCTAGTAATGAATGAATAAAAATGCATGCATAACCTCTATGAGCTTCAGTTTCATTATCTTTAAAATGGGGCTAGTCATACTCATGTTACCTGCCTCCCAGAAATGTGAGGAAAGTGAAGTGTAAACTGTAAAACATGCACTCTGTGGTGCAAGTCATTTAGTGAACAGTTAGAAAATAACTCATTTTGATTAGCTGTTTGCCCAGGCTGTTTTCTGCAAACTGACCAGCTGAGGTCACTATGGGACTGTGAATGGAGGACTTTCTCTTCTCCCAGAATTCAGAAAACCAGAACATTGTTGTTAGAGAAGAGGAAATGATCCTCTCCTTTCCAGCTCCCCCTGGCCTGTATAGTTTATAAAATTGAGAACTAACTGACGGATATAATTTTGATGGAGATTTACCTGTAGGCAAGACTGCAATCAAACCCATACTGTTAAGGAGAGGGTGAGTGAGATAATGAATATGATTGTCTGAGCTTAGCAAAAGGATAGAGTCAAGCTAATAATACATCAATTTCCTTTTTTTTTTTTTTTTGCTCTGAAGTGCCCTCATTTCTGACTTGTTGTGTACATGCTAACTCCAGATGATGAAGGACTGATTAATCTGTTAGTGGATTATCCAGATCTCTGATTTTTCCTTTTCCTTCCCTCTACTTACTTTTTGTCTGTTTTCAACTATTTGTTATAGCTTCTACCAAAGGAAAAGCAGGGCTCAAATCTGCCAGGTGACTCCCTTTTTAGCTTCTTCAGTTTCAAAAGATCTGTGTTTTCATCCACTGATATACCTCCTAAGTGCTCAGTGCTTCAGTAGTCTATTTCCTGAGCTGCTATGGCAACAAACAAATGAATCAATGAATAAACAAAGGATCAAATGATTGAATGAATGGATGAAAATAATTTTTAAGAAAGTCATGACCTAGTCGCCATCTCTCTGGTGATAGTCTTTTCCAAGCTGAGCTACGATAGTCCACTGAAGACATTTCATTTCTGGGCTTGTACTCCAAAGTATTGTCAGCTCACTATGACATTCCAGAGCTTTTTCTATGTTGGAAGTCACTGAGAACTCAGAATCACCTCTATGTCTTTTGAATGAAGCTTTGGAATAGGACTTTAGTGGAGGCCCTATGTAAGTAGAGAGGGTAGCACAGTAGAAAAAGCCCTTGCTGTGGAATCAGAATGCCTGGGTTTGATTCCTGCCTCTGCTATTTACTTTCTGTGTGACCTTGGGCAAGATAATTAACTTCTCAGGTCTAAAGGTCCACAACTTTAAAATGATAGATTTGGACCAAATGATCCCTACTTATTCTAAATCTATGATTCATTTTTAGAAACCAAAACACAATTTGGTAGGGGAGAAGGTTGATATTAATTCCTCAGTGGGGATGTGGGAATTATCTATAGATTTAATAAGTTACAGTTTCAGGACTCCCTCACAGCACTGAGCAAGTCTTATGGGTCAGAAAGGAAATGTTTGGTGACAGCATGAGGGGCAGAGTTAGCTCATTTAGTGCTAATAGCAACAACTTCAGTCTGGGATGCTCAGGGCAGTTCATAATTTACTGTATTGTATATATAGTCCTTGTCTAGAATTGCAGGGTGATGCCACAGCGTCCAATGTTTCTAACAGTAAGTGCATTCACATCATGTCATTCAAGTCACAGGTACTTTTCCAATAAACAAACCCTCTTTCCCCTGGGTTCTTGTCCTCTAGCCTCAGCTTGTTAAGAGAGTAGCAAGATAGGAAGGCTTACCTTATCTTGTGAATAGGTCCCTGGGGGTTTGGTTCTATCTTAATGAACTACAGAGCATTCACATCATTCTGTTAGGGTTTGACTGACAGACAGTCCAGGACTGGGCAATGAAACCATAACATAAAAATGTGAGAGCAAGTGCCTAAAGACTCAGTTCTGTCTGAAGGGAGGATATGTTTGGATCTTAGAGGACTCATCCATCTTCCCACAAGTCCAGAACACATGGGAGGAGAGACAAAAAACACAAGTTAGTAATGAGTAGGACAAGTTAAAAATTAAAGATGATGAGCCAAAAGACCTACTCACAGACGTTATAGCTTTATATTTCCTAACTGTACACCACTGCTACAAAAAATCCAGAGTTGGCTATCTCCAATAAGGTACTAAACCCATTACTTCACAGGTAGAGGGAACTCTCTCTCTCTGCCAATGCAAGATGACTGTTTTTCTGCAACGTATAGTCTTAGAGACTTATCTGAAGTGGGACAGATACCATCCTTCCCCCTGCTCTAAGCTCTGATGAAGAACAGATGAAAGAGTGGCTAAGGAAAACCTTGTGAACAGAGACAGGTTGTATGGTGCAGAAGAGAGAGCTATATGTAAAATCAGAGCCAAGCCATGATGCTGCTGACTATCTGTGAGACCTTGATCATTACTTAACCATTTTCTCCTCTGTAAAATTAGGAGGTTGAACTAGATGATCATTAAGGCCCCTTTTAGCTTTAAATCCTGTGGCCCGCAAAGGTTAAAAGGGAATTCCATTGGGAATTCCAGAAGGAAAAAAAAAGGATGCAGAAGGTGTAAAATGGGAAGAGTGTGAAGCTTAATATCAGAAAAAGCAGCTGCTGAATCCTGTTTTCCCCACTGGTTTCTCTGTCCCTTTCCTCTATAACCATCAATAAAAGGTACTGGGTTGGAGATCTTAGAAAAACTCTTTACTCATGATTTTAAACCCTACTGAAGGAAATGTTTGGTGCTTAGTGACCTGGATTACATGTCTCTGAATACTTTGGAAAATTATTTAGGAGTCAGTAGTTCTTTCATGAACAGGACTTGCTCTTGGCAAAATTATGAAAGAGTTAGTTTGCTTTCTGCCTCTCAGACTTCCTCTTGGACTTTTCCTCTCTTATGGCTGCCCCCTCTACATAAAACAGGCATTCAATGACTTCACATCTTTCCCCTTTCTCCTATTAGAACCTGCCTTTAGGAAGGGATCAAATACTTCTTCCTATTCCTAAATGGATGACTTCCTCAGAGTTGAGTTTTGTTGTTGTTTTGTTTGTTTGTTTGTTTTTTTGCATTTCCACTGAGATAAAGTAAAACATTCTTCATTTTGGTATTTAAAGCCCTTTACAACCTACCTTTGTAAGTTTCTTATATATTACTCGCCTTCACACAGTCTATATGGTCTAGATAAATTGGCTTTCTTGTTCTTCCTAGAATACACTTCCTTCTCACTTCTACCTCTTAAAATTCCTAGTTTCCTTCAAAGCTCAGCTCAGATGCCCATTTCCTAATTCACCCTAGTTTCTTCTGCTGCCCAAATTCCCTTGTCTTTATTTTTGTATACATTTTATTTGTTTATTTATATTTGTATGTAATGGGGACTGGCCAATTAGGGCCCAGTCTTGAGAGAATGCACAGGGGACCTGGCTCTCCTCTTCAGAAAGTAGGTGTTCCATGACTTTTTCCTTCCCACTTACTGGGAAAGTGAAGAAAAGGTCTTTTGGTTGGCAGCTGAGCTGAAACTGAGAGTGCCTATTCAAACTCCAACAGAAATAAATTGCTCTTTCCCTGTAAGGTGTAAGGATGACTCTCCGAGTGTCAGAGGGCTGATGAGGGAATGAATGCTCTGCCAGGGGAGCATTTGGTCTCTTAGGCAAGCCTTTGTCTGGGATAGGTTTTTGCCTCCTGTTTGGGTCTTCTTTCCTTGGTACAGGAAGGAGAGTGATCAAGTTTCTTATTCAGGGCCTTTTTTTAATCCTCTCTTAGTTATGGAGCATCGAGCTGACCAAAAAGCCTGTCTTTATGTCACAGTAAACAGACAGAAAACATTTGGAGAATACCTGTGTATACCCGGAATTGGAGAACCTTCAAGTGGTCCCTTTACTCCAAATCATTGAGTACTTCCAGAAGGAGGCTTATCAAACATCCACTTATGAGGCCTTCATTGGCCTCATATAGTATCTTGCTATCTCCCTCTGTAGATCATAAGTTTCTTGGAAGTATGGACTGTTTTATTTTAGTCTTTGTGTCTCCAGTGATTGGCCCATAACATGTATTAATAAATCTTTGTGGATTGGTCAGTTGATTGAATCTCAGAACAGAACTCTGAACAGTAGAGTTTTGGTCATTAGCCATGGGGTGAGAAAGTATATTGTGTGTGTGTGTGTGTGTGTGTGTGTGTGTGTGTGTGTGTGTGTGTGTGTGTGGCTTTTGAGCCCCTGAAATCAGGCAACTTAGATGGTTGCTTTTGTTTTGCTATATAAATGTAATCATTATTGTTATGACAAGGTTTACCCTGCTGAAGAGGAAGTATACTTAATTTCATTTCACTTCTGTAAATGATTGTACAATACTTTATCCCTTTTGAACTATGGCACATTTTTTAGGGAAAAGTCACACCCTTTTCTTCCATAGCTGGGTACAGTGGAGACGGTGCTATCTGTTGAGTTCCAGGCAATGATATATTATGCATTACGACTCGCAATACTACTCTCTCCTTACTCTCCCTCATTTCCCATTTTTAAACATGTAATAGATGATAAGATGATCTCTGTGTGTTAGATTACGAAGCTGCATTTTAAAAGCCTCACCCTGCTAACAATAAAGAGAGATTTATAAGACATTTTCTCATATTTCATTTATGCCCAGTCTTATTCCTATTATCATGTACTGTAATTCATTTTATTTAAGTGAAAAATATTGCAATTTCATAGATGCAAACGTAAAAGAGATTTTTCTAATTTAAAAGAATTTTCCCTATCTCTTTCTCATTTTTTTTATTGGATGTTAACACCAGTCTGCGTGATTCTAGCCACCAGGCAGTGTCTGCCACAGAGAGAGAAGAACAGTGACTTATATTTATGTTATAGCACAGACTTGGTTAATATTGTCTGCACAACTGTGTGTTTGTCACGAGGTGAGCCAAATATGATGTGAGGTTTGGGGAGAGAATGTACTGCACAGTGAACTACCACCAAATACAATTACTTTAAATTTAACCAGAAGTTTAATCAATAAAAATATCAGCATTAAATTTGCTGTGCTCTCTTGTCTTGTAAGGCAGCTGCCTCCTTTCTCTGGTTCTGCTTTTCATATGTCTCCTATCATCCACAGAATGGTAGGCAGTCTCCTGTAGTGCTGTTTATGGCTTCAGGCTTATAGCTCTTGCTTTTGGATAACTTAGAATTATAAGTGAGTTAGATGCATGTGTGGCCCTCACTTTCACTCCCAACCTGGTGCATTGGAAAGAGGTTGAATTTGAGGTTAGAGACTTGGGTTTGAAATCTCATCTCTGCCACTTACTAGCTCTGTGACCTTGAGTAAGTCACATTTTTTTTTCTGGGCCTCAGTTTCTTTATCTTTAAAATGAGGGGATTGATCTAGACAGTTCCTTCCAGTTCTAAATCTATTATTAAATGAAGATGGGTGGGGGAAGAAATACCTACCTTCTTTAGCACCAGTAGGTGCTTTAATAAATATTTATAGCCTTAAATTGTAAATGAAAGGGCCAAGAGAATGTGCTGGTCTGTTGGTCAAATGTTTAACAACCAGCTCTCTGAAAAATATATTTTGCAAGACACTTTTAAGTTTAATCTGCATTATTAACATTTTCTCCTTCATTTTCTTGTCTAGGCAATCAACAAAACAATAAATCAAGACTTGATTTGTAGTCTTTGCTGATTTCTGAGGTATAAAATGGTTGCACTGAAAATTTAGCAATAGACTTCCAGAGTCAGTTTGATCTGGTTTAGCATTCCTGGAAGAAGAGTTCTAGACTTTTTCATTCCTCTGAAACCCAAAGGTGGCTTCTTTTGACTAATTTACAACAGTCTGAACTTTGAATTGGGAGTATCATTAATCTAGAATTCAGATATCCTCTCACAGAATGTTGATCACATTTCAAAGTTTCCACACATCTGTTTCATTGTGTCCTTGCATATGTAATTTCCTGTATTATTAAACTCATTCTTTGGATAGTCATATGGTGTTTAGACAGACTTGTTAGAATTGTCCAATAAGAGTTAGAGCCATTTGTGACGATATAAGGGAATACTATAGTAATAGCTCACATTTATACGATGGTTTAAGATTTATGGAGTGTTTAATAAACATTTTGTCCTTTGATGCTCACCACAAACCTGTTAGGTAAATGCTGTAATCCTCTACTGGAGGATATTTTTTATTTCCACTACTATGACATTGGAAAGATCATTGGGCTTGAACTTGGAGAGATTGTAACCTCCTTGAGGCAGGGGCTGTCTTTTGCCTCTTTTTGTATCCCCCGTGCTTAGCACAGTGCCTAGAACATAGTAGGGTGTTAATAAATGTTTATCAATTGATAGGCTTCTGGTAAGGATCAAATGAGGTAATGTATATAATGTACTTTGCGAACCGTAAAGCACTGTAGATTATCTATCTGTCATTTTCTGGTTTGAGTGTACTTTTTGAGGAGTTTGGGTTCTTCTCTATAAGGGAAGGTGCTCCTCTGATCTCAAGGGAAAATTTTCTCTCAAGTCTAATTCTGTAAGTATGAAACATATCATTGCTTCAGTAAAATCTCATTTTCATGGAATGGATTGGAATCCAAAGTCATTCTGCCAAATTAGGTTTTCTGAGAAAAAAAATCAGAAGTTGGCAATTTACACTTAAAGTTTTGTTGAAAAAATACTCTTGAGTTTGACAAATAATGGGAGATAATGTCATTGTCCCTCCTTTTAAATGAATTAGAACATACAAAACCTCTAAGCAGTGAATAAAAAGCTCATAAACAGCATTCACGTATCTTTTTTACTAGGCAGTCATCTTTATTCTGTAAAACAGATCATTTCCATTAAAATGGTGCTGTGCCCAAATGGAATTTTACCCTATCTCAGTTTTCTAGATGGAAGAAGGGATCGGGAACACAGGATCTGAGGGCTGTGCCCAGTCAAGCTCTACATAGGGCAGATCTTCTGATAGTGATCACAATGAAAAAAATCTGAGGAAGATGAGGAAATCAAAGCAGAATGAGAGTACAGCTAAGTCAGTGCAACACATTTATTTATTAAATGCCTACTACATGCAAGGTACTGGGCTACGTGCTGGGGATCCAGAGATGAAGTTCAACCGATGACTCAGGCGGTCAAGCCCCTTAGACTTCTTCAGGATGCTGCACCTGCCCACCTTATCTACCAACCGCCCCCCTCCCCTTTTTCAGTTTCCCATCTCAGTCCTCATTAAGCACAGCAGGAGATGAGCTAACTGATTCCCCCTTGCAGAAGAATTAACTTGTTACATTCCACTAAATGAATAATTAGTTTGTCCTGAAATTTAGCAGCTGGGTAGTTTGCTGTAAGATGTTGATTATTTGCTGGTCGTGCTCCAGGCATGAGCACTGCTGTAATGCATGGGAGGAGCCTGAGTAGGGTCCATACATGCTTAAACTTCACAAATTTGACCTGTACATTTCTTTGGTAAAGGACCGTGGCATCAGGTCATCATCTATTTCAACTCAGTCATCAGATCAGCTCAATCCACAAACTCATGCCATTTCTTTCGCAGGCACTTTAGGTGTTGCATTCATGTTTATAGAATAGCATGCCCATAGCCTGGCCTGGCATTGTAATGGTGTACTTCAATTGCATGTTATTAAAATTTTCATTATGTTTTCCATTAACCTTTAATAGGTGAGCTTTTCATAGTGGTGCTTTAGAGATGCTTTATCCTCATTTTGTGCCCTCTGCCCATTACTATATTTCTTTGTCCTGGATTTTTATCTCTAGAAAGGCTAATGGCATAGTTATTGTAAAAAGTGTGGCTAAGGAATAGGGTCCTGTCTTTGGTTGTGAGCAGGATTCCAACTGCAGGCTGCAGGGATCTTGAGTTCACAAAGCAAAGCCTGCACTATTGGGGCTTCTGAAACAGAAGAGAGATCATACACAGGAAGCCCAAAGCACTTGTTGTCTGTCTATGTGAAGCAGTCAGAAATGAAGTTCAGAGCCTAACTCTCTCCCATTATGGTTTTTGACTTGAAAAAGTAGAATAATCAAGCTATAACAGGGAAATTCAGCAGCACAGGGAGAGTCCGTCTCCAGGCTTTGCACAGGCTGGACACCTTGCCTGGAATACTCTCCCTTGTCACCTTTGCCTCTTGGATCTTCTAGTTACCTTTGTGGCTCAGCTCAGATTATACCTTCTTCAGGAAACCTTCCATGGTTCCTCCAGTTCTTACATCACTACACCCTTTCCCCCCTTCCTTGGCCCCATCGTGCCTCTATTTACAAATCAGTGAACATATCATATCACTGTTATAGGGGTTATTAACTTTGTTGTATTATAAACCCTGTTGGCAGTCTGGTGAAATCTGTGGACTTCTCAGAGTAATGTTTTTAAAATGATGAAGTAACATACACAGGCTTACAAAGAAACCAATTGCATTAAAGTAGATATCAAAAGCTTATGGATCCCAGGTTAAGAACCATTGTACCTAGCAGAATGTAAACTTCTTAAGGGTAGGGATTGCTTTGTTATTGTTATTTGTTATCTCTAATGCCTAGACAATCCCTGTCACACAGCAGGTAGTTAGTGGATGCTTGTGACTGACTAGTGGGTTACTTGTAAATAGCATTTATTTGTAGAGAAATATTACTAAGGTATCCTTTGTGTTGGGTGAGTGGAAGGGAAAGAAACAAAGAAGACACTGGTAATCGCCATTGTTGGCGGGGGGAAGGGAGGATGGGTAGGAAATTTCCCACTTACTGTCACTTAGCATTTATTTAGCATTTGCATAAACTTTAGAAGTATTTATCCTCTCCAAACCCTAGAGTTGTATGACCATTCCTTTAATGGATGAAAAACCAAATACCGTATCACTTAACTGGACCAGTCAAGATCATAGTTGGCTTCATCCACTGTGCTATATATAGCTCCAGAATGCATGGGAGATCCTTTCTAGTTTAATAGATCTATGATATTATGTATGTGTAAGCTGTGGCTTATAATAATAGAAGTTATCTGGAGTCCAGTTTAATTCAACATTCACGTGCACAGCATTGCTGTAGCCATAGCGGGTGAAAGGTGGGGAGGGAGGGATGGGGTTATATAGAAAGATAAAATGAAAAAAACCAGATGCAACATTTAAGCAGATAAAGATATTCTGATGTGAGAGTATCAAAGAATGAAAAAGCTTTGCTGGCTATACACACACACACACACACATATTATATATATATATATATATATGTGTATATATATATATATATATATATATATATATATGTATATATAAAGGTAGGAATGTGGCTACATAGGAAGATTATGACCTTGCTCCCTGGACTTAGTTTTGTGTTTCTATGTCTCACCCCCTTATCACAAGTCATCAGTATGGGAGAGCAAAAGGGTTTTGGATTTGAGAAGCTATGTGAACCCAGGAGGGCAACGTCTAGATTGGATCTTGATTAAATATAGTCTAGCAATTGGAGATTTATAGAGAGGCAAAGGAATTTGCACTTTAAGCTAGAGTGGGGTCTCTAATGTAGAGGCAAGCCCCTGTGATCAGGAAATATGGTTAAAAAAATAGATTGAGCCTGAAGCACTACCTAGCTGAGAATATCTCTAGAGAGCTTGGCTTCTGG
Organism: Phascolarctos cinereus; assembly: GCF_003287225.1. NCBI lineage: Eukaryota > Metazoa > Chordata > Mammalia > Diprotodontia > Phascolarctidae > Phascolarctos > Phascolarctos cinereus. The sequence continues at coordinate 566,935,230 of NW_027555847.1, read as the reverse complement.
GGCAAAGAATCTTCTTCTTCTGCTGAAAAGCCTGTTTTTGCAGAAACTCTGAAAGACCATTTCCAAAGGAAAAAAAAGCCAAGGGTTTTTTTTTTTAATTTGTTCTGTTTTCTAAGAAGGAGTTTTGCTAGTCTAATGTCTGAGTGTGTTAAGGGTTGCTTCTTTCTGAAAGAGCTGTAGGGAGAACATGATGGAGCTGACTTATCATGAGGAAGAGATAATATTCTAGCTAAAGAGTCTAATTGAAGTCCCCAGCTGGAATCAATTAATCATTAAGAATTTATTTGGCATTTACTAAGGGCCAGGCAGTGTTAGATGGTGGGCTTACAAAGACAAAAACAAAACAACCTGTTCTCAAGGTGTTTAATTCTATTGGGGAAGAGAACACGTGCATGTAAACTAGGTTTTCAGGTAGGCTTGGAGAATTTTGCATAAGACTCTTAATTGGTAAAAAGAATGATGACCTGAAACAGTTTGTGAAGGATGGAGTTGTTGTGAGAACTTTGAAAAGGAAAGATGTGCCATTCCTTCTTGCAGAGAGAACAGGTATACAGTTCCAGAGTCTTTTGGGGACAAATTGAAGGGAGGAGAGATTAAAAACCAACAACAACAACAAGGCTTTGGAAGTAGAAATTATGTAGGGGAAGTTGGTGCCTACTTAAAAACTTTGCAGAATGTCCTCCTGAATGAGACTGAAACTGCCCTCTCTCTTGATTGAGAGAAATCTCAGCTTGGTCCTGTCTAATAACCTTGTGTTTTTATTCTGGTCTATAAAACTTCTATTGTTGTTTACTGTTTTCTTGGATTTTTTTTCTTTTCACTCTTTGTAATGGTCTTTTGTGTAACTAGCATTTAGTGGTGAGGGGTCAAGCTAGTAGATATAAGCTTGGATTGCCCTACTTCCTCTAAGAAATAGTGTCCAGGAAAGTGGCTTTTCAAGCCTAAAATAGTCATGCCTCTACACCAGCAACATATAGATGGCATATAGATATAACTGAGGTCAGTTGTCCCCCCCTCCCCGCTTTCTGGAGAACAGAGTGGCCTGCCTTTTCCACTTCTGCTCCCCTTAAGTCAAATATCACAGTCTCCCTTGGAGAAGAGAGAGAAGGATTCCAGAGATATCTATTAATGCCTCCCCTTGAGCCACCTGTCTAAACCTTTAGACATCCTATAATGATATAGACATCTTACATGGATAACACACAACTTACATACATAAGTAAGTATACACAAGATAAATAAAAAGTACTTGGGAGAGGGTGGAAGGCACAAGCAGCTGGAGAGTTCAGGAAATACTTTATGAAGAAGATGTTTGAGCAGAGTTTTAAAGGAAATGGGGGATTTAATAGTTAGACATTAAAGAGAGAGGTATTTGAAACATGGGGACAGTTAGTACAAAAAGACACTGAGAGAAGGGTTGGAATACCGTGTGGATAAACAACAGAAAGAAGCCCAGTTTGGACCAGAGAGTTTGAGAAAGAGCATAACATATAATTCAATAAACTAAATTCAATAAGCATTTACTAAGTACCTATTTTGTGCCAACTACTTTGCAAGGTACAGAGGACACAAATAATACAAATAAAGACAACCCTTGCCCTCAAGGAGCTTGCAATCTAACGTTGCTCAGTTGTTTTCAGTCATGTCCAACTCTTCAATGACCCCATTTGGAATTTTCTTGTCAAAGATACTGGAGTGGTTTACCATGTTCTTCTCCAGCTCATTTTACAGATGAGGAAAGTGAGGCAAGCAAGGTTAAGTGACTTGCCTAGGGTCACACAGCTAGCTGGTAAGTATTTGAGGCCAAGTTTGAACTCAGGAAGATGAGTCTTCCTGACTCCAGGCTCGGCACTCTCTCCACTGTGCCACCTAGCTGCCCTACCATATAATAAGTGAAGACAACACATAAAAGGAAGCTGAAAAAAGGGGAGGAGACCACCAGAGGGTACCCAGCATAGTGGCATGATATTTTATCGAGTCAGGAACCAAGCCAATTAGCTGCTGATGGAGAATGTTGAGTTACCTGGAAACTTCTGAAAGTGCAGATCCTTTTATAAAGGAAGGCTTTCAGAGCAGTTTACTGCTCTACCTTCTACCCTCCAGTCAGAAGGGAGATGCAGCTGAGGGAGCTGACCAAAGAATGTGAGAGAGTAACATAAAATAAGTTTGAAAAGGTATTTTGGGGCAGGTTATGAAGGGCCTTAAAAGTCAGATTTGATCAAAGAGGCAAAATGGAAGTTTTCAATGAAATTTATTGAGTAAGGGAATGGACATAGACTTGCACTTTAGGAAAATCACTTTGGTAGCTATGTGGAGGATGGATTGGAGAGGGGAGAGATTTGAGACAGGGAGCCCTGGTAGGAGGTTATTGCAAGAGTTTAGGTGAGAAGGAGGGATGGAAGGGATAAGTATTTGTCTACTACATGCAGACAAGGCATCGAGGTGGCACAGTGGGTAGAGCTGTGGTCTTAGAGTCAGGAAGAACTGAGTTCAGATGCAGCCTCAGACACTTACTAGCAGTGTGCAAGTCACTTAACCCTGTTTGCCTCAGTTTCCTCATCTGTAAAATGAGCTGGAGAAGGAAATGGCAAGTTACGACATGATTTCTGCCAGGAAAACCCCAAATGCGGTCATGAAGAATCGGAAGTGACTGAAATGACAGACACTGTGCTAAGTGCTTCACAGATATCTCATTTATCCACTGTCAGAGGGGAGAGGTGATGAGACAACTGATTAGATATTCCTAGTGAAGGAGTGTGAGGAGTCAAGGTTGCCAAGTTTAACTCTGGGAAATTGTAAACTTGGAAGATGATAGTGCTCTCAACAAAAATAGGAACATTCAGAACAGGGGAGGCATTGGGGGGAAAGTTAATAAGTTTAATTTTGAATGTATTAAGTTTGAGGTGCCTACAGGACACTCCATTTAAAATATCCAGTAGACAGCTGGAAATTGAGGACTGGAGCTCAGAAGACAAACTATTATTTCTGGATATTTAGATCTGTGCATCATCTCCATAAAGATGTTAATTAATGGGCAGCTAGGTAGCACAGTTGGACGTTTACTAGATGTGTGACCCTGGGCAAGTCACTTAACCCTGTTTGCCTCAGTTTCCTTATCTGTAAAGTCAGCTGGAGAAGGAAATGACAAAGTACTCTAATATCTTAGCCAGAAAAACCCTAAAAGGGATCACGACGTGACTGAAAAATGACTTAACAACAGGTGGCCCAGTGGATAGAGTGCCAGGCCTGGAATCAGGAAGACTCATCTTCCTGAGTTTAAATCTAACCTCAGACACTTTCTAGCTGTGTGACTCTGGGCAAGTCACTTAACTCTGTTTGCCTCAATTTCCTCATCTGTAAAATGAGCTGGAGAAGGAAATGGCGAACCATTCCAGTATCTTTGCCAAAAAAAAATCCCAAATGGGGTCACAAAGAGTTGGACGCATCTGTAAAATGACGGAACATCAACAATAACAACTAGGACTAAGCCTTGGGGGACACTATGTTTAGGAGGGTGTGATATAGATGATGAACTAGCAAAAGAGACAGAGATGGGATAGTCTGTCAAAGCAGAGAGGATCTCCACAGTCACAGGATTAATGGAACCATGTCTGGCAGTGCTTAGCAGTGACCTTGGGAACAGTGGCAGGGAAGACATGTCCAGTGAAGCAAGTCAGTTGGGAATAGTGTGATGACATCACTATTGATGGTCCTGCAGCATCTGAGGCATGAATTGTGTCTCTCTGAATGTTACCTTTCACAGATGTGCCTTGGCCACTTATATATCCTATGTGTTTGTCTCTTGAGGTTATTTTTAATTTATACAATATTTATCTTGTTTGTATGTTGTCTCCCCCGTTAGACTGTGAGCTCCTTGACAGAAGGGGCTACTTTTCTGCCTTTTCTTTTCTGCCATGTCAGTGTTTGGCATATAATAGATTCTTAATAAATGCTTATTGATGGATTAACTGTTGTTCAGTCATTTCAGTTGTGTCTGACTCTTCGTGACCCCATTTGGGATTTTCTTGGCAAAGATACTGGAGTGCTTTGCCATTTCCTTCTTCAGTTCATTTTGCAGATGAGGAAACCGAAGCAAACAGGGTTAAGTGATTTGCACAGGGACTCACAGCTAGTACATGTCTTAGGCCAGATTTGAACTCATGAAGACGAATCTTCCTGATTCTAAGTGCAGTGTGTCACTTAGCTGCCCCAGGGTTGACAGATATGTACATATCCTTTTCCCGTTTATGGTGTTGAATTTGTGAGAGAATGTGCCCCAGGTTTATGGGGGTGAAATGTTTGCTACTTATCATATAATTTCATTAAATGCCTCTTTTTTCCTGAAGTAAATGCAGAATCATAGAAGTTGTAATCATAGAAATAAACAGACTTATGGAGGCTCATAAGCTATGATTATTAAGAGATGTGGACCCATAATATACCTTGGACTTGGGATAACTTTGGCTTAGGGGCAAGTTTGTGGGTCCTATGCATGATAATTTGAGAAAGATGAAGAAAGCCCTAATAATTAGAGAAAATAGGGAGGGCTTCTAGTAGGAAATACTACATGAACTGAACCATGAAGAAAACTAAGGAATCCTAGTGGGCAGAGATGAGGAAGAAATGATTATCGACCAGGGAGAATAAATCCCCTTATGTTTTCACTTAGCTACAATATTTGGTGAAATATGCATCAATATGAACATATGAAAACCATTCTTTTCATGTAGAAAAATAACAAGAAAGTATTGTCTTTTTCTTCTGCCTCAGACTTGGGTCATAGAATTGGGCTTTACTTAGAGTGAAATGCCCACTAAAATGCTTTAGTTTATATAGAGGCACCAAGTGGCAACACCTGTGGGGCTTCAGGCTTTAGGGTGCCTCTAGGCAAAAGTCTTTCTGTGCTGAAAAGAAAGTGCAGCAATGTGAGTCATTTATGTTTCCTAACCTGTTTTCCTTGAGATAACTGTCAGGTTGTCAAATAAACTCTCTGATGGGATTTGAGCTCCAGCCACATTAAACTGGAATCCAATCTTGTTATGCTGGCCTCAGCTAGCGGATAGTCCCTCTGTGATAGCCCATGTTGTATTGGGCTGCTTTCTGTTTCTCCAGCTTAAGCTCTGAATGTAAAATCATATTTCCTTTGGAAAATGACTTGTTTTTCTTCATTACAGGAGCAGGATTGATTTTCCTACTGTGTGTTACAGTTGTAAAAGCAACTTTAATAAAATTTTAGGGTTATGTTCTAACATAAATCATTCCTGCAATTAAAATTGTTAACTATTTTGCAGCCCAACTGCTGCTCTTCACCTTCCCTCCCCTATCCCACCCGTCCCATAAAAATAAACTTCCCACAATGATTCCTAAGCTCAAGGGCTTGTGACAGCATATTTTTTTTTCTGTGAATGTATGTGTATATTTCTAGAGTACACTATTCCCATATTTTGTTACTGTGAACTTTTGTAGTTATATAGTCAGCTGGGCTTAAGACAGATGTGAAATGCCCTGATAAGTCACAAACCAGATAAAATTCCGTTTCCTAAATCAAACAGTATTTTGGGTTTGTGTTATTGTTTAGATAAGAAAGAAATGATTTGTCTGTGTGCCTTTAAAAAAAAAACATGCTCACTCCCATGAGCAGCTTTTCTATAGCCCTTTCACTTCACTAGGTTTCCTTTTCTTCTTTGACATTCTCTTTTCTCTAAGAAAAACTTATTTTAGTTTCAGGTAGATGGAATTGGGTGAGGAGGGGGGCACTGTAGAGATTGACATTAGTGGATGATTCCTGTACTGATACAATTTGCCCATAAGGCCTTGAATGCTTGCTGATTGGTTGTGGGGATTGTGTTAGTCACACTGTGCAGACTCTGGATGGGACCATCTGCAGCATGCCCAGTAGGGGTTAGATGGAGGTATAGTAATGGAGAGGAGATGTGGGCAGGTGTAAGGCAGGAGAGGTGGAGCCAGGGAAGGAGGAGAAGAAAGTGGGCATGGCACTAGGAAACTTGCTGTTAGCCGTACTTAATTTTGTGGCAGAATAGAGGTCAACACTAATCTGCACAGTGCTCCCTAGCTGCCATGCTGAGAAGCCTGATATCAAAAGTGTCAAACTCACAGCAGCAAGCAGCCAGCAAAACCCCCAAGTGCAGCCTGAACTAGGTAAAAATGTAATTGAGAAATATTTAACAAAATAAATAAAAAATAATGCAACATAGATAATGTTAATCTGTGGTTTTCTAAATCAATATGTGGCCTTCAGGGATCTGTTTCTATTTGAATTTGATACTATGGCCATATTAATATGGTCATATCTTTGCAATGAAAATATATCTACTGGGAAAAATGTGTGATTTGATAAACATCAGGCTGGGAAGCCTGACACTGTCTTAATTTGTCTAAAATTCTACTGAAGGGTGAATGTACTTCTAGTTGAGGAGAGCAGGTTAATATATTAGAAATAGACAATTCCTATGGGATTGTTTATGATCATTCCTTTAATCTTCATGTGCTGATGTCAGACCTGAGAATGGAATTGAGAGAAAAGAATTAACCCAATAATTGATTGCCTGAATTCTGAACCGAGTGCATGAACTGAGTCATAAAATGACTATTAGAGTAGTTTCTCTTTACCTTTATAAAAATTGCATGTTTTCTCCACAAATGCCTGAGGGAAAATGCAATTAAGTTCAATTGATAAATGAAAAAAACACAGAGGGGTGAAGAAAAAGGCATTATATACTTCATATATCATTAAGTAAGCATTTATTAAATACTTACTATGTGTCAGGCTCTGTGCTAGGCACTGGGGATACAATGACAATGAAGTAGTTTCTGCCTTCAAGGATCTTACATGTCCCACAGGTAGGGTCAATGGAGAAACTCCATATTGCTAAATTGTTGGGAACTGTTACCTTCACAGTAGGAATAATAAGTTCCAAAGGCAGTGTGGTGGAGTGAAAATGAATGCTGAATTTGGAGTCAAGGGATCTGGCTTTGAATCCTGACTACTTAAATCTGCGTGACTCTTGACCCTCAGTTTTCCCATTGTTTGGACTTGATGATCTCTCTTTTCTTTCCCAGCTCTAAATTTATGATTCTGTGAAGCCTACACAGCCTAAATAAAGTATGATCTGCTACACAAAGTTCCTAGCATTCCTCCACAAATGAACTGATGTGTTCTTCTCCTGTACTGAATATTGAGGAGCAAAAGTAAACCTCAGTCTCTTGTCCCTGGAGGCTTGAGAGTTGGTAGTTTAGGGATTTGGGTAATTTTAGCCCTTATTTACCTTGCCTTTGTCTTTAGTAAATGTCCTTGGCATTGATGTTATTTATATGTTTCATTTTAGTCTTGTTCCAGCAAGATTCACTATAAATGGGTGCTTGTCAGTATGATTTTGTTTAGGTGTTGGACCTATACAAGTTTTCAAGAACCTGTGAGATGTTATATAAATAGTAATTGGAAAAAGAAGAAAGGGAAAAGAGAGGAAAGGGCACACAGAGAGGAATAGGGTTTACAAGATATCAAAAAGTTGTTTGAAAAGTGAAAAAATTTAATCATATTATTTGATAGTGAGTTGACTAAAAATGTTTAATTTTACTATATACAGGGTTTTTTTTTAAATTTGAGTCAGTTAAACTGGTTGTGCAATATGGACAGAAATTTATATCTGATAATTACATATATGTTTATACATAATTATATACTAGAAATACAAGCTTCTGTGGGGCAGAGATCCTTCTGGCATGGCAGAATTGAAGACAAAGTTTGTAATAATAGGACCCCAGAAATGGTTACATGGCACACCAATGTCATTGGCTGACTTAACTGTCAATCAATAGCAAGCCATATGATGATAAGTTTTTATTGTTTGCCGCACCACAAGTGTCTGGTCTGATACTGACTGACAGCTTAGCCAACCTGTGATGGGTTTAAATTTCCCTGTTCTTTGTTGGCTTCTGAAGGTCTGAGATTATAAATTGTACGATGCAGCTTTGGAAATAACATAGCGATACTAGATACTCCTGAATGCTCAGACAATGCGTGTCTCTTGTAAAGAGGTAGGGTGGAGCAGGCTCGGGTGTGAGTGTCTCTACATGAGTCAGAGTCCAAAAATACCTCAATGTGATTAAAGTCCTTTAATACAATGGCATAAAAATGATTTCTTAATAAATGTTATCATTCAGATAATAAAGTCATACTTGTATAGGGAGATAGGAAGTTTTTTTTTTTTACTGGCCAAAATATGACATTGAAGTTATTGGTTTTTGGTTGACAGATATGCATATGGGTGGAGAAAATGATGTTGGCCTCCTTAGTTGTTTATCTTTTGTTCTGACTCAAGTTCATTTCCTTTCCCTGGAATCTGGGGAATGTCAAAATTATGTTGTTACCTGGAATACATAACTAATCTCTGCCCAGACACAGGGATTGTCAATTAAGAGTTTAAAGGGATCTTAGAAGTCATCAAGTTTATCATCCTCATTTTAGAGATGAGAAAACTGAGGCTAATAGAAATTAAGTGACTTGCCCATAGTCACACAGCTAATAAGTATGAGAAGCAGGATTTGAACCCAAGTCTTCCTCAATCCAAGTCCATTGCTATATACATTATACCAATACCATGTTGTCTCTTGAGAAGAGAAGATGTAATCTTCATTTGGGGTCCCTGGGCCTGACTTTCATTAACTGTGTGTGGACTAAAGAGCTATTAGTTCAGGAAAAGGGTCTAGCCATTATACTCTAGCAAAATGGACCTGGGTTGGATGGTGGGTGGCATTTAAGAGAAGAGCAGAGGGTGGTGGCAGAGATCAAAGCCCAGTTGAGGCAAGTGTCTGGTCATAAGTGAAAAGCCAGCTACCATGAGACTAGCAGAGACATTTGCCCAGCCATACCTAGCAGGTCCAATGACAGCACCATGATAATCTCACCAGCAGACAGTGATGGGACCTCAACAGTTATGTAAACTCAAGGGTTTACATAAGGTTCTCAATGCCTATCTTTGTTGATACCTTTCTCTGGCTATGGCTAAGCACATCTTCTTTTGTTAACTATTGAATGACCTATGAGTCTCTCATTTTGTTCCAGTATCAACCCTAAACTACTGATCTGGGTCTGATTCACCCCAGAGCAGAAGCATAATGTGAATTAAGACACCAAAACCAAATCTCAAAAATAATACTGATAATTCATATTCATAATTCAAAGTGTTTGAAGATTTTTAAAATACTCTCCTTATAACAATGGTGAAGTAAGTATAAAGCTTATTATCTCCATTTCTATCTTTCAACTGAGGAAATGGTATTTCAGAAAGGCATAGTGATTTACTCAGGGTTATACAGCTAGCTTGCATGTACTGAATCCAGATTTTAAACCTAGCTGTCTTTTAACTGCCTAAGTGTTCTTTCCATTCAGACTATGCCATAACATTTCCTTATCCTCCTTAAAGCCACGTCATGATTGCCCTTTATTCTTAACCTTCCAAATAGCTGATTTTGATTATCTGTATTTGATCTGATTCTTAACATATACTGATTGTTAATGAAGCCCCAAATTCCAGGTGGGCTCTAGAGTGCAGTAACTGGTGGTGATGTATAGATTTTGCCAAAGCTATTTGCGGGTTTTATTCAGCAAAAAGAGGAAACAAGGAAAGCAGTAGCTCCATGTTAATAATCTAATATGTTTTGCCTGCAATAAAGGCAATAAAAAATGACTCATTTAAAACAAAGGAAAGAATAGCTATGTAATACCTGAAATGGAAACTTGAAATAGCCAAGTTAGAAGAGGAAAAGAGGAAAAATTTCTAAGTATTTAGTAATCAGGAGACCTGGGTTTTATCTTGGTTCTAATCTGTAAAATGTAGGCATTGGATCAGATGACAAGTTTCTATGTTTATATTTTGGTCTGGATCTGTGACTTCATTGCTGTAGAGAATGCTGGTTGAGAAGACTTTCTTTATGAATTCATTTTGGTAACTGCTGCCTGAGGGCACTGACAGCTTCGGTGAATTTTCCATGATCACACTTCCATATGTCACAGGAGGGACTTGAACCCAAGTCATCATGAATCAACTCTTGCTAGCTCCCTAGTCACTCACTACACCAGGTTGTCGTTACATTTGTATTCCTTATTACTATTTGAACTAACTGGGATGATGGTCTTCTTAAATTGACAGGAAAAAATCTAAATTATGGAATACTTGAAAAGAAATGTAGTTTTATTACTTTCAGTGACATATATAGTAACTTAAAATAGGCTAATGAAGTATCACCTAGTAGAGATCTTTAGAAGAGTTACTTTAATGAACAGATAAGGTTAATTTATAATTAGCATATCAATTATATATACACGTATATACTTGAATATTTCCCAAATATTTCAAGGTGCTTCATTTTAAGCATTCTGCCTATAATTTGTTCTATCTCTTAATTTTCTAAGGAAAACTTGTATTGCAATCACTTTCCAAACTTTCATAAATTCTACATTAGTGGCATGTAAATGAATGAACCTTTATCCTATGTTGAAGTAATCCATAGGGTAGTTGGAATGTAGTTATTTTGGTTCTTTCCCAGAGGGAAATTTGTTGAGTATTTTTATGCTTACTGTATCAGGACAAATTGTGTAATAGATTGCAATGAAAATTCCCCTGGATGCATACTAATATAATGATTTTGAGGTCAATGACATGGGTAGCTAAATCCCCACGCAGCACAAAGTCACATATCTCTAATAAACCAGATTCAGGCCAATGAACTACATAAGGATTTTCAGCACAATGCTTGGGGAGCTTCTGTAGTTTTCTCCTTCCTCTGATTTCCCTCTCCACCTCCCCCTTTTTTTTGGGGGGTGCTAATGTTAAGTATGAGTTGTTGAAAGATAGAACATGTCACCTTGGCTACTGTAAAAGATTTGCCCAACTTTAGGTAAAGCTTTTTTTTTTAACTGTTAGGGACTACTGTTAATTTTATTAAGGGTTAAGCAGTGGTGATTCAAGTTTTCTTGAACAGTAAAGAAAAAGAAAAGAAGAAACAGCCTGGAATGAATCATCTCCCTAATGCCTATCCCTCTAAACTAAGTTGGCATCTTGAAAGAGTTTGCAGTTGAAAGAAAAGTTCCTGCCTCTCTTAGCTTTAAGCAGGTCTGACTGTATCTCATTTAGAGCGAAGGTGTTATTTTGTTGACATGGAGAGTTTTGATGACATGCTACTGTAATTGCTCAGTCCTCTTGGGAAGCACAAAATCTGCAGCTATAATACTAGATGACATGTTTTTGTGCTTCTTGCTGTTATCAGTTTTCACTAACTGATCATCATAGCAACTCAACCTGCAAATAGAAACTCCTGAGCCCTTTAATGAGGAGGCTCTGATCTGTAGCCAACTTTGAGGCCCCTCTTGGATTCTTTGCCATGTCTCCCCTGTTGAACCTCAACAACTCTAAATAACCCTCCTATTAAATGGAATGCATCACTGTCAAAGATGTCAGGTTGAGGGGTGACCAGCCTCTGAAGCCAGTTACTGCATCATTCCTTTGCTGGCACGAGGTACAGGGCTTAGCAGAGTGATTAGAGCAATTCCTCAGTACTGACTGTCACAGGAAATCAGATGTGTCCCATCTGACAGTGGAAAAATGACCTAGACTTGCCTTCCCAGGCAAAGCATTATTGTTGGATGTTATCTGTGCCTTCAGCATCTCTTTGTATAAGCTGAAGTTTGAAACATTTATTGGATAAACTTAACTTCCCTAGCAATTATTTTTCTTTTCCAATTTATTAGGCACCCAGCTCACATTATCTGAGGCATACTTTCTTCTTCCTTTTTTCCCAAAGTTTTTTCCTCTGTTGTTCTTCCAGAAGTGTCTTCTGACTTGTTCCCTTGTATCAGAGGAAGAGCTTGTTTTTCTCTGAATTATCAAAAATTGACCTTCTCTCTCTAGAAAACCCTTAGTTCATGCGATTACTCAGGTAACAAAGAAAACTGATTAGTCAGTTTCTTTTATATCCTTTTCTCTAGAAGATACCAGTGGGGAGCAAATGGACCTACACCTCAGGGTAGACCAAGACAGGGAAAAATTATGGGAGGGAAAACCTCTCTTTAAATAAAAACAACAACAACAACAACAATCATCTCTTGCCTTCTGAGATTAGGCCTAAATGCTCATTAACTGACTGACCAAGAACCAGTAGTTAAATCTCTGAAAAAGACCAGGAGGTTTTAGTGAACTTCAGGGAGGGAGCAGAAGATCTCTGTCTTTAAAGCCCATCTGCATTTGATGTGTTTTCTGTTATGTAGATTAAACCAGGCACTGTTCCTTCTCCCTGGAAGCTTGCAATTGAAGCCAACCCCAATTCAGGCAGCTATATAAAAGGAGATATGGATTTTTAAGTAAGCATTCATCAAAACCATGAATTAAATCATTAACTGACATATTATGTACAGTGCATTTTGTAGAATGGCAAGTGAAGGAAAGTCAAGGAGGTTGCACATTTTAACCAAAGCTGATTCGGGGGAATTTTCTCTTTCCCTCAATTAGCCAGAAAGATACTTCTTTAAAGAGGGGTTTGGATTTCAGTAGCTATTTAAATGAAAGAGGGCAGATTATGCTTAGTAAGCCAGTGCTGAAAGGGTTTTCCAACAAGAACATTCACTTAGAATAGCTACATTATTTCATATTTCCAATTTATAAACACATGTGAGGGGCAGCATGCAGTAGAGAGCTGACTTTGGTGGAAGACCTGGATTCAAGTCCCACTCTGACATATACTGATTCTGTGACTTTGGGAAAATCATTTAACCTCTCAGTGCTTTAAAATAGGCAACTCTAAAATTGTTTTTACATGTAATTGGGGAAAAATAACATTTAAATAAAAAAAGTCACTTCTCTAAGGCTGCAGAGAAAGTGCTGACTTGCACCGGTAGAGGACATTTTTCAAAGGGAGAAGGTCTTATGGGGCCATCTTCCATCCTCTAGCACATTATCTGGGTGTATTTAGGTAATTTCTGCAAAAGCAGGGTTTTTCTCCTTTGTGCCTGAGCACAAAGTAGTAATTTTCTCAAAGTTCACTAAGCAATATCTTCTTCAATTTGATGAATGATATCATACTCAACTTGATTTTGGTAAATGGTAGTTTTCTCTTTCTTCTCTCCCACTCCAACCCAACTCCAGCCAGAGTGATGTCCAGTTGGTCTTGAAAATACTAAATATTCCTCCATCCCCTGCCTCTTAGATTCCTAACATCTCCTGAGGTTATCTTCGGGGTCTAAGGTCACAATTTAGGGTGATTTGGAGGTAGTATCAAAAAATTTAAGAAAGAAGAAAGGGATCCAGTTTTCTTTTTCTAAATCTTAGTTTTTCCACCTATCAGCCTCACTGCATTATTACTTTAGTGTTTCTATGTGCCTCCCTATCTGTCTTTCTGTTTCTATATCTCTTTTTTTCTCTTTTTATCCTTTGCCTTCATTTCCTTCTCTCATCTTAAAAAGAGTCCAGGAAGTACAGTCACATGGGATTAAAAAGAGCAAAGAAAGAGAAGACTGATAACATGAAGACAAACATGAAGAGGGGTAAAAAAAGAAGACGTTCTTGTTAATTGAAAAAAATTAAAAAGAAGAAAAAGAAGGATATTAGAAATGAACAGCCAGCTTAATAAGTAGTATTAAAGAATAGGAACTGCTTTTCAAAACCATAGCTTATGACTCAGGAATTATGGGCTGCTGGGGAGTATCTTATGTGATACATGAAAACATATTTGGGAAAGAAATTCACTGACCTGATCAAGAGGACTTTAAAATTTAAAAGGGAACAAGAAAAAAATGAAAACTATGAAATCAGTTACTACAGAAGATATTAGATATAACTCAAAAAGACAGTGCAGAAGGCACAGAAACATTCTCAAGAAAAAATAATGTGAAAATTATAATACAATACAGTATTATATATACAGTATAATACAACATAATAGAATATAGTATAATACAATAGAATAGTATATACTTAATGAAATACTTAATAAATCCTTTCTTTTTCTTCCTTCCTTCCTTCCTTCCTTCCTTTCTTTCTTTCTTTCATTCTTTCTTTCTTGCTTTCTTGCTCTCTTTCTCTCTCTCTTTCTCTCTTTCTCTCTTTCTTCTTTCTTTCTTCTTTCTTTCTTTCTTTCTTTCTTTCTTTCTTTCTTTCTTTCTTTCTTTCTTTCTTTCTTTCTTTCTTTCTTTCTTTCTTTCTTTCTTTCTTTCTTTCTTTCTTTCTTTCTTTCTTTCTTTCTTTCTTTCTTTCTTTCTTTTCTCCTTATCTTTTCCAGCATGGAAATTGGGTCACTTTTCAATTCTACTACTGATTAGAATAGAACCTTTGACCAGCTTGATTTCAGACCTGGTCTGATTTGCCCCTACTCAGGCAACATCATGACCACCATGCACCCAAGGGCTCATATTGGTGTTGGACTTGGTGCAGATGCCAAATCAACTTTAGCTCAACTGTAGCACAGAACTCCCAAGCTCAAGTGATCCACCATCCCCAGTCTCTCCCTGGTAACAGGGATTATAGGTGTGTGCTACTAAATCCTGCTTAATAAATACTTTTCACTTATTTTTCATGGGTTGATGGAAAGCTCATTTTGTCCAGCTTGCCTGCCCCCAGGTCCCAAAATGAATAATCACAGCTGTGGCATCTGAGAAGACTTTGTGGAGAAGGAAGAGTTTGAACTGGCTCTTGAAGAATGGGTAGGATTTCTACAAGTGGAGCTGTGGGGGGCAAGGTATTCCAAGCATCAAGTGCTTGCTGGGCAAAGGCAAGAGAGAAGAGAAGGAATGGGCCATGCTCAAGAGATGGCATATAATTCAGTTTGGCTGGATTATTTTCCACATTAAAGATACTCTGCAAAGTAGTACCACTTTGTACTCAAATGCAAACTTGCATCCTAGTAAATGTCTGAAAATAAATGCTTTTGGATAGTTGAGTTGTTCCTTTGATCTTTTTTCTTCATTCAGCTGTGTGCAATGCCATAAAGATATAACATTGTTTTCCCTTCTATTCTAAATGTTTTGACACACTGAATTCAAAATCTCTTTGAATTAGCAATAATTATGGCCCCAAATTTTTGATAAATGACACTGCTATTCCAGCCGCCCACACATACATCATCTTTAATAATCAAAATCTCACTTTTGAGATAGCACCTTTGGTTCTTTCTATTCTCCTCTCCTCCCTCCTCCCAACACTTACTTGTTCCCACATCCTTTGACAGTCAAGTGTCCTCCTAGGCACACATTCTCACTCAGTACCATCAGTTATAGCAGGAGAAGAACAATAACACTTTTAAATGGAAGTGGTATTGTATAAGCCTGGGGCACATGAATTAAAGTCCCTACTAGTTGGCATAATTTGCTTGGTCAAGTAGCAAGACGATCCTTCTGCTACCACTACAAAATAAAATAACTTTGGGAAAACAGCTACTACTGCATTTTTCTGTGCTGTGCCTAGAAACATTCTTTTCACAGCTTGGCAGGGGAAAAGAGACCAACGTTATTATTAGAAGAGAGGAAACAAAATCAAATTTGAGTGATTGAAGCCATGGCAGTCATTTAGTAAGCAGTATGATCACTCTGTATGACATTTCAGATATCCTGGATAAGTAAAACAATGGATATTGAGTTAACCAGCTTGTTGCTACCATAATTAACCAAAGCCTTTAGAATCATAGCCAGTTCATTTTATAAGCAATAAACTGATATATGCTTACATTGGTGTCATTTTCAGAATAGTTCTAATATGCGGTTTTCCTCCTACTCCTCCTCTTTTTCTTTCTCCTCTCTATCTCTCTTCTTCCCTCCCTCCCTCTTTTTCTCCTTCTTTCTTTCCCTATTTCTTTTTTTAACTTACCATTATCTGGTTTCATTATTCAACTGAAACTTCTCTCTTTAAAATTACTGATAATCTCTTAATCACTAAATATAATGACCTCTTCTCAATCCTTATCCTTTTTTTTAAATCCTTATCTTTCTTGACTTCTTTACAGTCTTTGTCGCTGTTGAGCATTCTCTCCTCTCTGTGTTCATGGCTCTGTTCTTTCCTGATTCACCTCTTACCTGATTGACCACTCTTTAGTATCCTTTGTTGATTCTTCATCTATGTCATACTCATTGGCTGTGAACTTATCCTAAGACTCTGCCTTGGGCCTTCTTCTCTTTTCTCTTTATATTTAGCACTTAATGACCTCATCAACTCTCACGGATTTAATTAGCATCTCTCTGAAGATGACTCCCAGATCACTGTAACTGGCCCTAGTCCTCCCCCTCTTCTTCCCCCCTCCCCATCCTACCCTACCAGCTCCAAAGCTGCATTACCAACTGCTGATTGGACATTGTAAACTAGATGTTCCTCAGGTATCTCAAATTCAATATAGCCCAAAGAGAATTTATTATTTCCACCCAAGTCCCTCACTTTGACCATTCTGAACTTCTCTATTCCTAATAAGAGCACCCACATATTTGCAGTTATGCCAATTTGAAACCTGTGTCATTTTCAATTTCTCTCTCTCATTTGTCCCATAGCTAATCAATTACCATGTCTTGTCATTTCTACTTTCACAACACCTCTTATATACATATCCTCCTTTCCATTACACATCTGTCACCATAATTCAGGCTCTTATCACCTCTGCTTGACTATCACAGCAGCCTCCTAACTCATCTTGCTCTCTCAAATCTTTCACCACTCTAATCCACAGTGTTTCCAAAGTGATTTTCTTAAAGTGCTGGGCTGATCATGTCAACATTTCTCCTTATTTAATAAACTACAGTGGCTCCTTATTACCTCTAAGATCAAATGTAAATGCCTCTATTTAGCATTTAGGTCTCTTCATAACCTTGTCCTATCTTATCTTTCTAATCTTCTTATACAGTATATTGCATTCTTCCATACATTCTATACTGGACATCTGTCTGGCAAACAGAATGCTCTGTTTCTTCTTCCTGATTTTTCAGTGTTTGCCACCAGTCCACTTTCTACTCCATGCCTTGAATGAACTCCACCCTCACCTCTATTTCTTGGAATCCTTTGTGTTTTGGTGCTGTCTTTGTATTCGCAAAACTCAGCAAAGTGCCTGGCATATAGCAAGCTCTTAATGCTTTTTTTTGGGGGGGGTTGGCTAGGCAATGGGGTTAAGTGACTTGCCCAGGGTCACACAGTAAGTGTTATGTGTCTGAGGCTGGATTTGAACTCAGGTCCTCCTGAATCCAGGCCTGGTGCTTTATCCACTGCACCACCTAGCTGCCCCATTTAATTAATGCTTTTTGATTGAATTATCAATTGATTAAATTTAACAAAGTAGTGACAAAATCACTTTGTGAACCTTTCTGAGTTTTCCTTGTTCTCATGCATGTATTTGAAAATGTTTTATTGATGTGCTATTAAGAAAATTGACTTCTGACCTACATTTTTGATTGACTTATGTGGATGATTAATTGCTGTAATATTTCTTTTATCTTCGGCTATTGGGGCTCCCTGTCTAGGCCTTTATTTGAAAATTTACTATGAGGACTTTTGAAAGGAATTTGACTTCTTTCTGGAAAAATAAAAGTTACTATATCTAGGAAAACACTTGTTACCCTATACAATAATGATTGATAATGATCGATAACTCATGACTGATAAGTTCTAGTTAATGGTTCAGGGCCAAGAAATAAGGCATCATCCTTTAATCAGCCAGTTTTCTTACTTGAGTGAAAACACAGATTGTGGGGAAATTTAATCATTTTTCTTTTGTGCTAACTACTGATTTCTTATTAAGCAAGAAAGACATTAGTGTGACTTACAGTTGACTCCACAGCATTGAAGGCAAAGCAAGTTCTCTTTTATTAGGAAGGCAAATAGCACTCCTTTGGTTAAAGGACCATTAACATCAAAATTTCCCATTTCAAACTCCTTCATCTCCTCTTCCTGTGGCCACTTTGTATAGCATGCCAAAGGTAAAGGAGGCTGGCAATACTGATCAAGATTTCCTAATGAAATTACCCCAGTATTCTTCAAAGTATCACAGCTGATAAAATGACATGCTCTATGTTTTCACAGTGGCCTGGAGATTGAAAATGGAAAAGTTAAATATAAATCTTCATGGAAGTTTCAGTAATTTTTAATAATTTGTTCTTTTGTGGCATGCATATGTGAATGATATATTTGTCCTAGAGCAATACAATTCATTTCCCCACATCTGTAATATCTGCAGTAAGCTAAATTAAAAATGCATTTGTACTTGTACAGTTAAATGATCATATTTAATGAAATGTCAGAGATGAATCTTAGCAAATAGTCAGGAAATTATTTCAGAAAGTGCAGCATTTCATTACTCGAAGTCGGGGAAAAGCAAAGTGATTAAACAAATGGTTTACTACTCCACAGGAGTGGCTTTGCAAGAAGAGAGCAACACCTGTGTCTGAGAATCATAGAGCTAGAGCTGGAAGGGCCATTAGAAACCATCTAGTCTGAGGCTCTCGTTTTGTAGATAAGGAAACTGGGGCCTAGAGAGGTGAAGCCATTTACCCATGGGTAGTGTGGCAGAGTAGGAGCACATGAGGTCTCCTGTCTCTAAATCCACTGTGCTGTTTAGACCTGGCTTATTCCCTTCTGCAGTCTTCGGTCCAGTGGTATCTTAAGATAGGAGTGTGGAAGTCTATGTCACAAGACTGAGAGAGAGAGAGGTACCATTAGGTAGTTGACAAAGTGGTTTGTTTTCACAAAAAAATCACAGTTGCTGAAGGCAGCCAAATCTAGACCTGTATCAGGTAAGTAAAGTGTTAGGTCATTTGGTGGGAGGAGTCAGTGAGATGTCAAGAGGCCAAGGATTCTTCCCAGCTTGTTGGAATTAGAGTGAAGTGAAAGCCAGAGTGGAACAATGAAGAGAAGGGAGCAAGGTGGCACAGTGGGTAAAGTCTTGGACTTGGAGTCAGGAACAGGAGTGCAAATCTTGTCAGATACTTAATAGCTATGTGACTCTGGGCAAGACGTGTGACTTCTCTCAGCCTCAGTTTGTAAAATGGGTATGATAATAACATCTGCCACAGGGGGTTGTTGTGAAGATTGTATATGATAACATGCAGAGCACTTTACACACCTTAAACTGCTATTACAAATTCTTGTCATACAAACTGTTTGCCCAAGATACAGACACCTTCCTCCTGCTACTTCCCCCAGTACTTATCCATTTACACCCCAGCCCTACTCCTCCTCAGTTTTCATTATCCCTCAGCTTGGCCTTTCCACTGTGCTCCTTATCATCTTTGATATCTTTCTCCTCCTGTATATCTATCCTGGGCAGCTAGGCAGTGCAGTGGATAGAACACTGGGCCTGGAGTCAAGAAGACTCATCCTTCTGAGTTCAAATCTGGCCTCAGACTCTTATTAGTTGTGTGACCCTGTGCAAATCACTTAACCCTGTTTGCCTTAGTTTTCTCATCTGTAAAATGAGTTGGAAAAGGAAATGGCAAACCACTCCAGTGTCTTTGCCAAGAAAATCCCAGATGGGGTCATGAAGAGTTGAAAATGACTCAACAATAACAAAAATATCTATCCCGTCCTCTCAAATGAACTGAAAACTGCCTTTCTACTAAGTATCTTTCCCTGGGATTCTCTGCATTTCTGACCATTTCTCCCACTCCTTTTTTGCGCGAGAAGTTGAGTTAGAATAAGCATACTTCTTGGCTCCCTCCTGCCCCCTTCCCCTCTCCCCCATTAACACTTCCAGAATTTTGTCCTGTTGCCAACACTCAACAAGCTCTTCCAGGAATTTCATGTCATCCGGTTATCCCTCCCTCTGGCACTTGGCTTTCAGTAATCCCCTCTACCTTTCCCTCATCAACATCCTCTAAGACAGCAATATCCATGTGGACTACCTTTTAATCTGTCTTCATCATGCCTTCATCTTTTTGGATTCTGTGACCTCTATCTCCAGTCAGGATGGTGGGACCCTGTTGAAATATAGCACTGTGTAGTGGAGAGAGTTGTAGATTTTGAGTTAGGAGATACCTGGATTCTCTTCCCAATCTCCATTTTACAGATGAGAAAATTAAGACACATCTAGGCACTGGTCCGGGGGGTGTGTTCTTATAATTTGTAGAACTTTCCAGGGCAGGATTTGAACCTGGGTTTTCCTGATGCCAGGACCGGGCTCTGTTCACTACACCGTACTGTTTCCTACAGCTACCAGTTAGTTACTGCTCCAAAATCTATTTTACATCATCATTGTTACCTTCAGTCTCTTGACCTCTCCTTATTATCTCAGTTTATCATAATTCCTCTAGATTGATTTCAATGATGCATGATTACTGAGACCTTGAGTTCCTCAGCCCCTTGCTCTTTTGCAGTTCTTACCCTGCATAACTTCTGCCATTCATCTCCTTCCCTCTCAATCCTGAGCAACAGAATGTTATAAAAGGCACTACAAAGCAGTACTCATTGGGATCCTTGAATCCATTATCAGTTTATGGTATTTAACTTCAACTGGGCTTTCACTGCTGCGTGGTAATTTTTTTATTCATCACTTACTGATTGTCTACCATATTTCCCATTGTGATTCCCCATTGCTTTTTCTAACCTCTCTTTCCAAGTCATTATCTCAACCTCTTTTCCTTACTCTCAGTTGATAAATCTGCCACTTAATTTGCTGAGATTAAAGCCTTTGGATTAAGCTCCCTTAACTCCTTTACTCATCTTTAAACCTATGTTCTCATCTATTCTTTTGTATTTCTATCCTGGCTCAGAAGATGAGATGTCTAAGGCTAACCCTTTCATCTTTGTTGTTGTTCAGTCTTTTCAGTCATGTCTGACTCTTCATGATACAGTTTGGGCTTTTCTTGGCAAAGATACTGGAGTGGTTTGCCATTTCCTTCTCCAGTTCATTTTACAGATGAAGTAACTGAGGCCAACAGGGTTATGTGACTTGCTTAGGGTTACCCAGCCAGTAATGTCTGAGGCCAGATTTGAACTCATGTCTTTCTGATCCCTGGGCCTGGCACCATATCTGCTGTGCCACCTAGCTGCCCAGCCTTTTAATCTTACCCTCTCCAATTGTGTCTTTGAGTCTGTCCTCTTCTGCCTGCATGACTTTTGCTCCATTAGTCATTCTACTTTTTTCATCTGTCTTTAATATCTCCCTCTTGCCTTCAGCCAACACAGATGCTGAGATCTCCAGGAGCCTAAAAACCCTCCAAAATCCTTTCTTTGAGCCCCCTTACCTGAGCAAGCTTTCATTCCATCTCTTTCCAAACTGCCAATTTTTTAGAAAGAGTAGATTGCACAGGTTGCTTCCACATCCTCTCTACCCAACTGGCTTCTTATTCCACCATATCCTAACTTCTGTCACAACTCACTTCTAATGCTGCTCTTTTTAAAAAATTTTAATTTATTTTGTTGCATTTTAAGTTCTAAATTGTGGACTGACTCTCCCTCTCTAGAGAAGGCCATCATCACACACACACACACACACACACACACACACACGTGTATATGTATGTGCATGTATGTGTATGTGTATATGTGTTTGTATAATATGCATTTGTGCATGTGTGTATAAAATTATGCTATGCGTACTTCTATTTATCAATTCTTTCTCTAGAGGTGGACAGCATCTTCCTTCATAGGTTCTTTATGTTGATTTGAGTATTTGTAATGCTCAGAATAACTTAGTCATTCATGGTTGCTCTTTGAACACTATTGCTCTTAGCGAATACAACGTTCTCTTGGCTCTGCTCATTTCACTTTTCATTATTTCATGTGAGTCTGATGCTGAAGTCACTATGGCCTCCTTATTTGCTACTGCAGTATTTTTTTTTTTTTGAATTCTAAGTGTTCATTAGTGTAAGGAACTTCTGGTGAGGAAATTCCTCTACCAACTGGCACCTTCTCTGTAACTTACAGTCTTAGAATGTTATCTGAGGATGTTGAGAGGTTCAGTGACTTGCCCAGGATCATGCATCTAGTATGTACCACAGAGGAGACTTGAACCCAGGCCTTTTTGGCCCTAAAGCCAGCTCTCTTTTCGCCTGAGACATGTTTCATGCTACCTCTAATGGGTTCAATGATGACTTCTTGTTAGAGGACTCACTAATCTACATCCTCAACCTGATCACTTCCTTGTCTTTACAAATGTCTTAACTGATCCTCACAATGACATTGAAAGGTAGGTGCTATAATTATTCCCATTTTACAGTTGAGGAAACTGAGGCAAACAGGATTAAGTGACTTGCACAAGGTCACACAGATAGTGTCTGAGGCTGGATTTGAACTCAGGTTTTTCTGACTCCAGACCCAGTGCCACTTACCAGCCTAGGACCTGAAATGTGGGACACAGAACAGGAGTGAGCAGAAATGGTGTCAAGGAATAAAGTTGAAATACCTGAGACAGCCAAGCACTAGGAGAAACAGTGGGTACAGTAGAGAGAGTTGAGGCTGAGCAACTAGATGAGAAGAGAATGATTGGGCATCTTAAATGAACGTTTCATGCTGTTCATCTGATTAGCTGTGCACTCTTCATTTTATTGATCACTTGGCCCCACGCTTTTGCAGGGCTGTTGGCATGCAAATATTCACATGCTCTGCATCCACAGAGCCTGGGTCTTCCATTTCTAACTACCTCCTGGATGTGTCTACCTGGATGCTCCTTTTAAACCTCATACTCATTATGGCAGAAATTGAATTCATCGTTTTTACTCCCAAATGTGCTTCTCCCTCTATTGCCTCTATTTCATTTGATAGCATCACCATTCTCACAGTACTATGTTCAAGATTTTGCTTCCCTTTCCTCCACCAATTCACTTAGCTGCTAAGACATGTTGATTTTACTGCCACATCTCTCACATCCACCCCTCCTTTTTAAGCTGACCCATCTTGATCCTTCTTCTGAACTGTTATGACATCTTCGTAATTCTATTAATTTCTTTCAAATCTCTCCCCTCTCTAATTCATCTTTCACATTGTTACCTTAATAATCTTTCTTTTGCATCATTCTGAGAGATCACCCTTCTATTAAACAATATTCAATGTCTCATCATTGCTACCAAATAAAGCATAAAAGTTTCTTCCTGGCATTCAAGGTTCTGTACAGTCTCCTGATTTACCTTTCCAGTCTTATTATGTTGTGTGTGTGTGTGTGTATGTGTGTGCACTTGCACGTGGATTCCCACTCATTGATAAGCTCCCATCACAGGAAAACAGTAACAGTTTTAACTAATTCATAGTCAAAGTAAGAGACATTCCTAAACTGACTGTCTATATATTGTTCATAGAAAATGTGATCAAGGTAAACAGATAAAATATATCATCTTAAAAAGAGAGCTCTGTTATGCATACTTCAGATAAGGAAATTGTATAAAAGAAAGAAAATCTTCTGTAATACCTACTGGTGGCTAAGAGCATATCTACTGGTCTTTATCACATGACAGTAAATGACTACATAATTAATGTAGCAAAAATGATTTATACTTTTCATATCATATCCTGGAAGCTCTTTGCTGTTACAAAGTATAATAAATGCAGGTCTGATTATTTCCCAAGGAGAACTGACAAGAGACCAGGGGACAGAGAACCATTGTTTTTTGTTGGTGGTTAATATTCACTGAGTACCTGCAGTTACTACAAAGCTTAGGCATATTAGAGAGAACACTAGTGCAACGTCCAGTCACATTCTTAATTCAGACTGGCTAGCTTTTAATCACTAAATGAATCAGTGAAGCCTTCATCAGCACCCAAAGTCTAAGGTAAAAAACATTTGGAGGGGGTAGAGTAAAAGAAAAGACTTTCATTTAATTTCCTCTCGCCAACTTCTGTGTATCAAAAAGAATAAGTGGTACTTGAGAGAAGAAGGCCGAGGAGAGGGCCTACGGTGTGGAATTCCATTTTAAAAAGAAATAAAATGAACAAAGGCAGGAACAATGGAATGAAACAGCTCTCATTGAGAATTTTTTCCACTTGACTGTTCTTTCCTTTGCTGGCCATTCTCTCAGTGGGGAGTCCTCCAGGGAAGGGTTTCCTCAGTTCCTGGGTTTCTAGACATAGCTTCTTTCTCCTAAAAATGCTGCAAATCACCTCCCTATTTTATATCAATATGGAGCTGTCAGATCATCAGCCCTCAGTATCCCTGAGCTCAGTTCAATTGCAAAGAGTTGGAAAAAATACACATCCACACGTACATGAAAGTTTATGTTGAGATTTATTACCTTTGTGTTTTGATGAGAGGAAATATTTGATCAGATTGTTGCCAAAGAAAATCATAAGTCATTTGTGTGTACATGTAATGCTTTTAAAAAGCATGTGCCCTACGGGGAATCTGTAGGGTTTCACGTCCAGTTTCAGTCTCTCAGATGAGAGGTTTCAGATATGTTTACTCTTATTCACTTTTATGATAAAACAACTAATATTAAGAGAAACGACAGTTTGACAAGGTCAATCTCATAGTCTGGCAATCTGGGGGTCTGTCTTTGGTTTGCCACATTTTAAGAGGTGTGCTAGCCTTTTTGTCAGAAAATGGAGGAAATAGGACATTGGTGATGGAGAGAAGCATCAGAATTTTCTGAATGAGAATTGAGGTACATCCTAACACCTAAAGAGAGCAGTGCTCCTGAAATGATACTTCCTATGAAATCCTTAAAAGTTTATTCAATAACATTTTAGTGCTTATGTTGCAGTGGAGAGAGCTCTGCTTCTGGAATCATAAGGCATGGATTCAAATCCTTTTCTCATGCTTTCTACCTGTGTAACCTTGGGCAAATCACTTGGTCCAAGTTCTAGGACCTCATTTTCCTCATCTGTAATATGGCTCCTGAGGTCCCTTACAGCCCTAGATCTTGGGACCTGTGAGTGCTTTTTCAGGTGGCTATTTCAACAGACTCATGAAGCAGAGAAAAACAAAACCTCTCATTTTCAAGAAGAAGAAGAAATAGGCAAAGGGGTACAATGACTTGCCAGAGTTCACAGGACAAACCAGATTCAGTTTCCCCCTTTGCTGAGTCCTCTTGAATCAAGCCATCCGTGTCAGGGGCACCACGGTTTTATGACTGACTGTCAATAAATCATATAGGAATGAAGGAAGTGACACCTTTAAGACTAAAGCATTAGATCTCATCTCAGCTTCTAAGACCTTCAGAGGGCTAAAGATTTAAAAATGAATTAAGGAAGGAACAGTAGGAGTAACATCTACTGAAATGGAAAGGCTCTACCACATAGACTACAATTTCCCTAACAAAAGCAATGAAATGATTCTAAAGACTTAGTTGGTCCAGGGAATCAAGGCTAAAATTGTTGATATAACTTACCAGTTTCATAAGCCCATTGCTCAAGTAGTGGGTGTTTCTTTGGCTTGCCAGATGTCCCACTGGTGTGCAAGTCACACTAACATGTTCTTCTGCAGAGACGAGGGAAGCTGTACCCAACTGAATTAATGCTGTATTGCTGCATATTCTTTCCATGTTCTTGTTAAATAAACTGCTCTTGTTAAATGTCACATGGTCCAAAAGTATCATATTTTTCTAGTTCTGAGCCTAAATAACTGGAATCACTTGAGCCAGGCTTGGTCCAGAAAAGCACAGCATGAAGATTAGACAGGATTTGAACCTTTACCTTGACTAGTTTATAACTTGTTTTGTCTTTAACATTTGTAGATCAGAAATATACTTATACCTCCCCCATCCTTAAAAATACCTCAATTGATTCAATCATCTCCACTATATATTATACTGTATCTGTTCTGCTTCACGTGTAAACTACTTAAAAAAAAATCTATAACCAGTGCCTCTACTTGTCTTTTTTCCTTCTAAAAGTCTCTGAAATTTGGCTTCCAACTTCATCATTAAACTGCTTCCTCCAAATTTGTAGATGTTCTGTTAGTTGTCAAGTCTGTTCTCTTTTTTTTCTCAATCCTGATGCTTCTTGACCTCTCTGCAACATTTGACACCATCAAACCTTTACCTTTTGGATGCTTTGTCCTCTGTAGGTTTTTGTGATAGTGCTCTCTCCTGGTTTTCCTTGCTGTCTGGACACTTTGTGGTCAGACTGGAGACTTCAGTTTCCTTTGGTGGTTCTCCATCCATGTCACGCTCTCTAACTGTGGGTTAGAGACCCCAAGGCTCTGTCTTGGGCCCCTTTATTGCTTTTGTTTTATACAATTTTGCTTGTTACATCTAGCCTTCGTCTCTGCTGAGTTATAGTCATATATCTCCAACTGCCTCTTGGACATTTAGAACTGAATGTCCTGTGCACATCTCAAACTCAACATGTCTAAAACAGAACTCATTATCATCCTCCCAAATCCAAGCTTTACTGTTATTGTAGAGGACATCATAATCCTCTCAGTCATTCAGGCCAGCAACCTTGATATCATCCCTGACTTCTTACTTTTATTTACTGCATATATCTAATCCATTGCCAAATCTTGTTGTTTCTACTTTCACAATATTTCTCATATACATCTCCCTATCTCCACTCATGCAGCCATAATGCTAGTTCAGGCCCTCATAACCTCTAACCTGGATTTCTGCCATAGTTTTTTAACTAGTCTCCCTGCTCTTTACACAAATCCACCTCCATTTAGCTAAAAAGGTGGTTTTTCTCAAATGTAGGTTGGACCATGTCACTTCCTGTGTTCAGTGAGGCTCAGTGGCTTCTGATTGCTTCTAGGATCAAATATAAAGTCTTCCATCTAAAGCTTTTGACATCATCTATCCCCTTCCTACTATTCCAGCCTTTTCACATCTTACTCCCCTCCATATACTCTGTGATTCAGCTACATTAGTCTAATTGTAGTTCCTTGATTACACCAATCCTTTTCTCCTCTTTGTGCCTTTACACTGGCCATCTCCCATGCATGGAATATCTTGCCCCTTTACTGCTGCCTCTTAGCTTTCCTGGACTTTCTCAAAGACTTACCTCCTGCAGAAGATTTTTCTCAGTCCCCTAGTTGCTAATACCCCTTTTAGATTACCTTTATTTATTCTCTCTCTCTCTGTCTCTCTAAATAAATGTGTGTATATGTATGTATATATATATTATATATGTATTGATTATTACTGCTTTAGTCTTATTCTTAAGTAAGTGGTTATGTTTAGGGTGTAAAGTTGTCATCATTGTGAGTGAATGGTTTAGTGTAAATTCACATCTAGAGGGCCTGAGAGCTATAGTGATAAGGAGGGAAAGTGTATTCTCCCACTATAGGATTATGCCTGGAAACATGAATGTAATTGTGTGGTGATGGTCCTTCTCTAGCAACTCAGACTTGCAGTATGAGGGCAGTCTGGGGTGAATGAGCCAATCCAGAGGTTGAATTGAGGAAGGCCCACCATATTTGTGATATGTAACAACCCAAGAAAAATAGAGAGGTAAGAAATTGTTTAGTAAAATGGGAAACTTAGTGAAGCTAGGTTTTTTTAAAAAATATGAATAATAAAAAAAAGCTTTCCTAGTCATTGAACCCAACAGTCTCTGAAGAATTAAAATTCACTATCACTCAAAAGGTAATGGAGAGGCATAGGAGGGTTGTAAGGAGGCTGAAATATGTAACAATTAAGGAATTACAAAAAAGAATAAGAGTAAAGTGCAGCATCAAAGAGATGTGTAATGGAGAAAGAAGATGGGGTGGTCATGTAATAAGAGTGAAGGATAACCATTGGATAGACTACATGCCCCTCTGGTATCATTTTATGTCTTGAGAAAGTGAGAAATCCTTCTGGCATGTGGAGAGGAGCCTCTGTGGTACAGAGGAAAAATCACTGACTTTGGAATCAGAAAACCTGTATTCAGATCCTGACTCAGTAATTTTTTTGCTTGTGTAACATTGGATAAGTAATTTATCTTCTTTGGGACTCCATTTCTTCATTTGTAAAATGATACAGACAAGAACAGACAGGATGGGCAGTGATGAATGAGTTGTAAATCACACCACTGATGAGATTGCAGATACATTTGAATATTTGTTAAATTAAAATAAATAGTTTGTTATTATCTTTATCTGTATTGAAGAAATATGGCCTTAGCTGAGTCTAAAGACTTTTGGAAAATCACTTGTCATATCTAATATTGCAGTTTGGCACACGTGCAGCATCTACGTACTCCCTTTATTGAATGGGCATGAAAATATATCCATTATCAATGAACAACAATGGCGTTCTTTTGTTGTTGGAGACTCAATGGTCAACAGCCTTACTCTTTTATTATCTTCAGTCTTCTCAATTGTTTAAACACATAGCTGAAGCAAGAGAGCAGTAATTAGTCAGTGCCTTATAAACCTTGCTAGTAGGGAGCTTGAACCCAATCACCATCAGGTAATATTCATACAATAGGAAGTGAAGAAAGACTACTGTTGAAAGAGATTTTTGGAAAATAAATTTAGAGCTGGAAGCAGGTAAATGTTTAACAACTGATTTCCCCAAAAGTGTATGCTATACTTTTAAGTTTAATCTAAATTATTAGTATTTCTTCCATCACGTTTTAAAGTCTAGAGGATCAACAAGACATATAGCCAAAGTGTAAATGCTATGCTGAAAATTTAACAATTGGCTGTCCAGAGCCTATAAGCATTGGCTTCAGCGTACTTTTGGTGGGAAAGGACCAAAGAAGCCAAACCATCACTTTACAGATGAAGAAACTGAGGTCTAGTGACTTATCCAAAATCACACAAGGAGTGACAAGCAGAATTTAGATCCAGGTCCTCTGATTTCAGAACTAGTGCTGTTTCCACTGTTATACTGCCTGGAAGTAGTCAGTCTCCACATGACTTTGTTCATCTAATATCAAAATGGGAGAGTGTTTGGGAGAGCCATAACCATCATTAGAACCTGGCATAATGATTCTTGGTGTTTGTGACCCATTGATGATTTCCCAAACTCTTTCTGCCCTCTTAGCCACCTTCTCCACTGCTGATCAGAGCTCTGCCTCTGAATGTGGGTCAACTGTGGCCATGGTGGCAGTGAAAATAGGTGACTAGGCAATCAATGTAGGTGCCTTGCAATTGATAGTGGCAGTTGCCATAAGGGGATTGTGTGAAATTGGCAAGATACTTTCCTCTGGAGAACTAAATGCCTAGAGCCCTCACTTTACTGTTCCAACCCTCATCCGTACTCTGCAGAGCAGCATCATACAAATTTCATTTTTGGTGTTCCTATTAAGTCCATTTGTGGCAATAATAAAACGTATTTAGAGAAAACCAAATTCATTCATTTCTCTTTTTTTGTTTCTCCCTAAGTAAACCTAGAACAGCTTGGGATACTTTCCAAGAGGTTCCCACCATGGACCACAGGGACTTAGCATTGATTTTGGTGCGGAGGACAGAATGTTGCCTCTAGTACTTATTACCTGTGTTACTTTGGGCAGGTCACTACCTCTCTGGGCCTCTTCTAAAATGTAGGATTTGGATTAAGTGGTCTTGAAAGTCCATTTTAGTTCTAAACCTATGATCCTATGGCTTCCTGGGCTGTAGATTGCATACTGGATGCTTCTTTCCTAAATCTGGCTCAGTCTGGAGTGACAGGGCTGCTACCAGTAATCTTTTTCATTCTTTGTCTTAGTTTACTCCTAAGGGTTTCTTATTTCGTCTTTTTCAACCATCCTAATGTACACAAATCACTTTTAGAGATAGTGTCATGAGTATGAAGAGAGCAATTTATCAATGCAGACATTTCTTTGATGAAGGATAGTTTGTCTTTACGAGGCCTGATAGCCTCCACTGAATTTCAATTTCCTATGGTATGTAGGGGATTTGGAAGATTATGTTTGGTGAGGGGCTTTAAGTATCCACCAACTTATTATTACAGGAGGAGGTTACAATTTGAAAACCTTGTTTGTCTCAATTTTTCTTTTGTGGCTGAAAGAGGAAAAGGACACATCAGTGAAGAATGCAATGAACCAGGGTATGGTTTTGCAGCAATTAATTTTCTATCCCTTTCAATCACTTGCTGTTATCTTTTTTTTTACTTGATGGATGATCCCCAATAATAACTCCATCTAGTTTTTTCTTCATCCTCTAAAAACATATAAGGAAAATAAAGACCAATAACTGTAAGTTATTCATGTTCATGTGAATGAAAATATGAAGAACAAAAGGCAATTATATTTGGAATCTATTGCTTGCTATGTTTTTCACATGTTCCTTTCCACATGTCAAAAATAGGCATAAAAAGGCATAAAATTTCTCATTTACATGTTCCATGTTAAATAGTAGAGCTTGAGAAGACCCAAAGGAGTCTAGTGGCTTAAAGCTATGCTAGATACTTGGCAATCCCTAGCACTAATTACTGTTAATAACAAGAGTACAGCAGATTAGTTACCATGTATTCTAATATTAGCACCCATAATTCTAGTTTGTTATCATAATCCAATTAAAGAATGGATTGCGCAACTTGAATCTTTTACAGTCACTGGAGGTCCATAGGGTGAAGCTAGCAATAAGATATGCGACTTATTGGAGCTGGTCCATGGAAGTTCTTGGGGGAAAAGTTGTTTCATTGGCCACTGTGGAAAACAATTCAATGAGAATTCAGTTGGCTTTTAGACAAGTATTGTCCCCCTGCCCAAGTTAATTTTTGGTTGGCTTGAAAGTTGTGGACATGGTAGACAATCTATAGTTTAGACAGGGATTTGAGATTGTTTTAAGATGAAATAAACTTGCAAAGACTGAATAGAATCATATATCTGAATATACTTCGGGGCTGAATCTTCTTGGCCTCTCAAAATTGTTGGAGAATCCTAACTTGTTTGTTCATAATCCAAAACCTCAGACCAGACCCAGAGCTGACCTGGGTTCTGAAGATGAGAGGATATGGTACCAAGTCATCTGACTGCTAGTGAGCTCCCTAAATTATCTTCTATGTTGCATGGTTATTCTAAATAGAAAATAGCTTTATCCTTAATTATTAAAAATTTATGGAGCACACAGACTCAAATAGTTATGTTGTTCCCATATTACAGTGCTCATGGAATCTTTACATGTTTTGTTAAATGACTAAAGTGTGATATCCTGTTGATTCTCCTAAATTCATCTCTGTCTGTCTGTCTCTGCCTCTGTCTGTCTCCCTTTTCCCTCTCCCCTCCCCCTTCTCTTCTACCTCCTCTTCCTCCCAGAAAAAAAAATTTTCTGAGAGAATATTATGGGGGAAAGCAATTTCAAAGAAGAGGCTAATCCGAGTGTATTATTGGGTTATTCCCTCCCCCTCATCACTTTGTAAAAGTGGCTGGATAATTAGCAGGGCTACAAATGTGGGAGCAGAGACAGAAATTTTAGCTTCCATTTCAGACAGGTGACGTAAGAGAAATGTAACTCATGATTAAGAAAAATGAAATTGTATAAATTATAGCAGGAATGCCTGTCATCACCCATATTAGCTGCTAAAATGCCTCCAGGGGGTTAGATTAGAAAAAGAAAATTACTTATCTGTAATTCTTATTCTCTTTAGGTAGCAATTATAATAGATATACACTCTTGGGTGTAAGTCATTGGCGTGAGAGCTAGAAGAAGACTATAGAATCAGGCTAAAGAATTACAGCCCTCGAGGAAGATGTGCCAGGGGACATCAAGGGCATAATGTATATGGAATATCATTGCCCTCAAATACCATTCTTATCTGACCACTGAGAAAAGCATATGAATTCAGCTCCTCAAAAGGGAAGAAGGCTGGTTAAGTGGGTCTATTATTGTTAGATATTGAATATATAAAGGGCCAACCTTAGGCAAAAATTAGAAATAGAAAAAATTTACCTTAGAAGCCTCTAATCTATCTTCTGTTTCTTTTCTTTTCTTTTTTCTACTTCTCTGTGGTACCAGTGGGATCTGTAGGACATCTGTAGCTTCATGCTTTTCTTTACTTTCCACTTCTCTGCCTCTGTGTTTTTACCTCCCTCCTCCATCAACTAAAAATAAGAACAAAAAGTTTTTTCTGGGAGGGACCTAATAAATTTACCTATTGTGGTTGTTGTTAAGTCATATCTGTCATGTCTGACTCTTTGGGACCCCATTTGGGAGTTTTCTTGGCAAGGATACTGGAGTAGTTTGACATTTCCTTTTCCAGCTCATTTTACAGAGGAGAAACGAAGTCAAACAAATTCACCTAAACTCAGGTGTAAATGACTGATCAGCTTTAAAGTATTCCCCTTCCTTGGTAGTGTTTGAACATTGATAGGCCTCACTAAGCCTTAGGCCAAAGTTTTCATCTAGTGGTTTGGAAAGAATTGGGTGTGGAGAACAGGGACAACAGCAGAATCGTCTCAAAATCCCTAAGATGGGGCTGCCTGCTCCATCA
Organism: Phascolarctos cinereus; assembly: GCF_003287225.1. Taxonomy (NCBI): domain Eukaryota; kingdom Metazoa; phylum Chordata; class Mammalia; order Diprotodontia; family Phascolarctidae; genus Phascolarctos; species Phascolarctos cinereus. The sequence goes on along the minus strand of NW_027555847.1, from coordinate 566,902,967 downwards.
CATCCTGGATGTACAATAGATCCCTTGGACTGGGGTCTGCCTGGTTGGATGTCCTGTTTGGATTCTTCTAGGCTACAAGGGTAACTGTATAGAACTGAGTCAACAATTTGCTAAGGGTATTTCCAGTGACCAAAAAAAGAGCCAGCGTTGCTTCCTGAAGAAAATAATTTAGCTTGAAGAAATCTTCTATGACTAAAGGAGTCCCATTTTCCCTTTCACTGTGCTTAGGGATTGGGGTGGTCAGCTATGCTGGATACCACACAATTCTAAAATTCTATGGTTATAGGAAGATTATCAGGGGAAATAATGCCCATTTTCCAAAGCATTTGCTCTTTATTTTCTGGAGTGAATTCTCTAAGGGAGAGTTGCTAATAGCTCTAGTACTGTGGGTATGGGAAATAGGGCAGAACTGCTGTTTTTGTCCTTGGTATTATATATACATACATACACAAATACGTACATATCTATTTCTCTATATATTGTTATTTTTGTGGGGAGGACCAATAATTTTGTTTGATGGTAATCTCTCTCCCTCTCTTTCTCTCTCTCTCTCTCTCTCTCTCTCTCTCTCTCTCTCTCTCTCTCACACACACACACACACCACACACACACACACACACACACACACAGAGAAAGTGGGAAATCTCTCCACCTAGGAATAGGGTCACATTTGGTCACCAGGCAGATGCAAGGCTAGATGCAGAGAGAAGAGAAGTTTCTTTGGGGGAAGCCCCATGACCCTCCTTTCTAATCCTCTCCCTGGCTCAGTCACTCACTTGTCAGAGTAGTATTGGGGATAACAGAAGTGAGAAGGCTGGGAACAACTTTATTGGTTAATATCTGAAACACTGGCTGAGGGCCCACTTTGAAGTAGATGGGACTTAGGGTGCTGAGCTTCCTTTTTCACCGTATATGTATATGTATATGTATATGTATATGTATATGTATATGTATATGTATATGTATATGTATATGTATATGTATATGTATATGTATATGTATATGTATATGTATATGTATATATGTAATAAAAATTACATGTGTATATAATTTTTATTTATTTCATTAAATATTTTCTAATTACATATAAATTTTTTAAATAATTATTTAAAATTTTTGAATTTCAAATTCTCTCCTTCCCTCCTGCCCCCTGCCCCCTTGAGAAGGCAAGCAATTTGCTTTTGATTATACACGTGAGGCCATTATATATGTGGGCATATATATATATATATATATATATATATATATATATATATACATATACACCCACACCCACACCCACATATACATCCATACACACACATCCATACATACACACATATATATGATTCTGGAAATTACACTTCTTTTTTCAATATGAAGAGAAAACGATTAGAGGAATTTGTATTCTAGATCTCATTCTGATCAATTAAGAGGTGTATCAGTTGTTAAATTATGGGAACCCTGGGAGGCAGTGGCCCTTGCATCAGAGTCAAAGTTGTAATTTGGGCAAGGAAACTTAGGCTTTGTTTCAAGGTTAAAAAAAATTTATTGGGTCCCAATAGCACTTAAACCTCTCTCCCATGTAGAAAAAACAAAAACTAGCTGAAAGGCAAAGAAATAAGCATTTATTAAATACCTGATATACTAAGGCTTGTTCTAAATGCTTTACAAATGTCATTTGATCCTCACTACAATCCTGTGTAGGTGCTGTTATCTCATTTTACAGTTGAGTAAACAGAAGCAGACAGAAGTTAAATGACTTTCCCAGGGATCACATAGCCTAGTATGTATCTGAGGCTAAATATGAAGACCACAGAGCCATTTAATTGTCCCTACGGAGTTGCAGAATGGTGTCTTCACTTTTGGTGGATACAGTACAGATTAGCTCCTCTCTGCCCCTTCCCCTTCTATGTGGTAGCCTCCTTAATATGGTGGAAATAGTTCTGCCTTTGGAAGTTAGTCTCTTGAGGTCTTTGTCTTCCTGTGGAGCCTTGTGTCTAAGGTCTATCTTCAAAGTACCTATTCCCTCTACCTAAATTTGTCTTTGAAAATTGGTTTGGATACTTAGCCCCCCTTTATATGAGGGTTTTGTCCTGCTTTAAGTTCATGATAGATAAGGAAGGGAAATTTGAGAATCATCTGAACCTTATCCTAGAATTTGAGAGAGGGAATTTCCAAGTGTTCAGAGGAATAATTGGTAGGATTCCATGGCCTAAAATTATTTTTAATTTAATTAAATTTAAAAAAATTAACTACAATCTATTTTTACTCCCTCCCACCTCCCCATCCTTATCCCCAAACTCTTGTGACATACGCAAAACAAATTGCAGCATTGACTATGTCCCATAATGTGTGTCTTGATTTATACTCCTAATCCATTCCTTTCAGTCAGGAAGTGCGTTACATGCTTTATCCACTGGGATAATATTTGGACATCGCACTATTAAGTGTCCCTTCAAAGCTGTTTATTTTTACAGGGCTGTATTGTATAAATTGTTCCTCCGGTTCTGTTCACTTTACTCTACATTATTTCATACAAGTTTTCCCAGGTTTCTTTGAAACTATCCTTACATAATTTCTTATAACACAATACTACTTTATTATATTCATCTACCATAATTTGTTCAACCATTCTCCAGTTGATGGTCACCCTCCTAACCATAGTCAAAAATTCCAGAGGAAGTTGGTACCTGGGGGAGATGCCTTCTAAAGAGAATATGCCCTCAGGGATGACATTTTGATGACAGAAACACAAATGCTCCTTATGAGGATGGAAAAGGGAAAAAGTATAAAGGGGAAAGGTATAAAGAGCCTAAAATGAATGTATGTAATGAATTTTAGTTAATTTTTTCAAATTAAAGATTCATTTTAAAATAAAATTTTATTTTATATTATAAAGTTTTTGTTTTTCCCTACCCTCTGAAAAGAAGAAAAAGAAGAAAAGAATAGAAAATAAACATAAGCATTGTCAAACAAAACAAATTTCCACATTAACCACATCCAGAAATGAATTTCTCATTTTGCGTATTAGTCTATCATCTATCTGTCATGAGGTAGGCAGTGCTATTTTTCATTAATCTTCTGAAATGATGATTGATGATGTGATTGATCAGAGCTTTTAAGACTTTCAGGAAACTGAACAATAGTATAGGAGAAATTAGGTTTAGACCAATATCTCACACTTTATATCAAAATAAGTTCCATATGGGTGTGACCTAGATGTAAAAAGCCACATTGTAAGCAAATTTGAAGAACAAGGAAGAAATTGCCTTTCAGATTATAGTACAGATTTAAAAAAGATGCTTGCACAAAATGGAATAAAGGGCAGGTGGAGGAGGATGTATTCAAAAGAAGGGCACCGGACCATAACAAAAGCTTCAGAAATCAGCTGTGGTTTTAATTAAAACTCAGAACAACAAAAAAGACATTTAAAACTTTGTTGAGAGACAAGAACAGAACAAAGAAGGGACAGGACCACTGCTTAGGATGGAAAAAAATAACAGACAAAAGAGAGAAGGCAGAATTACTTGACTTAATGCTCCTGTTTTCTCTACCAGGGAAACCAGTCTTTGTTTTGGTTAGAATAAAATGAAAACAATTAACAGAGAATTGAGACACAAGATATGAGGAGATAGTAAGAGGACATATGACTATCCTCAGTGAATTCAATACATCAGGCCCAGATAAATACTACTTCATCTTTGGGTTAGGTTCATCCTGAATGTACAACAGATACCTTGATCTGGGACCTACATACAATGTCTTGGTTGTTAATGTCATTAGAACTGGAATCTTCTAGACTACTAAAAATGAGGAGAGCACTAAAACAAAATTGCTAAGGATATTGCCAATGACCTGAAAGAGTTAAAGCTTCTTCCTGAAGAGAATGATTTAGTTTGAAGTGGTTGTCTAAACATTAAGAAATAGTTTCTCCCTTTTGATATGCTTGGGCAGGGTCAGCTATCTCTACTTTTCTATTTGTATCTTTGGAGCTTAGCACAGTGTTTTACATAGGGAAGGCATTTAATAAATACTTTTTTATTTTATTAATTTATTCTTGTGTATTATGGTTGTGATTGCTGAGTTGATGTTAATAATCTTCAAAAACGGAGAATGGGGGAGATGCTTTAGAGCTAGAGAGGAGAATTATCTTGTGTTAGACTAGATCTTAGACTATGGTTGGTGGAGCCAAGATGGCAAATTAGGGACAGCCTCCCACCTGAACTCTCCCAATATTCTTCTCCAAACAATTTTAAATTAACACTTCAAATCAAATTTTGCAGTGGCAGAGCCACAATAAGTCCAGGTGAGACATTTTTCCAGTCTAAGAAAACTTAAGAGGTTGGCAGAAGAAGTTTATGACATCAGGGTGAAGGTCTGTCCAGAGCCCACACACATGGCAACAGTGGCCTCAGCAGCAGCAGCAGCAGCTTTGGAAGCTCTCAGCTCTGTGGTAGTAGAGGGGTTGGACAACTGGTCAAAAAGAGATTTACAGGGGACCCTTTGCTGGCATTGGGTATAGCTGATGCTGATTGGCCATATGTAGTTCTGAGTTGCAGTGCCAGTATGGAGAGGAGAGCTTGTGATTAGTCACAAGGGAGCAGGGGCCCTGGTCACAGTTTGAAGGCAAAGTGGAGCACTAGTGCCTGCAGCTACAGGGGACAAGGATGTTCCTTAGTAAAGACCAGAACACAGACCAGGAGAGCAGTGACCATAACTCTCCTAGTATCACTCTACCTTGGAAGCACCAAAAACTTTCAGACCTTCTGACCTAGCTCTGGAAACAACAGAATGAAAAAGCTGGAAGGTTGGGACTGTGTCTTTTCAACCCCAGGTGAGCAAAATCCAACTTTAACATAAGGTTCAAAGTCAAAAACTAAGCTGGAAAAATAAGCAAACAACAAAAAAAAAGAATTTGACTATGAAGAGTGACTATGGTGGCAGGGAAGAGCCAAACATAAACTTAGAAGAAGACAACAATATGAAAACAGTTACCAAAAAAGCTCAAAGAAAAATGTTAATTGGATCCAAGCTCTACAAGAATTCTTGGAAGAGTTAAAAGGAAGAGATGAGTGGTAGAGGAAAAATTGATAAAAGAAATGAAAGTGATGCAAAAAAAAGACAAAAAGAGAATTAACAGTTTGGTAAGAGAGGCACAAAAAATACTGAAGACAATAACACCTTAAAAAATAAATTTGGCTTGATGATAAAAGAGGCATGAAAATTCACTGAAGGAAAGTACTCCTTAAAAAGCAGAATTGGCCAAATGGAAAAAGAGGTACAAAGTCTTACTGAAGAAATAATTTAAAAAAAATTAGAATTGAGCAAGTAGAAGCTAAGGACTCCATGAGACATCGAAAACAATCAAACAAAGTCAAAATAAAGGAAAAAAAACAGAAGAAAATGTAAATTAACTCATCAGAAAAACCAATGACCTGAACTATAGCTTGAAGAGAGATAATTTAAGAATTATTAGATTACATGAAAGCCATGATTAAAAAAAGAAAGCCTAGACATCATATTTCAAGAAATTATCAAGAAAAACTACCCTGATATCTTTAGATCTAGAGGGTAAAATAGAAATTAAAATAATCCACTGATCACCTCTTGAAAGAGATACCAAACAAAAACTCCCAGGAATATTATAGCCAAATTTTAGAGCTACTAGGTCAAGGAGAAAATACTGCAAGCAGTCAGAAAGAAATAATTCAACTGTTGTGAAGCCGCCATGATCACACAAGATTTAACAGCCTCTACGTTAAAGGAGTGGAAGGCTGGAATATGATATTCTGGAAGGTAAAGGACCTGGGATTACAACTAAGAATCACCTACCCAGTAAAACTGAGTGTAATCCTTCAGGGAAAAATGGATACTTAATGAAATAGAGAACTTTCAAATATTTCTGATGAAAAGACAAGAGCTGAATAGAAAATTTGACATTCGAACAAGACTAAAGTGAAACATAACAAATAAACATGAAAGAATAATCGTTACTCAATATAATTTAAACTGTTTACATTTCTATATGGGAAGATGATACATGTAACTCCTAAGACTTTTATAATTATTAGGCCAATTAAAAGGAGCTTATTACATAGATGGAGGGCATGGTTGTGAGTTGATTATGTTTGAATGATCTCTTAAGAAAAATGAATGGGTGAGAAAGGGAGATGCATTGAGAAATGGTGGAAGGGAGAGATAAAATGGGGAAAATTTTCTCACATAAAGAGGTATGAAAAGAAGAACTTTTACAATGGAGAGTAAAATGGGGAGGTGGTAGCAGGCAGTGCTTGAACTTCATTCATATTGGAATTAGTTCAAATAAGGAAGAACACACACACACACACACACACACATTCATTTGTGTATAGAAGTGTAACTTACCAAATAGGGAAATAGGAGGAGAAAGAAGGAAGAGGAAAGGGGGGTGGGAGGGTGTGTGTGTGTGTGTGAGTGATGATAATGGGGAGGGTATGATAATAAAAGGAGGCTGTGGTTTAAAGCTAAATAGACTTTTAAGAAGGCACAGGACAAAAGAAGAGAGAATAAACAGAAGATAGAGGAATGGAGGGAAATAACACAGTGATAATAACTGTGAATGTGAATGAGATGAGCTCACCCATAAATTTGAAGCACAGCAGAGTGGATTAGAAATCAGAATCCAACAATATGTTGCTTATGAGAGACACACTTGAAATAGAAAGACACAAAGTTAAAATAAAGGGCTGGAGCAGTATCTAATATGCATCAGCTGAAGTAAAGAAAGCAGGAGTAGCAGTCATGATCTCAGATAAAGCAAATGCAAATATAGACCTAATTAAAAGAGATAATCAGGGAAATTACATTTTGCTAAAAGGTGCCCTAGACAATGAAGTGTCTGACTCTGCATGACCCCATTTCAGGTTTTCTTGAAGTGGTTTGCCATTTTCTTCTCCAGCTCATTTTACAGATAAGGAACTGAGGCAGACAGGGTTAAGAGGCTTGCCCAGGGTCACATGGTTAGTAAGTGTCTGAGGCCAGATTTGAACTGAGGAAGATGAGTCTTCATAATTCCAGGGCTGGCACTCTATCCATTGTACCACCTACTTGTCCTTCCTAACAAATTTATAAAAATAAGAGCCATTCCCCAGTTGGCTATGGCACTGTCCTTTACATGCCATTGTAATAGGCTCAGAATGGTCAAATGAACTCTTATATTTCACAAATGTGGCATATTTATTGCCATCCTTGACCAAGTGGTGGGAGGAGTTGATGAAATGCAATTTTCATAACTCCAGGTATCAAACAGTCATCTTAACTGTTTGCCTGAAAAACATTTGTTGTTCTTCAGTTGTTTCAGTCATGTCTGATTCTTCATGACCCCATTTGAGGTTTTCCTGGCGAAGATGCTGGAGTGGTTTATGATTTTCTTCTACACTTAAATCAACCCGCTAATCAATGAACAAGTGTTTATTAATCTTCTCTTACTTGTGCCAGCCTCTGTGCTAGGTAGTTGATGATGAGAAGTGCCCATTTGAAGGATAATCTAGTTATGCTGAGATTAGCAGAGGAAAAATGAGAGATTAATTAATTTTCTATAGTCAACAATTTGTCTTTGGGGAAACAATCAACAGCACAGATAGACCCATTAGGACCTTCTTTTCCATTTTCTCCCAGTCAGACTAATTAAATTCAGGAATTTAATTAATAGGGTGACATATAATTAGAAATGTATCAAGCATTGCCAACTGGTGTGACCAAGCAACAAAATGTCTTTGTTTTATTTTGTTTTTTTTTTCTCCATAGTCCATACACTTCTCTTTTCCCACCTGTTCATGGCTTTCTGCTTATCTCTAGATTTTCTGCAAGATTGCCTGACATCTCTGACATTTCAGACTCTATTGGGAGAATGGAGAAGGGAAGTAGGAGGCTCTCTCTTTCACCAATATATTTGTTCCCTCTATTGTTATGGTATTAGACTTATATTCTTAAGTTGCTACTGCATTTGGGTTGTCACTTATGCTACTGGGAAACCAGGCTACTTCTAATTTCCTTGGGGATTCTCTTGTGTTGGATATCAGTAACAGTAAGGGTAGGCCATCAATCAATCAAACAAGTATTTGTTAAGTTTTTGCTAGGCCAGGTACTGTATTGGATGCTGGAGATACAGATATAAAAGTGAGACAGTATCTGCCCTCAAAAAGCTTACATTCTGCTAGAGCGATATAGCACATTTACAGAAAAGTAAATACAAGATATATACAAAATAAACCCAATGTAATTTGGGGGAGGGCAGAAACTATTTTTAAAACTTCTTTTCACATACTAAGCATTTATTTTTTCCCTCTTCCACTTCCCCTCATCCACTGGAAAAAAATAAAAACAAAACCCTTACAACAAATATGGATAGTCAAGCAAAATAAATTCTCATGTTGGCCATGTACAAAAATGTAGGCCTTATTCTGCATCTTGAGCCCATCATTCTGTTTTGTGAGGTGAGTTTAGCATTCTTTATCATTGGTCTTCTGGAATTATGGTTAGTCATTGCATGGGTCAGAGTTCTTAAATCTTTCAAAATTGTGTGTCTTTATAATGTAGTTATTGTGTAAATTATTCTTCTGGTTCTCCTTATTTCACTCTGTATCAGTTCATATAAATTATCCTAGATTTCTCTGAAAACCATCCCTTTCATCATTTCATCTTTTTATTTATTTAAAAACATTTAAAAACATTTTAATGATGCTTCCTGTTTCTTACATCAAAGTAGTTATCCAAAGTGTGCTCTCCCTCTCCCAGAGAGCCATTCCATGTGAAAATAGTTATTTTTTAGTGAGTGAAAAAAATCAGCATAATTGGTTAATACATTGATAAAATCCTAAAACATATACAATGTGTGTAACACTTGTGAACCTCTGACTTCCACAAGGGGGTAGGTTGAGGGTATCTTCTCTTATGACTTCATTTGAGTGCTGCTTGACTCTCATAATTTCTTAATGTATAATAATATTTCCATGTAGTTATATGCTGTAACTTGTTCAGCCATTCACCAACTGATAGGCATCCTCTTAGTTTCCATTTCTTTGCCACTACAAAAAGAATTAGAAAAAATATTTTGTACATGTAGGGACTTTTCCTCTGTCTTTTATTTCATTGGGGCGCTAGTTCTAGTAGTGGTATCACTGAGTCCAAGGCAGTCGTTTTTTGTACATAGTTGCAAATTGCCTTCTAGGATGTTTGGACCAATTCACAGTCACACCAACAATGCATTAATGTGCTTGTTTCCTCAACATTTGTCATTTTCCTTTTCTATCAATTTGTCCATCTGATGGGTATGAGGTGGAACCTCAGAATTGCTTTAATTTGTATTTCTCTAATTATTAGTGATATGGAGATTTTTAATAGTTTGGATTTCTTCCTTTGAAAACTGTCTGTTGATATCCTTTGACCATTTATAAACTAGGAAATGTCTTATTCTTAAAAAAAATTTGAATCACTCAACATTTTGTAAAAATGAATGTTAAAAATCGTCTTTACCATTTTAGGAGGAGTAGAGGGAAAAAATTTTGGAACTCAAAATTTTGTGAAAAAGAATGTTAAAAAGTTAGAATTAGTTCCTTACATATCTTGGAAATGAAACTTTTAACAGAAAAACTTGTTGCAAAGATTTTTTACTCACTTATTTGTTTCTCTCTAATTTTATCTGCATTGGTTTTAGAAAGTAACAACAGGAGGGAATCAGGAAAGGCTCCTTGAACAAGACAGCACTTGAGATGAACCTCGAAGCTTGGAATTCCAAGAATTAGTACTGAAACCCACTCATGCTGGCTAGAGGAATCAATTGTTAATTTTTCAGCATCAGCATTTACACCACAGAAATTGGCAACCACTACACATTGAGGTTTGATTGATTATTTTATTGATTTTCTAGACAAAGTATTGAAGAAAATGTTAATAATGCAGATTAAATTTAAAGTGTGTTATATATACATCCTCCTTCCTCTCTACCCTTCCCCCAAGAACTGATTATTAAACATTTTCCAGTATACTTCTGGGTAGAGGTGGGGAAAGAGAGCATTTTAGTCATGGGAGACAGCTTGGACAGCTTAAACAAAAGCATGAGGTGGGAGATGGGATGGACAGGTAGGCCAGCTTGACTGCCAGGTAGATAAAGTGTGTGGTGGGGAATAATGTGAAATCACTCTGTAAAGACAAGCTAAAGGAAGATTGTGAAAGAATTTAAATGTCAGACAGAAGACTTTTTATTTTTTTCCTACGGACATTAAGGAGTCACTGAAGCTTTTTAAGCAGGGTTTATTGTGGTCTGCTCTGGGTGTTCCAGGAATATCAATTTGGCAGTTGTGTGGAGGATGGAGGAGGAGACCAGAGGCAGAGAAATCTGGAAATTACTGTAATACTGCAGGTGATAGGTGACAAGGACCTGGACTAGGTACTGGCCATGTGAGTGGAGGGAAGGGAAAAGATGTGAGAGATGTGGAGAAAGAATCTACAAAACTGGTTATTGGTTGCATTTGAAGAATGAGGAATGTTGAGGAGTCAAGGATGACTGATGCTGTGAACATAGGTTACTAGAAGAATGGTGGTGCCCTTGATGAAAATAAGGAAGTTAGGAAGAGGAATGGGTTCTATGAAAAACATTAGGAGCTCTGTTTTGGAGATACTGAATTCAAGATGACTGAAGGACATCTGGTAGTAGATGTCTAATAGGCAGTTGGTGATGTGGGATTGAAAGTCCTAGGACATGTCATCTGCTTCCTACTTGCTTCTCAAGGCCCCTTGCTTGGGCCACAATAGCAGCAGGCTTGGCCAATTCTTGTGCATGTTGTGAGTCAGGGCCTGCTATCTCTTGACTCCTCAGGTGATAACTCTTCCTGCTAGCATGCGCTCTAAGGTGGATATGAGAAAAACTGCCTGCCACAAACTCAAGGAAGGCCTTTGAACCTTCTAATCAGTTACCCTCCTCAGTGGATCTCTCCCCATCCACTCATATTGTGGCTAGACTCATTCCACATTTGGCATACTCCTACCCTCTCTCACTTTTTTCAAGCTTCCTGTTGCACCCTTCTCTTTCCCCACACTTTATCCTGACCCAGCAGAGGAATTAACCTCATATATCTCTGAAAAAACTGAGCTGAGAACTCCCTCTCATCCTCCTCTGACTTTGTCCTTCACTATTTCCTTTTTCTCATTTGATCTCTGATGAAATGGTCCTTTGCCTTGCCAAGGCCAACTCCTCAGCATTTGCTATTTAATCCATCCTCTTTGATCCTTTCCAGTATATTGACCCCACTATCATCCCCACTCAGTCCTTAATCTTCATTCTCTCCATATCTAATTATTTCTTCCCTGCTGCCTACAAAAGCATGGTATAGTGGATAGAGATGTGGGCCTGGAGTCAAGAAGACTCATCTTCCTCAAATCTGGAACACACGGGGCAGCTAGGAGGCTCAGTGGATAGAGCACCAGCCCTAAAGTCAGGAGGACCTGAGTTCAAATCCAGCCTGAGACCAAACACTTGACACTTACTAGCTGTGTGACCCTGGGCAAGTCACTTAACCCCAATTGCCTAAAAAAAGAAACCCCCCCCAAAAAAAGCAAAAAACCAAAAATCATCAAATCTGTAACACACACTAGCTGTGTGACCCTGAGCAAGCCACTTCGCATTGTTTACCTCATTTTTCTCTTCTGAATAATGAGCTGGAGAAGGGAATGGCAAACTACTCCACTATCCTTGCCAATAAAACCCCAAAATGGGGTCATGAAGAGTCAACTGAACAACTGAAAATGACTGAACAACAGTAAGAAGCTGCTTGCAAACATAGCCAATTATTCCCCATCCTTAAAAAACAGAAAACAAAAACCTTCACTAGATCAGACTATCCCTGCTCATCATTGCTCACATCTGTTTCCTCTTCTCATCTAGCCTCTTTGAAAAACTGGTCTGCTCTAAGTGCCTCCACTTCCTCTCATCTCACTCTTTCTTAAACTCCTTGTAATCTGGCTTCTGACCTCAATTCTCTTTCCAAAGTTACCAGTGGTCTTTAATTGCCAAATCTAATGTCCTTTTCTGAACTTTTGTCCATCTTAACCTCTTTGAAGCATTTGACATTGTTGATGACCTTCATCTGGATACTCTCCTATTTCTGGATGTTTTCTGGGCATTGCTCTTTCCTGCTTCTCCTTCTATCTGCCTGACTGCTCTTCCTTTCTCTTTTGTTGTTTCATCATCCATGTCATGCCCACTAACCATGGGCATAACCCAATACTTGTATTGTTAAGTTGGAGAAATGCACCCTTCATCACCCTCAGGTACTTTTTTTTTGGGAGATTCATCTTAGGGTTAGATGGTAGGTGTAGATGTAGGTCTTAAAGAACTGGTTGACACTCACTGTAGTGAGGACCTTGCATTACTCTCTGGGAACTGCAAATCCTTGCTAACTATTTATACTGTTGTGCTTGAAACTTAAAGGGCCCTTAACTTGAAATCTATTAAAGGGAGTAGGACGAGTAAAACAAGACCTTCCTCAGGTCTTGAGGAAGAGTTTTGTAATGGATTCACTGTTACAGCAACCCAACCCTAAATACATTTTTTGGGAGGTGGGGTAGAGCCAATCTAACAATTCAAACCGCTGCTGAGCCCAAAGGCTTCCCTAGGGGGCCCCTTTGCTCTGGATCCTTGTACACAGTGATTTGGTTCAGTCTTGGGGGATCTTTGCCACATAAAAGAAGGGTCAGGCTCATTTGTTTTATTCCCTCTTATACTCTTTATCCCTCACCCCAGTGCCCTGGGGAAAATTACTTAAAGCTTAGATTTGGGGTCATGCCTAGAGTCTCTTCAAAGAGTGTAATAGAATGGTATTCAATAAATATGAGTAAAGTATGGGGCAGCTATTTATTTCCTCTATAAAAATGAAATGCTTAACACTTGATATATAACCTTTAATTAGAAGAAAAAAAAATACTGATAATAATATAACTACTATTATATTCTCCCAGAAGCTTTGTACTTAAAATATTCAAACATGGTATAGTTTGAGGGACTGATGAATAGGTATTTTGTATTTCACTTTGCTCTAAAATGTCCAAACAATTCCCATGAAGTACCTGTTTCCTGGCATGTTGGCTTTGGGGTCAAGAAGACCTGAGTTCAAATTGTACTTCAGGCTTTGACTAGCTGTGTGATCCTGAGTAAGTCACTTGGCCTATCTTAGCCTTAGTTTCCTCAACTATAAGAATAACACCTACCTCAGAGGGTTGTTGTGAGAGTCAACTGTGATAACATATGTAAAGCATTTTGCAAACCTTAAAACTCTTCATAAATACTAGCTATTAGCTATTATTCTTTGGAGTCAAGTCTGGTCTATACAGATTTGAGTTTGAATAGCTTTTGGTTTTGTTTTCCTTTATATTATTTTGATCATTGTATATATTGTTCTCTTGGTTCTACTTACTTTGCTTTGTATGAGTTCATATGAGCCTTCTCAAATTTCTCTAAATTCTTCATATCTACCATTTCTTATGACATGATAATATTCAATTACCTTTGTATATTAGAATTCATTCAACCATATCCAATAGATGGGCATCAGTTTGTTTCTAGTTTTTTTGTTACCTCAAAGAGTATTGTTAAAAGAATAGATATATATGGAACCTTTCATTCTTTCATTGACTTTTTTGAGGTACATGTGTAGTAGTGTGATTGCTTAGACAAAGGATGTGAACATTTTGGTCTTTTTGTTTTTTTCTTGCATAATTTTAAATTGTTTTCTCAAAATGGTTGGACCAAGTCACATCTCTTTCACCACTACATTTGTAGTATATCTCTTCTCATAGCCCCTCCAATACTGACAATTTCTTTTTTTTCCCCTCTTCACATTTATCAATTTGATGGGTGTGAGGTGAAATCTTACTTACTTCAATTTGCATTTCTCATACTAGTGATTTGGTGAATATTTTCACATTGTTATTCATCTTCTGAAAATTATTTGATAAGAGATCTTTTGGGAAATGGTTCTTGTCACATGTTTTTCTCAAATCCCTATATATCGTGTCTATCAGATATTTGTCAGAGACACTTTCTGTAAAGACACTGAATTGGTGGAGAATTTGAGGAATATTGTTTTTCTATGAACAGGAGTGGCCCAGTTATATGAGGGCCTGAAATTTATGGGATGCATTCCTTGACCCATGATAATGCATCACTGGAGCTATCCATGTTTTCCACCTTTGTGAACAAATCCTGTGGCTGATTACTCAAAATGAGGACAGCTTAGAAAAAAGCAAGCAAACAAGCAACCAACCAAAAAAAAAAACCCACCAAGAAAACACTTGCCTCTGTAGGATGTTGAATTTGGGTCCCTTTATTGCCAAAATGATTTTCCTCTTCTTTTAACTGCTGAATTATTTAAGTTGCTCTCTGAACAAAGACTTCCCTCTCTTTCTCTAGACACATTTTTAATTTCTCCCCATTCTCAATACTCTCTTCCTTCCTCTCTCGCCACTGCCTGCCCCCTCACCTGCTCCCTGCAAAGTCCCTGAATAACCCTCAGCTATTTCTCACCCTTTGCTTTTGACAGCAGCCATGATAAATAAAACCAGAGAGGTGGCAGAGATTCCAGGGGAGAGGCGAGGTCACCAAAGCTCTCCTGCCTGAGCTGTGCTGGGCTCTCAAAAGTAAAAGGCACAGCCTATTTTATGCCCCAGCATACCTTCGCTTTTATCCTCACCCCAGGCGTTATTTGTGTTACCACTGCTGTTCAGTTGTCTGGAATGCAGAGCTCCTACCCACACTGGCTGAATTAACTGGGAAGAACTGGAATTTTTGTCTATTAAACAGCATCAGAGTATTTCACTTGGCAGTGAAAAGGAGATTTGGATTCTAGTGGGAGTTATGGGCTTCTAGGAGAACATCACCAAACTGGCTGCACTGACCTCTAAGCTTAATGACTTTCTGTCAGGAGGATACCAGAGAATGTAGCCCCTGCTTTTCTGTATTTCAATCAATCAATCAACATTTATCAAGTGGCTACTATGCATCAGGCACTGTGCTAAGCTTTGGAAAGACAAAGGCAAAAAATGAAAAAAATTTCTACTTTCAAGCAGCCTACATTCTATCGGGGAGAGAGTGTAATAAATATAAATGCAAAATAGAAAAATGTAGTTAGGGAGTGAGGGCATTAGTAGGTTGGGTTCCAGAAAGACTTGACATAATTGAGCCTTCACTAGTCTTTGAGTTGAGGGATTCTATGTAGATGATTATCAAAGAAATATGAATCATGGATTGCTTCCTATTTTGAAAATCTGGGAGGACCCTGGGAAAAATGTGTATTAATCAGTTGCTTGGATTATTGCAGTAATTGAGCATTACTGAATTGTTAATTTCTGTCTTGAGTGGTTGAATGGCAATTCAACAAGTTTTATAAAGCACCTACTTAGCAGTGGAAGAAACACAAAGTTTAGATAAGTGCCCACATGGAAACTTCAGTTTAATGATAAGACATGCCATAGATAATTACTATACCACGTGACTTCTTTTGTGCATTAGAAAAGATGCAAACTGAAGTGCTATGTGAGGGTGGAGGGAATGTCAGGAGCTGAGGATAAGCATTGACCCTTAGAACCTAGCACAGGGAGAGCTAGGGGAAATTCATGAGGATACCTTGAAGGGTGAAAAGGGCTTCTACCAACCAGGACCTATGAATTACCCCTCTACTGCATGTACTCTCTAAATTCAAGCCTACTCTGCACAGGGACCTTGTGTGTGCAAAGAGGAGGATGTGTTTCAGACTTTGGGAATGGAGTCGGGTGTTTTCATAACAATTGTTCTTACCATATTAATAAATAGCCCTTTCTCAAAGCTAATTAACTCTGTGGCTTATTGATATCAACCCATTAGTTGTTGTTGTTTGTCCTTTGTTCTTGAAGTATACCCTGGCATCAGGAAATTGATGCCTTGACTCACACTGTACAAGGTCACCAGCCTCACTTTCTCCTCCAGAGCCATCTGGGTCCAGTGGCAATGTATAAATCAGGATGACTAGTGATGGCCCCCAGTTGATATTGAGGACTGACTCACTAGAGAGGGGATTGTGAGTCCCTATAGAAATAATAATAATTATAATTAACATTTATATATTGCATACTATGTGCGAGCCACTGTACTAAGTGCTTTACAACTATTATCTCCTTTGATTCTCACAACAAACCTGGGAGGTAGGTGTTATTATTATTCCTATTTTACAGATGAAGAAACTAAGGCAAACAGAAGTTAAGTGATTTGCCCAGGCTTACATAGCTTGTATATGTCTAAGGCTGATTTTGAATTCAGGTCTTTCTGACTCTGGGCTGGCACTATATCAACTGTGTCACCTAGCTACCTAGTATTAGGCACCCTCAGCTTCTCAGGGTTGCCCTTAGAACCTGGAGATGGGGAATACCTTCTGGGAATTCAAGTTGCTAGTGTTAGTGGCAGGTGAGAGAGTTTACCCAGAGAGGGTGCTATATTATGATCCCATATTTTAATCTCTGATAGTGTTGTTACTCCTACTTTTACTCAGGGTATCCCATTGTGATGGGTCTTCTAGTGCTTCCTAAACAGAAAAGAAAGACATGGCCACAAGAAATAAAGTCGTGGCCACAAGAAATAAAGTTGTAGCCACAGTACCACAGATTAAGAGATGGAGGGGACCTTAGAGATCTTCTAGCCTGACTCTCTCATTTTACAGATGAAGATCTGGGTCCAAAGAACTGATGTACCTGATGCCACACAGATAATAAGTGGCAGAACCAAGATTCTAGGGCAGGACTCTAGCTCCAAATCTCAGGTGCCCTTTCCTCTTCATAAGACAGGCCACCGTATAGATTCAATCAATCTCATATGAACTCAACTAATAATTATTTGCAGAAGGTAATTGTCTCTTGGTCCATTTGAAGCTCACAATCTAGTTGATGAGACATGCCTGCACAATTAGATTATATTGCTTAAAGAGAGAAGGGACATAAGTTCAGATCTAGAACTTGAAGGGACTTTAAAAATCATTTAATTCAGCACTCTCATGCTACAGTTGAAGAAACAGGGGTCTACAGTGGTTAAGTGACTTATCCTGAGTCACACATGTAGTTAATGACAGAGACAGGATTTGAACCTATCTCCTTAGACTCCCAATGAAACACTCTTTTCACTGTGCCATATTGCAACATGTGGGGAGTCATACTGTTGTCTGTGACATTAATATTATATCACATAAAGAATAGCCTCATCTCTGACATACTAACTGTGTGACCCTGGTCAAATCAGTTCCTCTGTCAGGCAATTGTTTTCTAGGTAACTCAGTAAGATTATAAGTCATAGAGAAGGCACTTACTGTAATGGTAGAAGGATTTCCCTTCTATAATAATGAAATCATAATTCTAGTCTCTTATTCCTATTGAATAGCATAAAAACATGATTAATAAGCAGAATGGCAGTACATAATGAAGTGTTAGATTGTGTGGCACAGAATCAAAGTGTTGTGGGTCTATCTTCTGGATCTCTGGTTGAGGCCAAGAACAGGCTATGAAGACCATATTCTGCCCTGCCTTGTAAATATATGGGCATATGGAGTGGGAGAAGTGTAGGAAAGGAAACAACAGAGAATAAAGGGAAGTGAGAAGTGGAAATGGGGTTCATTTGGATCTCTTGTCTCTATTATCTGTTTGATTGACTATAGTTCTGAGTAGTGAACCATGAAGTGACTCCCTCTCAGTGAAATGCTTAGCCCATTTTTGGTGGAAGCTACCAGCTGAGTACCTTACAGTTCCCACTGGAAATAAATAAATATCATGAGAAATGGCAGTGCTTTGTTTTGGCGAGACAGTATAACAGATGTTTTGCTTAGGCACAGCTGTATAATACTTTAATAGAAAAGAAATTGTCTTCATTTTTTCCCTTGTGTCCTGGAAGGCTAGCTGTAAAAGTGATTTTTACTGCTACCAGGTGTCTTACTCAGGTACTTGGGTAAAATAGTCAAAATATTTTTATAATAGCCATAAACCGTTTTACAATATACTTATTGTTTATGGGGAAAGCTGACATGTTAGGGAGTTTCTGACTCCTGTGACAGGCAAGCAACAAAAAAGCCTGCATTTCTTATGGGGTTTGGTTAAAAGGTATTAATCCTTCTCCACAAAGCCAAGTATAAAATTTTAGTGGTTTCTGAAACAGTCATCCTTTTTATATGCTCCTTGTTTGAAGCTGACTGGAAACCAATGGGATCTGACAGAGCATGCAGAGTTGACTCCATAAACTGTATTTAGGAGGCCATATTTGGTTAACTGACATGGGAAAGATGTGTAACTCACTAGATGAGATTTGATGGAAGCAATGCTCAAAATGATTTGTAGAACATAACAAAAGTAACAACCTTTGGCTGATTTGGGGTGACTTTTCTAGTTAAATGCATTTTTAATTTTTTTTAAAAATTCTTTTTTTTTTTGGCAATTGGGGTTAAGTGACTTGCCCAAGGTCACACAGCTAGTAAGTGTCTGGGTCCAGATTTGAACTCAGGTCCTTTTGACTCCAGGACTGGTGCTCTGTCCACTGTGCCACCTAGCTGCCCCTAAATACATTTTTGTAATTAAAAAATTTCTGTTTTCAAGTAAAAGAGTATTTTCTTCATTTGGACCTCAAATGTCATTGAAGTACAGTATGCCTAGTGAAGAAATTGTATTCCTACAGAGTTGTAACTTTTCTGTAACCTGGTGTGTAAGGTAGTTGTATGGGGAACCGAGAGTTTAAGCAATTTGTTCAGGGTCACATAATCAGTATATGTCACAGGTGGGACTTGAACCTAGGTCTTCCTGACTCCAAGGTTGATTGTCTAATATACCACAGTGCCTCTGATAAATAAAAGAGTATAAATATAATTGGAGTTAGAGGTATAATCTGATGGAAAAGGCAAATGTGAAGTTGAGTATAGTGATGTAAGGGAGCGTAGATCTAGGGAGTTCCTGATCCATTTGAGGAATTCCTCAGTCAACTTGATAAGATTAAAGATGTGCATCATTGTTTGAAAGCAATTGATGAGACCTAGAGGATTCTTAGTGATTGAATGATTGAAGATCAACACCTCTTCATGTCCTGTAAAACTCACTCCTTGTCTTTTTCTCCCAATGTTCAGCAAGAACAGGGGAGGAGAATGGGGAAAGGGATCCCTCCCCTCCCCCCTGATATTTTCCCACCAGGAACACCAATGGTGACTTATAATAAAGCACAAAACAGTGGAAGATGTGCTTATATATGACACATGCCAGAGAGAGGAGTTTAAGGACAATTACTGTCACAATTACAATTATAACTTCGTGTGTAGAGAAGGGTAATGTTTAGATTCCCTAGGCAGAGTGATTCTGGAATCTAGCCTTTTAGGAGAGAGGAGAAATTTCTTGGACAGTATCATCTTTAAGAGTTGCCTTGTTCAAAATAGGAGAGCAAGGAATAATTAACCTGTCACATTTATGGAGAAGGGAAGAATTTATGATGAAACAAGACATAGATAATATTATGAAGCGCAAAATGGATGATTTCAATTACATTACATTGAAAAGTTTTTGCATAAAGCCAGTGCAGCCAAGATTAGAAGGGAAGCAGCTGGAAAACAATTTTTATAGCCAGTGTCTCTGATAAAGGCCTCATTTCTAAAATATATCACAATACAAGTCATTCTCCAATTGATAAATGGTCAAAGGATATAAACAGTCAGTTTTGAGAGGAAGAAATTAAAACTATCTATAGCCATATGAAAAAATGGTCTAAATCACTATTGATTAGAGAAATGCAAATCAAAACAACGCTGAGGTACCACATCATACCTATCAGATTGGCTAACATGATAAAACAGAAAAATGATAAATGTTGGAGAAGATGTGGGAAAATTGGAACACTAATGCATTGTTGGTGGAGTTGTGAACTAATCCAACCATTCTGGAGAGCAATCTGGAACTATGTGTAAAGGGCTATAAAACTGTGCATATACCCTTTGACCAAGCAATACTGCTTCTAGATCTGTATCCCAAAGAGATCATAAAAATGGGAAAAGGACCTACATATGTACAAAAATATTTATAGCAGCTCTTTTTGTGGTGGCAAAGAATTGGAAATTGAGGGGATACCCATCAATTGGGGAGTGGCTGAACAAGTTGTGGGATATGAATATAATGGAATACTGTTGTGGTTTAAGAAATGATGAGCAAGTGGACTTCAGAAAAACCTGGAAATGCTGAGTGAAGTGAGCAGAACCAGGAAAACATCATACACAGTAACAGCCACACTGTGTGATGACTGACTTTAATAGACTTAGCTCTTCTCAGCAATGCAAGAATCCAAGACAATTCTAAAAGGACTCATGATGGAAAATGCTATCCACATCATCCAGAAAAAGAACTATGTAGTCTGAATGCAGATACATTTTATGCATACCATGCATAAATGATGCTCTCCTTTTCTTTTGTTGCATTGTTTTGTTTTGTTTCTTCTTTCTCATGGTTCCTCCCATGAGTTCTAATTCTTTTACACATCAAGACTAATGTGAAAATATGCTTAATATGACTATATAAGTAGAGCCTGTGTCAGATTACACGCAGTCTTGGGGAGGAGGGAGGAAAGGGAGAGGGAGAAAATTTAAAACTCAAAATCTTATGGAAGTGAATGTTGAAAACTAAAAATAAATAAATATTTTTTTAAAAAAAGAGTTACCTTGTTGGTGAACCTAAGCTCAAGAGTTGTTGAGACCATGAGTTTAGGCATTGGAATTAAGAGAGATTTTCTGATGCAATATTCTCTTTGGGGAGTTCCTTATGCAGTTTTCTACTCAAAGTGTAAAGCCAGTGAATTACTTGGGCAGTGCAGGCGTGAGGAGAAAGGGTTGGCTTTTTCAGCAAACTCCAAAGTGTATTTACTTTTGGCAGGAATCAAAACCATGGAATGGGGCTCCAAGTCTTCTAGAGGCTGTGTAGGACTCTGTAGGAAAGACGGATTCACCAGAATGAATTCACCGGAAGGCTGCCCTGTCAGCAAGCCCAAGTTCAGTTTTCTTATTTGGGGGAGCTGACAGGTTAGTTAAAATCTTTATGTTTCTTTATTTATACCAGTCCTGCAATTTCACTGGCTTAGTGACTTTCTGGTCCTTTATCAGTACATACTGACATTAGCTCCTCAGCTTAAAGTCTCAGAAAGTTGCCAGGTTCCACCTTATCCCATCCAAATTATTAATGAACTCTCATGATTCCTTAGTACCTCATGTATTTTAAGTTGTAACACTGTCTCATGCTTAATGACCATATTTATATCGAGTGCATATGCAAGATTTGGGGACTCTGGCACCCATTTTGAGGATACCCTAAGTATGATCCATGCTTAACTTTGTTTCATAAAGTTCATCAGAGTTTTACTATAGGATATAAGTGAGAGCCAGAGAGATAATGATCCTCTGGGGGGATTAGGTCCCCAGGGTTTAAACTGGTCATGAGAGACTCTTAGGGTACAATGTGAAAAGGTACCAACAGTTCTGCATTTCTTACAAGATCTGAGATTCTAGTTTAGCCTTATAAAGATTAGCCTTATATTTAATATCTTATCATAAAAACAAGCATAACGAACTAACAATACACTTATAGCATACCAACAATGGGCTCGAAAATGGTAGTGTTTTTTGACTAGTGTGCTCATGATCTGAGAAATAATGAAGTGAATGGAGCTAGCAGGATTTTTCAAGGCAATTGTGAAAGATGGCTACTGCTATTTCCCCCCCCCCGTATGTTAAAGATAGCATATGAGTCCCAAGTGATAAAGTTACGAATGGTGCATGAAATGGAAAATCCAATTCCCTGCCCTCCGTGCAGAGATAGAGGCAGTGTTGCTTAGAATTCCCAGCCGAACTCTGTTGTTTGCTGCCTCTAAACAACAGAGAATGCCAGGAATAGGAGATGAGCAGTCGAGTCTGACAGGTCCAAGGAGAAATCGCATTTTGCATGTGCTTCCTTTTGCTCATTTTGTGTACCTCATATCCTTTTTCCTGAAGCAGGTCAGCAATTTCTCCAATCTTGCTCTAAAATAAAGAAGGGAAAGGGAAGAGAGGGAAAATTGGAAAAAAAAATAAAGGAAGCATGATGTAGAGACCTGAATTTCCCATATCCTCTCTTTATATCACTGGATTTTTGTGTACTTTTAGGAATTCACAATTTCTCATTTCTTTCTGGTAAATGCCTCCCTTCTCTTGACTTGACTGGGATATTGTAAGGGTTAATGAGCTGGTGGATGGGGAGCACGTTTTGAGTCCCTGCCTAATAGATACTGTATCTTACTCATGCAATGTGTGACTGGTTAGGGTATCACAGGATTTCGGATATGGTACACAGTACTTTTCTGGTCAAGTGTTGGGGTAACACCTGGGAAATTTATCCAGATAATATGACAGGAGATGGCATCTGGTCCTTTAGATACTAAATCTGTGTTTACACTGTGTCTAAATTCCTAGTGGAAAAACGCTAAGTTCAGTTCATCAACCACTGACTTATTCTGCATGATGTTCAACAACAACAATAGCTAGCGTTTACGTGGCACTTTAAAGTTTGTAAAGAGTAGTTCATTTGATCCTCACAACCACGTTGGGAGGTAAGTGCTATTATTATCTCCATTTTACAGATAAAAAAACTGAGGCTGAGAGAGCACAACATAGCTAGTTCATTTTACAGAAGAAATTGAGGCTGAGAGTGCAATATAGCTAGTTAAGTATCTGAGTCAGGATTCAAATTCAGGTCTCCCTGACTCCAAGTCTAGTGATCTATGCATTTGGCCACCTAGTTGCCTTACAGCAAACAGAGTGAGCTGGCTAGGTCTTGCAGTATACAGAGTGTGGGACCTGGAGTCAGAAAGGTTGAGTTAAAATCTAGTCTCAGGTACTTGCTAGCTGTGTGATTTCAGGCAAGTCATTTGACCTCTGCCTGCCTCAGTTTCCTCAACCATAAAATGGGGATAATAAGAATACCTACCTTCCAGGGTTATTATAAGGATGTGATATATGCCTGGCATATAGTAGGTGCATAATAAGTACTTGTATTCTTCCCCTGAATTTATTATTTTCACATTGTCTAGATGCTTGACTTTGTCACCCTAATGTACAAATTTTATTTCATCATTTTAGCCATGATAATTAAAAATACTCAATGCAATATGAAGTCTTCTTAGTAGCAAAATTAATTCAGCTGTAATCATTTCAATGGCTACTGTTCTTCATGTTGTTTTAAATTGTATTTTCAGGGTCTACCTGAGTACCTGGTCTATTCAACAGTTAACTTTGCTATTATTTTCTAATTATGTTTTAAAATGACTTACCTAATCCTTGCTAATATATCTGAAGATGAGCCTATTCTCATCTGTAATAAAAAGAGAGATGAAAGGAAGAGTCTACAAAGTGACTTTAAAAAAATGCTTGGAATTATCATTTTTAAGACAGCCTTGGGGAATGGAATGTTATTTATTGCCCAGTGTTTTCAGAGAGCCCAAGCTTTGTAAGTACTATTTACAAATCGGGCTTCTCATTTCTTTGGTCTCTAATGGTCAATTACACAGTTAACAAACCCTTGAAGTCCTTGAGAGGGCCCATGGAACACTCACTTACTTTACACAGCTGTTAGTGTCCCTCACAGTAACAAATTTTTCTGGTAGAATGCCAGTTGTCTAGATATATCACCCTAATTGCCAACCTCATCCAGGAAATCACCTTCTGTAGAGTCCTAGGAGATAAACTTCAAGACAGGTAAAAGAGATTCCAGAAATTCACTGAAATCTTGTGAGTGATTGAGGGTCAGGGAAGGGAGTGGGCAAAGGTATAACATCCTAGGCATCATGCTACTCTAGTCAGAATCAGAGTGACCCCACAGGGCTTGGGCTCTTCCTGTGGCTGCAACTATGTACCTGTGGACCTAGAACTTCATGCTTACAGGAAGGAAAAAGGATGACAAAAAAACCTCACCTTTGACAGATCAAGCTTACTGATCAATCAAACTCACTTAGGATCAGCATTCACTGGACCTGCCCAGCCTTCTGAACTCTGGGCTTTGTCTGTCTTTAAGAGATCACTAAGTCCCATCTTACTTAACTGTAAAATGAGCATGACGATAGTACCTACTTCCCAATGTTGTTGTGAGAACCCAGTGAGATACATTTTGTAAAGTACTTAGCACAGTGCCTGACTGTAGCAGGTGTTATATAAATACTTATTCCCTTTCCTTTATTCTTCTTACTTCCTGGACTTGATCCATTTCCTTGCATGTATCATAAACAACTATCTGAACCTTCCAGTTGAGCCATACTTCCTGGAGCACTGACATAGTAAGTAATTTGCTAAGAATTTTTCCCGTCCTTCTACCAACAACTTTGGGTATGGCAGTAAGGTGATTTAAAGAACAATTCTGATCCTTATTCTCACAGCCAGACCCGTTGTAGATAAGATCCATTTGCACAGGGCCAGCATTAGAACTCTTCTCTGTCCTCATATGGCTGCTTGACTCCCTAAGCCTTGCTGGAATACTCAGTTTTCTGGTCTCATCCCTGCCTAGCAACTCTTGCCAGCTTGTTGCTGCCCATACTGCTCTGTGACTGGTAATTGACCAATAAGATGGTGAAGTTCATTTGTCCTGAGTCTCATAGAGGAAAGCAAGATGCTGTTCCAATGCTATTGATTGCTTTGAAGACTATTGGGGAAGTTAGAGCCCAACTTTGTTGCCTGCAATTGCTGAGAGGTCAGGGCTCTGCTTGGGAGACTGAGAGATATGAAATAGGAAGGCAGTGTTGAAGTGGGTAGAATTTTGCAGTCAGACCCTCTTGGAAGGTTTAGAGTTCCCTTGGTAATAGTTACGGTGCAACCAAGTGGAAAAGTTCACAGTTGGCATTTTCTTTCCCTTGTAGTTGGTTTCTCAAGTGAAAAATTAAAATGTAAAAAAATCTGATATCCTTTTCAGTAACTAATTTTGATAACCTTACATGAAAAAATACTTATCGCCAGAATTTATCTTTAGAATATTTTCCATGCGTGGATCCTATGCTCATTTGGTCTTTGAAACTTAAACATTCAATTCCAAAAGACAACCTTTTCTCCTGTCCTCCCCTGACATCACTCCCCCCCTCCATGTATCTACAGTTTAGAATGCCCCTGGATTTTTCTTAAGACCAGGGTTGCTGCATTGTACTGTGAAGGGAGGTGGTAAAGAGTGGTTATGAACTAGAAATCTGAGGAAATCTAACTTTTGTTTCGTTAAAATGTTTTTTTATTGTGAACTTAATCATCAACAAACAAATCTTTCAATATATAAAGAATAAGGGAAAGGGATTACATAAAACTTCATTTTTGTTACATTTAAAATGTACTTATTTACTTTTTTTGCATATCTATTATTACATTCTTCTACCCCCAAATAACAGTTCTCCTTTATAACAAGAATGTAGATTAAAGCAATACAAATGAACACATTAGTGATGTCTCAGAATGCACATATTCTGTGTCTCTGAACTTTATTTCTTCTGATTCAGCCACAGACTAGTTACATCTGTAACTGAGGTAAGCTCACCAGCCTCATGAGTTTTTATGCCAGCCCCATGTAAATGGATCATATGCACAATGGGTCTGGTAGTGAGAGTAAGGATCAGAATTGTTCTTTAAATCATCTTACTGTCATAGCCACAGCTATTGGTAGGAGGAGAGGAAAAATTCTTAGCAAACTACTTTAGATGCAGAAAAATACTGGAGTTTAGAGAGAGAAATTCTGACTTATGTTGGGGATGGGGTTGGGCAGAGAATCAAATACAGTGAATAGCAATTTTAAAGAATTTTTTTGCAACATTAATCCTAGTTCTTCATATTATCTTTTGTTGGCATCGGAGTTATCGTACTGATATGAAAGAGGAAATAGAGCTGCAGGCTGTTTTCACCTGGCCACCGGATCAGATCCACGGCACATTTGTTCAGATCATTTTTGTTGTTGAGCTGTTCTTTTTTTGGTGGGGGAGGAGAAAGGGGGAGGAAGATAGCCTTTGGATTCTAGATGATCAGAACTTGAAGACACATATGAGGCATATATAACTTCACATTGCACGCATATTATCAAGAGTCCAGATTCCTCCTTTGCTCTTTCTGTGTTTAGTGTTTTCTGCTTTGTTTCGTATTGAGGGTGTTTCATAACTGTTCTCAAACAGCTCCAATTGTGCATATTTTGTCTCCCCCCAGTTAAAATGTAATCTCTTTGAGGCAAGGCCTCTGTCTTCAATTTTCTTTTGTATCCCTAGCCATGCCTGCTACAGTCCTGCACCTAGCAGATTCTGGCACTAGCAGGAACCTGAAAACAAAAGTCTATAGAACTTGGGAAAAAAATACTCTTAAGAATAGAAGTCTATAGAACTGATTTCCTCCTTTTTTTGAGTTTCCCTCACAAACAACCCACATGCATAGTCAAACAAATCCCCACACTGACCGTGTCTAACAATGTGTCTCATTCTGCATTTTTAGTTCAACATCTCTCTGTCAGAAGGTAGATAGTAGATCCATGAAAGCATGGCTAATGATAAAATTTGCATGAGAAGACTTTATTTTAATCCTTCAGAGTCTATGTTTGTATCATATATAAACAAAGATCTGGCTGTTTTGCATTGTATGTAGTCAAAACAATTCACTGATTGCCTGAATTTTTCATTTTACTATTTTGACATCTATGTTTGACGTAATTTACTTTCATTCAGGCTTCCCAGGCAAAAGAATTAACTTGCAAATACATAAGTTGTGCTCAGAGCCATAACTAGGGCAGGGAGACTAGAGTTTTGCCCCAGGGTACCTAATTTAGAGGGATCTGGATTTAGAGGTTACTGGCAGCATTAACAGTCTTTCAGACATGGATAAACAACACATTTTAGCACCTAGTTAGCAAGAATAATTAATTAAAATAGGAAGCTACCACGTGGTGGTCTATGATGGGCTCCTTCCCTTTTCTCTATCCCTGACCCTTCTCTCTGTGTAGCAGCTTCCCCTGCAGCATCCTTGTACCATTTATCTCAGCATTCTGTTTCCCCATGATGAGGAAGTGTTTCCCGCAACTCTTCACCTGCAGGAGGGTTTTGTGCTGCTTGCCCCAGGCATGGTATGTGAGACTTGTTGCAGATGCAACAGTTCCAAGTTATAACGCTGATTGTGGTCACTTTTGAAACAACATACACTTTCCATGATTTTAATGGCAAAAGAAAGGCAAATAGACTCGTATAAAGTCCAAATTAGCATGGTTTTAGACATATTGCCCTTTTTTACCTTAAAAATTTGAGGGAGATAAATTGTCATTACTTCCTTCCTTTATTAAAAATTTCTCTTATGGCCTAGAATGAGAGGTTAGATGTCAGGGTGGTAGGTAAGCAACACAGAAGAGAAATTACTCATTCATCAGAAAAAAACTGATGGTATTTCTTAGAAATACTGGAGAAACTTTCAACCAAGGAATGCCTGTGAATTCTCAAAACAACCCACCTTCTCATGAACAGAATCCTCAAAGTAAGAGCATTTTTATGGTAGCTGAGAAACTAATGCTCCAAGAATTCCTCATGTAAATCTCGACATTAAGCCAATCCTTCCTTGTCTTGCCACTTGAATCATTTATTTAAGCCAGTGATAATAAAAGGTGTCAGCAATTCAGTTGTAGGCTCTCCAAGATTTCTGTGCGCACTGACCTTTAAGTGTTTGCATCTTGACAGGTGAGCCGTTCTTAACGTCTCCTATGAGATATGGTGGGGCCACAGGGTCAGGCACGCTAATGATAAAATTACCATTTACCTTTTACCTCACCAGTCTCGGTGCCTGACATTATAAATGTAGGTAACCTTTCACCTGAAGGCTCTCTTTCTTCTACTCTACTAGAGATTATGTTGAAATGAACATGTTTGCAGCTGCAGAAGGAATCTTGGAAGAGGGAAAAAAGAACTGAATTCAGAGCTTTTTGTTTTTCCCTTCAGAAACCTGTTTTTTGGGGAGATGACTTTTTCTCACATTCACCCAGAATGCAATATTTGTAGGAAAAAAGAGGTTGCCTCCATTGTGTCTTTTTCTTCTTAACATTTTGCTGCATGGTCCTCACTCAAGCGTGATCTCATGTTCTCTCCCTAAAGCTGCAGGTATTAATGAGGTTTTATTGGTGGCCTGCTTTCATCTGTAACAGCTCTCCTCTTCCTGCTGATTTTAGTAGAATGGCATCGCCGTCCTACTGTATGTTGGATACGGTTAAGCAATTAGGGAATGATGGCAACAGACCAAGATACGTGCTTCATGTTGGCGCAGCAGAAAAATAAACCATAGAGGAAACATTGGGCAGATGGAAAAGGACTGAAGAAGCAAATGAGTTAATAGAAAATGACTCTAATGCCAACTCTTTGGGCATGAAATGTGGAACTGTATAAGCTCTATTAATAAGTTAGCAGCTCAGTTTTCAAGGTGGTGCGGGAGAGAGCCTTGTTCTTTAGGAAAAGTATTCAGAAGAGTTCACAAATCTTAGATTAGGAAGAGACCTAAGAGGTCATCTAGTGCTACATCTTTCTGAATAGGAACTTTCTTGATGAAATGTTCCTGTGTAGGTTAAAATGAGGACCAGAACAGTTGCTTACAGGGGGTTGTCAGGGAGCATAAGGAGCCGAGTATCAGGCTTACTACTAGAACTGTCGTGCTGGGAATGTGATAGGAAAAGGGAGAGCAGGGAAGGAAGAGGAAGGGAAGAAATCGCAGCACCTGATTTTCCACCTTTGAGCACACTGCCTTTGAAGACTGCTCAGGCCAGGAAATGGGGGACATTGCATCTGCTTGAGTGAGAGGAAGTCTTAGCCCTGCCTTACGTAATTGTATGTGAGGATGCACAGGGCTACTTTATATCATATACACTGTTCTCTACTGCCAAAGAAAGGGACCAGCTATGTTTAGTCAAGAACTCAATGATGACTAACTACATATGAAGTTGCAGATGTTAGTCACATGATGCTTACATGGATCTTTTTAGACTGGCCATTTAGAGACCTGATAAGAATTACCTGGTACCTTACTATGGTCATTAAACATGAAATTTGGTAACACTGAAGTGGCTCTTTTAGCATGGACTCAGTTATCTCCCAAGTATCATTGTGGATATGTTAATGAAAGAAAACTGTGGTAGGGTTTGGGTTGGGTTTTTTGTTTTTTTAGAGTTGGTTTTCAAATAGAAGTGGACCCTAATGAAAGAGCACTGGATGTAGAATCAGAGGACCTGGGTTCAAATCCTACTTCTGCCACTTTACTATCTATATAACCCTCGGCTTGTCATTTCACATCTTAATGCCTCAATTTCCTCACCCATAAACTGTGGGGCTTAAACTAGTGACCTCTAAGGTACCTTCCAGCTCTAAATCTATCAGTTTATGGTTTTATTAAGTAAAGCCTCACTGATGATAATCTATACTATTCACCCATCACTCAAGATACAGAATGAGACATACATTTTTGGGTATGGGAGATGTGGGAATTTGTTTTTCTTGACAATGAGTAGTTGTTAGGGTTTTCTTTTCTTTTTTTATATAGGAAGGAGAGAAATAAATACTTTTTCATTGAAAAATAAAATAAAATAAAAATAATTCCCCAAATTAATTTAATTGAAAGTTTAGGTTTCTAATTTTATCAGTTTTCCAAAAGATAATTTGCTTAAGATATACTCACAAAACACCAGAGATTGACTGATCCTCCCGGCATTCCTGAGCTCAACAAGAAATTCACTTTTCTTAAAGTGAATTCTTAAAGTTTAGCTTACCCTTCCCTTCCTCCCTTTAATCATGAATTCTGTGAGCCAATGAAGCAGGACAGAGTACATAGGAAAATCTTCCCCTTGGGTAGCTTATGCTCAAATCAAATGTGTTGAAAGGGTCCCAGTAGGGATGTCATTCAGGCTGGATGAATTGGCACAGTCATTTCCAGGCTTATCAGATTGTCTTCCACCTGTCTGAGTGCTTTTGTTTTATCTGTGTGTATCAACACCAGCTCTGGCTACCTGGGCCCTGGCCAGAGTACCATTTCCATGAGACAAAGGGCTTTTCTAGGCATTTTTTCAGTCATTGTTCCTGACTCATGCCTGTCTCTGAGCCCTTGGGGTAGAAATTCAGGACTGCTCATCATAGGCAGCACTTTTCTGCTATTTTCTTCGAAGTGGGGGTATGTGATTACACAGGCATTCGCTGACACTGCCTGTATGAAGGCAGACTTGATATATTCTCCTCCAAAGAATGCATAGTTGAGCTTTTTTTTTATCCATAAACAAATATTAGATTGATATTAATTATTGAACCTTGAAGATATTATAGAACCACAAGGGTCATCCAGCCTCTGATTGAAGACCTCTAGTGATGGGAAACCCCCTTCTTTCTGCATACAGCCTATTTTGCTTTGAGGTTGTATTGAATGCTTGGGATTTCTCCTTCTATTGATCCAAAATCTCCCCTTTAGGACTGTCACCCATTGCTCCTAGTTTCTTCTTCCAAGTCCTAAACTGAAACTGTTCTTTTCCTTTTCAGATATTTCCAGAGTACTTTGTATCTCTTGCTTTTCCTTATCTTTTCACTACTTTGTATTATCTGGGTAGAGAGTCCTTTGTTTTTGTCCAGTTATTATCCTCAGCCATTAACCTAGTGACTGGTATATAGTAAATTTTTGCCAAAAAAAAGATTTTGGTTCAGTCCTGCTCTTTGAGGGCAAGCAGAAAAAGTCTCATCCATAAGTCAGTCAATAAACATTTACTAAATGTCTATTATTTTCTAGGCACTGTGCTAAGCATGGTAGTACAAATATAAAAAAGGACTCCTTGACTTCATAGAGCTTACCTAAAATTTAAGAGGGGGAAGACAACACACAAAAAGAAGCTGAAGGGGACAGGAGAGAATGTATCTGGCCAGGGTTGGGTGAGAGGAGAAGAAGGGTATGATAAGAAAGTCCAAAATACTGAAGCCGGGTGAGATTTGAAGAAATATCTGGCCTACGGGCTCTCTTTAAATGGGGATTTTGGGAGGAGCTCTTCACTTTAGCAATCATCCCTCTTTCACATATTTAAAGACAGCAATCCTGCTCTCTCTCCTCCAACTTTTCTCTTTTCCTGGTAAGATATCCTTTCATCCAATCCTGGCATGATTTCCGTTCTGCTCGCCATCTTGTTTGTCCTAATTTAGAACTACTGCAGTTTGTCAGTATCCTTCCCTAAATAGGATGCCTGGAATTAATTAGAATGTCAAATGTTGTCTGACTAGGAGTAGAACTATGGTTTCCCTCTTTTTAGATGACAGAGATTGAAAAATAAAAGCAAGAAATGTTGGAATCAAACTTCTAATTAAATAGTATTCTTAAAGAGGCATAAACACAAGTATTTCTTGTTCCAGAAACTCAAAACATCACAATTTTCCTTTACAGGTCTTTCTTTCCACTGGCAGAACTGTTTAAACCACTCTCATCCTTTTCCCCACCTACCTAAGTGCTCTTAAATATTGACTAGATAATTTGAAACATCCATACTGAAAGACAACCAGGTACAATGGGAAAACCACTGGTTTTGAAATGAGAAGATCTAGACCTAATGCACTAATAATTTCCCAAGTAATTCCTAAGCTATGAAGTGCTATAGAATTGGGAATTATGATGAGGGAAAAGAATTAAAGAGTTCTCCCTCTTGTTTTCTAAACTATGTAAACAAATATGTGGTTAAGAAGAGTGACTAACCCTCAGAGCCATTCTGATGCTCTGACCCAAGAGACTTCCACAATTTGTCAGATTTTTCTTAGATTGGAAAAACTTTTGGAAAAGCCTATGAGTCTGTAGAGAAGCAAAAGGGGTTTGATTTGGCTTACAATAGATACCTGCTAAGGGAAAGGAGAATGTAGGAAAGGAGAGTTCTCTTTTGTTAAGCCCCTTCTGTGTCCTTTAGCAGAGTTGTATGAATCTGGAAAAAACCAGATGTGAAATGACCAACCAAGGTTTGGGGATAGAGAGTGCCTGGAACTAAAGTCACATACACAAACCACACTAATGTTTCCCATCTGGTATAGTCAAATATTTCTTCCTTTAATTTCAGCCTGTCTGAACCTGAACTCATTCAATTTCCACTAGTAACTGAGGTTTAAATTTTGGTCCTCCAGGCAAAATTTTGCAAAGAGTTACCTCTTAACCCTTTGACCCTATCTGTCCTATTCCACCAAAAAGAAATATTTTTGATGGGTATCCTGAGAGACTCCTTGCTCTTTTGTAAATTCTTTTAGATGTTTTATTTATGCATGTTTTTTTAAAAAAAACATTATTGTTACTTGTAAATACTGTACCCACAAACTGAAATAGATTCATCCTTTTTAATAAAGAAGTAAAATTAATACAATTAACTGTGTAGATCCAGAGCTATGGGAGTTCCTCCTTCCCTTCCCCTACCTCTGTTATGCTTATGTCAGTCAGTCTGTTCCCTTAATGGGATAGTCTTGCTATTGTTATATCCATATCCCTCCTTTTTAATTTCATAGCAAATGTCTAAATTCCATTTCTCAGCCAGTCTGTTGTTCCTGGCATTGACAACTGACACTTGACCATATCTAATAGCACGTCCTTCATTCTGAACTTGTCCATTACCTTTGTACAGAGAGGTTGGAGGCATGTTACATCATCAGTTCATTGGAATCAAGATTGGTTATTCCATTGATCTGAGTTCAGATATCATTTGGTGTTGTTTTCCTTTACATTATGGTGGTTATTGTGTGTATTGATCTCTTGGTTCTGCTGAGGCTCCCTTCTTCCTGTGGGACGTAAGCACTATAGAGGTAGAATGAGAGGCAGCGTAATATAGTGGATAGAATTCTAGACTTGCATTCAGCAATATCTGGGTTCATATTTTGCTTCAGTTACTCACTAGCTGTGTGATCGTGGGCAAGTCACTTAACCTCTCTCAACCTCAGTTTCCTCATTTGTAATGTGTAGGGGGGTGTGAACTTGATGACCTTGAAGTACCTTTCAGCTCTAAATCTATGCTCCTTTGATTGGGAAATAGTTGTATGTTTGCTTTCCTCATCCACATTATGCATAGATCCTGTTGGGTTATATTAACTTTACTATTCTGGGACTCTGTCAGGGCTGTCAAATTACTGAAGCTGTTGCTATTTTCTTCCTGCCCTTACCCTTCCAGAAACAGGATTGGCATCATTATCCCCTTCCCCTTCACTGTCATCTTCATTATTATCATTATCATTTCTTACATTTAAAGTACTTCCATGTACGATATACTGTATCTCATTTGATCTCCTGTTATCTTCTCTCACTGAATGTGTCTCCTCTCCCTCATCATATTTACAAATAGACACACTGATGGAAGCAGCACTTAGACATCCTAGCATTATTATTATTGCTGTACTAGTCCCACCTCAGGTATGGTCAGAGCTATGTACAACTTCTCCCTTGTAGAGCTGAGAGCTGACCCAGAGACCTGCACTGGCATTTGCTTTTTCTAGGAGTTTTTCCCTGCATGGGAGAGTGACAGTTTTTAAATTTCTCAGTGACCACAGCTGGAATTAGAGACAAAGTAGGCAGCTACCTAGATGTGATTCCTGAGCTACTATCAGTAATAGCTAAAAGATCATGAAAAATGAGAGATGGACAACAAGACTGGAGAAGAGCACATAAAAAGAAAAAGAAAACAAAAACAAAGTCTGAAACTATGACAGTGAGCTTGACTTTGATTTTAATGATTTTAGATCATTAAAGAGATGCCTAGGGCATATCTAAAAAGGGAAATAGTTACAAAAAGCCAGCATGGCTCCATCAAAAACAAGTCATGCCTTACTAACCTTATTTCCCCTTTTTGACTAAACTAGTACATGGAAGGAATGCTGTGGATTTGATATGCTTAGATTTTTAGCAGTGCACTTAATAAAGTATTTAATGTTCTTCTTGGGAAGAAGATTGCTGTTATCCTTTCTTCTCAAAAAGGACCAATGACATCAGGAGGGTGATGTCTTAACTTGTGCATGAATTGGTTATAAATGAGGCAAAGCTGCGCAAAGTTGTCAGCCTCACTCTCTTGGAAAGATGTAGACTAGAAGGTGGTTTGAGAACTAGATGAATGGGCCAGATTCAGAAAATAGTCATTAATGATTCAATGTCGACATATCAGGAAGTCTTTAGTGGAGTGCCTCAGGACTCCATGCTTGGCTCTCTGCTATTTAGTAATTTTTATTAGTAATATGCTCATCAAATCTGCATATACCAGAAAACTAGGAGGAATAATTAACACATTGGATAAAAGAGTCAGGATCCAAAATAATCTTCACAAATTAGAGCTTTGGGATAAATCTAATTAGGTGAAAGTCAATAGCAATAAAGGTTAAAAAAAAGAAAAAAACCAACTTTACAAGTACAGAATGGGGTGGGGGGTCCTAGTAAGATGACAGTTTGAAAAAAAGATCTGGAGGTTTCAATGAATTGCAAATTCAGTATGAGTTAGCAGTATTATATGGCAACTAAAACATGCTAGTTCAAATTTGGGTTTTATGAAGAGAAGCCAAGTTTCAAGGAATAAGGAGATCATGGTCACTCAGTGAGCTGCCCTTGTTGGACCACAGCTGGAATACTGTGTTAAGCTCTGGGAGACACAGTTTAAGAAGGACTGATAATTTCGGGATTATCAAGAAGGGGACTGTCAGCATGGTGACCCTTGACCCCTTAAAATGTTGGAGGACTCTAAAGTGCTTTTTCAATGTAGATTATATGTAGCAATATTTACCATAGTAAAAGTTCAAACATCTTAGTATCAAGATGAAAATAGTTTTGACTTCACAGTCTCCCTTAAAGGGTCTTAGGGACTCCCAGGTATCCCCAGGCCAAACTTCGGGAACCTCTGCTATAGGCAGTAGGTAGCCTTTGGAGATTTTAGAATAAAAAAGTGTCTTGATAAGACTCCTACATTTTTAGAAGGGTTTTATTTTTATTTTATTTTTGTTGTATAAAGGAGGGATTGAAGAATGGAGAATTTGGAGGCAGAAAGACCAGTTATCAGGTTATTATAATAACTCAAATGAGAAGTATAAAGTCTGGAAGTATGGTGGTAGCAGTGTAAGTGAAGAAGGAGGACAGATCTAATAGTAGCTAACATTTAAATAGTGCTTCCTATGTGCCACGCATTGTGCTACCTGCTGCTGTTGAGTAATTTCAATTGTGTCTGAATCTGCGTGATCCCATTTGGGGTTTTCTTGGTAAGAATACTGGAGTGGTCTGCCATTTCCTTCTCCAGCTCATTTTACACATGAGAAACTGAGGTAAATAGGGTTAAGTAACTTGCCCAGGGTCATGTAGCTAATAAGTGATTGAGGTCGTGTTTGAACTCATGAAAAGGAGTCTTCTTGATTCCAAACCCAGTGCTCTATCCACTATATCGCTTATCTCATTTGATCCTCACAACAAACCTGGGAGACAGATGCTATTATTATCCCCACTTTACAGTGGAGGAATCGGAAGTGAACAGAGAGTAAGTGATTTGACCAGTGTCACGCAACTAGTAAGTGTCTGATGCTGCATTTGAACTCAGATCTTTCTGACTCTATACCCAGTGCTCTATCTCTATTTATGCCCCTTAGGTGGTTGTATTGAATAGGTAGAATTTTTGCTTTTGGTTTTATTGAACAAGGCAGTACGATAGTGGATAGTGGCTAGAGACCTGGTCTCAGAGTCAAGAAGATCTGGGTTTAAGTGTGGCACTGGCTGTTGGACCTTGGGCAATTTACTTTACCTTCAATCCCTTAGGCAACTTCCCTAAGATTCTAAGTTGCAGAGCTGGTGCTGAGTGTGGTAGAAGGAATTTGTTTGGTGGGAGTTCTCTGAACAAATGAAATCACAGATCTGACTGAAAAAAGGGAAGGTTTATTGACTCATTTCATTTTGCCACAAGTCCTTTCTTAGTAAACAATCCTACTTTAATACCTCCCCCCAAAATGTTAAGCAAAACCATCTAATAAAGTTTTTATGACTGACATTTAACTTTCCATTTTGTAGTTTATTTTTAATAGAAAAGAAGAATGTGAACCTTGACTTTAGTAATTTGAGACCAATATTGTGGGTTGCATTTGACCTGGGTTTTGTTGCCTTCTAACATTGT
Source organism: Phascolarctos cinereus (assembly GCF_003287225.1). Taxonomy (NCBI): domain Eukaryota; kingdom Metazoa; phylum Chordata; class Mammalia; order Diprotodontia; family Phascolarctidae; genus Phascolarctos; species Phascolarctos cinereus. The sequence continues at coordinate 566,866,805 of NW_027555847.1, read as the reverse complement.
CTTCATTTTAATTGTTATAGTCATTGGACATATTATTCTTTTGTTCTCACTTTATTTACTCTGTATCAGTTATTTATTTATTTATTTATTTTTGTGAAAGGAGAATTGACAGAATTGATTGAATGTCAGGGGATAAAGAAGAGGGAAGAATCCAAAGTGACTCCTGGGTTTTACTCCTGGGTGACTGGGAAGATGGTAGCCTCATTGATAGACATAGGGGCACTGGAAGGAGAGCCAGGTTTAGATGTTAGGTGCTGGAGATATAAAAAAAATGAGAGCTGAATGTTTAGTTGTTGAATTTCCCAGTATACAAAAACACCTTTCGTTACCTCTGCTAGTGATTATCTGAGGCACCTGGGAATAATCCTGGCTATTTTAGGGAATCCAATAAAGAGGCTCACCAATCTTCTTCCTTTCTGCTCCTAGGAGGGTACTTCGCTATCAGAGTTCACAATTCAAAGGAAAAATAGAACCCAGGCAGGTGAGCAGGTTCTCCCCAGTGTTCTACAGTCCCTAGTCATCAGTGAGGACTTAAAAAGGTGTACTCCTTTTTCTATTTAGGGCCCTCTTGCAACACTGCTTTGATTGGAATAGTTGGCAAACCAGAACATAGTTCCAGATTGTCATCCACTAATCAACTTTTCCACTTTTATCCCAAAGGGTAATGAATTCTGTAGACTTAGTGACAAACTAAACAGGCAGTGCCTTATTTGGGCTATGGATGTCTGCTTTAAAGAAGGTTTATTGATTCTTTAGACTTTCAAAACAACATTAATCATGCAAAAAGGCAAAGGCATGTGACCCAGGAGCCTTGTGGCAAAAGACAAGGGATTTGCTTTTCTTTTTACATCAAGAAGTAGGTCAACACATTTCTGAAAATTAATCAATAGTCAAGTAACTGCAGCGACAGATTGATCATCTGGGCAGAGTCTGATGCACCAGGCTTTTGTTTCTATTCTTACAGCACATGGCACATATAGCTACATTAAAGTTTCCACTAAACTTGCTACATTCTATGAAGAAAAAGCTCTTATTCAGTTTCAGGGTGGATCCATTTTAATTTGCTTTCTTTTTCAAATGAGTCTTATCTTGGCAAATCCCTATCTTAGTAAAGCTTCATAGATTGCACACCATGTCCTTCCATCATTGAGATGAATTTTATCTGTATTGGTTTCTTGTTAATTTTTATACATGAAAATGTTGCCATGGCAATTCATTAGACTGCTCACCAAGGCATCTTGGGGTTATAAACCACACAAGTGGAAATGGAGAAGCTACCCCAGGGACAGCACAGTTCCTTAAAGCTTTGACTTATTGAAGGGGTACATGTACTCATGCATACCTGTGAAAATCCAAGGGTTTCAGCTTTAGGCAACAGTCACATGGGTTTATGAAACTTGAAATTAGGCATGAACTGCACCTAAAGTTTGCCCATAATGTGGAAAATTTTCATTATATAGCATTCTACCAAACATGACTTAACTCTGAATTTTCTAGTAAAATTCAATTTGATTCAACAAATACTTTATAGGGCCTCCTATGTGTTAGGTACTATGCAAGGTACTAGGTATACAAGACCCCAAATGAAACACTCCCTGCTCTCAAAGAGCTTGTGGTATACTGGGGGATATAGCATGTAAATGGAGAAATAAATATATGATAATTTGAGGTAGGGGAGAGAGAGAGAGAGAGAGAGAGAGAGAGAGAGAGAGAGAGAGAGAGAGAAAGTAAAACTTTTAACACATCAAAAACATCTGATATTATATGCAGCGTTTCATACAACGTTCCAGACACACCTCCACTCTCCCCCCCATCTCTGCAAAGGATCCAGAGAAGGAATCTTCTCCTTTTTCTTCTTTGGGTCTAGGGCTAGTTATAATGTGGCAAATTTGGCTTTATTGTTTTGTTGTTGTTCATTTTATTTACATTGTTATAGTCATTGTCTATTTTCCTGGTTCTGCTGACTTCATTTTGCATCAGTTCATATAAATATTGCCATGCCTCTCTGTAGTCATCATGTTTGTTGTTTCTTACAAAGCAGGAATAATACATTAAATTAATTCCCCTAATTTATGGGCATAAACTTTGTTAATTAATGGTAACATGCTTTATTCTGAAGTATCTTCTTAATCATCAGGTAATGCTTATGTAGCACCTAATTCCTTAACCTGACACTCACAGTTAACAAGACGGGTCCCCAGAGGGTGACTATCATTCCGGGTTGAAAAGGAAGGGCAGTGGAAGGAATAAGCATTTACATAGCATATACTATGTGCTAGGCACTATACTAAGAATGTTTATAAACATCTCATTTGATCCCCATATCAACTTTCTGAGGTTGTTACTAGTTCTCATTTTACTGTTGAGAAGACTGAGGCAAACAGAGATTAAGTGACTTGCTCAAGTCACACGTGTTCAAAATACTGTGTAAATCATTCTTATAACTACAATTTGTGAGCCCCACAAAGATGTTTTCTTTTAATAGTCAGCCATTAGACAAAATTAACTCTAAGCAAAGGTACATACTGAGATGGCATGTAAGAACAGCAGCTCCAAAACATTTCCCTGTAAACTGAGGGAGTATTCTCCCACAAATACAGTGTTGGTGGCACATGTTTAGGGTACATTGGCAAAGAGGCACGTGTGGAATGAAGATATGTGTCCAAGGCAATTCATACCTTTGTAACTGCAAGGTCCCTATGCCTTGCCTTGCCTTGCCTTGCCTTGCCTTGCCTTGCCTTCCCTTCCCTTTCCTTTTTTCCTTTTCTTTTCTTCTCTTTCAGTGCCCTCATACTTCTACCCATGGGCATGGAGTTTCACTCTCTTCTCTGCTGCCAGGGATTACATGCTTCAAGGCTATTTTCTACGTAGACTCTCTTCACCTAACCAGTGTGTCTTTATTTTTGAAAAGGTACTTTTGATACATTTTAAGTTTAATCTGCACAACTACCATTTTCTTCACCACTTTCTAAAATCCATATAATCAAGAAAACAATAAATCAAGCCCTGATTTATAGCATTTGCTGATTTCTGAGGCATGAATGCTCACATTGAAAATTAAACAGTTGGCTCTTTTTTATGTTTTTTTTAAAATTTATTTATTTTTGGTTTTCAACATTTGCTTCCACAAGATTTTGAGTTCCAAATTTTCACCTCATCTCGCTCCTCCCCCATCCCAAGATGGCATGCATTCTGAATATCCCTTCCCCTAGTCTGCCCTCCCTTCTATCTCTCCCCCCTTCTCTTATCCCCTTCCCCTTCTATTTTCCTGTAGGGGAGGATAGATTTCTGTACCCCATTTCCTGTATTTCTTATTTCCCAGTTGCATGTGAAAATATTTTTTTTAAGCATGTGTTTTTGAAACTTTGGGTTCTAAATTTTCTCCCTTCCTTCCTCCCCACCCACCCTTGCTGAAAAGGCAAGGAACTCAATATAGGTTATATGTGTTCAGTTATGCAAAACACTTCCGTAGTAGTCATGTTGTGAAAAACTAACTCTATTTCCCTTAATCCTATCCTGCCACCCCATTTATTCTGTTCTTTCTTTTGACCCTGTCCCTCCTCAGAAGTTTGCTTCTGATTACCCCCTTTCCCAATTTGCCCTCCTCTCTATCATTCCCCTGCTTTCTTGTCCCCTTCTCCCCCTATTTTCCATACGCAATTGAGTGTGTATGTTATTCCCTCCTTAAGGCAAATCCTATGAGAATAAGATTCACTCATTCCCTCTCCCCTTCCCCTGTTTCCCCTCCACTGTAAGAGCCTTTTCTTTTCTGTTTTTTTTGTGAGATAATTTACCCCATTCTACTCTCCCTTTCTCCTTCTCCCAGTATAATCCTCTCTCACCCCTTAATTTTATTCTCCAAATATGACCCGTTCGTCTTCAACTCACCCTGTGCCCTCTATCTCTGTCTATCTATCTATCTATCTATCTATCTATCTATCTATCTATCTATCTGTCTATCTATCTATCTACATACATATAATATTTCCCTCCAACTACCCTAATACTGACAAAGGTCTCATGAGTTATAAATATCATCTTTCCATGCAGGAATGTAAACAGTTCAACCTTAATAAGTCTCTTATGATTTCTCTTTCCTGTTTACCTCTTCATGTTCCACTTGAGTCTTGTATTTGAAAGTCAAATTTTCTATTCAGCTCTGGTCTTTTCATCAAGAATGCTTGAAAGTCCTCTATTTCACTGAATGACCATTTTTTCCCCTGAAGGATTATACTCAGTTTTGCTGGGTAGGTGATTCTTGGTTGTAATCCTATCTCCTTTGCCCTCTGGAATATTATATTCCATGCCCTCTGGGCCCTTAATGTAGAAGCTGCTAAATCTTGTGTTATCCTGATTGTGTTTCCACAATACTTGAATTGTTTCTTTCTGGCTGCTTGTAATATTTTCTCCTTGACCTGGGAACTCTGGAATTTGGCTACAATATTCCTAGGAGTTTTCCTTTGGGGATCTCTTTCAGGAGGAGATTGGTGGATTCTTTCAATTTCTATTTTGCCCTCTGGTTCTAAAATATCAGGGCAGTTTTCCTTGATAATTTCTTGAAAGATGATGTCTAGGCTCTTTTTTTGATCATGGCTTTCAGATAGTCCAATAATTTTTAAATTCTCTCTCCTGGATCTATTTTCCAGGTCAGTTTTTTTCCAATGAGATATTTCACATTGTTTTCTAATTTTTCATTCTTTTGGATTTGTTTTACAGTGTCTTGATTTCTCATAAAGTCACTAGCTTCCAATTGCTCTATTCTAATTTTTAAGGAAGTATTTTCTTCAGTAAGCTTTTGGACTTCCTTTTCCATTTGGCCAATTTTGCTTTTTAGGGCATTCTTCTCCTCATTGGCTTTTTGGACCTCTTTTGCCATTTGGGTTAGGCTATTTTTTAAGGTGTTATTTTCTTCAGTATTTTTTTGGGTCTCCTTTAGCAAGCTGTTGACTTGTTTTTCATGATTTTTTTTCATAACTCTCATTTCTCTTACTTGCTTCCCTTTTCTTACTTGCTTCTCAAAATCCTTTTGCAGCTCTTCCAAGGCCTGGGACTGATTCATATTTTTCTTGGAGGCTTTGGATGTAGGAGCTTTGACTTTGTTGTCTTCTTCTGGTTGTATGTTTTGATCTTCTTTGTTACCAAAAAAAGATTCTATGGTCTGGCACTTCTTACAAGGTTTGCCCATGATCCCAGCCAATTACTTGAGTTACAAACTCTTTATTAAGATAGAGGTCTGTTTCCAGTGTGGAGAATGTACTGTTCCAAGCTTCAGGGGTTTGCACAGCTGTTTTCAGAGATATTTCTAGGGCCCTGTAAATTTTCAGTTCTTCCAAGGTGGTATGATAAGGGGCGAGGTGTTTACTCCTTTCCTGATCTGTGCTCTGGTCTATGGGAGACCACAAGCACTCATTTCTGTCTTGGAACTGTGAGGAGGATTTTCCTGTACCGCCCCTCAGAACTGTGACCCAGGTCAGCACAGGCAAAGCAAGAGATTCCTGCCTCAGCACTGGCAAAGAGATCCCTGCAATCCCCCTCTGATCAGCCACCCAATTCCCCCTCAGTCTGTGGGCTGGAAGCTCAGGAGGCAGCCACTGCCCTGGGGCTGCACTTGGGAAATGGGGCTGAGTATTCTTGGGTTAAGAGGTCTGGAAACCGCCACAGCTCCAAGTGATTCAGTCCTCTGAGTCCTGCTCCAGGTTTGCTGTGGCCTGCACACCCATGCTGAACTGTGTTCCTCTTCCAGCCCCGCACAATATACCTTTCTGATCAACCTTCCAGGTTATCTTGGGCTGGAAATTTGTTTCACTCTGTCTTTTTGTGGGCTCTGCTGCTTTAGAATTTGTTTAGAGCCATTTTTTATAGGTATTTGGAGGGGTTTGGAGGAGAACTCAAGCAAGTCACTGCTTTCACTCCACCATCTTGGCTCCACCCTCCCAACAGTTGGCTCTTGTGAGCAGATTTGAGCTCTTTCCTAACTTCTTTTAATGAATTAAAATGATCAGGCCTAGACAAAAAGACTGAAGTAAATGGATTCTCAGACATTGTCAATGGTCTTTGAAAGATGGTAGAAAGATGGAGAGATATTGTAGGACCAGAGAAGGACGAATGTTATACTGATTTTCAAAAAAGGGACCTTTGTATCAGCAAACTTTATGCCTATGAGTTCAATTTCTATTGCTGATAAAATCCTAGAGTGTATTGCTAAAGGGATAGTTAATGAACATGTATAAAGAAAACAGGAATTACAAAGAGCCAGCATGGCTTCCTCAGGAAGAAGTCATGTCAGAATAACTATATTCCCTTCATTTGGTTACTACACTAGTAGGTTAGAGGAATATGGAAGATATAGTTCATCTAGATTTTAGCAAACATTTAGAAAAGTTTCTCATGCTCTTCTTGTGGAAAAGATAGAGAGATGTTGGCTAGATGATAGTATAGTTAAGTTCAATATTAATTTAGAAGTCTCTAGAGGAGTACTCCAGGGATTTATGTTTGGTATAGTGCTGTTTAGTATTTTTATTAATAGCTTAGATAAATGCATAGATGATGTGCTTATCAGATTTTGAGATGACAAAAGGTGGGAAGGATGGCTAACGTATTGGATGATGAAATCAGGACCTAAAATGATCTTGATGTGCTTTGCATGATAAAAAATTGGACTGAATATAATCAGAAGATACTTAGTAAGAATAAATGTAAAGTCTTACACTTGTGCTCAAAAAAATCAGCTTTTTAAGGACAAGATAAACAAGGATTGTCCAGACAACAGTTTGTTTGAAAGAGATCTGGGGTTTTAGTGGATTGCAAGCTCAACATATTTAAACAATGTGATGTGACAGTCAAAGAGTTTATGTTCCATGTTGGAAAAAAGCCACCTAGTAAAAAGAGCTATCTTAAAGGAGACTAGGCTTCCTCAGGAGGTAGTGGCTTGCAGGTTTTCCCTGGAGAATTATGGGCAAAAGCTGGATAATCGCTGGTCAGTTGTGTGTTTGAGGGATTCTTATTCAGGTATAGATGGTACTACAGGACTGCTGCAGTGCCTTCCAAACCTGAGAATGTGATGTTAGGCTTCGTTAAAAAAGTAGAATACTCAGAACATAGTAAGAACATTGGTAATGTGAAGGGAGTCCAGAGGAACTGAACAGAGTGGCTGAAGAGCCGCCCTGTAGGTCATATCCTATGTAGATTGATGGGAAGAACTAATACTGTTTAACAGACAGAAGATTGAAGAAGGAAAGGGAATAAGCATTTATATAGCACCTAATATGTGCCAGCCATTGTGTTAAGTGTTTTCCAAATATCTCATTTGATCCTCATAACAACCCTGTGAGATAGATGGTGTGATTATCCCCATTTTACAGCTGAGGAAACTGAGGCAGATGAGATTTAAGTGACTTGCTCAGAATCACACAGCTATGGGAAGGGATGATGGCTATTAAGTATCTAAAGCTAGATTTAAACTCATGTGTTTCTGACTCCAGGCCCAGCACTCTATCCACTGAGCCACCTAATTGCCGATAGCTGTCTTCAAGCATGTGAATACTATGAGGCAGTAGATCTTTTTTTTTTTTTAGCATTAAAGGAATTAGACTTGTTTTCTTTGTTCCTAGAGCCCAGAACTAGGAGTGATAGGTAGAAGTTGTGAAATAGCTTTGGGTTCCATGTCGGTAAAAAGCCTCATAGTAAATAGAACCATCTTAAAAGAGAATGAACTTCCTCAGGAGGTAGTGGCTTGGAGCCTGGAGATATTTTGGCAGAAGTTGTGTAATCACTGGTCAGGTGTGTGAGGGATTCTTGTTCAGATACGGATGGCACTATATGACAGCTGTGGGGCCTTCCAACCCTGAGAATGTGATTCTGTGTTTTTAATATCAGTCATGTCCTCTGTGTTTGGACAGTCTGGTTGGATGGGATGATGGCCAAGATTAAAAATGAGCTGAAGCATTATGTGAGTCAAGCCCTGGCACTGGTACTTCAATAAAGATTCACTAGCTGCTCAGGGATGATTGGAGAATTTCTTCTTTCTTTTCAATGGTAGACATACATTTTCCTCCCTTTTTCTTCAAAGAATTAGGGAAACCCAGGAGGGGAAACAGCAAGAGCTATGACCTCTCTCATGGTGGCCAAAGGACCACTATTTATTCCAGTTAACTGTGTTTGTCCCTATGTTTAGAGCTGCTACTCTGCTCTTTTTCATCCTGGCTCCTAAAAGACAAGTTGGTGAGAAAATTGCCCAATTTGTATTTTTTCTTGAGTGCATGTACACACGTGCATGCGTGCACACACACACACACGCGCGCTCACACACACACACACACACATATGATTTTATTTGGGAGGCAAGGACTTCAGACATGATTTTGTTACCATGGAAGGCAATATATGCCTGTACTAAAAGAAACATAAGCTGAGGTACAAGGAGGCCTGAGGCCACATGATATGTATTAAAATCCAGCAGCTTACCAAGGCTTTCATCGATTTGAAAATTCTCTTCTCTGACTCAGCTTCTAAAACCACAGTAAAGAGCCTCAGTGAACCAGGGAAATGCAAAGCACCAACCATGCTGACTGGTGATCCCATTCAACAGAGAGCAGTCTAAAAGGAGAAAAATCCTCAGGACTCCATGTAGTACCCTTTAAGTACTGAACTATTTAAAATGTCATTCCCTTTATTGTAATTTGATGTGTGAAATTCAGCTTTGCATTTACAATTCAGATTCCATTCCTAGGGGATTCCCATTTAGGGCCTGCTCCTGTGATTTATTCAGTGCTTTTCTTCACTTACTCATGCTTGAGATCGTTAGGTATAATGCACATATATGCACAGAGATAAAATGTTTATCATTATTACTTCGATAAAGCCATTTGCCATTTCTGATGTCCTTTAATTCTCCTAGTGCTTCAGTTTCCTCATATCCACCCTCCCTACCTCTTTGGCCTGGTCTGTTTCCTTATCCATTCCTTTCTCCATCCCTCACCTTTTAAAACAACAATAATAACCCTGATCTTAAGTTTTCTATATGTCTCTTTCCTTTCATTAATCACAGGAATTTAGCTGGTAGCAAGGTGGAAAGCATGTGGTTTGGTAAGGAGTAGAATCATTTTTCAAATAAATCATAAATGAAAGATAACCACTTTGTGCTGGAGGAAGTGGCTGGAGAAAAGGTAGGAGAAGAACCATGAGACATCAGGTTTGTGTTGCTTTAAAGACATCAATGGTGCCTACTGGAGCCATCCTCCTGGCAGTTTTCCGAGGATGAGTATCATTGCTTTTGCTTTGAGAGCAAAGGCAGTCTTTTCTCCTTTAATGTTTGCTGAGACTCCGGATTTATCCTCAGATAGGAATATCTGAAAACTGCTAAACAACTACCTCATTCTCTTTTTCCAGACTAGTCTCCCTCTATTGATTTTTATCTGATTTGGGTGAAATGGGATCCTTCTCTTTGCCACTTTTCCTGTTACTGAACTGCTGAGATGAGGCTTACAATGTTTACTTATTACCACTATTCTCAGTTTCTCTACTGATTTGCTGTGTGACCTGGAGCATGAGCTTTCTGTGACTTAGTTTTCCTTTCCTCCAAAAGATCCTACTTCTCCTCAATCAATAAATAAACATTTATTAAGCACCTTCTATGCATCAGGCACTGTACTATACAAAAAGATACAAAAAGAGGCAAAAGACAGTCTCTGCCCCCAAGAAGCTTATAAATAATCTATTCATCAAGCCAAGGCACATTACTTAGCTTGTTCCTCTCTTTTCATCTAGAAAAAGGACTGGTGCTGACATTCATGGCACAGTAAATGGAAGGGGTATTTGGAATCAGGAAGATTTAAATTTAAATCGTCCTTCAAATACTTACCAGCTAAATGATCCTGAGCAAGTCACTTAACCTCTCTTAGCTTGTTTCCTCATCTGTAAAATGGGGATAATAACATCTACTTCACAAGATTATTGTGAGAATTAAATGAGATACCATATAAACAGCTTAGTAAAACTTAAAAAGCTATATAAATACCAATTATTATTATTATTAGCTTTTATTGTAATTAGCCAACAATATCTCCCACCTTATTTTCCATATGAAGAGGTTAAAGAGGTGAAATTTCACTAGAGGTGGCATGGCAGAGTAGAAGGAGCTTGGGGCAACTTAAGCCAAAATTTTATTTTTTGCCAATTTGGATTTTATTATACAAGGTTTCTTGGAAATGAGACCCATATATTAAATTTGACAAAGAAAAGATCATCTATCTAGAGTTGGAAGGACATCTAGTCCAGCTCCATCATTTTACGGTTGAGAAAAATAAAACCCAAGTAAGTTAAGTCACTTGCCCATAGTCAATGAGTGACAGAACGGGGGTTTGAATCCAGATTCTCTGACTCCAAATCCAATACTCATTTCAATGTTCTATATTACCTTTCCATTCAGATGAAGAGATTGCTTAAGACTTTCAAAGCATCAAATAAAAGATCCTCAGAGTCAACATAGTAGTATTTAACTTGGTTCCTTCTCACACAGACACATTTCTTTGTTGCAGAATTTGTGTCTGCAGTATCGCTGTATCAGCACCATGGATAGGGGAAGCAGCAGCGGTGCTAAAAGCAAGAGACATGAATTGTGCAGCTATTATGGATTAGCATGGGGCTGTTGGGTCTCTGGCATTTAAAAAACATGAAGAGTAATGGCTGCTGTCATTGGATAATGAATCTGTCCTCAGCTGTGACTCTTGGATGACTCAGTTATTATTTTTTTTGACTCAGTTATTTTTAAAGAGTTAGACTCAGATGAAGGTTGTTGTTTGTCCTTCATTCTCTCTCTCTCTCTCTCTCTCTCTCTCTCTCTCTCTCTCTCTCTCTCTCGGCAATTGGGGTTAAGTGACTTGCCTAGGGTCATACAGCTAGTAAATGTCAAGTGTTTGGTCTGAGGCTGGATTTGAATTCAGGTCCTCCTGACTTCAGGGCCAGTGCTCTATCCACTGTCCCACCTAGCTGCCTCATCAGTTCTTTCTCTGGATGCAAATAGCATCTTTCTTCATATGTCCTTTATAGTTAATTTGGTATTTATAATACACAAAATAACATATTCACTGAAAGTCATTCTTAAAACAATATTGCTGTTACTGTATACAATGTTATCTTGTTTCTTCTCATTTTGTTCTTTATTATTTCATGCACATAGTGTTCTGCATTTTGTTTGCTTCTCTGTGTCATGTATGCTAAGACTACATTTGGTACTTTCCCCAGTGATTGGGGTTATTTTTTTGGAACAGGTCAGTCTTCAAAGATATGACCCTTCAGAAACAAAACTAGTTTTAATTTAATTAAAAATACAAACATCAGACATTTATCATGTGATGTTGGGCTAGTCATTTAATATTTTGGAATTATAATTTCCTGAGCTGTAAAATAAAAGGTTTAGATTAAAATCTATGATCTCTTGATCTCTATGAAGTATTTTATTAAGTGTCAGAAGAGGAACCTCCCAAATTACCAATTCTTTTTTTTCATATGTTTTATATGTTTTCATATGTTTTATATAATCTTTTCTTTCGATAGAATGTAGGCTCCTTGAGGACAGGAATGACTTCATTTTTTTTCTTTGTCTTCCTAGCATCTGGCATATAGCAAAACTTCAATAAATAAAGAATTCATAATATCTTATCACAACTATAAAATAAAATTGGAAATCACTGGTCTAGATACAACCCAAAAGATATCTGTGATTTTAGGTAAATCACTTAACATACCTATTGTTCAGTTTCCCTGGTTCCAAAACAGAGAAAATACTCACCTATTTCCCGTTGTTGCTAGATATTCTTTTTTTTTTTTTTAGTTAGGCAAATGGGGTTAAGTGACTTGCCCAGGGTCACACAGCTAGTAAGTGTTATGTGTCTGAGGCCAGATTTGAACTCAGGTCCTTCTGAATCCAGGACTGGTGCTCTATTCACTGTGCCACCTAGCTGTGCCTGTATCTGGATATTCTAAGAACTGAGAAACATAGGTGTAAAACTCTTTATCTTGTGATATCAACTTAAAGTGTTACAGAGGTCTGCTATTCAAATGAAATACTAAAGTGCTTAGCATAGTGCCTGGCACATAGTAGGTAATCTATCTATCTATCTAGATCAGGTACTGTGTGTATATATATATATATATATATATATATATATATATATATATATATATATGTATGTATATGTATATGTATATGTATATGTATATGTATATGTATATGTATATGTATATGTATATGTATATGTATATGTATATGTATATGTATATGTATATGTATATGTATATGTATATGTATATGTATATGTATATGTATATGTATATGTATATGTATATGTATATGTATATGTATATGTATATGTATACACACACATATATAAACATATAGCACCTACTATATATACATATGTATATATATTTTATATAGCATCTATATATGTAGCACCTAACATATATGTATATATGTGTATATACACATACATATACATATACATACATTACACACACATCCATATCCATATGCATATACACACGTATATGTATATATGTTCTTATTCCCTTCCCTTCCCCCTTATTCCACAGGGAGCATGCATTCTGTCCTTTTTTTTCCCCCTAGGCTTGTATGTGAACAAAAGAAAAGATAAGTGAGCCTCCACAAAAGGAAAACCTCTTTCTTCATTTGGCAGCCTGGAGGCATGGGAAGACTCAGGTGATCTTGGTTTAGGCCCAACACTTGCACTAACTAGCTGTGTGACTTTCAATAAATAAGACACTTAACCTTTCTGGTTAAATGGCTTCCTCATTTCCCTGATGAGAGAAACGGATCATATAAGATCATAGGACTACATATTTAGATCTGGAAAAGAATCTCAGAGGACATTTAGTCCAACCCCTTCTTTTTTATAAATGAAGAAACTGAAACCTAGAGAGTTTGCTTGGCTTAAGTTCACAGAGGTAGTTACTGTAAGTTCCCTTATTATATTCATATGCTGTGATTCTGTAAATTCAATTTAATACTATAAACATTTATTATGTGCTTACTATTTTCAAGATACATAGTCATAGGGGCAGCTAGGTGACACACAGGATAGAACACTGGCCCTGAAGTCAGGAGTACCTGAGTTCAAATCCAGCCTCAGACCAAACACTTGACACTTACTAGCTGTGTGACCCTGGGCAAGTCACTTAACCCCAATTACCTAAAAAGAAAAAAAAAGATATAGTCATAAAAGTAATCTAGTACATATGTACAGGTTGCTGTTGCTGTCCTTTGTTTTTGAAGAGGACCAAAATGACATCACTATGCTAGAGTCAAGTTTTAGTGTGTTGACTGTGACTAATCAGACCAATGTGAGCTCAGAATGTTCTACTACAGGTTGGGTGCAAATAGTTCACGTGAACCTTTGGGGTGGATTCTCTAAGTTTGTATATCTTGCACTTCTCTTGAAGTTTTGCTCTGCTTTGCTCATACAGCACAGCCTCTTTTCTGATGTGGGCACGCCATGCTGAGCGGTCCTGTGCCAATGTCTCCCATGTCACACAATCAGTTCCAAAGTTCTTAGGGGAGGCCTTGAGAGGGTCTTTGTATCCCTTCTTCTGACCACCATGTGAATGCTAGCCCTGTGTGAGTTCTCCATAAAATAGTCTTTTTGGCAAGTGAAATTTTGCATTCTAACAATGTGGCCAGCCTATCAGAGTTGCACTCTCTCGGTTCAGTTCAAGAAAAGACCTCAGTGTATGGTATCTTATCTTGCCAGGTGATCTTCAGAATCTTCCTAAGACAATTCAGATGGAAGCAATTCAGTTTCCTGGCATGGCCCTGATATACCGTCCAGGTTTCACAGGCATACAACAATGAGGTCAGCATAATGGCTCTGTAGACCTTCAATTTGGTACAGATTAAGTACAAGGAAGGTGACATGCATACAAGAGAAGATCAGAGGAATATGGTCTACTGATTCTCCTTTAGTGCCCTCTTTAGCCTTATTCCCTGCTGTAAATGGAAATTGGTCATGAGTGTATATTTTTATGTGAACTCCCTTCTTGCCTCTGAAGAGGGTACAATCAGGTGCCCCCTTTACTAGAGACTTAATATAATGCCGTTCCTGAGGAGTTCTTGCACTGGGATTGTATGCTTCAGGTAAGATTGAACTGTAATGAATAAAAATGGTGAGGGCAGGGACAATGTCCTATGTAAACTGTGCACCTGTCTCAGTACTTAGAAAAATGCTTTTCATACAGTGGGCATTTAATAAATGTAGGTTAAATGAATAGAAATGTTCTGGTATTTCTGGTACTCTTCAATCCAAAACCACTGGCTTCCTGGCTGTTCCATGAATAAGACCCTTCATCTCTTAGTACTGGGCATTCTCTCTAACTGCTCCCAGGCCTGGGATGTTCCCCCTCCTCCCATCTGCTCTACTGACCATATTGGTTTCCTTTAAGTCCCAACTAAAATCCATCCTTCTACAGGAAGCCTTCCCCAACCCTTCTTAATTCCAGTACCTTCCTCCTATTAATTATTTCCTCTTTATCCTGTATATAGTTTGCTTTGTATATATTTATTTGCGTGTTGTCTCCCCTGGTAGAGTGTAAGTCCCTTGAAGGCAGGGACTGTCTTTTAACTCTTAATGTGTTTCTAGGATTTAGCACAGTGCGTAGAACATGTAGTTGCTTAATAAATATTTATTGATTGATTAATTACTTCCAGTGATCAAGCCCTTTGAATGGAGTCCTTAAAGGAGCTTGTGTCTAAAGGGAAGCTCCAATGTGTTACTCTTTTTTAAAATAATTCTTAAAAATTCTTAATGTTGTCTACATGCCTATACATAGAGTCAACTATATTCTTTCCCCATCCTGGACCTGACCTGACTTCTCCCACTGTCAGGAAGGACACTATTGGAACTGGTGCCCTCTGCTAAAGTCAAGCAATATTACAGTTGCAGAAATGGGTGAATGAATGGATACAATGAATGAAATAGCATTTTAAAGTGCTTACTATGTTTCAAGCACTGTACTAAACAATAGAGATATAAAAATAAAAGTATAATAGTTGCTGCTTTCAAGGAGTTTGCACTCTAATGAGAGCTGCAACACATAAGCAATGGCAACCAGAAATGAGTATTTTTGGTTGGGGGTGCTGGTGAGAAGATTACAAGGGAATAAAATGAAACATGATGGTAGCACCTAGGGGTAGTTTAGTGGGTCACATGCAGCGCTCACCTATCAGTGGGGGTCAAAGCCCAGAGTGAGGGGATTCCAGAATTCAGAAAGTTAGCTCCTCCAAAGTGTGGTCTGTGGTCGTGAATGAGCTGCCTGGGTGTGAGTGGGGAAGAAATAGGGGTCATGATTAACGACTGAAAGTTAGAAAGAAATCTTAGAAGTTGTACAGTCCAACTTCCTCATTTTTCAAGTAAGGAACCTCAGGCTCAGGTAACTTAAATGCCCATCTCCTGGTCAAACAAATAGTGAGTAGCATATTTGAACACTGGTATGATGACTCTAAAATCAGAACTCTTTCTGTTACACTTCATAGCTAGGGATATGGGAGTAGTAGTTGAATGAATAAGAAAAAAAGACTGTGAAGTAGTGATAGCTGGGACTGAGTGGGATAGGAGGAAATGTGGAGATGGAAGAGGAGGTATAGCCTATAAAAGGAACAAGAGAGCCATGGGAGAAATAAAAACCAATGGGAAAAAAGAGAAAAGGTAGAAAGGGTGCTAGAGAGAAAAGAAGGTAGCAAAAGAAAAAAAAAGAGCACATTTTAGCCCTAAGACTGAGGATAATTTAATTATTTAAAATTTTAAAGTGAGACTCTTGATTTGCTCACAAAATGTTATTTTAGCTTTGTATTCCTGCTTTCAAAAGAGTTATTAAAAACAAAATCACCGTGCAAGATACTTGCCAGTTCTTATTGCTCATAAGACTTGTTCTTTTCAATGACCAGTGGAGGAATAGAAATGATTTCTCTGGGCAGGTCTGGCTTAAGACTATTGAATCATTTGCATACTGGTAAATGAGACACACAATGACATACCCAAGAGAATCTAGAGCTGCATTCCCCTATGTCCTCCTCTCCACCATGGTCCATGATTCCCTCCAATCAAAGACTCGATGAAGCCTTTACCCTCAGGATCAGGAGATTCCTTTGTTCCCCAGTTTCCAGAATCGAGACGTTGGAGTAACTTTGCCTGATCTGTATGGGGACCCAGGCCACTGAAAGATTGGCAGGTGTATTAAGCTATGAATATGTAGAGAGAAGGGATGAGGGGGATGACTACCCAATCCATAATGACTGAATTACAATTTAAAACAGGAATGAGTTAGATAGTTATTATCAGTGTAATTATTCATAAATGTGCCTAATTATTCATAATTATTCAGAAGCATATTACTTCCCTGATTGCCATAAGTGATCTCTGAGGCCAATTACTATTTGATTACGACCACAGGACTTAGTGAGTGTTAGTTCCTTTGTCCTAGCTCCGGAAGAACCCATGTCTTGGCTTGATTGTATAGAGAGCCCTTGATGTCTCCCGTACCTTTAAATATACACAACAAAACTGTCTCTTTAAACCCAACTGATTTCAGAGCCTCTGTTGTTTTCCTTCCCCTCCCCTCCCAACCCCAGGCTCCTTTTATTTGGGTTCATACTGTTCCTTTGAGGGCACAAGCTGTGGCTGTTTAATTAGGGGTTTCTTGTTGTCAGACCTGGATTTGATATCTTAATAGCATCAGGGAGCACATGGAGGGAAATGATAGGAATGGAAGGATTTGTCCGGAGAAGGGTTCTGCGGTAAAACTGAAAACTTCCAAAAAGCTCTGGTCACCCTGGAGAGGACAAGGAGCTGAAAGCTGAAGCTGCTTGAAATTCCCTTAATGCTGTGGGGCTGTTCAAGTTGCTGACATGTGTCATTTCCAACTCTCCATCCATCATAAGTGACACACCTACTTCCCTCCCAAGGACAATTTTGAAAGAGTGCCCCCAATAGAGAATTTCCAAGGTTCCCCAGAACAGACTTACCCTGACCCAAGCTGAAGCAAATTTGCTTTTTTAGGATGGTGAGGGTACTCTCAGAATTGGTTCTTCCCCTTTCCAACTGGCCCTTTGTGGAGATGTTTGTCATGAATGCACAGACTTTGGAGATGGAGCCTCAGCTCCATTTAGACTTCTTTCTCTCCCTGGAAAACATTACCGCAATTACCATATTGTGGGGCAACATTATCAAGTGCAAATTAGCATATAGATTAGTTCTGGGTGGCAGGGAGGAGAGGTAGGTTAAGAGCTTTGAAATCATGTATGGTTTTGCTGCATACAGAAATCTTTCTGGCCTTAGTTGACACAATCCTGCATAGCTCTGAACTGATCTGATGGAGGTCAACATTACAATTTCTGGGAAACAAAGACAATTTGATTTTGATTATAACTGGAGTTTGCTGAAGAATCTGTGTGTGTCCTTTTGAAGCTATAAATTGGACTTTCCACATCTGTCCATTGGTTTTAAGATTTCACTCTTTTTTTTTTTTTGTTGTTGTTGCCAGGCAATGAATTCTTATTTGCTCTAGTTAAGTCTTTAAATGGTTAATGGGAAATAACCATTTTTGTGTATGGCTCAAGAAATAAAAGTTACTAGGCTTTACTGGGGTGGGGCAGGGGGAGGAGAGGAAGAGGAGAAAGAGGAGGAAATAGCATATTGGAACTTGGAATTTCAAATTAATTAAAAAGTGCTTTGAAAGAAAAAAAATGACAAGGAAGGAAAAACAGATCAGCTTACTGTTAGAGTAGAAGTAGCATTTGCCTTGCAGCCAGAAGGTCTGGATTCAAGTTCCTGATTCAACATTAACTATTTCTATGACACTGGAGTTGAAGGAATGCTGGATTTAGGGTTATAGAATCAGGTTCAAATCAGTTCTTGGCTTTGCTACTTTGGGCAAGTCACCCTATCTAGCTGGGTCTCAGTTTCTTCAACTGTAAAATAAGGGGTTTGGACTAAATTATCTTGAATGTATCTTCAGCTCTCAGGCTAGAATCCTATGATTCTATATAACTTCTTTGAGCCTCAGTTTCCTCATTTGTAAAATGAGGATAGTAATTCTTGCATACCTAATTCAAAGGGTTGTTGTGAGGAAAGTGTTTTGTAAACCTTAAAGTGCCAAATAAATTGGAATGATTATTATTGTTTCTAAAAGAGAAAAGAATAAGTTAATATTTCTAGTAGGCTCTGTTTTCATTGAAAAATCTCTAAGAACACTCAGATTTACTCTGGACTCACTATCAATCATTTACTCAATGAGGTATTTATTGAATATTTTCTAGTCATTAACACTGGGCTAATAGTTGACATCCTTGTCCTAAGAGTTAGAAATCTGTTTGAGGAGACAAAACTAATAACTTCTGTTAAGGGTGGTCTTGATTCAGTATGGTAACCTGTTAGAGTTCAATTTTGGAATGAAATGAGGCATAGGTAACAAAAGCAAAAGAAGGTTTACTTAGACATAACATAGAAAGAATTTTCATTAAGGATACTTCATCACTTAGCTTGGGTAGAGATGGCCCCCTTAGCTTCCTATGGAAGCATGTCTGGTCAGCAGGACAGGGTGTGGTGACTGTTAAGGTCTTGGGAGATCTGACAAGTTTGAAGGGTTCTGATTTCCATGTGGGTGGAACTTTTTATGCCCTTAAATGACCAGGAAACCATGTCATTATAGCCAAAGGCTGCCAGGATGCTGATGTCAAGGGAGGGATAGCTTGAGATTTATCTCTCTGGGCCTAGGGACAGCTTTGTCATATTTCATAGGAAAAACTAACCTAACTAATGCTGTGGGAGAAAGCAGATGACCCTGGTAGATAGCAGTCCCGTCGAACCATGAAGCAACAACAAATGATACAAGACATAATTAAGTACTAATTAATAATATCATGGTAAAATAGAAAAAGCGATAGGGTTGCATCCTGATTTTATGCCTTACTACCTGACTTACGATGGGCAAGTCACTTGAATTCTCTGGGTTTCAGTTTCTTCATCTGGAAAAAATAAAGAGATTAGACTAAATGATCTTTTCATCCTATCATACAAAGTAGTTCACACTAAAAGTGCTCTGGGCATTTGGAGGAGAAGATCATGAAGGGCTAGAGTGGCCAGGGAAGTCTTTATGAAGGAAATTGGACTTAGCCTGAGACTGTACCTGGAAGGAGGGGGTCTAATTTGAAGAGGAAAAAACATTTCAGGCAGGGGTTACATCATGAAAGAAGGAGGGCCCAGAGGTGGCAACATGAGTGTAACATGTTTGTGAGACAGTCAGAGCATATGCCTTATGACATATGCCTCATGGAGTAATGACTCTGTTTCATCTATATGTGTTATAGCAGAACTGGCCCTATTAATGCTTCCTTCCACGTGATACTCTGAGATCTTTTGTCTCTGTACCTGTGCGTTTTATCTTCTGTCCCCTAGAATGCATTCCTTGCTCATGTCTGCCTCTTACTGTTCTTAGCTACTTTCAAATCTTAGTGCAAATGCCACTTCTACCTGAATACTGTTGCCTCCAGCTGCTAGTGCCTCCTTTCCAAAATTAGATTGTATTAATTTTGTATCTATTTAGCATAGACATAAATATGTATATGTGTGTGTATGCACACATATACACACATATTCTCCTCCCCCCTCCCCCAAGTCTATATTGCTTTTGTCTTTGTAACTCCATGACTCGTACAGCGCATAGTAGGTCCTTGGTAAATGCTTGTTCATTGATTGTGTGGCCAAGTTAGAGCAGAGGGTATGTTTTGGAGACTTGTGGAAAATAGGGTTTCATGGCTGGGCTAAAATTCTGTAGGAAGAGCCCATGGGTGTGTTTTCATGCATTGACCTTTCCAGAGTATAGTTGCTTCTATACTCAGCAGTGATGAAAAAAAGCAAATTTGTAAAGAATGGAAACAACCTCCTCCCACGCAAAATCCTTTTCTGTGGTGAACCCTAAGTCAGTTCAACAAAGATACAGGTGAGTCTCGAGTCCAGGTCTGGGTGTGTGATTTAGAAATTAGAATATTGGAAAAGGAAAAGAAAACAAAAAGAGTATTGAAAAGGGTGGGAAGGAAAAGAAGAAAAGGTTGAAATAAGAGGATTTCTTTTCCCCCCAGTGGTTTGGAAGGGTAAAAACTAGAAGAATGTGGTGATGGAGCATAATGGGTCAATTTCATGGCTCTGCTCGCTGAAGCGGACACTACAAATTTCATGGTACATTAGGTAGATTTTAAAAGCTAATCTGCCCCTATGAATGTTTTATCAGTAATTTTATAAAGGTACAGCTTGCTTGACAAGAAAGGGTGGGGGGCGGGCTGACATGAGAGAACCATCTGGTCATCATTCACTTAGTATGACAACCCATTCTCCACTAGCAGTGGAGAGATGGTTCCCACATCATTCCTTGTGCTTGTGATGGTGTATAGTGATGATGATTTTTGTTTTTTCTTCGGTGTCTTCCTCATCCTGCTTTCCCATGTTTGCCTCAAATAGCTATCCTGGTACAAATCAGCAAAACAGGTATCGGCAAGAAATAGTAACCAGAATTGTCCCAGATTTCACAGTTCTACAGAATCCCTGAATTTAAACAGTGTGAACTCAGAACCATCAATCCCACCTGAAAGAAATCTCCACTATAATATACCCTGGCAAGTGGTTATTCAAGTACCTTTGACAGCCTCTAAGGAGGGAGAAGTTGCCATTCTTGAGGCAGCCAATTCCACTCTCGAATAGCCCTAATTGGTCCTAAATTTACCTTTTTGCAATTTCAACATTGCTCCTGGTTCTGCCAGATGGGGCTGAATGGAGCATGTGTAATCCTTCTTCCATAACATAGTCCTCCAAATATTTGGAGAAAGCTGCTATGACCCCCTCTGAGTCTTCTCTTCTCCGGACTGAACATCTTCAGTGCTTTGAATTGATCCTTGCATGATATGAACTAAAAGCCCTTTACCACCCTGGTTGCTTTTCTCTGGATCTACTTTAGTTTATCAATACCCTTTCTAAATTGTGGCATTCAGAACTGGTCATGGCACTTCAGATGTAGTCTACCTAGACAAGATGTGGGCTAAAGAAAGCTCAGAGCTTTGAGATTTCTTTTCTAGTATGTCTCTTTCAAATATATAAATCATATTAGGTAGCATAGTGTAATGGACACTGGACCTATAGTCAAAGGACCTGGGTTCAAATTTCATTTACTGGTGTGACCTTTGGCTGGCCACTTAACTTCCATGAGCTTTCTAGGTAGGGGGACAGCCAAAAAAATGCCTGGAGTCAAGAAATGGAGTGTCTTGTCTGTGGAACAGCCAGGAGGCCAGTGTCACTGGATTGAAGAGTATGTGTTGGGGTGTATAGTGTACCCACAGGGATAAAAATGATTTTGTTTTGCTTGTTTGTCAGATGTGAATCTAACTCTCTCCTGACTCCAGGACCAGGATTGTTTCTACCACATCAAGCTTCTGGTCCTTCCCATTTCCTTATTAACTGACTTAGAAATTGTTTTGGCAAATTTCAGAATGACTGAGCCATCTTCCTTCCAGCTAGAAACATCATTTGATCCTAGATGGAATCCATAAGAGGAAAAAACAAGCATTCTATTTTAGGTTCACTTCTGTGAATGTATCCAGTTGTTTCCTTCTTATTTCCATTATAGCTAATGCCTACTATCTTCTCAACTTCTCCTTTATTTAGAGGATAGGTTCAGGAAGTCTTGGTAGAAATAAGTAAAATTGGGAATCTTAATAAATGACACAGAGGTTGTGCTCAGGACTAATGGTCTAGCCCAAAGGTCAGACAATGACTCAGGCTTTCAGCACTGGTATTCAACATTGAAATGCAGAGCTCATTATGAGAGAAAATAATTTAAAAGTCAAGGCAGAAAACTATCATAAAAGTCCAATGCAAAAGGGCAAATGGTTGAAGAGATATTAGAAGTCAGGGTTTGTAAGGAGCAGGAGGGATTCTTGTTATTTGTCTGGAATTCTTGGGGCTTTTTGGACTCTGATAGAATGTGCTGTCTGCACCCAATACATAATTAACAATGATGATCTTCAATAAAGATTTATACTCTGACTTCAACTGGCACCCAAATTATATAGGGCTAGTTTTTATAAATGGAGCATGAGTAATGAGGTAAACATTGGTCCTCCTGGGCACTTTCTGAACTCAGCCCTGAGCTCAAGTGCCTTGTTGGATTAAACTGCATATTCCACAACTAATTTCTGTTCTAAGAGATGTATTTATTGAACTTCCTTGCTCAAAAAGTTTGTTCTCCATTGCCTACTGAAAAAATACAAATTCTTTCACTTGATGTTCATGGCCCTCTCCAATCCGGTTCCAACCTACCATTCCAGCTTTACTTTATAATACTTTATTTCACTCACTCTGTGCAGCCATATAGATTGGATGACTTGTTCCTTCATCTTGTTCTGCTTCTTGATGCATACATATGCCATTCCCCTTTGCCTTGAACACTTCCCAACAGTAATGCTAAACCTAACACACACACACACACACACCCCATCTGCCTATTGAAATCTTCCCCCATGTTCAGCTCAAGTGCTGTGTGTTTTCTGAAGCCTTACCTGATCCCCATAGCTAGAAGAGATTTCTCCTCAAATCTCTCAGGCCACCCTATCTAAAACCTCTTGTGCACATAATCATTTTCTAACTCCATCATAGTTATTTCTCCTTTACTAGAAAGCAGTGTCTATTTATGTTGAAAATGGTATTTGTATGTCTTAGGTGCTTAATGCTTGTTAAGTTGAATTCAATTGCAAAGGCTTTGCATAGGATTTAGAGCTGGAAAAGACCTTAGACATCATATAGTCTAATCCTCTCATTTTACATATAAGGAAATTAAGGCCAGAGGTGAAGTGAGTTGGCCAAGATTATATTGGCAATAAATTGCAGAATTAGAATTTGAACTTAGGTCTTCTGACTCCAAACCTAAATCTCTTTCGTCTGCTTCGCTCATGAAGGTAGAGTTCCCTTTACAATGCAGAATATTATTATTGCAGTTTATTTTTGTAAACAAAGCACAAGGGGGCTCTTTGTGGATTTTTAGTTTTAAATGTAGACTATCAAGTCATGTTTTCTGAAACACTTACTCTAAGGAAGTTTTGTTAAAGGCCTTGAATGGGGAAGAAAGCAAACTGGGTTTTCCCCAGTTCCACTGATGATATATTCATGTAACCTTGGGCAAGGCACTAGCTTCTTCCGAATTCAGTTTCCCCATTTAAAAAAACAAACCTTCATATATACAATGTATGCTTAGAAACTAATAAAATAATAGTTTCTTGCTCTGAGGTTATTAGGATAAAAATATAATGATTCAAATATAGACATGGAACTATAGATCTGGAGCTGGAAGGAACCCCAGATTTCATTTAGTCCAACCACCTCATTTCACAGGTGGAGAAACTAAGGCCCAGGAGGTTATGTGATTTGCCCAAGGACACCCAAGTAAAAAGTAGTGGAGGAAGGATTTGAACAAAGGTCCTCTGACTCCAGATCCAGCATGCTTCTCTCTACACTGTGCCAATCTTCCTACTGTAGGGAGGTTGGATTGGCTTGGAGGAGCTATACCATGCTCAGACTTGCCCTTCTGGGTTCCAATCAACCATATGAGATCTTTAAAACTTGCTTTTGGCCATGTGTGATGCAGGGCTAAAGGACTTGCATTATGAGATGATGAAGAATTCCCTTACTGGCTTCTGAGTCAGAAGAAATGATGACTCAGTGTATGTACAAAGGGAAACAACTAGTCCGTCTGGCTCTCTTTTCTTTTCCAGGTAGTACTTAAATCAAGACTCTTCTGTGATGCTTACTGAGAGGGAATGGGGGGAAGGGCATTTTGCCTCCTAACATGGCCACTAGTTGGCAGTGAGAACACATCAGCATCATATAGCCTGCCTGGGCCAGCCTGAATCTGGGTTTGATTGACTCTTTTTTGTTTGTCCGTTTCTGATCTTAGGTGAATAAATATTCCAGGATGGATGTGTACAGGTTTGCAGGTGACTTTTGGAGTGTGAGAAATCTGGAGGCCATGAGTTCCACTAGGTTGCAATTGGCTAATGGTAAGGTAAGTTTCTGTATCAGAAAAGATGGCCACCAATGATGATTTGCCCCAAGTCCAACTGTTTTACCAATCAATATGAACTGGGAGTGATTTGGACACTGCAGTGCTGAGGTGAAATACAAACTGTCTGCTTAGTAGTCCTGCAGACAACTTTTTTTTTTTTTAATTTCTGATGGGGTTTAAGTAGATTCTCGACAGACTTTAAGTTAAATTTAAGTTAAATTACTGAATTGTGTTTAATTAATTTTGTTATTGGATGCTGTGTGGATTTTATGTGAGAATAAATTATTTGTCCCTTACTTCATTCATTTTGTACATGGAGTGCCTTTTTTGCCCTTCTCTTTTTTGGGATCCCTTAGACATGTGCCTTAAGTAAAATCATATCTGGGGTGCTCAGGTGGCAATTTTCACAAGTGAAGAGTGTGACTACAGGGAGCCCGCCTTTTTTCTCAATGAGGCCAGACTCACTAGGCCTTAACCTGATCCAAACTGCATGGCTGGGTACAGAACGGGGAGTGGCTTAGCCCCCCAGCCTCTGTGGGCCAAGAAGCAGTTCTGCAATGTTACACAATGATTTCTGTAAAGATGTTCCTAATTTAACACCAGAAATGTATCCCTGAAACATTATGGGTAAATCAAGTTTTTATAAATCAAATTATTGAAATGTACTAGGGGAGATTACTCTTTAAAAGATGCTTGTAGCAAATCCTTTTGTAATACAAATAATCATGGTCCTCTCCCCCAGTTGACCAATTTTATGTCTAGATTTTTGTATATATGTTTTATTTAAAGTAGGGTACAACTATCTAGGTTCCATTAAATAGATAGCTCCCACAGTGCATTTAAAATATGATTCAATTTACCTAAATTTAATTTTCACACAGCTTTTCAAAAACACAAGAATTTCAAAAGGGGAGGCTCATCTGTAAACTGGGTGTGTGCCCAAGGTTTGTCTTTCTCAACCCCACGCTCTTTGCATTTTGTACATTGCAGTGTCCAATTTTGGACATGGATAAATTGAAATTTATAGCTCTTTCCTTTCCTTTTTTTCAAGTTTGAATAATTATTTTACAACACATTTCCAACAACCCCTGTATACAGCCTCAGATTCAAGAGTTAGGCTGTAATTCAGTCTCTGGGTTGAGAGGTTTTCTGCTAAACCTAAAACCCTTAAGCTATATTCTTGCAGCCTGGGACATTAGCAGGATCTCTCAATTGAATTACCAAATAGCATTTCATCTAGGATTCAGGATTGTGGTGTACTTAACATGGTACCACATAAGCAGGCACAGGAGTAATTGGTCTTTTCAGTAATATCGTCTTTTTTTCTCCCCCTAAATCAAAGAAAGGAATATAAGACTCTTAGTTATATGGCATGAATGGAGTTAAGAATATACAGGTCTGGAAATAGCGGCCCCCAAATTAAAGTATTTCTGTCATATCCTGAAGGTTTTTTATTTTACATA
This sequence comes from Phascolarctos cinereus, assembly GCF_003287225.1. NCBI lineage: Eukaryota > Metazoa > Chordata > Mammalia > Diprotodontia > Phascolarctidae > Phascolarctos > Phascolarctos cinereus. The sequence continues at coordinate 566,841,231 of NW_027555847.1, read as the reverse complement.
CTGTTGTTAATATGAATTATTTAAAAATCTTAAATCCTTTCCTTAATTTGAAAACTTTTTCTTATCTTTGCACAGACTTAACAGACTGAGCTTTGGCTTCCCTACTAATTGAGATGGGCTAGATTACTGAGCTGGTGTCTAGTCTCCAAAGAAATCCAATCTGTTTTGTGGTCATCTGCTGTAGTCCCCCAGCATCACAATTCTCTGGACTCCTGGTGTTTGAGCCCACAAGGCTGGATGCTTTCTGAAGAGGCTTTGAAGAAATGGTCGTTTGTAGTCCCTGTTGGCTAGCAGAAAGGTAGGACTCCATTCTGTATTTTGTTGTGATACATTACTATAAAAGTTTCAGAGAATTCTCTTGTGCAGGTGGGGTATCACAAAGAGATCATCTTCTAGAAAGGGAAAAGGTATAAACTGCATGTCTATCTCTGTCTCTCTGTCTAGGGAGTGCCTTTTGATCCGAAACCTGAATCACTAATTCTTTTTACAGAAGTGAGTCTCACTCTGAGGGTTGTGATATTTTGAAGTGAAATTCTTGAAAAAGTCTCAAAACAAAAAGCATTTCAAATGACTTTAATTAAAAAAAAAGTAACAAATAAACACAATGTGGGCCTTAACCTGATGTGAATACATGCTATTAGGAAAAAATGGCATTGATAGATTTGTTTAGTGCAGGGTTGACACAAACCTTCAATTTGTAAAAAAAATGTAATATTTGCAAAGTTCAATAAAGCAAAGCACAATAACACAAGGCATGCCTGTACATGTCTAAGGGAGGGGTGGAGTTGGTGGGAGAGGATGAGAGGAGAGCTTCTTCCTTCCTGCACTGAGGCAAGATATATGTGGTTCTATACCCTCTTCAGGGAGAAAACTGGAGAGGAAAAAGGACTGACTTTGAAAAGCAGACATGTAGGGAAAAGCCAATGTCCAAGTCTGGCTTTCCAGAGACTTTGGAGAATTTCCCTTTGGGTGATGTTGGGATCTCTCTCTCTCTCTCTTTCTTTCTCTCTCTCTCTCTCTCTCTCTCTCTCTCTCTCTCTCTCTCTCTCTCTCTCTCTCTCCCCTCTTTCCCTCCCTCCCCTCTCCTCTTTTCTCTCTTCTTCTTCTTCTTCTTCTTCTTCTTCTTCTTCTTCTTCTTCTTCTTCTTCTTCTTCTTCTTCTTCTTCTTCTTCTTCTTCTTCCTCTTTCTCTCCCCCCCATTTTCTTCTCACTCTCTACCTCCCTCCTTCCCACTCTCTCTCCCCTTCACTCCCCCTGCTTCTTGGTTGAGCTAAACTAACTTGTTCCTAGTGGGAGAACTCATTCACTTTGTGCATTGTCTGGTATGTTCTATCTTATTTGCTACATACTTGAGTAATTGCATTTATTCACCTTTCATTATTTGTGATGGTCTTTTGTGTAACTAGCATTATTGGGAAAGAACCAAGCTTTCAAATGCAAGTGGTACCCCTTCCTCTTGAAGAGACAGAGATGCAGAAAAGCAGTTTGAACCTAAAAATCATTTCTCCTATTCTAACAATATTTTGAGGGTGTCAGAGAGAAAATAATTCTAGTCCAATACTTTCTTCTGAGGAGAGCAGAGTGGCCAGTCTAGTAGCTCCTATCTCCTATTCGCCTGCAGTCACAATCAGAGACTCCCTTATGGAGGCATGGCAAGATTCCTGAAATACGCATTCACATTAGCCACATTCAAACAACTCATGTCTATGCACATGGCCTACGTAATAGGCAAGGTACTCACACTCTACCTAAGTAAATATATAATTGAAAGAGAAAGGGAACACTGACAGCTAGGGGATCAGCAAAAACTTCTTTTAGGAAATTGTGCCTGAGCTGAGCCTTATAGGAATAAAAGGATTCTAGGAAACAGTAGTAAGGAAGTCTATTCCTGGCATGGAAGATAACCTAAGTAAAGGCCAAGAGGTGGTAATGAAATACCAAGTTTGAGAATTAGCAAATAGACCAATTAGGTGAGAAAGGTTCTTACTTAATCTATAGTCCCTCCTCCCCCCACCTCCCCTGCCCAGTTTCCACCATCTATTAAGCCTACTGCACTCCAAAACCTGGGTTGCCAGGATTGCTCTATCTTTGGGCCATGGTCTTAATGTTTCTAGAAAGATAAAGCCCACAAAAATAATAATTTTTCCTGAGAGAAACATTTAAAAAGAAGTTAAAACTCAAAATCCAGGCCTCTACTGTTGATTTGCTTTCAGATCAGAGCAGATTCAAGACAGCAAACAAGGCTCTGGTAGGCTTCATGGATAACTGGTAGTACGGGAATTCAGCCAAGGAGCTGACACTCTCTTGGGTCAAAAGAGAAGAGAGAAATAAAGGAAAGGAGCCTCTGGGTGGGCCAGAAAGATGGGAAGCAAAAGCTCCAGAGGTTCTGCCTGCTACTTCTAGTCCAACAAGGTCACATTTTACCTACCATATTAGATCCTCCGTTTTATCTGCTGGGATGTGGCAATGCATCCTCTCCTCTGAAGTTAGCTCCCTGGCACACGATACCTTCATGAATCCTTGATAAGTTCCTTTCTTTAGACAAGGGGCATCATTGGAGAACTTTGTTGCAAGCTCCATATGTGCGGTGATTACACAAAATGACACACAAGAAATTCCCAAATATTGATACAGATGGCACAGCTTTGAAGTACAAATAGGAATACTCTTAACAAACTGTTCATTTTATTTTTAAATTTTAAATTTCTTAATAATGATTGTTGGAGCTGATGAGATCCAAGCCTTTAGGCTTGGATTCAATATACTCTTGACTCAGCCTCCTTCCACTTACATCCAGCTATTAAAAACCACTTATGCCTCGATCAAAGCAAAGTAACATATTTAAATTAGCGAAAGCATGATAATAATATCATGATTATCATTTCCACTTCAAAGGCTTAAGTTCAGTCTCTGCTCACTCCTTCTACTTGCTCCATGCAAACTAAGGTAACTATCTGGCACAGTAAATAAAAATTCTGGACCTGCAGTCGAGAAGATCTGAATTCAAATCTGGACTTAAACATTTACTAGCTCTGTGATTCTGGGCAAATTACTTAACCTTTGTCTGCCTCAGTTTCTTCTACTGTAAAATGGGAATAATAATAATAATAATAGCACCTGCTTCTCAGGGTTACTATGAGGATCAAATGATATATTTGTAAAGCACTTAGCACAGTGCCTGAAACACTGTAGGCACAAAATTATGTTTCCTTCCCCTCCTCTATTCCATTCCCTAAGAAATAAAGACAGGTAGTTCTGTTGTATCCTCATAAACTCATTCTATTTTCCAATACACCAGGCATGGGGAAATAGCTGAGTCACTCAAAGTGGTGGATAGAGAAGTGGGTGGCAGCAATAGGGTGTTCTGGGCTTCTCTATTTGTCTCAGATGGTTCCAGAACTCTTGACAACTCCAGATATTGGCTCTGCAAACTGTGTTGATTTGTCTAGCTCAGTAGGATGGGAACAAATATCTACCCAGCTATTCTGGCATCTCACAGGTAGAGGAGAAATTTCTGCTGACCTCAACCCAGCCCCAGGGAGTGAACTGAGGCTCACATCCAGTTGTAGCCATGTTAGTTTTTCTGTTTTTCTCTGCCCTTTCTCCATATTACTCTGTCTTTCGTAAATCCTCAAACCTATCTGATTGACTAGTCTAGTCCCCACCCCCTAAAGGCTTAGCATCCCAGGAAGAAGGAGCAAATGAAGTTCTACTGGAAGTGTAGTGACTCATGGGAGTCACTGGAAACACCATTCAGACAAAACTGGAGCTATATCTTTTTAATAGACATGTCATGTACACTAACTATTCTACAATAACCAGAGCGCAGAAGAGAAAAGCATAAGAGAAGTATATGCTTCTCCCCAATTCTACACCTCAAACCCTCTCAATAGTTTTTCTATTCTCTGTCTCCCTTTGCTCCAATCTCAGCAGAAAAAATGGTCCTTTTTGACAAGGCCAAACCCTCTACTTATATCCTCGATCTCATCCTATTTTTCATCTTTTGGGAGCTTGCCCCTTTGATTATCCCATTTCTCTTTCAAATCTATGTCCACTATATTCACTGACTCCTTTCCTGCTACCTACAACATACCCAGATCTCCCTATTCTTAAAAAAAGAAACAAACCCAAAACAACAGCAACAGCGACAACAACAGCAATACCCTTTCATTTCACCCGGCCATCCTCACATCCATCTGTCTCTTCCCTTCCATGGACAAACTCTTAGAAGATAAAAAAGGAAACATTTACATTCATTGCCTCCAACTCTTTACATCCCATTCACTTCTTGACTTCTTGTAATGTGGATTCTGACTCTCTCACTTGCCTGGTACTTCCCTCCAGGGTTATTAATTGTCTCTTAAGTGCTAAATCCAATGGCCTTTTCTTAGTCCTCATCCTTCATGATTTCTCTGCAGCTATTGATACTATTGGCCACCTCTTCCTCCTGGACATTCTCTCTTCCCTGAGTTTTTATGACATTGCTTTTTCCTAGATCTCCTCCTACCTCTCTGATCACACTTTACTTTATGCCTGATCGTCATTCAGGTCTTGTCCCCTATGCATTCCCAGGGGCTTGTGTTGTGCTCTCTTCCCTTCTGGCTCTACCTTTCCTCTGTGGTAATCTCATCAGGTCACATTGCTTCACTTATCATCTCTATGCAGATCACTCCCAAATCTACATAACCAACTCTTAGCTCTCTTCTGAATTGCAGTTCCATATCACCAACTGATTGCCAGACATTTTCACTTGAATGTACAAAGATACCTCAAACTCAATATGTCTAAAGTATAATTCCCATCAGAACATAAGCTTCTTTAGAATAATGATTGTTTTAATCTTTTTTACTTGTGTCCTGAGCAGTGTCTGGAGCACTGCTTGTTGATTAATTGATGGATCCAATTAATTGCTAAGTCTTGCTGATTTTCTCTCCACAAATCCTTCTTTTTCATCATGCCAAAATTATCCTATTGGAGGCCCTCATTACTTCTTGCATGAATGATTCCAATAGCCTGAAATCTAACCCACATTCTGCAATCTCCCAAATTAATATTCCTAAAACACAATTTTGACCATGTCATTCTTTTACTGCAGAAGCTTCAGTGACTCTATTTTCTCTAGCATAAAATGCAAACTCCGCTGTTTGACATTTAAAACCCAACCTATCTTTCTAGAGGACAGTTAGGTGAGACAGTGCATAGAACACTGGGCTTGTAATCAAAAAGACTCATCTTCATGAGTTCAAATTCAGCCCCAGACATTTATTAGTTGTAACCTAGGGCAAGTCACATAACCCTGTTTGCCTCAGTTTCCTCATCTAAAAAATGAAGTAGAGAAGGAAATGGCAACTCACTCCAGTATCTTTGCCAAGAAAATCCCAAATGGCATCACAAAGGATTGGACAGGACTGAAATCACCAAACAACATTTTTCTAGACTGATTTCATATTTCTCTGCTTTATGCAAGCCATATTCTAGTCAGTGGACTGCTTGCTACCCGTTACTCAACATTCTGTCTCCTATTTCTGTGCCTTTACAGATTATCCTTCATATCTGGTATGCTGTCACTCCTCACCTCTGCCCCTTGGAATCCCCTAGCTTCATTTAATTATCAGCTCAATTGCCAACTCCTATACAGGACCTTTCCTGATCACATCAGTGGTTAGTGCTCTTCCTCACTCTCTCCAAATATAATTTTAAAAAATCTATTTTGAGCATATTATCTATTTGCTTATTAGTCACATATTGTTTCCTCCAATAGAATATAGTCTCCTTGAGGTCAAGGACTATTTTGTTTTTGACTTTTCCTTGTCAGTGCTTAGCAAGTGGCTGATACATAACAGGCAATTAATAAATGTTTTTAGAATTTAATGTGATGTCAGAAAAAAGCAAAAAAAAATCGCTGTTAGGACTAGGGGGCTAAATGTCATTAAAGGGGGAGGACTGACGCTGGGTCTTGAAAGATGGTTGTAATTTCAACAGATCACAGGAAATTATTGCAGGCATTGGGAATAGCATCAATAACAGCAGGGTTATCATATAGGGAATATTATCATCAGGTTGGGATTTGGACCACCTAAGGCTCTTGTTAATACCAGATGCTATGTGTTCTCCAGAACTAGAACCCCATTGCAGATGTTTTATTTCCTAGTCATATGTCTTTGTAATATAATTGGAATATTTGAGAATAATGGAAAGAGCACTGGACTAGGTATTAAAAGACCTGGATTTCATTTGGGTCCCAGCTTCCTCACATACTAGCAGTGTGACCTTGAATAAGTCACTTATATTTTTGAGCCTCTGTTTCCTGATCTGTAGACTGAGGGATGCTGGACTTGAGGACGTAAGGGCCCTTTTGGTGCTAACATTCTAGGATTATTTGTACACAACAAGAGCCTCATTGCTGGCTATCACTGTGCAGTTGAGTTTAGAAGCCTGCAAGTCAATTCATTTTCTCATTTGTCCATGCATAAGCATTAAGGGTATAGAATATATTCATTTATGTGTTTTTCTATGTGTAAAAATGTATGTCTCTTTTTGCACCTTGTATCCCTCACCTCTCTGTGATGTGAGTAATATGCTTCATTGTAGGTCCTTTGGAGACATGGTTGGTCATGACATTGAACACTATTTTTAAGACTTTCAAAGTTCCTTTTTCTTTACAATGTTGTTTTTCTAGAATAAATTGTTTTCCAGGTTGTTTTCACTTTATTCTGCATCAGTTCACATTACCCAGGATTCTTTGAAATCATGTCTTTTGTCATTCTTATTGCACAAGGATATTCTATTACATTCACATACCACAAGTTGTTTAACCATTTCCCAATTGTCTAAAAAGCAATCTAAGCCATGCCCCTTAAATTCCTTAAGTGGGGCTTTGTGCCAGTGCAGGCTCTTCCTCTGCTGCATTTCTGGTTGGTAATCAAGCCCTGCTTGAACCTATCCTGGTCGCCTGGATTCTTGCACTGACTTGTATCTCCCAGAGTTAGGACACTGCCTCCTTTCTCCTTGACTATCATAGCAGCAGGGCCCTCCAGAATATTAGAGACCTTACAGTACTTGGTCCTGAGATTTTTGATGTGAACCCTATAGTACCATGCTTCTTGCTGACATTTGATGCTAATGACACTTCCACGATCTCTGTGGAGTCCTCTGCTCTTGCTGCCTCTAGTTAGAGTTGTGTTGCAGACTACAAGTGTCTCTGGACAGTTTCTGGTTGCATGGGGAGATTATCATGTGCTTGTGCCGGTTTTCTTGTTGGCCTCTTTTCCTTTTACCCTTGGGTTTCTGGTTCACCTCTCATGCAGTTCTTGGGCGCACGAATTCCCTGTAGTTTGTCATTGGTTTTATTGATTATCATTTGGACTGGTTCAAAATTCAGGGCTTTGCTGGACTTGGTATGCTGGGGCTAGGTGGTTTATCTCTTGTTCAGGCACTCATCTTGGACAGAAGTCTCCTGGCTATCCTATGCAAGAGGAATTAGATTTGTTCTGCAGGGTCTCAGAGGGCCAACCTAGATATAAGAGATGGAAACTGCAGAGAGACAGCTTCATGTTCAATGTAGAGAAAAAATATTTTTAATAAAAAATTATTGTTTAGTTATTTAAAAATTCATTTAAAAATTTTGAATTTCAAAATTTCTCACTTCCTAGAGGAAGGTGGAGGAAGCTTCTCCACCACCAGAAGGCAATCCATATGATACCAATTGTGCATGTGAAGTCATGCAAAGCATATTTCCATATTAGTTATGTAGCAAAAAAAATCAAGGAAAAATATAATGAAAAAATATTTTTCAATATACACTCAGAGTTTGTTACTTCTCTCTTGGGGGTAGAAAGCATTAAAAAAAAAACTGACCGTAAGTGAAATAGGCTACTCTAAGAGGTAGTAATTTCCCCTACATTAGAGGTTTTCAAAGAAAGACAAAATCACCATTTTTCAGGTATCTTGTAGAGGAATTTTTTAGTCATTGTGGATTGGATCAGATGGCATGAAGTCCCTGTCACACTTGTGATTCTGTGATACTTGAACATGGTATATTCCCCCAGTAGGATGTAAGGTCCTTGAGGAGAAGATCACCAGATTAAGAACTTTAGGATCCCAGACTTAAAACTAGAAAGCACCCTGGAGTCCATCTAATCCAACTTCTAGGTTTTGCAAATAAAGAACCTGAGGCCCAGAGGTTAAATGACTTGCTTACCGTCTTACAGATAGTGACAGAGGCAGAATTTGAACCTAGATCCTCTTGTTCCAGAGCCCATTCTGTTTCCATTATGCATCTAGTAGATATTTACCAGTTTGGACTATGTTCAAGCAGAATCTGGATGACCGCTTCTCAGGTGTGTTGTAAATGACCTCCTGATTCAGGTGGAAAGAATGGCTTCCAAGGTTTCTTCTACCTCTGGGATTCAATGAAATTTTTGCGTGTGAAAAAAGCTGATTGAAATGAGCTAGGCTAAAATATTCTCAACTTTATATAGGAAACAATTTCCATGAAAAATGAGTTGGGACTACTTTGAGTACTCTCATCACATATTTTTCTTTTAAATTAGTATTTCATGACTAGTTAACAGTGTTATCCTTCTAATATGGAAAATGTACTAGGGCTAATAAAAATTTTTATTGCCCTTATTTTAATGTCTTCATTAAGGTCCCATAAACTTATAAAAGTCTTTCTTTTGCTGATATACACAATGAAGAGGGAAAACAGTTCTTTCATATAAAAAAGACTTCTCTCTCATAGGCCATTAATGCTGACTGTTAGGGATCCAGTAATTGTGAACAACAATTATAATGCTAACAAAGAAATAAACGTATGAGTCAATAAGTAAAACTCAGAATACGATGTTTACTCAGAGTAGATTTGAGTATAAAATCTGTATCTACACAATTTTCATGGATTTTGGGAAGCAAGAGACTTAGCCTATTGTTCTAGGTCTAAGAAGTACCACATGATGGAAAATTTAGTCAATAATTAAAGTTTTTAGTTCTTCAATTCAGAACACATTTATATTTGACACTTCTAAGTTTTCAATTCAACAGACATTTGTTAAGCTACTGTTATGTGCAAGCACTTCAACTATGCTAAGCAGTGGGAAAATGATGAAAAAAAAATTCCAGGTATCTTATGTTATTTTTTTTTCCTTGGGAGGAGGGAATACAATTCTGTATACATTTAAAAATAAAAGATATTTTGAAGAGAGAGAACATTAATAACTAATAGCAGGAAAGGAAATATTGAAAGGGTAATAATACTTGAACTCAGTCTTAAAGGAAGAGAATTATTTTGAAAGGCAGAGATGAAGAGGGAATGCATTCTAAGAATGAGGGGTTGGCTTAGATGAAAGCATAGAGGCACAGGATAGAATGCTGAATTTGGGAATGGCTAATAGATCAGTTTAGCTGGAAACAAAGCATGAATGAAGGAAAATAATATAAGTCTGGCAAGTAAGATTGCGGAAGGTTTTACATGCCAGACTGAAGAGTTTATATTTTATTTTGGTAAGACAATTGGGGTTAAGTGCCTTGCCCAGGGTCACACAGGTAGTGAGTGTCATGTGTCTGAGGCCAGATCTGAACTCAGGTCCTCTTGACTTCAGGGCTGGTACTCTATCTGTGCCACCTAGCTTCCCCTGAGTTTGCATTTTATTTTAGATGTAGTAGAAAACCACTGAAGAAATCCAAGAAAGGAACAGTAAAGGCAGAGCAATGCCTTAGGTAGATCATTATGGCTGCTAAGTGGAAGATCAGGTAGGGAAAAGACTGGAATAGAAGCAAGGGCATGAGTTAGGAGGCTATTATGGTACCCACAGACTTGGACTTGGTTCCCTGGAGGATAAGCCCATGCACCTGTGAAGCCTCTCCTGGAAATCACGTGGCTCCATGAGATGAAGAGAGTACCATGTGGTCTCAGAAAGGACAGCTGCCGGAAGCAATGGCAAAGTGGTGAGGGGTTTCTGAGAAACACTGGGGGCTACAGTTAGAGTCAGCAATGGTTGAGTCATGGCAGAATATCTGGGCAATTAGAGGAATTTCAGGACCATCCTCTCTGGATACTGAAGAAGAGAGTAAGAGCTAAGCTTTTGAATAAAGTATTCTGGAGAGAAAAGGATTACTGATGGTTACTGATAAAAATCCATTGGAGAGAAGAGGACAATGCTGAGATCTTGAACCAAGCAGGGGAAGGATATGGAGCTATAGAACAGTAAAAGACACAACCACAATATTTTTTTTTTGGTCTGAGGCAATTGAGGTTAAGTGACTTGTCCAGAGTCACACAGCTAGTAAGTGCTATATGTCTGAGGTTGGATTTGAACTCATCTCCTGACTCCAGGGCCAGTGCTCTATCCATTGCTCCACCTAGCTGCCCCCACAGCTACAGTGTTGAAGAACAAACCTGGACCTTGCATTTCACTAGCACTGTGAGTTTTATGGATTGTGCAGGTCTAGGAGGAGGTTAATTCTTTAATGACTCCTAGTTTTTTCTCCTCATGAAAAACTCTCAAACCTATAAATCTTGTATAGGTCATTGGGATAGTGACCATACATACTTACACACATACATACATATATACTATATATACATATAGTAATACATATATAATATACACACATATAGTACATACATACATATATACCTACGGTCACTGGGAAAGTGACCATACATAAATACACAATATACACATATATACACACACATATACATACATGTATATACTATACACACATAAAGTACATAACACATATACATAAATATGGTCACTGGGGAAGTGACCATACATATACACACAAGTACATACATACATACACATATATATACATGCCATACACACATAGTACATACACACACATACATACATGATATATATGTATACACACACATATATATACACATACATACATACATAAATATGGTTATTGGGGAAGTGACCATACATACACATGCACACATACACACATATTATTTATATATACTGTAACACATATAGTACATACACACACATGCATGCATATATGCATACATACATATGGTCACTGGGGAAGTGACTATAGATACACGCATATTATATATACACATACACATATACTATATATATGTATATATATATGGAAGTGACTATATGTATTTATATGTATATAACATGCATGCAGACATATACATACATGTATATTTCACTGATCCCTGGTTAAGAACCTTTGCATAGAGTCTTAGACATGGTTTAAATTCTTAAGGTCCCAGGAGAAGTTCTGGCTAGGGAGCAGGGCTGTAGATTTAGATCTAGAAGGGATCTTAGTGGCTGTCTAATCTGATTCTCCTACTTTACAAATGAGGAAATGGAGGCCCATAGAAGCTAAATGATTTGTCTAGGGTCACACAAAAGAAGCAAGTTACAGGGTTGGGATTCATACTGGTCCTTGGAATTCAGAAGTTCCTCTAACTGCAAATCCATCATCCTTTTCATAGTATTATGCTGCCTCCCAACTCATTTGATTATGCAACATATCCCCAAGAGTGATACCTGATCTATGTAAATTCAGAGCTTAGGTTCTGGGCTATGGGTTACAGAAAGAAGGGAGCAGATGAGAAAGGTATTATACAGGTAGAATCAACAAGACTTGACAGCTAATTTTATATGGAAGGTGAGGGAATTGGAAGAATCAAAGATCATGTCATATGGGCCTCATATATATATTCCTAAACCTGCCTATCACTATTATTTAGTGAAAGTCAGTCAATGAACATTTATTAAGCACCTACTATCTGCTAAGCACTGAGAAATAAGGAAAAAGTTAAATAAGTTGAGAATTAGACTTACTGTCCTTTGTTAACCTACTTTACTATGCTTGGTACTAGATCTTACAAGCTGAAAAGGATGTTGGTAAGAAGGACTGACAGACAGGTCAAATGGATTCACACTGATGTGGTAAAAGAACCAAGAGAAAAAATTAATTAACCTTAAGGACAGGATTATTCTTTGCATAGCTTTGTTGGAAAAAAGTTTTTTTTTTATATAACAAACATCTATTTTCTCTCTTCCCTCCCTCCCTACTGGGAGAAAATGAAAAACAAAACAAAACCGTTATAACAAATAGTTAAACAAAACAAATTCTTTTACTGGCAACATCCAAAAATATATATGCTGATCATCCCATGATCTCTCTATTAGGATTTGAGTGGCATATTTTATCAATAGTCTTCTGGAATCATGGTTGGTCAATGAGTGAATCAGAGCTCTTAAGTCTTTCAAAGTTGTTTGTCTTTATAGTGTTATATAAATTGGGTTCCTTGTTCTGCTTACTTCATTTGGCATCAGTTCATATATGGCTTTCCAAGTTTCTCTGAAACTATCTCTTTCATCATTTTTATGGTACAATAGTATTCTATTGCATTCATATACATAATTTGCTCATCCATTCTCCAATTGATAGGCACCCCTCAGTTTCTAGTTCTTTATCACCACAAAAAGAGCTGCTGTAAATACTTTTGTACATAGAGATCCCTTTTCTCTCTCTTTTTTATTTCTTTGGGGTATAAACCTAGTAGTATCATTGCTGGGTCAAAGGGTATCTTCATACAACTCTGAAAAAATTGAATAGTTTTTCATTTTCCTTACCAATGTAAGGATTCCAATAATCACTGTTAAGGTCCTGCAACCTCTGATGTGGGCATGCCAAAAAGAAAAGAAATGGTACGTAACTCTTATCAACCTTAAAGCATAAAACCAACACTTCCTAGCCCTAGGTCTGTGATGTGTCCTGTGCTTAAGACCTCAAGCAGCTTAAGAGCCAGTGCAGTACACTTCTCCAGGGATACATATTACATAAGGGAACATAAACATAGACTTCCAAGGAAATACATCAAGGTAACCACACTCCTCAAAGCTGGACTACTCAGCCATCAAGAATTCTCTTGCTCTCCTTCCTTCCAAATCATGCAGCTCAGATGGCATAGTGAAAGAGACTAGCCTAGCATCAGCCCAGAAGCTGTGTTCACCTTGCTTTTGTTTGCTGCAAGTGGGCAGATTTATAGTGGGAGAAAAGCTTAGTATCTTCATTAGGGTGATTGGCAGCAGCTGCTGCCTTCCAGCCCCACAAATCAATTGCCTCACCTTACTCATTGAGGTGACATCCAGAGAGGATGAAGTCAGTAAATTACCAGTATAACTATCACTACATGTTGTACTAAGTACTGCCCTTAACATAAAGCTTCATCATTAAGGTTGGACTTGGCCATTGTGTTGGGAATCCCCTTTGCTCCCTGCCCCACCCCATTAAATTATTGCTTATAAAGATGCATTCTCACTCTCCTCTGGTTAACTCTAATTTAATTCTGTCTCTGCTCATACAATCATCAAATCAGGAAGAGCTTCGAAGATCACCTACTCTAATTTGTTTATATATAATTAGCCTGAGCCTCAGAGAAGTTAAGGGATTTGACCAATGTTACACAGCTAGAGTATATTTTCTTTCAACTAGAACCTATCTCCTGATTTGAAGGGCATTGTTGCCTCAAAACTGGAGGTTGCCCGATCCCTATTTGTGTAGCCCATCTGATTAATAATTAATTAATTATAATTTAATTTGATAATTTGATACAATTTGATAATTGTATTGTTAGGCTTGACAATCATTCTTAGTCCGTAGGCATAAGTCCAAAGTAGTGTTTTATGTCCCCTTAGATAATGGCAAAACCCTCTCCTACTCATTTGGGAAGTGAGCCGATATAGGATATCAAAAAAGTCTTAGTACAGTTTAAAGCTGTAATAGCAATAGCTATTAAGAATTTTGGGACACCCTGTGTTTATTTTTGTCAGTCATTAAACATTTATTAAGCACCTACTATGTGCCAGATACTAATTAAGCACTGAGGATACAAAGAAAGGCAAAAAATACGCAAGAACAAAAACCCAGTTCCTGCCTTTGAAGAGCTCACAATTTACTAGGGGGAGACACCTTTCAAATAATCATATACAAACAAACTATAGACAGGATAAATAGGAAATAAACAAGGGAGAGAAGGTTCTAGAATTAAGATGGATGGGGAAAGGCTTCTTGTAGAAGGTATGGTTTTATCTGAGTCATGAAGGAGACAGAGATGAAGAGGAAGGGCATTCCTGGCAAAAGGACCAGCCAATGAACATTCCTGGAGATGGGAAACACCTGGAATATCTTGCTCAAAGAACATCAAGGAGGCCAGAGTCACTAAACTGAAGAGTACATGGTGGGGTTTGCTCTGAAGAACTGAAACCACTTTTCCTCCATAGAATTATTCTTTTAGTCCCTAATCCAGATGAAAAGGAGTGACCTATCTTGTACTGTTGTTGTGTGGTTTCTCCTTTGTTCTTGAAGAGGATCATGACATCAGGAAGATGATGACATGTTAGGGTGATAGCAGAAGCATGGGGCAGGGAGAGTTACACTATATTTGGAACAGGGATGATCAGTTACTATGAGTCTGATGAGCTTCTCTCTAGCTGAGGCCATTTGGCGAATGTTTGAAAACTTCACAGAAACCTTTATAATGTCCCATATACCCACCAGACTGCTCATCATTGTCCTTATTATCTCTTTTGTGTCTGTCTAGCTACAGGACAGTTGCCCCAAATCCCTAATAAAATAGTTGCTGCATAGAGGCAGCATCCTGTGAACACTGAATGGAAAAATACTCTTGGTACATGTTTTGACATTTGTTTATATTTTTACATAAGGAACTTATATGTAGCAGTGGTGACCAAGGGAGTCCCTCATCCCTCATTTGTTGGACTAGGGCATGTCTATCAGAGCTGGATGTGTACTCTGGCTCCTTTTTGAGAGACATTTACCTTTCTGGGATGGCACAGGGAACTCCTGGTGATTCTCAGTGACTCAGTTGGGGGTGGTGTGTTTTATGAAAGTTGTAGAAATGACTCCACCCCTTTCTTTTCTTTTGGATTTCTTCTTTTGCCCATGCTTTCTCTCCTTTGGACTTCTAGTTAGGGACAAGGTAAAGATTTTTCCTCCCCCAGTAACAAAGATGGCTTACATCACAAATATATTGCAGTGGTGGGGTGGGCTTGCCTAGGTGAGCTGAGTCCCTAGCTTCTTGCTTCTTCTGTCTTCCTGTTTCTTTCTCTGAGCATAAGTTAGCAACTAGTAATTCTGAGAAATGGGCATTTCTAGCTTTGGTGATTACCTTGGGAGTTTGAGTTCCTAAGTTGGGTATTGGCTTCCTTGCGGGAGAAGATTTCCTTAACAGTTCATTTTCTAGATTTGGGCATCAGCCAAGAAACAGAGAGAGAGAGAAAGAGAGACAGAGAGACAGAAAGACAGAGACAGAGAGAGAGAAAGAGAGAGAGAGAGAGAGAGAGAGAGAGAGAGAGAGAGAGAGAGAGAGAGAGAGAGAGAGAGAGAGAGAGAATCTTATCCAAAGCGCTTAGAGATCACAGATCAGGGAGGTTCCTTCCTTCACCAAGAATCTATCCACTCTGACACTGAATTCCAGTCATCATCTTCACTGGCCAATCACTGAGCACCAATGAAAAGATCTCTGTGTCATTCTAGGAAGGTGCATATCCC
Source organism: Phascolarctos cinereus (assembly GCF_003287225.1). NCBI lineage: Eukaryota > Metazoa > Chordata > Mammalia > Diprotodontia > Phascolarctidae > Phascolarctos > Phascolarctos cinereus. The sequence continues at coordinate 566,825,676 of NW_027555847.1, read as the reverse complement.
TCAGTAAGGAGCCAAAACATATGTCTACCTCTTGGGAGACACCCCAATCCAACGAATCAGAGCTTCCTATGATTATCCCCAATATATCTATATCTGCATTTGTGCTACATTTATGATCTCTATCATCTATCTATATTGCCTACCTATCCACATCCACATCCATATTGTCTATAACTGAAACATTTAAAATTGGGTAGTTATCTTGAATACAAACCTTAAAACCGGCAAAGAGACACAATTGATTCATTTAACATCTTGCTATGCAAGTTTGAGAGCATTGTGCTGTTTACCTCCTGATTCCACTTTTTTTCCTCCACAAAATTTTTCCTCCTAAACCCTAAACTCTAAACCCTAACTCTACATTGTCAAATTACAATGTTTCTTCTCAAGGAGTTTACCTGTTAGTTGCTGGTGATATTTGTTCCATCTAAAGGCACAGATACCTTTTACTGTAGATCTATCAAAACCTGTGTCTGGACTTTCCACTTTAGAATCCCTCTTTAACTTCATGACAAAAGAAAATTTCCCTCACAGCCATTTGCCTTTTTCCTTAGCATTTATATTCTTTTGTCTGAATTTTTTTTCTAGGTGTCACTCTTTGGTTTAGATATTTTAAAACTCTTAAAAATCTAAATCACCACATTTATTCTGTAGAATTTCTTTAATGATAAGATGTTCTTTTTAACATTCATGACCTTATCTACAGAATTTTCTAGCAATTTTACCACATTTATTCCTTTTTAACTCCCTAATTGTAATTTTGATTGGTCCATTGGAGAAAAAAATAGGGGAAATCTGTGGAAACAATTAGTGCTAATAATTAGAATTGTCCAAAAGTGGAAGAGGCTGCCTCAAGAAGTATTCAAGCAGAGACTGGATGACCACTTACCAGGGACTTGGCAGAGGGGATCCATTTTTAGGCAACAGATTGGATTAGATTTAGTTGAATGAAATTCAGTAATCATTTTGGAAGTGACAACTCTGTGGTAAATGCTGTTGGGCACTGGGGATCCAAAGACAAACACACAAAAAACAGTGCCCTCCAACAGCTTACACAGAGGTTTGTGTGCTACAACAAATATGAAGATAAATAAATCAAAATTATATGCAAAATAAATGTAAAATAATTAGAGGGTGGGCATTAATAACTGGAATCAAGAAAAACAACTAACATATGGAATGTAGAGTGCATTGTAATGTGCAAGTATCTTGGAAAGAAGATGGAGCAAGATTTTGTGTCAAACAGATGTATTGTATGTTACAGTTGAGGCCATAAGGGATTCATTCACCAAAGTCATCATCTTTGTCAGAGGCCTTACTCTCACTTAGGGTTCAAGATTCATAGTGGCTACCAGCTTAATGTACTCATGTGGACCTTATATCTCAAATCCATTTCAGGCAAAAAGAAACTTTCAGAAAACCCCACAGAACTGTGTGGGTCTGATTCCTCAGAGTTTTTTTTTTTAATCAGGAGATCCAGTCTGCTATGCAAGTGAATCCGACTATCCTCAAAGCTAAGCTAAGAGGGCTGTATCATTGCGTTTGTCTTACCTATTCACATTTTGGTTTTATATATATATATATACACACACACACACACACACACGTACATATATATATATATACACACACACACATATATATACATATATATGTATATATATGTATATATACATATATGTGTACACACACAGACGCACACATATGTGGCTATTTTGAATATTTTCCTGTCTTTGTACTTTGCTGACCCTTGCTGCTCTTTTCCTGCCAATTAAAAAAAATTCACATTAGAGCACTTCAGAAAACATGTTTAGGGGAGAAAAATTCACTGGGTCTGATGATTTTCCTGAATTGTTACCCTTTTTCATACTCAGGAACTCTTCATAACTTTATTCTATCTCAGGCTTTATAACTTTTTCTGAGGATCATATTCACCAGGTCTTTGATTTGGGAAGTGTTGTGATGGTCTTTGGCCAAAAGCAATAAAATTTTGATCTGTCCAGACTGAAGTGTCTGCTTCATGGAAGGGCAGAAAGTTTTTAAAGATAGTTTATGAACACAAATGTTGCAGGCAAAAAAGAAGGAACTAAGGATTGTTGAGTAATTAATATGCTGCCTTACTAATTGAATTGTTGCTCACTACATATATTAAGTGATAGCTATGCTGCCTCATTGATTAGGGAAGTGAAACAGAATGTGGTATCAAATTATACATGTGAAATTTGGGTGCTTTTTTATCTTGAAGTCACTTTATTAGCTTTTATAAAATAGGTTACTGGCTCAAGGGATTGTCTTTCAAGAAACCATACCTGATTCTAAATAATTTTGTAATACATACATATACATATGCATATTTATATGCATATATACACATCTAGACCTCCTGTATTTAATTTTCTATGAATCTGTAGCATCCCTTCAGTTAGTACAATGCAAACTCCTTTAAGGCAGGACTGCCTCACTTTTGTATTTGTATCTCCAAATACACAGTGCCTGGCATATAGTTGTGCTTCATACATTTTTTTTTAGGCAATTGGGGTTAAGTGACTTGCCCAGGGTCACACAGCTAGTAAGTGTCAAGTGTTTGGTCTGAGGCTGCATTTAAACTCAGGTCCTCCTGACTTCAGGGCTGGGACTCTATCTACTGTGCCACCTACCTGCCCCTGCTTGCTATATTCTTATCGATTGTTTGATGTATTTAAGGCATCATACATTGCCCCTTAGTGAGGCAGCATTGAGTGTTGGAAAGAGTAGTGAGTCTGGAGTTAAAGAACTTAGAGATGTGATGGAAGCAGCTCATACCAGCTTTCAGGAGCTGGTTATTAAATCTTCAATGTGATTAATCAACAAATGCTACAAATCATTACTAGATTTATTATTTTGTTGATTTTCTAGACTTGCAAAAGTGGTAGAAGAAATGTTAATAATGCATATTAAACTTAATAGTTTGTCATTTGTATTTTTTTTTTAAAGAGAGCTAGTTATTTAAACATTAACTGGAACACCCTTGCCTAGAATCAAATCCTAGCTTTGCTACTTGCTACCTTGGAAAAGCCCTATGGGCCCAAGTTTCTGTAAAATAATCAGTAAAAAAGTGTCTGTAAGATAATTCGACTGGACTAGATACTCCCTAAGGTCTCTTTTAGCTCTAAATCCTAGGATCATTGAGTTTCAGAATTGTAATGGATGGAATATTTCTTGAAAACTGTTTTAAAGACTAGAAAAGTAGAACACCATGTTTTTAGAACCCACATTTGTACTATCATTTGCAATCTTTAAAAAGAATATTGCAGTATAGCAAGTATTTTGTGTAAGAATGCTATTGGGATATCGCCATATTATATTTAAAGAAATAATGCACCATTTAGTTTGCATTTCCCTGACTTCTATCTCACAGAATGTAATTTTCTTTTAAAAATATTATTAGTAAGGGACAATTCACGAAAACATTAGAAAGTACTCAGCTGTGTTTTATGCATTAGAACAATGTTGTAGGATTCTGGAATTAGTCATATGACAGCCACTTTGAAGTCTTGTGTTACCTCTTTGCTGCTTCTTTGGTTTTGAATTTTAAAATCCGCATAGTACCCTTGGGTGAGAAGGATTTCCTTATTTCAGAGGGCATTTATAGTGATGATTACTTACAATGATCACTAATTTGAGAAACGGTCTAAGTCCTAACGAGTGCTGAGAGAGAAGATGGAATGATTGCAGCATCACGGGGCCGGGAGTATTGATGTTTGCTCTGCTAATTGTACTTAATTTACTGTGAAGTTTTTTTTTTTTCCAACAACTCCTGTTGCTCTGAGTGTGCAGTGCTACTGGGCAAAGATATTCCAGTGGGAGAATTCATGAGCTAAATAACACATGAGAATCATTACGGAAATCATCCAATAATCATTTTTGGGTAATTTACTAGAGCAATTTTTACTAGCATCAGCTATGAATTTTCTTTTTCTCTCTCTCTCACACCACTTGAATTTGTGCACAATATATCTACCAGAATGTAGAAACTTTAATAACTGAGGTTTCCCCTCAGATTTCTTGGATCCTAGACTGGGTCATTGTCCATACAAAAGAAACCTAGGCTTTCCTTGCCAGGATTCAAATGGGTTTCTCTTCAGAGTTGGAGAGCAGGGAAAAGATAAATCCAGAGAAAAGCAGTCGTCAGAAGCTCTCAGTTATTACGGTGGCATGGGACTCCCCCCCCACCCCCATGCTTTCAAGCTCAATGTCACACTAAACTATAGGTCCACTTGGATGCCCTCCTCACCACTACTGGATTCTGGATTCTCTCTTTTTTTTTTGCTGGGGATGTCAGTGGGAGCTCAGAACTGCACCAAACCACTACGTCCCCAAGGGTTTTGCCCATCATGTTCCCGGAATGTTAGAATTTCTCTAGGGGGATCAACATCAGAACCATGCTGCCTCAGTCTTCCCTGCTGGGGCCCGACACTAGAGTTGCTTTAATTCTCAATTAAGGGAAAACTCATCAAAGCATGAGAAAGAGTTTTGCCCAAATAGAATGTATATTCCCCAGATCTCCAGGGATCTGTACCCAAAGCCCTAAAATGTACCTTCAAATTGTGCAGAGATTCACATACAAACTCATTTCACTTTGTAAACACCCTCATTTATACTCTCTCAGCTCTGGTCCTGTCAAAAAGCCAATCGCTCTCTCTCCCTAATTCTGTTTACTGGCACACAAACCTGAGGGGAATAATTAATAGTGACAGACAGTTATGTGAACACTGTTATCTTCCCTGCCCAGTTACCTGACATTCTAATTTTCTCTCCTCCCCACCCCCAAATTTGAACCTTGGCATATAAGGAACCCAGCATCACATCTTAGTGAACAAATATCATTTGAGGAAACTGGTGATGACTTGGAAATAATATGTTGTAGTGAAAAGTTCTTATACTAAGAACTAAAATTTTTAAATCTGAACGCTTACACTCACCCAGCTGTGCAACTGAGAACAAACTGCTTGACTTCTCTAAGGTCTAGCTTCCTTATCTGTAACTTCAGATAATAATATTTTCACTGTTAACAGGGTTTTGTTAGAAAGTGGTAGGAATTAATATTATGCTTTGCTCTACAGCTAGTACTGTAGGATGATGGTTATGTTCAGATACTGCTTTGGTATAAAATTACCCTCAAAAAAAAGTAAAATATGACTTCTAATCACTCATGAATCCAAGACCAGTTTTGATGCATAAAGATATTAGAGAAAGCTTTGTTTACTGAGAATATGTCCATTTTGACCTTGGGAAAGTGAGCTGATCACCCTATCCCCCAGTCTTTAAAACACAAGGGGGTTAGATCAGATAGGCTATGTGGTCCTTTCAGCTCTAGGTCTTAGATCCTCCTACGACCCTAAGATTTCACTTAAAATTCTAGGAAGATCTTATCCAGATGAGAGAGATAGTAGATTAAGAGTTTTCAAGTTTAAATGGATGAGTCCAAACTTGTGGCATTTCAAACTTTTGACACTAGTTTTGGATTTGCCATTAATCTAGAATGTGAGTTTGGGCAAATTTCCTGAGTCCTTTTCTATTATCAATTTGCAAGATAATAATAATAATAATAATAATGATAATAATAACTAGCATTTTATAGCACTTTAAGGTTTGCAATGTGCTCTACATATATGATCTTATTTGATCCTCACAACAACCCTGGAAGGTAGGTGTTATTATTTTGCCCATTTTACAAATGAGGAAACTGAGGCTGAGAGTGGTTGCACAACTTACCAGGGAATACACAGCTAGTAAGTGTCTGAGACAGGGGATTTGAACTCAGTCTTCCTGACTCCAGGTCTGGAGCTCTCACTCACTGCACCAGCTAGAGATGGAAGTGACCTCAGAGATCCTCTAGTCCAATTTTACAGAAAAGGGAGTTAAGGTTAACCTCAGGCAGATTAAACTTCAAGGTCCCACAGGCAGTATTTGAACACAGGATCTGGCTCTAATTCCAGAGCCTGTGTTTTCCCCACTATATCAAGCTGCTACCTGGAATGCAATTATTTTTGGTTCTTTCTTATTTTCTCATTCAGTTGCTGTGATAACAGAGAAACCAACCCCCACAAGTCTACTACAAGGGGTAACCCACAGAAGGAATGCTAAGGTGGTAGAGTGCCCAGAGAGTGCATTGAAGGATCAACATCAACCTCCATTAGTAACAGCTTCTTCTCTCTAGTAAGGCCACAGTCATCACCGATTCATTGGAAAAAGCCCAGGACCTGCAGCAATGGCTACATTCTTGGATTCAGCTGTGCCTCTCACATGTAGCTTGGCAAACGCAGATCACTTGCTTGCCTTTTCCCCAAAGATCATGGTAAGGGATGGGAAACAAGACAATTAATTTAATTGGACATGGGAAAGGCATCCTGATCTGAAACCAAGGGGTCTCTGGTGCTTGTTGGAAGATTTATTGCCGTGCGTTTCAAGACAGCCAGGCTGAGCATCTCTGAGTAATTAGGATTCAGTGCATTGGCTGATGGGCATTGACCTCTCCTTTGTGAGCTCTCTAAAGTGTCTGAGCAGAGATCCTACCCCTCCCACCACACCTTTTCAGCAATATCCTGGCCGATACTTTATGACATGTTGCCATGACATAAAGCTTGCATGAACTGTATTACACTGCTCCTAGCCCCAGGCTACTGGAAGAAATTGTAAGCTTTCAAAGTTTAAGCTAAATAATATGCTTTTAATGAGATCATGTGCATTGCAGATCAAAAATATCACCAAAAGGTAAAAAGTTCAAAAAGCTCTTTACATGCACAGTGAGGTTGTCCAAAACAGCTTTCATGATCTTTCTGATCAAATTTCTAAAAGTGTTTTTAAGTCTCCTTTCCAAAATGTTGTACTGCTGTGGGTTTCGCCTTTGATTTTCATCACCCAGCCATGGGAAATATTAAGTATAATAGCATGGATTTGTACCTATGAGAACAAGAAGAGTTTGAAATCCTGTGTTGCCTTACACATAAGAATTGGAAAGCACTAAATGAATGTTACCCAGGCTGTTTGACAACTTACAGTGTTGTTATCCATCTTGTACAGCCAAGGAAACAGCCCAGCAATAAAGGCAGGTCTCCTATGAACAATGTCTTTTCATAGGCAGTATGGTTACCAGATAACCAGAATTATCAGATAACCAGAGTGCTGGATTTGGAGTCAGAGGATCTAGATTGAATCTCAGATTTGCCCCTTATTACCTATATGCCCCTTGGACAAGCCATTTTTCCTCCCTGAGATTCGCTGGCAAAATGAGAGTTTGACCAGATTACACTAAGGTCCCTTCTAGCTCTGGACCCATGATCTTGTGGACACTCCATATGTGTGAATGGTTACAGCTGCCAGAGCCCTGTGGTGAGAGAATGAGGGGAGACCCCTGGGAAGGGAAAGGGGCTGAGGAGAAGTCATGGGAGCTAGCTAAAGACAAACTTCACTTACTTTATAACTTTGCCTAGGGTTTGGAAACTCTGTGCCCCAACCCTTCTGTGGAATTCAAGTCAAATGTAGTTAACTTTGAAGAATAAGTGGGTATTTAATCCTTCAAGCAGGTGGAATTGAATGTGGGCAGGCTAAAGAGGTAATTCCAGGTGATTAACTGATTACGCTTAGAAGGTTTTGGACAGTTAAATGTAAAGAGCCAGAAGGAATTCAGCAAAACTAGTTCTTTCCTTCAGGATTCAAATTTAAAAATTGATGAGATAGTTCAAGTGCCATAGGGGTATCTGTGCAACAGCAAAGGAAGGGCTCATAGCCTGGATCGACTGCAAGGGTTGTGCAGAGTGCTGGCCTTGGAGTCAGGTAGACTTGGCTTTATATTCTGACTCAGAAACTTACTACTCTGTGACTTTGGAAAAGTTGCCTTACCTCCCTGTGTTTCTGTATCCTTATCTATAAAAATCTAGATGATCTCCAAGTGCCTGTCCAGCTCTAAATCTGCGATCCTAGGACATGAACAAGACCCCCACAGGAGGGGAAGGCTTGAATGAGTTGCAATCTGTGTCACTGTGTCATCCATCCCTCCCTCTCTCCTTCCTTCCTTCCCTCCCTCCGTCCTTCCCTCCTTCCATCCTTCCCTCCTTCCTTCCCAGCATTTGTACCACATACTATTCCTCAAGTGTCTTTATTGCCGTGACACTCCCAAATATTAGACTGTCGACTAAATAGGGAAATATGATCTCTTGTTCATAACAATGTGAATCATATCCTGCCAACTTCTCATTCTTGTATTATTGCCATAGTTAGTGTTCATGACACCATGACAAATACTAGCTGATACAAAGGTATCCTTGCTTTACCACTGATCTTACTGGAAAAAACTTCAAGTACTTCTCTGTTATGAATAGCTCTTGGGTTTAAATAGATACTTTTCATTATAAAAAAAGAGGCCCTTTTATTCCTATATTTTCTGGTGTTTTTTTTTTAACATAGATGAGTAGTATATTTTGTTTTTGGCTCTTTATGCACCTATTGATATCATCATGTAACATAAATATTCTTATTAACATAATTTATGCTTATAACTTTCCTAGGGAAGCAGCATAGTGTACTAGAGAGCCAGCCTTGGGAGCAGGAAGATCTGGATTCAAAGACTGCCTCTGACTCATAATAGTATGCTAATAGTTTTCTTACTTCTTAGTGCCTAAGGCAATTCTCTTAAGCCATAAGTTACAGATGAGTGACTGATTTTCATTAGAGGCAGTGGTATTTTACACATAGAGAATTCCTCACATTGATCAAATCACAGATTTGGATTGCCCACAACAGTTTTCCTAATGTTGAATCATCCTTGCATTCCTGGTATAAAAGAACCTCATCAGAGAGACTATTTTCTTAATATTTGGTTATAGGGGGTAGGGAAGGAAATAAATATTGAGATAGCACCTACGATGTGCCAGGCACTGTGCTAAGTGCTTTTTATACATATCTCATTTAATCCTTCTAACAATCCTGTGAGGTGTATGTGCTGTTATAAACAGGGGTTAATTGACTTTCCTAGTATCATACAGTTAGTAAAGCATCTGAGGCTAGATTTGAACTCAAATCTTCCTGATACCAGGGCCAGCATCCTCTCCACTACACTACCAGTGGCCTCGTTGTTGTTACTCAGTTGTTTCAGTCATGTCTTACTCTTTGTGACCCCATCTGGGGTTTTCTTGGCAAAGATACTGAGTGGTTTGCCATTTTCTTCTCCAGATCGTTTTATAAATGAGGAAACTGAGGCAAATAGGGTTAAGTGACTTGCCCAGGGTCAGACAACTAGTAAATTTCTAAGGATGGATTTGATCTCAGGCCTTCCAGGCTCCAGGCCCTGTGTTCTATCTACCAAGCTACCTACCTTCCCCGCCTCATTAGCCTTCTGCTAATAATATCTTATTTGATGCTCAAAAAGAAAATGAAGTCAGGGAAATTGGCAAAGAGATGGCAAAATCATGCGTATTTGTAGGTAATATGTTAGTTTCGTTAGAGAAACCTAAGGAATCAGTGAAAACATTGAGACAATAGCTTCAGTAAAGTAGTAGAGCAGAAAGTAAATCCAGAAAATTCATCAGCTTTTCTGTATGTTACTTACACAATTCAGGAGGAAGAGTGATTCTATTTAACATAAGAACAAAATAAATGAAATATTTGATAATTAACCTTCTAAAACACATAGAGGACTGATGTAAATGCAAATACAAAGCAAATTTTACAGAAATTTTTAAAAAATCTAAATAAATGGAGAGATACTTAGTTTTCATGGCTGTGCCATTCCAGTGCAGCAATGTTGTCCAAATTGCTCCTCAGATTTAGTGCCATCCAAGCCAAATGACCAAAGGTAAACTTTAGCTTTACATAATTCATCTAGAGGGATAAAAGGCCAAGAATATCAAGGGATATGACAACAATTATATTAAGGAGACTTAGAATATTAGATTTCAAACTACACATCAGAGAAATAATTATCAAAATTAACTGGTTTTGACAAGACATAATAAAGGAGATCAGTGGAATGAATTAGATAAACAAGATCTAGAAACAAGTGCACACACCTTTCTGGTATCCAGTAAACCCAAGTACACAAATGACCAGGTAAGGGAATCTGTTCAATAAGGACCACTGGGAAAACTAGCCTTCAGTTTGGCAAAAAATTGACTTATATCAGCATCATTCACCCTATAAAGTACCACAAAAAATTCCAAATTGACCTAAATATAACAAGCAATACCACTAAAAAAATTAGAGAGGAGTGGAAGATTATATCCTTCACAACTATGTTTAGGGGAAGAATTACTAACCAGACAAAGGATAGTTGTTCAGTGGCTTCAATTGGCACCAACATGGAATAGAGGTTACAAAGGACAAAAAAGGACAATTTTGATTATATAAATGGAATGAACAAAATAATTATAACTAGAACAAAAAGAGACACTAGAGAATGGGGAAAAATCTTTGCATAAAATCTGTCAAAAATCTATAGCAAATTGACATAAATATATAAAAGTAAGTTAGTGCAGCTAGGTGGAGCAGTGGATAGAGCACTGGGTTTGGAGTCAGAGAGACTCATCTTCCTGAGTTCAAATCCAGAGTCAGATACTTATTAGCCATGTGACCCTGGGCAAACCACTTACCCTATTTGTCCTCAGTTCCTCAACTGTAAAAATGAGCTGGGGAAAGAAATGGCAAACTACTGCAGTATCTTTGCCAAGAAAACCCCAAAATGGGGTCACAAAGAGTTGGACATGACTGTAATGACTTAATAACAAAAATTAAGTACTAACAATGTGACACACAGTGAAAGCCTGCCTCACACCCATCAAACCAGTACCAGTCTTAAAAGACGAGAAAGCTAACTGTTGGAGGGGCTATGGGAACATAGGCATGTAAAATCACTACTGTCAAATTTGTGATTTGGCTCAACCATTCTGGAAAACAATTGGGAATTATGCAAGAAAAGTTAGTAAATTGTGCTTATCCTTTGATCTTGAGATCCCACTACTGGGACTATACCTCAAGGAGATTATTGACAGCAAGGAGGAAAAAAACCCCAGATGTATAAAAATGTTAATAGCAGCATTATTTGTGATAACAAAAAACTGGAAACTAAATATATGGCTCTAAACTGGGAAATGGCTGAACAAATTATGGCATATGAGTATAAAAGAATATTACTGTGCAATAATGAATGATGAATATGAAGAATTCAGAGTGATATGGAGTGAAGAAAGCAGAGGCAAAAGAGAGCTATTCATAATGAGTCCAGAAAGGTGAATATAGTCAACATGGATATGCAGAGAAGCTAGCCAAATGCAATGGTCAATATTAATGCCATGTGGCCAACATTAAAGTACACAGCTCACTTTTCTGCTAGTAACTGAAAATTTGTGCTTTTTTTTTTTCTCCCTAAGGAGAAAGTGTTAAGTGATTTATTTGGACATTTATTGGGGTTATATCTGTTTTGTGAAAACAAAATATTTTAAAAATAAAATGAAAATTGCAAAAAAGTGGAAAGCACACTAATTGGATTGGCACCACATATATCCCTAGAGAAAACTGTGGTTCTTTTCTCTGTCATTTCCAAACTTTGGGTAGAAATGTCTACCCCCCTTTCTTCAAAGTAAAACACTGTCACCCTTCATTTTTCAACAAAACAATGTATGAAATTTTTCTATTAGCTCATGTGTTATTCAAACAATTCAGATTTTTATAACATGAAAATGTCTTGAAGATAAAATAACAGTAATGTAAATAATCACCAGCATAGTATCATTAGCTCGTAGTTTCAGAACTCCAAGGGATCTTTAAGACCATCAAATCTATCCCCATTGTTTTACAGATAGGGAACTGAGGCACACAGAGGTTAAGTGACTTGTCCAAGGTCATACAGGTAGTAAGTGGAAGAAATCTGTTTGGAACTCAGGTCCTCTGTTTGCAAATTTGACACTTCCCACTGCACCAGGCTTCCTTTCAAAGGCAAAGAGAAAAACAGTAATCATCTTCCTTCCCCTCTCTCTCCTGATGTTAAAATGTCCTGGAAGTAGTTCTTGGTACTTGGGATAAGGATCTAGGGAAACACACTCTTCTCATGTGCAATGTGTGTATTTGTGGGAGGGTGTGCTCCTGGTTTATGGGGAGGAATGTTTTGTAGCTACTGTTCGTACTATACCATGTTTGTAAATACTTTTGCTTTGAGGTAATTATGTCTACTCAGTGAATGTGAAGGCAAATTTTCCTGGGGTGTGCATGTGGGTGGACGTGTCATAGGATACCCTGAGCTATAGTTTTAGAAGTGGCCACTCTACAACTGAGGAGTAGCAGCTCATCTCTGGGGAACTGACCCATGAATGTGAATACAATTTGGGGAAATATCCCCAGAGTAGGGATACACAAATAAGTATAAATATTATTTAGTCACAAATTATAATAGCATTTATATAGTTCTTCAAGTTGTAAAAGGCTTTACAAATATTATTTCATTGGCTCCTCTTAACAACCTTGGGAAGAAGGTGTTATTATTATCTTCATTTTACAGATGAAGAAACAGGCTGAGGGAGGTTAAGTGGCTTGCCTAGGGTCACAAAGCTAGTAAGTGTCAGAGGCTAGATTTGAACTCAGGTATTCCTGACTCTAAATCCAATGATTTGTCCACTACACTACCTAGCTTCCTGATATTTGGATGACATTTAAAAGACTGTTTCAATTAAAAATATGATTTAAAATATATAGATACCTAGGAACAAAGTGCTACCCTTCTCCTTTAACTTCCTGTAATTTACTTAATCTAAATTTCATGTTCCTTGCTGAGGATAAGTAATAAACTTGTGCTAAACCTCATGTGGGGTCAAAAGACTTATGGGGTATATACATGGTTCCAGTTTGGAACACTACTGGGTATTGGTTGTGTCGTGTTGATAATTATGATTCAAGATATGTATTCCAAACAGACTCACAGAATTTCAGCTGGATCTGCTCCTCATGGAGTACTACTATCTGGAGAAAGCAGGACAATGAAAGTAGTAGAAGACATCAGCAGCCTTGTAGCATTAGAGATGTAATTTGGTCCTCCATGCATGTTCCTTGGTCACATGTCTTTCCTATGTGTGTGCCTCTATATGTGATCCTTAGGCATGTCTACTCTGTACTTGGATTTGCTGTCTCTATTATACTCTTCTAAGTGTTGCATCTCTGCTACTCCCCATCTCTGCCTCAGGCTTCAGGTAGAGTCTTCCTCTAAAATTCTACCTCTTCCTTCTTCCCCATAAAAGGAGATTTGGGTTCTGCCATCTTTATGTCACCTTAGCTCCCAGACCTGTAGCTATATTTCTATTAGAAAGGCTGAATCTCCACACACCCATTCATCAGAGTAGGAATCGCTCATTGTCTCTCTATAAATTGAAGAAGCGAATCAGACTGCTTGCAACCTTTGCTTCTAGGGAGTAAGCTTTTTGGGAGGACGGAAGGGCCAGAAAGCTGATTAGGGAATACAAGCATTTAGTCTATCTTCCTACTGCTAGTAGGATTCATTCTTCTGACCCAAGCCTTTATCTTAGAGTTAGAAAGTTCCCTTTAACTTATATCATTTTCTGATTTCTAGATTATTCACCTCAAGTCATTTCAGAGGCTGCCTTCCAACAAGGCAACACAGTCCTATCTGGATCTGAATTCTGTGGTTCTCCTTAGCTTTGAAATCCTTTTAGGTGAATCAGTCAATGATAAGTCAATCATAAAAGCATTTAAGTACCTACTGTATGTCAGATAGCTTTCAGACACTACGGACACAAGTACAAAAGTAAGATAGTCCCTGTTCTCAAGGAGATTCTACTAGCAGGAAGGAATAAGATCATGGAGAAGTAATGTAAGTGAATCTGAGCCAACACACCAGAAGTTGAGAGAGTGAAGTCTTTGTCTTCATCCTGGCTCACCTTCCTGACTTTATTATGTATAACATGCCAAGTAATCAGCTTCTCAGGCTTTGAGCCATTCTAGGAAGGCAAGTGCTTACTTCACCTGTACTTCACCTATTGGTAAATTCTGCTTTGCATGATTAGTTTGGAGATGGGAATCATATTGGAACCATCACCATGAGTAAGACAGAGCAGAGTACATAACCGAGAAACTTTTTGGGTCAGTGGATGGTATCCTAGGGAGTGTCAATGGGTAAGCCTAACTTTCCCCTCCTTGCCTCTGTTGTCATCTAGACCTACCCAGATCTTCTGGGAGTAATGGTCAGTACATAAAGAGGAGTAGGAGTTTGCATATTCTTGCAAGCCAATGAACATTAGGTTCAGAATAACTCAGAAGAGACCATTTGAGTAGAATTGGGCTTTGATTTATTTTTAGGGCCTTAGATATGTATTTTGACAACCTGAATTTTTTGGGGGGGCTTCTGATGCTTTATTGACTACCTTTTATATGGTCTTCCAGTGCTCATAGCTTTAAAAAGACTGCAAGCATATCTACAGATGACAGTTATCTTCAGGGAGAAGGAAATGGCAAATATCAGGTGAAAACAGGATGAAGTAAATTTTTCACCCTGAAGGGCCAAAGAAATCATTATAGTTATCTGACAGCCCTTAGTCCCTTGGCACATGACCTGTTCATTGCTATTTATATGAGCCAGAATCTCTGCCTAACTGCTGGGGGTTGAAATCAGGTGGGATCTAGAGGATCTTACATCATACCTGAGGGAGGGGGAAAGCTGGGAAGGCCTAGTATCTGCTTTTGACACCCATAATTCCAAATTTGTTTTAGTATGTGGTACTCATTTGCTCCTTCCCTTTTTCTTTCCTTTTCCAACACATACTAACACATGCATGGAGATACACACACACACACACACACACACACATACACACACTCCTTCTAAACAACTCCCCCCTTCCCACCACCAGTAGGGAAAATTGAAATTTAGGTAATAAGGAACATTGGCCTCTTCCAAGCGATTTCACTACATAGGCATAGTATACCATGAAACAAGGTAACATAAAACAGCTGTCATATTTCTAAGATGAACAAAGACTATGAAATGGGAAATTCACAGTTCCTGCCTCACTCCTGACATTTATTTAAATATAGCAGGTTTTTTGTTGTAAAACAAAAGCTGTCATAGAAATGCTATTTGTCTGATCTAGCAGAGGCTAGCCCACTTCCTTATGAGGCATATGCAAATGCTATTTGCATAGGAATGGTGTGCTTATTTCCAGGTGAGGAATAGGCTCTTGTTCAGTGCCCTTTATTAAAGTTTAAGTGTTGACTTGGCAAACCTTTGCGCAGAGAGAGGGGTAAGGAATGAACTTTTCTCTGAGCTGACCTTTAGGAGCTATTGGGTTGCCTCAAGCTCTGTCATTAAGCATGGCAAAATGCAGTAATATTTATGAAAGAGTGTAAAAGCTCACTTCGGAATCAGACTTTCCCCTCCTCCCCAATTAATCTTCCAGGATCAATCAATATTTTTGACATGTCTGTGTACACGTGTTGTGAATGTGGTTTTTATGTCACCTCCGTCAGCAGCTTAAACACTGAAGCATCATGTCTTGGAGTAAATCAGTAAATCAAGGCGACTCTTGGCTCTACTTTCTCCTTATATTCTTCCACTGACCTGGTCTGATCATCAGAACTTTCAAACTGCTTTCCATTTTTTCTTTCCTGAAGTAAATTTGACATTTCAGCCTCCAGTAAGAGGAAAAATTAAAAAAGCAAAAAGGAAAGAAAATAAATAGAGGAAAGAAAACAAAGAATAAAGAAATCCATGCATATGTATTGAAATTCTTTCTGCTGCCAAACATCTGCTCCCTTTCTGAAGATCACATCATCTTCTTCTTGACTAGGTTGTGAGCATTTAAGACCTGAAAGCAGTGACCCTGTTGCCTAGCAACCTTGATGCTTAGGCCTCAGCCCCAGTGGTTGAGATGAAAAAAGGTCAATTAATGTGGCAGGCCTGTCCTTATCAATATGCTACTGTGGCACCCACTTTTATTTCTTTGCAGTAATATATCATAATAAGTTTTGTAGGTCTTTATACAATGGTTTCTCCTCTTTGAATAAAAGCATAACTAAGACTTGAGGGTATGTCTGATATAACAGAAAATGTAACCATAAAAAAAAACCCCAGAATAGAAATCATCTGACTGCTGACTATCCTGCTGAGCCGCCTGAGGCACTTACACATTTCCATTGAGTTATTTTATGATCAGGCCAGTATGTTATTGAAATATTATCTCTTTAGCCTTTCTCATTCTGATAAGAAATGACAGGCTCTCAGAACAGTAATACATATACAGTACAAAATATGGGGCTAGGGACAAAATTCAGCTGGGGCAAGGAACATTGGCTTTGGAGAATTTCCATTAAAACGGATCATCCTTGGGTTGTATTTTAAATAAGACAGGGTACATGCTAATGGTTTCTTAGTTGGGATGAGAATTTTGCCTTCTTTTATGATTCAATGCAGTCCAATAATTGAACAACATTAAAGAAACTGTATTATTTTCAAAGACTTATTTAGATAGGCAATTCCTTCAGCAAATAAGGAAAATTTTTTCATGTGTGTGAATCACAGGTAACAACAATGCTTAGGACCTGCAGGATAGGGGTTATTCAGAGGGGCAAAAGAAGGGGATAATCTGAGAAAACAAAATTTCATTTTAAATACCGTAATCCCAAATAGTGGCCAAACTCATGGATATTGGAAAACTGTAATTTAATTAAGTCACTTCTAAAATTTAGTGTATGATACTTTATAAGATACCTTATCTTCATTGAAATTGCTCAGTGTGACACTTTGATACATGCATTGGACTATTGTAGCTATTATATTCTTAATCTTTGTGCATTGATCTTTATTTTATTTTTAGATCCAGTGTTCTTTCATATATGCAAAGTAGATCCAAATATATTTATACATAAATGAGGGAAGAATAATAAAATAATAAATAAGGGAGGTATAATAGAAAGGGTATTGGACTAGAGGTCAGGAGGCCTAGGTCAAAGTCTTGGCAAGAGCTCTCTAATCTTCAGCTTTCTCATCTGAAAATGAAGAGTTTGAAATAGACAATTTCTAGGTTCCTTGCTGGCTCTAGGGCTTCATGACGTACTTTCCTGTTACAGACACATAACAAAATACCTTCTATCCGCATATTAAAATGATTCAAGATTCCTTGGAAGATATAACAACAGAAACAATCCTGTTCAATGACCCTCTGATAATGAACATCAGACAGGGCACATGACAGGGAGATGTATGCAAAATACGTTATGCACAATTTTGCAGAATTACCATTTTGGGTGCTATAAGGTTTTTTTTTTTTAACCTTCTGACTACTGATGTTTGAGAGAACATAAATTTAGATGGCCTAAATAATTAGAACCATTGTTAGGCTGGGTACATTGACCTCCAACAGTTTTGATGTTAGCATTCTCATCTGTTCATTGCCTTTCCCCTAAACTTATGGGTAGGACTTGTGTCTGTTTTGCCTCTCTCTGTCTCTGTCTCTGCCTCTGTCTACCTCTGTCGCTGTTTCTGTTTTTCTAGGTTCACTCTCTCTCTCTCTCTCTCTCTCTCTCTCTCTCTCTCTCTCTCTCTCTCTCCTTCTCTCTCTCCCTCTCCTGTCTTTTTTGTCTTTCTCAATATCTTTTTCTCTGTCTTTCTTTCACACACACACACACACACACACACACACACACACACATATACACACACACTAATGGAGAAGCAGATGTTGTCTCCCTCCTCACAAATGCTATACAGTGAATCATCTTAGCCTCTCTGTAAAATTTTAACTTAATGGAGTCCTGGCATTTCTGATGAGCTGAAGAACTTAATTTTATAGAACAACCTATTGAACAAGCTGTTCTTGGACATTCCCATCTCAACTAAATGTTAAAAGTATTAAAATTCACATTAGCGCAAGAGGAAATTTTGCATGGGTAATCCTTTAATACAGTGTTTTATGGCTCTATTAGCTGCACAGCAGCTGGTGACATGATGAATTTAATCCATTAAAAAATTCAGTAAGAGGTTTAAAAGTCAGCTTTTTAAAACATTATCTTGCTGCAAGGAAAGCGAACTTCTCCTCAGGGCCAGAAACATAGGGGCTTCACACTGTGGCAGGTATAGGAAATGCACTGGCATGACAGGCTTTCATATGCTTATGGATTCACACCTAGAGAGGGGTTATGATGATTAGAAAGAGCCCAGGACACAAGAAACTCCTAAAGGAGAGCATTTCAGAGTACATTCCGCCTCTCTTATCTTTCACTTTCTCCTTTTTTTTTGGACAAAGCTTTGTGCTTAACAACAAAAGGTTACCAGTTACTTTAAAACAGGCATGCATGTGAAAGAATCTCTCTCTCTGTCTCTCTGTGTCTCTCTGTCTCTCTGTCTCTCTCTCTGTGTCTCTGTCTCTGTCTCTCTCTGTCTCTGTCTCTCTTTCTCTCTGTTTGTCTATCTGTCTATGTCTGTACTCATTTGTTTCTGGCAATTTTTAAACTCCTGTTGGAAGATTCCTCTGGAGCTTGTGTCTTGAGGGCAGTGATTGCTTTAGCACAATGCCTGGCACACAGCATTTAATAAGTGCTTGTTGATATATGGGCTGATTGATGATGAGCCAATCTTTGAAATAATTCCACACCCCTGGTAAAAAAATGTTTTTGAAAAATACTATTGAAGTAGTTAAATGTTTGTAGCCTTATCACTAACTGTGATTTCTATTTTCTAATTTAGGAATTGGGGTAAGGGAATGGGGAACAGGGGGATCAAGTGACTAATAGAAGTCACATGGGGATTTCATAGCAGAGCTGAGATTATAACAGCTGATTTTCAGTGTTCGAACCCTTGAATCTTAAATTCTCTACTTTTCTATCCAAATAGGAGACTGGATGATATTTTACAAAAACATCTGTATTACTATCATGGACTTAAGAGTGTTTTTAGGTAGGTTGAGGTATTCTTAAAGTCAGCAACATGCTAAAGAGAAGATTTCATTGTTCTGCCTCAAGATGTATTATTGGGCAAAGGAGGTAGTGAATGTCACCTTGAATCAAATCATAAACATTTGCAGAAGAAGCAGTTACAATATGCAAATGCATGTGAGTTGAAAAATGGGTAGTTTCACTCAGTAGTAATGTTTACCTGAGCCACTCATTTATACAATTTTTCTATTCATGTGTGAGTTCTCTGTTGTTTCTGTCCTCATTTAGCTTAACTCTGTGCTTAGGAAAGCACTGATAGATTTCATCATATAGCCATATGAATCATAGACATAAAACTGGAAATGGCCTTAGTGGTCTTTTTAGGTCAGCCTCTACACCACCCTATTTTACCGATAAGGAAACTGAGGCCCAGGGATGTTAAGTGACATACCCAAATGTAGTGAGTGGCAGGTTAAGGATTCACACCTAGGTCCTCTAAATCTAGTATTCTTTTCACCATAAAAACAAAAAAGGAAATTGGTATAGGAGATGTGTAGAGTGGGCCCAAAGGCAGGAAGATCTGGGGTTAAGTTCATTCTCTCAGCTGTTCAATTTAACAAGTCAAGTCAGCAAGTATTTATTAAGCACCTTTTATATGTTGAGTGCTATGCTACATACTGGGGATACAAAGACAGGCAAAAAAAAACTGCCCTTAAGGAGTTTATAGTCTAGTGGAAGAGACAAGATGCAAACAGCCATATACAAATAAGCTACATACAGGGTAAATTGCAGGTAATCTCAGAAGGAGGAGACTAAGATTAAGGAAGATTGGAAGGGCTTTGTTCCCAAACATGAGATGTAAAGGAAACCAGGCAAGCCAGGAGGAGGAGAGGAGGAGAGGAGGAGAGGAGGAGAGGAGGAGAGAAGATTCTAGGCATGTGGGACAGCCAGTGAAATTCCTGGAGACTGGAGATGGGGGGGGATCATATTTGAAGAGAAGCAAGAAGGCCCTTGTCACTAGATATGGAGAATGTATGGTAGACAGAATGTGTGGGCAAAAAGGTGTAAGAAGACAGGAGAGATAGGAAAGGGCCAGGTATTGAGGAGCTTTAATAGCCAAACACAACATTTTATATTTTGTCTTGGGGGCAATGGGTAACACTAGAGTTGATTGAATGGGGGTTTGGGTGGGGTAATAAAATCAGACCTGTGCTTTAGGACGATCAATTTGGTGGCTAAGTGGAGGTTCAGATAATGGGTTCAGTTCTGGACATTTTTAGTTTAAGAAGTATCATTTTATTGTTTTTTAATTAAGCTCAGAATAAAAGAAATACAATTAAAAAAAAAGAAATGTAGCTAGGTTCTCTTTCCCCACTTGTAGCATGAGTTGTCCTTGTATAGTTTGAAGGGAGGCAGAATAGAGATTTATATTACCTCTTCTCACCCTTCCCCCTTCTCCAAGAAAGGAAGGAAAGGAAGTGGGAAGTTGGGACCGGGTGCCCTTTGCTGTCCTCTGAGAGGGGAGATACCAGGCTAGAATTAAATCTGTCTGCTCCCTTAAACATTGTCAGTCTAGGAGATGTTATCAGGTTCAAGCTCACTTCTGATTGCTGTTCAATTTTGGGGAGAAAGGAGGACCTCAAGCTCTATATCCAATGCTTGACCACTTTCCCAACAAATACCAGTTTCATAGTGAATATAGCAATTAACCAAAAAATCCCATTTGTCTAAGTTGGTAGCAAAACAGAAATTAGAGGAGGTATAGGAGAATATATGTCAGACAGTATGGAGTGAAGGATCTCTGCCTCTGAGAGTGTGGTAAAACTAAGATCAACCAAAAGGGAGAGCCCTAGATCTCACCCAAGAGAAGCCTCTAGCATAGCAAGCTATGGTCTAGGGATATGATGGAGACTACCCACTCCTTTCAAGTCTTGCCATGTTCTTTTCCTTCAGCTGTCCCCCACCCCTCATTCAAGGCAGGGCATTCATCTCCACCATTGAGGACAGAGTTCCATACCAATGGGCTTCAGGACTAGGATTATAGATTTCTACGAAGCATCCAGTTGGAGGTGTCTAATAGGTAGTTGGAGATGCAAGACTGGAAGTAAGGAGAAAGATTATGGTTGGACAAATAAATCTAAGAATCATCAGCATAGTGACTAGTTGAATCCATTGGAGCTGATGAGAGAAATAGGATAAAGGAGATAGAAAGTGGCCCAGGACAGAGTCCTGAATTTCCTATAGTTAGCAGGTGTGACTTAGATGAAGATCTCACAAAGGAGACTGAGAAAGAGTGGTCAGACATGTAGGATGAGAATCAGGAGAGAGAAGTGTCGAGAAATTTAGAGAGAAGAGGGTGACAAACAGTGTGAAAGGCGGCAGAGAGGTTAAAGAAGGATATAAATTGAGAAAAGGCTATAAGATTGGGCAATTAAGAGATCATTATTTAATATATTGATAAAATATTAATAATGTACTCTGCATTTTAGACACAAGTCTATCAGCAATTAAAAACTAATTTAGTATTATTCTGATCCAAGCATCGTTTTGCTTTGAGAGAAAAATGTCCAAATGGACATAGTGCTTTTATGTTCTTAGATAACTCTCTTTAAAATGAGACATTTTTGAAATAATACTTATAGTAATACTGAAGAAGGAAATTTTCACAATATGATAAAATGTAATTATACAACTTAGGGTAAGGTAAACGTTATTATTTGGCCTCATCAATCCAGAATCATAGTCATTCAGTTTTGGGGCATAACCTTGAAGGATCAATTTCCTAAAACCACTCAATCCTTCTTTGACCACTCCCCTTCAGGGTTCTCACCAACAGGTGGTCACAGATGACCTGAAATATTTTAAAAGACCTTCTCTCTCTGATCAATACCATCATCCCTTCAGGGGATGAGGGGAGGCCAGCATCTTAAGTAGACAAGCGGTATTTATGCCTTTAAATCCAGTTACCATCCTTCATCCATTTTCCAGGGACTTAACTTTCATTCTTAACCTTTTACCCACTTTCTAAAAAGAAAGGGATTAGACCTAAGAGAAAGGGGGGAAAAGAATTTTAGTGGAAGTTGTTATTTTTTGAGAATTTTGATAAGTAGTAGTAGCAGTAAAACAGCAACAATAGTAACAATAATGTAATCTCTCCTTCAGGTAAGACTGGAAAATACTATTTAGATGGAGAAATATTTGTTTATGAATATTTTCAGCTGAACTAAAAAGGAAGTTTTAACATGCTTCCATAGGCATATACTGATTACCTGACTCTAGGACTAAAGCCCTTTCATAGGGCTACACAGCTTCAAAGGGGAGAGGCATCTCTTTGGCTGTAAGGCTTCTCCTCTTAGATCCATATCTCTTATTAGATGTTGTGAAGAGATGAGCTACATCCCACAAAATGGCAGCTGAATCAAGAATGTCCAAAAGCCTAGGTCAAAGCTGACTCAGCCTCTCTGAAGCTGTCTCCAGTTCCACCTGCACAGCCGATTTAAAAGGCTTCTCCTAATTATGTGGTCAGACTAGAGGCAGTTACAGAATATCTTTGCAGACTCCAGTCTCTCCAAGGCACTTCTATTCCACATTATCACATCTCTCCTGGAAGCAGGTTCCTCAGCTTCTCCATGCAAACAGACACTGTTTCAGGGGCTCTGACCACACTGTTACAGATTTATCACTAATCAAGGTTCTTTTGTTTTGTGTTGGTCTTTTATAGTATGGAAGCAAGTATGAGAGCAGAGACTGAGGCTGTATCTACATACAGCCTTAATAGGGAAGTTTGGCAAACTGGCTTTGTCTAGATGTGCTATAGCCATATTTACATGACAGTTGGTTCAGGGGTGCAGCTAAGAGTTGAACCCGACTGAATAGTGCTGTTAGGCTGCTTGGCTCACTTTATATTGCCTCATGAGCAACACGGCTTTTGATAAAGCTTTATGGGATGATGAAGAATACCTACTTAGGAGGGAAATCTTCTAGGTGGCATGATCCTCTGTGTTCAAGATGGGTTTAATCTGTGTTCCTACATGCAATTCCCCTTTGGAGGGGAGCTAAACCCAGTAAGCACTAGGTATTGCTACTTTCTAGATGCTATAAAATAAGTCAAAAAGTATAAATTATATAACAGGAAATAATTTTTGACAGATTATTTAAACTCTGCAGTGGGGAAGCTGTGGACTTGTCTTTATTGAATTTTTTAAAAGATAGGTTAGGTTAGAAAAAAGGAACTGAATAAAAGCTTCTAGCCCATTAGGTAGATTATTTATGGAGAATTTATGAAGAGACATGGCTAAGAATCACTCAATGTGAGCAAGTGTGGAGGGGGAAGGGAAGATGATCTATAGAAATGGAGATAACACCCCACAAAAATGAGATCATGGATCCATTGAAAAGTTGAAGTAAATCTGGTTAATCATCATCTAATCCAAGAATTCTTATTTTTTGTCATGGACCCTTTTGGCAGTTTGGGGAAGCATAGGGACCCCTTCTAAGAATAACTTTTTTAAATGAATAAATTAAAATACATAGGGTTGCAAAAAAGATAAATTATATTGAAATAATTATGAAAATGTTTTTTAAAAGCATGTTCCAAGACCCCAAGATAAGATGTCTGGAGGCATTAAATAATCACTTGTCATCAAGAAACTGAAAGCCCAATTTGTAGGTTATCCAAGCTTCCAGCTACGTGGCACAATGGATAGAGTATAGGTATGGAGTCAGGAAGACTCATCTTCCTGAGTTCAAATCCAGCCTCAGACACTAGCTATGGGACCCTTGAAAATCACTTGACCCTGTTGGCCTCAGTTTCTTCATCTGTAAAATGAGCTGGAGAAGGAAATGGCAAACACTTTAATATCCTTGCCAAGAAAACCCCAAATGGGGTCTCAAAGAATTGGACATGACTGAAAAATGACTTAACAACAAGAAGTTTCCTGCTTCCGCTTTGTTTTCCATTTACCAGTTTACTTTTGGGCATTTCAGGGCTTGATCATACCTCATTAGGGTGACTGTGGAGAAGGCAGAAAAATAAAAATTCAGTTTAAATAATTTTTCCATGTACTGGTAGTACAGGTAAGAGGTTTTATAAAGAAAAAGTTTGAAGTTTATGACCAACATGATTTTTTTCATGATCTGGGTGATTATCTCCTTTCGTCTCAAAGAATTGAAAGTTGACTGAGGTTTGGATATTTCCATGCTATAGAGATTGTAGACCTAGAGCAGAAAGGGACCTTTCAGGTCATATTTTACAGATGAGGAAAATAAGGTCAAGAGAAGCTAACAGATTTGGCCAGTCATTTATTTAGAGGCAGAACAAGAATGAGAATCTAGTTCTCCTGACTCCTGTCCCAATCTTTTTTTTCACAACACCATGTTGGGTCAGTGTCATGCATGGTACCCTCAGTAATGAATTTATCATTAGTCTTGTCTCAGGACTAGGCATTTTGAAAGTGGAAAACCTAACAACTAGACTATTTATATGACCAAAATAGAAATTTGAAGTAATTCTCTAATATAGTGAAAAAAATTCTCAATATTTTTAAAGCATAAGAGGCCTTGGTGCGGGGAGACAGATTTTTTGAATTGGCTTTCTTTATTGATCACATTAATCAAGCAATCAATGAGCAATTATCAAGTGCCTACTGTGTGTCAGGTACAATGCTAGATGCTGGCCATACAAATACAAATTGTAACAGTTCTTGCCTTCAAGGAGTTTACATTCTATCATGGGAGACACTAATTACACATATAAGTATGTTCAAAAGGTACACAAAATAAATACAAGGCTATTTCAGGACACAGAAAGGCACTAACATCTTGGGCAATCTGGAAAGGCCTCATGTAGAAAGGATGCATGAACTGAGCTTATAAGCTAGGGGCACTAAAGGAGAACATTCTAGGAATGGAGAGAGGAGATAGAATATCTTATGTGAGGAACAGCACAATTGCCATTTTGGCTACCAGGGGTGGGGAACCTGTAGCCTCGAGGCCACATGTGGTCTTCTAGGTCCTTGGGTGTGGCCTTTTGACTAAGTCCACGTTTTACAGAACAAATCCTTTTATTAAGGGGATCTGTTCTGTGAAGTTTGGATTCAGTCAAAGGGCTGTACTTGAGGACCTAGAGGGCCACAGGTGGCCTCGAGGCTACAGGTTCCCCACCCCTGCCCTCTAGATTACTTCCTTCACCCATGTGAAGGAAGTAATGCATAATAAGCCAAAATTAGAGCCAGGTTATGAAGAGCTTTAAATGCAAATAGAAAAGTTTCTATTTGATCCTGGAGTATATTGAGCAGGAGCATGCTGTCATACCTGTACTTTAAAAATAACACATTGACAGCTGCTTAGAAGATGGATTGGGTAGGAGAAAGATAAAGCAGAGAGGAGGCTGTTAAAATAGTTCATATGGCAGATGGTGAGGATCTGAGTGGTGGTGGCTATATGAGTGGAAAGGAATTCGAGGTCAAGCATAACTGGTTAGTGGCAAAATGGTCCAGCCAAAAGAATGCTTGATTTGTAGCCAGAAGTACTAGATTTGAATCCTGACTTTTCTACTTATGATCCAAGTGACTTTGGTCAAGCAACTTACTTTCTTGGATTCTAAATTTCCTCATCTATGAAATAAGGGAATATTCTAGATGACCTCTCAGGTTCATTTCAGTTCTAATTCTGTAATCCTAATCCTGCATTTAACTTTGTATTGTCTCAAGATCACACTGCTTCAATCTTATCCGAGTTTTTTCCTGGATTGATACTATAAATACTATAGGTCCATTTATCTTATGATTAAAAGGAACACACATACCTGTGTGATTATATGTCTTGACATATGTTGCATAGGCACTCACATCATATAAATTGTCAGTGATTCCAGGATTGGAATTTTTGAATTATTTTCAGATCAAAGGTGAAGAAAAGCATTTCTCATAGCAGACAAAAAAAAAATAAGCTACCACCCATACAGATCAAGTTTCTGCATATCTTCTGGAGGCAGAGTTCTTACTGCCATCAGTGAGGGGCCCACTGTGTTTTCACATCCTTCCAAGAATAAGGTTGTATTCCATAATGTTAGATGACACAATCTGGCAAACAAGCAGACACCCATTAAAATGAATGACTGTCAAAAATTTTTTCATGCCTATTTGTTATTAACGACCTAGAATGTGAAGGTGCAATTCAAATAGTTTATTATTGTTATATGTCTGTAGCAATATATTACAGTTTACGCTTTGGTTTGGAAGTTGATTACAAGTTTTATGAGACTGAGTGCCTGTTATTGGCAATCTTGATGTTTTCTTTTCCCTGTTACATGTCACAGACAATTGATTTATATGTAGCCAATGATTTTTTATATTACATCATTTCAATCAAAAAATTAAAGAATAAGATATGTGGTAGAGGATGGAAAGAGGATAACAAAGGTTATATCAATGATATGGAGTGAATTTAAAGTTCCAGAATATGTGTCCTCTATGGATCATTTTTCAGACCATAAGGCTTTTCATATTTTCTTTCCATGGGATAAAACTATAAGACGTAAGAGACATTTTAAAAACATGTTTTGAAGTTAATAATCAAGAAATAAAAATATCGCATTTCCAATTAGTCTGAACAAAGTTTCATGTGTGTACTATGTCTTGAGATTGTTTTAGGATTTTTCTCAGAACCATAACTGGTGTGGTTTCTAGAATTTTTCACTGGAGTGCCAAAATTTGGCAGGGTGCTGGAAGCTTTTAGCAGCATCAAAACAAAACTAATATGCCATGTAGTTAATATGAATTATTAAGATAGGAAGATACCAGATGGCCTACTTCCTCTTCTTCCCATTCCCCCTTTACTATACCCCAGACAAGTTCTTCCTCTTCATTGATTGGCCTCCCTAGCAGTGATCTCACGGTACTCCCAGTGTCTCTTTCTATGAACTAGGGTCTCTCCCCTGACCAAGGTCCTTTGTCCAAGAGTCTTTGTTCCTGTGTCTTCCACTTTCAAATGAATTTGTCTTAAAAGGTTGATTTGAAAGTAGATTTTATGCTACTTACCTGGCATGAATTTTGTGTTATGGCCCCAGAAGCCAAGATGGTTACTTAAGGCTCTGGTTTTTAATGTCCCTTCCAGCCCTTCTTAGTCTTGCATGCTTGAAATTTCTTTGTACTGTTCCCAACGATATAACAGAGACACCTGAAACTGTCATGCACAGATTGCTTTGGAGATATAAACTATCAGATTTATAGTTCCATCATAACAAAATATGTTTATTAGACATTCAGAAACACATGACCCTGAATAAAATCAAATAAATATGGGGCCTATCTTCCAGGAACATAGTCTAAAATTAATAATATCAATGAAAATGGGTTTAGAATAGATATTTTCATATGCAATAGGAATAATTGGATTAACAGTGGAAAATTTAACCAACCAGCTGTTCTATCTGTAGGACACCAAACAGTCAGCTAGAATAATTTTTCATTGAATTGACTGGCTATTTTAGTGCACATAGAGTTCTGATCTAATTAAATAAATAAGTACCTTATGAAGAAGTTCATAGTTTTAGGTGAGGGATGCAGAGTTGGACAGGAGAACCATTGTTTCATATATACCTAGATTGGTTGCAGAAAGAAGAGGACTTTTAGGAGACCTTTGACCGATGGAGGAAATATTTGGAAAACTTAAATAGCAACTTGCTGCTTTGCATAGGAAGTGGCCTATGTAATTTGGAGTGCAGAGGGACAATTTCCACAATAATCATGGGAAAGGTAATGTATAATAGATAAGGTAGGATATAGAGCCCTTGAGATGCCCTTGAACAGGTGGCACAATGGGTAAAATGAAAGACTTGGGGTCAGAAAGATGTCAGTTCAAATCCTGTCCAAATTACTTACCAATTATGGGACCCTGTGCTTTATTTCCTTATGGGTAAAATGGGGGTAATAATAACACCTACTTCACAGGGTTCTTGTAAGGATCAAATGAATTAACATATGTAAATCACTTTATAAATGCTATCATCATTATTATTATTTTCATTACCATAATCATCAGAGTGTGAGCAACTTGAGTTTAACTAGTGAGGTCAGTCAAATGGAGTGCATTGTCCCCAGTTACTTCTTCCTTTCCTTAAGGGTAATAATTTAGTGTTAATATTTCCTAAGGAAGACTCTGCCTGCTGCTAAGTATGTGGTTTTTCCTCTAAAAAGTTTCTCCAGCCTGTCAGTGATGGGTGGCAGCAGCTATCTCGAACTTTCAAAGATAGAAATAACCTAGGACACCTTGTGCTGCTAATAAATATATGGCTCCCTCAAGATAAACCTCTAGTGATAAGGCATGCCCTAAGTATTTGCAGTCACTAGCTGAGTGGCCTTCACATAAGTGAGTCATGTAACCTCCATGGGGTTCAGTTTGGACTAGGTGTCCTCCAAGGTCCCTTTCACCTCTGACTACTTTTACCCCATTATCCATCCCCTACTCCCAAGAATTCATCAGAATAATAAGAGTCACTTTGGATCAGTGTTCCTTGTTCTGAGGTAAAATAGTCCCAGAGAGGGAGCTGTTGTGTTATTCTCCCCCTGCCTCCCTGAGTATCTGAGCTGGTAGTGCTACACAAGTCTCCCCTGTGGGGTACAGGGTCCACACCCTGATGGTCTGCTGGCCCTGTCCTCATTTGTCTCCTACAATTTGGAATGAGCCTTCTGACTTGTTGGTTTCCTGATGAGCGGAAGGATGATTTGAACTCCATTTGTGCTTCTAAATACCCAAACCGTGAGCAGCATTTTTACCTCTCATGCCACTTACGACTGGACAACAAAATTAGCAACGGGAGAACCAGTACTGATACAAACTTGGACAAAGAGATAATCTGTTGTAACATCCAGGTGCCCCCAGAAAATTATCCTGGTCTATACCATTGCGTTGTGTATTATCACTCCTTAGGAAACTTTGCCGTCCACACTGACAGGGACTTCCAAAAACTCCACCCTACTACTGGTTTCTCCAGATGACCTGGCCTTACCTTCACTCTCCTTTGTGGCTTCTGGGTTTCTGAACTTTCCCTTCCATTTTGTTACTGTGACTCTTTCCATCTGATCTAATGCTGAACTTCAAGGAAGTCTTATTCTTCCCATCCAACCTGCTGCCTTCCTCTATTAGAATGTAGGCTTTTTGAGGGCACAGATTGTCTCTCTTTTGTATTGATATCTCCAGTGCTTAGTACAGAACTTGGCATATAGTAAGTGTTGAATAAGTGCTTTTTTAATTCATTCATTCTTTCAATTCCATTTCACCTCTTATCACGCTTCATCTTACCTAAGCAAATTTCTATAAATGTATTAGCCAGTAACCTCTCCTTTCCTTATTAATGTTTAGATCACTCTCTCTTGGACTTCTGCTCCACTTGAGTACTCCAGCTGAGCTGTCCCCCTAAATACCACTTTTCACATTTGTCTAATTTACTTCAGACCAATTACACAATTTATCACAGGCAGAAGTGAGAGCTAGATTTGAAGTCAGAGACACATCTTCTTTCCTGACCCGAGACTACCCATTTCCCTGAGAAGAGGAACATTTCAATATAGGGAGAGGGTCACATAGCTAGTAAGTATCTGGGGCCAAATTTGTATTCAAGATGAGTCTTCCTGACTCCAGGCCTAGCATTCTTTCCACTGCTCCACCTAGCTGCTTAAAGTACTCTATCTATACTTATATATGCCTATAAATGCAATCTAAAAAACAAAACAAAAAATTGTGTGACCTGGATTGGGAGAGGAAGGTCATTATCAGAAGCTTAAGTTTACTACTTTACACTGATGATGAAATCATGGGTCTGCAGGTCCTTTGGGAGGAAAAAAAAAGAATTGAATCAAATAAAATCAATGAAAACATCACAAGTGGTCAGAGGATAATACATTAGGAACTGAGATTAGAGTGCCTACACCCAGACAAGTTTACTTAAATCCATGTATTCACCAAAATGTTTCATTCACTTTGTCACTGGCAGGTCTACAACTAAAATAACATCCCTAAGTCAAACCTTTCTCCTTCACTATTGTATCCTAAGCCAGAGAGCCCTAACATACCCTGATAACAGTATGAAATGCTGCTAGAACTCATTACTGTCATAGTATATCTAAGTATTAAACTTCCTTCAGTATTTCAAGGAACCATGATTGCATCAGGGTAGGCATTTTCTTACAGGCCTGTATCTTGGTGATACAGACCACCAAGCCTCCATGTAGATAGTCTTTAGGAGCTGCGGGGGCTGTAGAATTCACCTTTTCATGTAAGATTCTTGAGGGTAGGTACTTTCTTTTTGCTTGTGTTGTATTCCCAGAGCTTCACACAATGCCTGGCACTTAAGAAGCACTTAATAAATGCTTATTGATTTCACTTGACCCATCTGGTGATGACCCTTTCCAAACTTTCTTGAATCTAGTTTTTCATTGGGCCTACGCTGAAGCTTTGAAGGACCTGTCAGAGCTTGTATTCCTCTGGCATAGCCTTTGAGAACCCAGGGTCACCTCCAAACAATGAGAAGGAACTGGAGTAGTAAACAGAATGTTTTAACTGTGGGATGTGACATAAAATTAAAAAAAAAATGAAAGACCTTAAACAAGATGATAAAATATTAAGGGTAATGTATCATATCAGGAGGCTGAAAAATAGGTTCTTTCCCTTCTTCCTTCCTTCCTTCCTTCCTTCCTTCCTTCCTTCCTTCCTTCCTTCCTTCCTTCCTTCCTTCCTTCCTTCTTTCCTTCCTTCCTTCCTTCCTCCTTCTTTCTTTCTCCTCCCTCCCCCTTTTTTCTTTTTCTTTCTTTCTTTTTTTCTTTCTTTCTTTCTTTCTTTCTTTCTTTCTTTCTTTCTTTCTTTCTTTCTTTCTTTCTTTCTTTCTTTCTTCTCTCCTTCCTTCTTTCTATTCCTTCTTCCTCTATCTATTCATCCATTTTCCCATTCATTCATCTACCTATTAATTTATTTTCTTATCCATTTATTTATTTGGGTTTTTTTTGTTTCTTTCTTTGACCAAAGTTTGTTTTGATATTGGAAGCTCCTTTGAAGGGAAAACTACCTTTAATGAGATGGTTCTCAGTCTTTTTGTGTGATGGACTCCTTTGAGAGTCTAGTGAAACCTCTAGACCCTTTCTCAGAATATTTTAAATACATAAAATACATAGGATTACGAAGGAAGTTCATTATATTGAAATATAGTTATCAAAATATTTTTAAAAAACAAGTTCAAGGACCCTTCACTAGGAACTTTTATCTATTGTATATTGGCACTTGTTCTGTGACTGATAGTCTTAGATAGTTGCCTGGATCGCTAAGAGGATGAATAACTCGCTCACAGTCATTCGGCCAGTATGGATCAGAGGTAGGGCTAAATCTTGGCTTTTCTGCCTCTGAGGCAGCTCTCTACCTGTGCTGTACTGCATCTTCAGCATCTGTATTAACAACTGGTTTTTAAAAAGAGAGAGATTTAATCAGCATGAAAACACATCTTAAAGATATTGCCAGATGGGAGAACCAGTACTGATACAAAGTTGGACAAAGAAATATTCTATTTTAACTTTCTTAGAAAGTCCTTCTCTGTTCAAAGGTTTGGTCCTACTATAGATTCAATCTTTGTTCTGTGCACAGAGCAATGCTGAATGCATTCCTATCAATAGAACATGTATGCTACAGAGTGGGTTGTTCAGCACTAACAGTATCACAGATTTCTCTTGTAACATAATGAAATGCTCACAGAAATAATGAAAGAGAACATCAAAGAAAGTGATGTTAATATATTTGAGTGAAGACATACATACTCCAAGAGCTCTTTGATCAGTGGGAGGAAGAACGCTAGAATTCACTGATCCCCAAAGAATATTGGGCATTATAGTGACATGTAGCCATTCTCAAAGATTCATCCATGAGCTTGCATTCACCATGTTGTAACAATTTCCTATAATGTAATGAAGGATTCATGTTTTAGAGTGGTAGAATTATAGTTTTCAAGTTGGAAGGGACCTTAGCCCCTTCTAGTTCAATTCCCTCATTTTTAAAGATGAAGAAACCAGAGACCACATTGGTAGAGTGACTTACTCTAGATTACACAGCTAATAAGGAGCAGAGTCAGGATTTGAACCCACATCTTCTGAGTCCAAACCTAGCACATTTTACATTCCATTATTTTATTTCCATATACTAGAATTTACAACTGTATTTAAAAATCTATATAGTGCAATTAAAAATTGGGAACACATTTGTGGTAATTGAAGCACCTGCATAGATAAAAAAATTGAACATAAATATGGGAATATTCATAATAAGATAGTCTAGTCTTTGCATGAAAACATTACTATAAAAACCAGTTAGAGGAGAGAAGGCTAAGACATAGAGTGTACATAGATCCACTAGGCTATCAAAGGCATCTAACTGGGAGAGGGTTTCTGAAGGAGGAACAGACAGGCAGAAAATAGGCCTTAGGAAGACTCAGCAAATATCTGCTTCAGCAGGTGAACAGAACATGGCATCTGATTGGCAGCCTATATAAGTCAAAGCAGGCTAGGCCAATATATAGTAAGTTGTAGGAATCCTGCCAGAAGACTAGGGTTTAGAGATAGGAATCCAGTCCCTGGGAGTGTTCAGAAGGAAAAACAGAGGTAACAGATAACAAGTAGGGAACCAATCAGTCATGGCAAGGACCTAGGGAATAAGACAAAGATTACTTTGATGTTGAATTATGGCATAGGCTTGACCCTAGGTTCTGAAAGATTATGCCAGAGGAGCATAAGCTCAATCAGTTCCTGTCTACCAAGCTAACAATCCAGGGCCAAACTTGATGCCTATCATTAAAGGTAGGGTGGTAGGCGGGGAAGAGAAAGCTATGCCTGAATTCAGGGAGATGTGGGTTCAAAT
This sequence comes from Phascolarctos cinereus, assembly GCF_003287225.1. NCBI lineage: Eukaryota > Metazoa > Chordata > Mammalia > Diprotodontia > Phascolarctidae > Phascolarctos > Phascolarctos cinereus. The sequence continues at coordinate 566,792,880 of NW_027555847.1, read as the reverse complement.
CTGGCCTCAGATACTTACAAGCTGTGTAATCTGGAACTAGTCACTTAATCTGATTCTGTGCCTCAATTTCTTCATCTGTGGTTGGACTTGATGCTAAAGACCCCTTTTAACTCTAAATCTATGATTCTACAACACTATTGGCTGGATTGGAAAATGCCAAGTTTCTTAAATATATATGTAAATGCTTACTTTTGAAATTGTAATTAAATAAACCAAACTTTATGTGACCAGTCTTAAAATTAGATTTTCTTTGTTAGTCAGAACCGTAACTCCAAGGCTGGCCTAATGCATAGACAGCTGGACTCAAAATGGGAAGAATAGAGTTCAAATACCATCTCAGATACTCACTAGCTTTGTGACCCTGGTCAAGTCACCTAGCCTCTGTCTATCACACTTTCCTCATATGTAAAATAGGGATAATGATGACATCTACCTCCCAGAGTTGTGAGGATAAACTTAGATAATATTTGTAAAGAATTTGCAGATCTTAAAGTGCTACAGAAATGCTAGCTATTATTTTAATTAATAAAAGAGATCTGGCCTAACTAAACTTGGACAAGCTCAACCTTGGTGTGAGGGTGATAGCATTTTAGGGTTAGTCACTTTCAAAGACCATCTATTTAAAAGGACTCTTTTACCCTTTAATAGAATGAACCATACAGGTTAGCACTTCATTGTGTTGATATATAATGCCTCTATATAACAAGGTGTGATTTATTCAGCATTATCAAAATTTCCTTTTGAGTGAATTTTCCAGATGGCTGTATCTTATTCTTTTAAGAAAAGACACTGAAGTTAACAGAAGTCTATCCTGTTCCTGGTCTTGCTGTGGGCAACTTTTTGGATGTGTATGTCTTTCCCCTCCAAATACATTGTGACTTCCTTATAGTCAGGAACTCCATCTTATATTTCATTTGCTAATAATAACTAGCATTTATATAGTGCTTTGGGGTTCTTTAGGACTTTAATATTTTATCTCATTTGAATTTCATAGGTGCTATTATTAGCCCCATTGTACAGAAGAAGAAAGTGTAGCTAAGAGGTTAAATGAGTTACCTCTTAGACTTACAAAGCTAGTAAATGCTCTATGCAGGATGAATTTAGGCTTTTTCTGACTCCATTCCATCACCTATCCATTTGTACTTTATGGCACCTACCTCAGTGGTAGGCCACAGTAGGTGTTCAATAATCCAATCCAATCCAATAAATACTTATTAAGTGCCTACTATGTGCTAGGTACTGTGCTAAGATCTAGGGAAACAATCAATTAAAAGAAAGACAGTCCCAAGAATCTTACAATCTAAGGGGGCAGGGAAGACAACACTCAAAAGGAGACAAAAAGTCCAGTTTCTGCCATCTATAAAGGAAGGCATTGGGAAAAGTTTACTTCTTCACCCTCTAGCCCTCCAATCAGAGTGGAGAGGAGTGAAGGAGGTGGTGTCAGTCAAGGCTTGAGTTATCTTCATGGTGATAGATTAGAGGTGATGAGCTTAACCTGGGAGAGTTGTTTTGGTCCATCTTGGAGTTGAAATCAGGGAGAGCGGCAGATGGATGATTGTTGATTGATTAATTGATAGTGTTTATAATGTATATACCAAAATAGTTGCTGATACTCAAATAAATCATGTACAAGTGTCTGCTCATGAACTTAAGGTACTATATTGTCCCACTTTTCATAAATCCACTCACTTTCTGATACATCTTTACCTGTGTTCCCTTTCCATTTAGGAAAACCTGAAAGGCCTTGTGACATAATACTTCCCACCATTGAGCTCTCAAATAGTCTTAATATATATTCTTGTCACTTTCCTGCAGAATCCTTCCTTTCCTATTTATTCACAAAGTGCCCCTTGAATATGAATCAATCAGGCTGTTCTTTTCTTTCGTTACATATTTTTCTAGATTTTGAGAACTCAGTTAAAAAGTCTTCTTTTCCAGGTAGCCTTCTTCATTGACCTAAGACCTAGCTACCAACTCCCCAACAGACTCTTATCTTTTAGGTTTGCATGCTTATTTCTATTGTGTGTGTTCTTTTAGGGATTCTATATTGTCACTCTGGCAGGCTACTTAATCTGTGGCAGATTTTTTTGTATTTGTACCCTCAGCACTTAGCCTAGTTTGATGTATGGGAAACATTTAATAAATACTTTTTCATTCATTCATGCATCCACAGTTTATTAATTGCTAATGTATCTTTTAGATTCTTTTGCTTTACTAGGGTTTGTGATGTTAGTTATAGTAAAAGAGAAGCCATATTAAATATAACTTGTTGTTTACAATCAGTTGGCATTTATCATTATTTTTCGCATTTATATTTAGTTCATGTCTACTGAATCTACGTGGTAATTCTGAAAAGGAAATGTAATTCAAAATTCTACCAGAAGCTAAATAAGAAAAATCCCAATCAATTCATATTTTTAGTATTCCAGTTAGTGTACCAGAATGTTTACAGATAAACATTTATATACTAAAATGTTTATTTCATCCAAAATGAAGAATTTCAAAATAAATGCTTTCTTTCTAACTACTATACACTTCAATGATTTGTTTTAGTTGAAATGAAACAAATGTATATATATATATATTTTTTGCGGTCAAGACATGTATGTAGTATTGTAACTATTTCCATACTTTTCTTCGTTCATATCTTCAATGCCCCAGTGTCCATGTCCATGAGACTCCCAGGAAGAATCCTCATAGGAAGCGCTTGGAAAAATCTTTCTATGTGTAAGATAGTACAAATGGTTTGCTTGGAAAGAATAGAGAGGATAGTGTAGATGTGCTTCTCAAGTTATATTAGGGATTGCTTACATTTCCTTACTGTGTTTTGTTTTCCAGTGTAGACCCAAACTTGAAAAATATTTTATTTAAAACAAAACAAAACACAACATCTCATTTTAAGAGTTCAGCATTGACTTCAGGGTATATTGTTATGTTATCTTGTATCCAATAGATATGAAACTAAGTTCCCTTTCCCTGATTATCATTTGGAAATGGAGCATCCACATGAAAAGACAAGTCCTTCTACATTTTTATCTTTTGCAGAGTTGTATTTTTGAGAAAGAGAAACCTAGACAGAGGAATAAGGTGGGCATTGAAAAAATAACCCTGTTTTGCCCACATAAGTTTCAGATTCATCCTTGAATGGCTGGTTTGAGCTCTTCAATTCATTGACCCTAATGGAGATAAGAGATGGGAACTGTGAGGTTGGAATGATTGTAATGCGCAGTATTGCTGGGGTCATGTGCTTGGTTAATTTTCTTCCGAAGGGAGGGAAGGAACGAAGGAGAATTGGAAGGGTACGTGCAGTCATTCATTCACTCACTTTCAATTCTTACTGGGGACCACATATAATAAATGTTCCTGACTCCATCAAGGGCATTTCTTCCATTTAATGAGCACGTTCCAGGAAAGAGACATTGCTCAAGTACAAGGGTTCAGTTTGCAGTGAGCCACAAATCACATTTCATTTATCAGGCCCTACAGATGACAGGATATCATCTAATCCCTGGAGAGCCATATTCATTAAAAAGAAATCTTAAGTAATTACAACAATTAATTGACTTGAAACAGTTTCTGGTGGATAAGGTTTACATAATTCATTTGCCAGACAAAACAAGCCTGAGCAAGTCAGGCTAACACGTTATTTAGAAGCATCTTCCTCTCTGTTCTGAGGATAGCAGGGCATGGATATGGTAGTGCTATGATGAGCCCTTTATGGGGAGAGTTTGGGTGAAAAATGAGAGCTAAAAAGAGGCCTGGAAGGATGGGCCATACTCTTTCTTCACTATTTGTTGGTCCTTAAGATATGCTCCACTCATTATGATTATGAAAACTGATATAATAAGAGAAGAAATCATGCCACAAGGTTCAAATCTGGGATTGAGGACATACTTGCAGATCTCCATACAGAAACCTTCTAAGTGGATGAATTTTAAAAAGCCATGTTTAATTAATCAGAACAAAGATAGGGACCTTGGTCCCTATTATTTTAGAAAGCAGTTTTCAAAAACAATCTCAACTCCTTTTAAAGTAAGAATCTGCTGGCATTTTTTGTAGACTGATCATGGATCCTTTAGCCCTAAGGTCTCAGATGCGTTATGTACATAGGGTCAGTGTGGAGGGGTGGATTGCTAATCCTTTTCAAAATCAGACTTTGGGTTTACCTCCTGTTTCTTGCATATGCTTGCTATGTGACTCTCGGCAAATTACTTAACTAGCCTCTCAGTGCTCTAGACAAATTCTCCAGATTATAAACCTCCCAGAAGGTGCAGGCCTATATTAGTAGAGGGAATTTTCTCATCTAGGAATTCACAAGCTCAATCTTTATCTTATTTTATGCAAATACTATTGCTAGGCTAGGAATCCAAAGATAAAAAATGATACAATTCTTTTTCCCCAAGGCGTTTCTATTATAGGGGATATGACAAACAGGTAAATATATTTGTAAGGTGTGATGGGGACAAAGGAGAGAAAAATATTCTTGGAAACTTTGAGGAGAGAAAAATGCTTTCAGCTAGGTAGTCGGGGAAGGCTTCATGGAGAAGGTGGTCCATGAACTGAGACTACAAAGAAGAGAAGGATTTTGAAAGTTAGAGATGAAGAGGCAATGCTTTCCAGGCATGAATATAGGAAAATAGATTAGATTTAGAGGGTGACTTCACTAGATAGCGATACCAAATCATTGATTTTGTTGTTGTTGTGGTGGTGGTTTAGTTGTTTCAGTTGTGTTTCAGCTCTTAGTGACCCCATTTTGGAGTTTTCTTGGCTAAAATACTGGAGCAGTTTGCCACTTCCTTCTCCAGCTCATTTGTTAGGTGAGGAACTGAGGCAAACAGGGTTAAATGACTTTCCCAGGGTCACACAGCTAGTGAGTGTCATTGATTTTTAGGTTCTGTGAAATATACTTATCCTATAACTAATGTGTTGGAAGCCCTAAGGCTAGTCATGTTACATAAATTTGGAGAGAAATTGAGACCCCATGTAATAATGAACTGTGTTGTATAATAGAGTTCTACCGGAGCTACTTGGCATGTTTATCTTTCAATAAGTGGAAAACAGTACACAGAACATGGGATTTCCCATGCATTCACTATTACTCCCAGAAATGACAGCTTCCTAAAGGGCCTTTCCCTCTCTTAGACTCTGGGGGTCGAACTGAGATACAAACCTTTAAATCCTCCTTGAAAGGACACTTTTACAGAAGTTAGGCTCTCAGGATCATATTGTAACTTTAACATTAGGAGGACCTTTGTTGTTGTTCAGTCGTGTCCAACTCTCTGTGACCCCATTTGGGGTTTTCTTGGCAAAGATAATGGAGTGGTTTGCCAATTCCTTCTCTAGCTCATTTTACAGATGAGGAAACTGAGGCAAACAGGGTCAAATGACTTGACCAGGGTCACGCAGCTTGTAAGTGTCTGAGGTCAGATTTGAACTTAGGAAGATGATCCCAGGCCCACTACATAAATTGTGATTCAGTGAGACTGGTTTCCTTGCTATTTCTTGAACAAGAGACGTCATCTCCAGATTCTGGACATCCATTCTCACTAGCTGTTTCCTATATCTGGAATGACCTCCCTTCTCATCTCTGCCTTCCAGCTTCCTTCAAGCCTAGCTAAAATTCTGTCTTCTATGAGAAGCCTTGCCTGATCCCCTTTCATGTTAGTGTCTTCTCTCTATTGATTATCTCCAATTTATCCTGTTAACAGCTTGTGAGTACATAATTATTTTTCATGTTGTTTTCCCCATTAGACTGTGAGCTCCTTGAGGGCAGGGACTTTTTTTGATCTTTCTCTGTATCCCCAATGCGTAGCATAATACATATCACATATTAAGTGCTTAAAAGCTTATTGACAGACTCCTTTACATGAGGGCTGCCTATAGAGCATCACTTGATAACTTCCCTTTTCTCCAGATGCCTCCTCTACTAGTCTGGAATTCTACTATTAGATATTAGTTTCTTTGGGTCTTAATGGGCTTTTAGTCTTCTAAAGCCATTAAAAAGAATTAAAATATTCTAAAAGTTTATCTCCTGAAACTTTAGTATTGTGAATGGCATATGGTAAGAGGAAGCATGTGCTTCCTCTGGATTTGGAGTAAGAATTCTTACAGTTGAATCCTGTATCTGATACTTGCGTTCTGCTTGGTCTTGGACAAATCATTTCACTCAGCTCTTGGAGCTTCAGTTTCTTCATCTGTAAAATGAGGGTGTTGGACGACTAGATAGACTAAGGTCTGTTCCAGCTCTAAACCTATGACCCTATGAAATGCCTGGGCGAAGGCAAAGTTCACTCTTCCTTACATTCCCTTCTCAAACCTTGGATTTGTATTTCTGTCAAGTCACCAGTGAAGTGGAGTGGCCGAAAAGGGACAAAGTATAACCGATTAACTCAGAAAAGTTAACTCAGTAATTCACCTCCAATGATTCTACTACAGCAACTCTACATTGACTTTATATGCTTTACATTTACAATTCTCTTTTCCACATCATGACTTTCTCCATTGTGGTTTCAATTTCAGCATAGGAAATTAAATGGAAAGGGCAGCTAGGTAGTACAGTGGATAGATCTCTGGCCTTGGAGTCAGGAAGACCTGAGTTCAAATCCAGCCTCAGACACTTGACACTTACTAGCTGTGTGACTCTGGGCAAGTTGCTTACCCTGATTTTCTCACCAAAAAGAAAAAAAAATTAAGTGGAAAATTTGGGGGAGTTTTGAGGGAGCAGCAGATGACATGTGAAAGCCAGCAGACAACACAAAAAAGTTTAGAAACTCATAAATGCATAAAATGTATGTATAGTGTTGCATAATATAAATCTAAATTTTACAATAAAGTACTACAGACACCCCTAAAAAGAAAAAAGAAAAAATTCAGACTTTCTCTTGTATGAAGGGAGGGCCAAAAATTTTACACAGATTTTCCAGATTGCAGGGGTGCTGTGCCCCTAATCCTCACGATATGGAAAGGATTACTGTACATACTAGTGACTCTCAGAGGCTAAGGGCTGTAGAAAAGGCTGCCAGGATGCACTGATGAAGGCAGTTTTCTCAGCCCAAGTTTCTTATATCATGAAATCACAGACCTGGTTCCATCCCACTCCAGGGATTCTCAAAACTGCTCTGTGAGTTAAGTAGGAATTATCTTCATTTTACAAACTGAGAAGCACAGAATATTGGAGTAGGAAGGGATCTTGTAGTTAACTCATGTCTGAACACCAATCCCCACTCCCTCCCCTACAACATCCCTAATTAAGGGAAGATCATTCAGCTTTTCCTTGAAGACCTCTCATTAGGATAACCCTTTACCTTTCCTTCCAGTTCATCTGTTTTCTGGACAGTACTAACTGAGTCTAAAATTGAGTGAAGTTATGTGACTTGTTTAAGGCCTCATAACTAATTGGGCTTAGATCTGGGACTAGATTTGAGGGAGAGTTCTGAGCACAGCTATATTCATAACATAGAGCTGTATGGGACCTTAGAAACCACGTAATTTAACCTTTTCATTTTACAGAGGAGGAAACTGAACCCCAGAAGGGTGAGGTAGTTTTCCCAGTTACATAGCTACTTAGTACAGAGCCATGACTACTTTGGACTCTCAATCCAGGGATTTTTCCTACTATGTGTTCTTGAGGTAGTTAGGAGTAGGACTATTGCGTCCTCCTGTTCCCCCACCTCCCATTGAAGGAACACTATGGGACTTTCTAAGACTTGAAGGGTAGAAGAGGGCGATCAGTTAGCGTACTTAAAGTCTGTGAAGTCCTCCAAAATGGATGTGATTAAATTCTCCTCTTGATAATCTGTTGTTCAGTTGTTTCAGTTGCGTTTGACTCTTTGTGACCTCATTTGGGATTTTCTTGGCAAAGACACTGGAGTGGTTTGCCATTTCCTTTTCCAGTTCATTTTACAGAAGACGAAACTGAGGCAAACAGGGTTAAATGACTTGCCCAGGGTCACACAGCTACTGAGTGTATGAAGTCACATTTGAACTCAGGAAGATGAGTCTTCCTGACTCCAGGCCCAGACCCTATCTATCCACTGTACCACCTACCTGCCCTTTTGATAATAGGTATGTATGGCTTAAAGTGGGAGAAAAAAAAAACTTCAAATGATTTCTCCTTAAACAGCTCTTGAACATAAAACCCTCATTTGGGTTTTTCCCTCCTCAATCTCTGCTAAATATAGGCAATCTATTATTTTGGGCTCTATGTGGAGAGAGGAAAAGAAGAAAGGGGAAAAAGAATGTGATAGGGGAGGTGGGAGGAGAAAATAATAATTGACATTTATATGGCATTCTGAAGTTTGCAGAGTTCTGCATATACGTAAGATATATGTGACCATGTAAGATACATATGTTCATATGGGTTGTCTAAACTATAAACACGGCTCATAGGAGGCCTGGATAGATATTTCTGGCATCTAGTCCACCTTTGTTAAGAGGAGGAAAACCAGGGAGGTATGTATGGACTGCAAGCAAGCTAGCTGGGGAGGGATGGGGAAGAGTCAGGCTGGACTGAATTCTGCAAGAACTCAGAGTTCTGCAAGGCTGACCATTCTTTTCCCCGGTTTCTGAGGTGAGTGTCAGACTAGAATCATATCTATATGATCCTTCATATCTCTGGATATCTCTGGTCTAGGCATGTGATTTTTAGGGGGTCAGAAGGAAGCTACTTCTCAGGCTGCTCTTGAGGAGAAGGGTAGCCCTTAGCTTAAACTTGCTGGCTTAGATCATTCCCATAAAATGTTGGCTACACAATAGACCATCATAAATAGAGTATAAACTCATTTATTTAAGCAATCAGCAAACAAACATCAGAAAACTTACGCAGATTAGAATATGCCAAATAACACACAATTGTGAATGAGTTCTTTAGCAGGGAATGAGATGAAATCTTAGTTCACACTAAGAGAGCACTTCATCTTACTGGAGGGTAGGTTGACTCTTCAAAGTCTATAGGGACACAAGCTAGAAATCAAAACCATGTTGAGGAGCTAGCTTACCCTGTTTTGGCTGCTTCTAAAGTCTTTCTCTCTGTCCAAGAGTTTCTGGAGCCATATATGCTTCTGTCCTCAAAAGCACTAACTTCCTCTCTTATGAAAGTACTCAGTGCTACCTCAGCATTCTCTCCACCACTTAGGAGTTACATCTCCAACTGCAAACTCAGTGGCATGCACAGTGTTTCAGACTTGGTCAGTAGTATAGTTACACAAATATTATCTTATTTGAGCCTTATAACAATCCTATAAGGTAAGTATTACAGGCAGTACAATTCTCATTTTTCAAGCTTGTACCTTTGGTCAGAAGGTGAACCTGGGGAAAGAAAATATCTAAATTTAATTCAGTTCAATTCAATGTACATTTATTGAGTACCTTTTATGTGCTAGACATTGTGCAGGGCACTGGGAATGTAAAGAAATGAAGTAGTCGCTGGCCCCAAAGAGCTTATATTCTACTAGATCTGTGCAAACCCTTTCATTCTGCTAGAACAATAACTGAAAATACATGTTCTGCTAAATAGAAATCAGTAGCATCAATACATATGGGGCCAGCATATTAAGAAAGCCCATTGTATCTTAACTACACACTCCATTTGCTTCCTATAAAGTGTTGGTTCTGTGGTAGGGAAAATCATTGATCAGTTTGACCAAAAATCAATGTAGTGGATTCTCTTTTCTTTTCCTTTTGCAATCTAAAGTCAGGTAAGTTTTATCCATCATAAAGGAGGCCATGAAGATGAGTCATATTGCCACATAGTCTTTTAAATATGTTATATAGATATTCCACAAGGTTCATGAGGAAATAGGCATTGTGTAAGTGACCATGGCCTAGTAATACAGGAATTCCCCTGGCAAAACAGACAAGTCTCTCTTGAAATACTTCTTCCACATAGGAGATCTAGGATTTCTCCATTCTTCACTCTGACCATAATGGGTGTTACAAACTGGATGAAGAATACATCATAGCGTCTTAGAATATATTTCTGATACTCTACCCCTCTCTTCTTACTCTGGGGAATTTTAAGAGGCTGTTTATAGGTGGGCATAAACTGGAACATTTCCAAATATGTTGGTATTACTGACGACTAATAAGCTGCTCATCTGAGCAAGAAAAACCTGCTGATTTTCTGACGATGTCAGACTCTAAGGTAACAATTATGAAGTCTGAAGTACTGATAGGCATTCCTGGGTTGAAGGTCTCTGTGCCAAACGTGAGCTGAGTGAGATGGGAAATCACTAGTCACTTGAAGCCCTTGAGCTCCAAGGTTGGTGTTTATGTTTTCTGGGGGGTTGTTGAGTTATGTGAAAGAAGGGACCAAAGCTAGGTTGCTTAGCTAGCTAATAACTCCCGAAGCCCAAAGCCTGGTCTGGTTGATGGGGAGGAAGGAAGAAAAGGGAGGTTGGGTGTTGCCTGTCTCCTCCCTCAATCCAGTCTAATCCAATCTAATAACATTTATTAGCTGATAACTGTGCTAGGTGCCGGGAATATGAAGATAATAGAACACAGATCTGGAAGTCAAGAAGTAGAAGACATATACAAATAAGAATAATTCAAGGGAAATTGGGATAAATGTAAGAGAAAAGCAAAGAGCCATGAGGTCTCTCTCTGTAGGGAGACACACATTTTTAGTTTGGGATTAGATGGGTAGAAAGGGGTAGAGAAGGCTTTATGGAAGAGATAGCTTAAGCATCAAATTTTGAAGGAAAGGAGTCAATTAGTCAGTTAACCAATTAGCATTTATCAGGCACCAACTATGCTGGGGAGACAAAAAAAAGCAAAAGACAGTCCCTACTCCCAAGAAGCTCATAGTTTAAGGGAAGAACTTGAGTAGGTGAAGAGAAGCTGGGATCTGTTCATGACATGTGGAATAGTATAAGCAAAGGCATGGAGACAAGAAAGCATGAGACTAGTACAGGGAATGAAAAGTAGTCCAGTTTGACTGGAACATACTCAGTGGGGAGTAATATGAGATAAGACTAGAAAGTTAGCTTGGATCCAGGTTGGGAGGGCCTTGAATGCTAGGGTCAAAAAATTATATTTTATTTGGTTCTTGAGAAAATCATTTTAGAACCCAAGTGTAAGACTTTACTTTTATCCTTTTAATTTTGGCTTAATGGTTTATCCTGATAGTTTATCCTGATCCCTTTGGTTCCTGACTCTTCATCCAACATGTTATCTGTCCTTCCTGATTTGGTGGTATTTGCAAATTTGATAATCATTGCTATAGATGTTTTTTTCCAAGTCATTGATAAAAACATTAAAAAGCACCAGACCAAGCAGAGATCCCTGGGGTCCTCCACTGGGACTTCCTTCCAAGTTGATATAAAATAATAAATGACTACTCTTTGGGTCCAGCCATGTAACTTGTTCTGAGCCCACCTTTTGTGCTATCCTACTGTTCCCACAAGAACAGTAGGAAAGGCTTTGTCAGGCAAGGCTTTGCTTGGTTAAAATCAGAGTAAACTTGATCTACAGCATTCCGTTGACTTGCCAGTTTAGGAGGCTTCTCAAAAGATGAAATAAGGTTTAATTCAACACAGCCTAGTCATCCTTTAGCCATGCTGGCTCTTTGTGTTGACTGCTTTCTTTTCTTGACATTCACCAACTATTCATTTAGTTGTCTATTTTACAATTTTGCCAGGAATCATAGCCAAGTTCATTGGCTTTTATGAACTCCAATGACTTCCTTAAAAAAAAAAATCAGGACATTTCCCTTTCCTCAGTTCTGTGTCACATCTCCTGTTTTCTATAAACTTTCCAATAAAATCCCAACAGCCAATTCTCTCAGCACTCAAGGATTGAATGCTGATCCTATGACTTAGTCTCCTCAAGGGCAACTCAGTGATCTCTTACTATGTCCCTACTCATACTACCTTTCAATTCCTTTTAGTTATTCTTTGCCCTTTGTAATTCAAAGATCATTCTCTTTGGATGGGAAACAAAAGCCAAAATGTGAATTGAGTAAGCTTTGCCTTCTTTCCCAAGTGCACTGTTTTCTTCCCCCTTTCAAGCAACGAAAGAAACTACCTTTTATTTGATTCTCCATGATAGCTTAAATCACCCAGTCACAAGCATTTATTAAATACATATTATGTGTCTGGCACCATGCTAAGCAACTTGGATACAAAGAAAAGCAGAACCATGGTCCCTACCTCAAGGAACTCACATTTTAATGGGGAGAGACAACATGCAAACATGCATGCATGTATAAAACCTGCTCTATCTTCTTTATTTTTGTAAATTTTAAAATAAATTACCCATACACACATTTATGAACTCCCTGGCTGCATCCTTATCTACGACTGAAAGGCATGAAGGAAATTAAAGGTAACTGTCCCTCTCAAAAAGATTGGCGTTTTCTGAATTAAAGGAAAAATGGTTGCCTCTCCATGACAGTAATGGCTGAAAACACAGGACTCCAATTTGCTGAACTCAAATCTCTTTTTTGTGAGAAAGGTTTCTGGAAGTCTGTAAAAAATGAAAAACATAACTTTTCAGGGAAAAATCTGGGCATGACAAGCTCTTCCCAAGCTATAATATACAATGGAGGCAGTTTGGTAGCAGAGTATGATGTCAGCGGAATTTATCACAATTCTAGTTTCCTGTGATCCTAAATCATGAAATGAAAGCCATGTATCACATGTGTGGCTTTGCTATAATTCACTGAGCTTTCTGCTAACACTGAAGTTACTTTTCCTTAGGCCCAGGATGACCCTGACCCTGAGATCTGAGAGTTTAAACTAGTCTCAAATAATTTTTTTTTCTGTAGACATTACTTGAGTAATGAAATGCAGACTGTTGAATCTGCCAATTAACAAATATTTGATGAATTTTGGGATGCTCTTATCATTATGTAAGCATGAGTCAATGACTCAACTTTGAGGAGGGATGCTAAAAGGCAAAGCAGCTAGATGACACAGTGGATAGAGTGCTAGTCTTGGAAATAGGAAGACTACTTTTCCCCAGTTCAAATCTGGCCTTAGACACTTACTAGCTTACAACAATAACAAATCTGAAAGGCAAGGGTGATGAAATATTTTATTTATATTAAATGAAGAAAGAAAGTAGGAAGTTCCACTTGCATAAAATCCACTTTCAGAAGCCAGTTAGTTTTGGAATTATCTTCCAAGGTTCTGAGAAGTCTTGTTCAGAAGTTGTTTTTTGTTTGGTTGATTTTCAGTTGTGTTGGACCCTTTGTGACCTCATTAGAGATTTTCTTGGCAAAGATACTCGAGTGGTTTGTCATTTCCTTCTCCTGCTCATTTTACAGATGAGGAAACTGAGGCAAACAGAATTAAGTGACTTGCCCGGGGTCACACAGCCAGTGTCTAAGGCCAGATTTGAACTCAGAAAGATAAGTCTTTCTAATTCTAGGCCCAACCCTTTATCCACTGCACCACCTGGCTGCCCTATGTTCAGAAGTACCTTTAGCAATTTTGGGAAACAAAAAGAGCCCATCATGATCTCACTGATTTATGTTTATGGAGGGTTTATAAGCCAGTGAGTTAGAGAATAAAGACTAGATTTGATTCTTGGGGCAGTGAGCTATTGAGAAGGCCTTGGTGATGAAGACTATTAATATTATGTGCAGAAAATTAATTTTAGCCCACAAATGATCTCATGAAGAGGAAAACTTGAATCTCTGTGTTTATATTTTCAAATTTTTACAAGAAACCAGATTTATCTTAAAGAAATCATGTTCAACTTTCACTGCTTCACCAAAATTTTTAAAAAATCCTTTTTATTCAAAATAATAATGTTTGATTATCAAATTCAATGGACAAAAGATCATAGGTCACAGCCCAAGATCTAGAAGGAGCTCAGAGTATTTTACAGATGAAGAAACTAAGAGCTAGGGAGTTGAAATGTGTTGCCTAAGGCCTGAGTGGCATAACCTTGTTTAGGGAAGCCCTCTGTGGGTTTAAGCAGTGGCAGCTTCCCCATTACATGAGAACTGCAAGGAGAACATTCTCTGCTATACAATTTCGTAGCATATCCTGTTATGCTTTCCATACCAGAAGTAGAAAAGTCAGGCTTAATAAAGACGAAAAAAGTTGGGGTGCTGTTCCTGTAGACAAAACGTGTAATTTATATTCATGTACCACATCATATTTATAATCTATTTTTTCATCAGACCTGGGATTTTATTGGGGTAGGGAGCTATCAGCAACTTCCTGTGACAAGATCCATGGGCAATCTCCCTGTAATTTATAGTCTTATAGAATTGTCTAGAGCACTGAGAAACTAAGTGACTTGCCCAGGGTCATATAGTAAATATGTATCAGAAGCATGACTTGAACCTACATCTTACTGCTTCTGAGATCAGCTCTCTGAGTACATTCCATGTTCTTTGTCCCTCCCTTCCTCCCCCTTCTCTCTTCTCTGTTTCTTTCTGTCTCTCTCTCTTTCCCTCCTTCTTTCTCCTCCTTTTCTCTCTTCCCTTCTCTTTTTCTCTCTCTTCCTCCTCTCTCTTCCTCCCCCTTATCTCCCTTCTCCCTTTCTCCCTCCACCCTCTGTCTCTGTCTCTCTCCTTCTCTCCTGTTTTATTAGAGTATCTAGATATTTTAGACCCTAAATCTTCAGGCAGGGGTTTCTAGTTAAATCACAATAGTGTCCCTATTCCAGCCATTTTCTTTCTTTGGAGAATTTGTGGATGGTAACCGATGGATCCTAAAGAAATACCAGCTTGTCAATTCTGCTTTGAAAGAATTCTAAAGAAGTGCATATCTAGCAAAAATACAGAGTCCAAGTTAAAAAAAAATAGCCCTGGACATGTCCCTGATCCCTCCCCCAGGGGTCTAGATCCCTGGCAAACACCTCTCAACCCTCAGAGATTGGGGATTTGCATTTCCTGTCTGCTGTTCAGCAACAATGATTGTAAATAACTGAACAGAATGACACATATCCTTTCCAATTCTGTCCTGTGGGTTATGGCCTCCCATGCCATGGTACATCTGGGAGTGAATCTTTACAGCCCAGTTATAGGCTCCTGAAAATAGGGGTTTGTAATAGAAATGCTGACAGACCCTTAACCATGGTGGTGCTAGCAGGCGCCCACCATAATATAGTAAATAAGGTGACGAGGCTCTTCTTATCTCATTTCACAGCTGAGCAGTGTATTGCCAGATAAATCAAATCAGGGGAAACAGCTTCATCTAATAAACTGGGTCAACACATAATGTATTTGTTCAGGTTTGCACTTTCATTGATTCTCATTTGATTTAAGAAGAGATATTTCAGTTCATGTTTGAATGTTTTTTAGCATGCCTCCCTCCCTGGGTTAAGAAGGAGAGGCTGAGAGGAAAGGAGACACAGCTGGTATCTTAAAAAAAGAAATTAAGTCTCGCTATTCTTGTAAGTTCTGCTTTTCATCTTTATGCATTCAGTTTTGGGGGGGGCGGTGGTGGTGTTGGAATGTGATGCATACGCAGAATATGGAGAAAAAAAGAAGAAAAGAACTCCAGGAGTTACTATCTCTTCATCTGCATTTCCCAATAATGTTTTAGTGATGTTTGCTAATGTATCATTCATTAACCATCAGCCACTATAAAAAACATAATCTATCTCACAAAGTGGACATTATTATCGCATTAAATCATTTCACAATATACCTGAACGGTTCCACATGATAGGCCTGGCCTGACTGAGCTCAGATGCCTCGGGGGCAACTCTTCAGCAGTAATGAGATACGAGGTCTGTCTGTGATGAATATGATATTACTCGTGTCAGTGGCTGTGGACTGCACCCAGAATATTTCTTCTTACAGGTTTTTTTTTTTTCCATAGCAAAGGAACTCAGGCAAAGCACTATTAAACCAGTAAATGAAGCTCTAAAGATCACAGAGTGTGTCCATTAGGAGACAAGATTGTGACTAATCCAATTTTTCTTGCAGGCAGCGATCCGGATGCTTTGGCAACATCTGGGGGATGGCAGGCCTTGCATCACAGATGAACCTGTGTATTTTTCTTCATTGTCTTAGCTCTTCATATCTTCTCTTTCTCCCCCTCCTTTGTCTAAGGACAATTATTACATCGTTTATCCCCTTATCACCTTCCTGCCCCTCCCCCACCACATCTTCCTTCTATAACTTCTTGGAGGATGATTAAAATAATATCATGGCTGGCAGAAGAAATGGAAAAGGGAATGGCTGAGAGAAGGGATAGCTATGTTTTCACTATTTCACATTTGTAGGAATATTTCTTTGAAGTTTCAGATTCATGTAATGAGAGGACTAGAATCTATAAAAAAATAATATGGGAAACAGTAAGAAAAACCACTTCTTCCCAGTTCTTGTTAAAACTCCATTATGGCTAAACAGCATTTCTACTTGGGAAATATAATTTGTCTTTCTGTCCTGCTGTTATTCTCTTCTCATTTAAATTGGCAGACTGATTTAGGAATATACTTTGGTTTAGGACTTTTGGGGGAAAAAATAACAAGGTCCCATATACCACTTAACTTATCCTGTACCATCCAGATGAATCAGAGGGTTGAGTACCTCTGTGTGGAGGAATGGGAAAAAGTGTAAATTAAAGTGTCAATTGGCCTTTAGAACTTTCTCCAAAAATCTTCACCCATTCTTTATGGACCGATTCTGGAATTACTGATGTCCTCTTCTCAACATCCATATCCCAGCTCCCATTCATCTTATATTTAAATCTTAAAAAGCAAAACAAAACAAAAAACAGCCATAGCTTTCCTGGCTGTTCAAAAGAAAGATCCATTGTTCCCAATTAAAACTGAGTCCATTTCAAGGAAGAGAATCATCTGTGATCAAATATCAACTCTGGTTCTAATGTCAGGCCTGCATGGTAGCATAATTATTTCCAAGGATCAGATTAAATCTATACCTATATCTAAAAGTATCCATATATGTTATATATTCTTCCTGTATAATAGGCTAGATAGCAACAAAATATATCCTTTTCCTCACGGGTTTGTTTTGTGCAGTTAATCAATTCAGAAGGATTGACTTAATTTTCCACCCTGGAAAATAGAGGCTGAAACACCCCTTTGAAAGCGGAATTCATAATATTTCAAATTACTCTTGTATCTTAGCTTAGGTGATGTGGAAAATGTAATTTTGAAAACACTTGGGCTTAAC
Source organism: Phascolarctos cinereus (assembly GCF_003287225.1). Taxonomy (NCBI): domain Eukaryota; kingdom Metazoa; phylum Chordata; class Mammalia; order Diprotodontia; family Phascolarctidae; genus Phascolarctos; species Phascolarctos cinereus. The sequence goes on along the minus strand of NW_027555847.1, from coordinate 566,775,782 downwards.
TTGCTTTCTTTAAAAAGTGCTGCATAATATGAGTCTCTACTTTGTACGCAGCTGGGTGTCCCTTAAACTTCCCTCCTCCTGATGAAATTGGCTTTTTAGATTGTATTAGTTTTACTAAAATCTATCTACGTCAAAAGGAAATGCAGGCTCTGTCATTTAATGGAAAAATTCAAAGCTGGTTGATGGTGTCTTCTGTGGTTTTACTGACATGCACATACACATTTGGATGAGGTTGGTTCTAAGTTCTAGAAATCCAGGTTTTAGTGTTTGCACTCTCCTTTATGTAAATCCTTTAGGAATCCTGAAAGTTTTGCCTCTTTTGATCAGTCAAGACAATTTAATAAAATCCCATAGGTCCAAATGTTCAGAAATCTATTTCCTAACCATTTTTTGATGATTATTGCATATCACATGAGATACAAGATATGCTAAATAAAGAGCTGATCTGATGTTAGAACCAGGAAGACCTGGATTCATGATCTACTTTTGTCACATATTTTGTGCCACCATAGGAAAGTCATAACCCCCCAATGCTTGAGACAACTTCCTAACATTATAAGTTGCTGACAAGGTGCCTACCTGCCTTGGTAGAGGGATTTCCTTCTCCGGGAGTTATCAGGTAACAGGTCTAATTGCCATCCCTATCTTATATTGTAAATATTCTGAGGTTTAAAAAAATATATTACATATGGCATTAGTTTATATATTGTGGTTATAAGAAACAATAGTTCAAAAACAGCCAGGTCTGTGTTGTAGCCATGTTTCTCTAAAGCTCTGCTCCAATCTGGTCACTATTTTTTTTTTTAGGCAATTGGGGTTAAGTGACTTCCCCGGGGTCACACAGCTAAGCTAGTAAGTGCCTGAAACTGGTTGTGAACTCAGGTCCTCCTCAGGCGCTCTATCCCCTGTACCACCTAGCTTCCCCAAGGTTACTACTCTTTGACTGCTCTCACTCCCCCCACATCCCTTATTTCTTCTAATCCAACAAGAATTTATTAGATATCTACTGGGTGCAAAGCTCTGTACTTCTGGTTTGACAACCTAGGAGACAAAAACAAAAAAACAAAAACAAAACAACAACAACTGACTCTCCCATGAAGGAGTTTACATTACATTTAAAGCCTGGCTGCTGCACTTCTGATTCTAATCGTCTTCTTCTTGATGTCCCTACTTCAAGACTTTGTTGATTCTGGTGTGTTCAACACGGTATAGCTAAAATGATAATCTTTAGTTGGTATTACTTCCCTCGCCGCCCCTCTTCCCCTGGCCTTTTGGGACAAAATCCTCTAACTCAGTGGGGTCAAACTCAAATGAAAATGGGTGCCATTAAATGTACATAAGGCAGATTGTATATTGATTTAGAAAACCACATGTTAACATCTATGTTCTACTGCATTTTTATTTTTTTTAAAAGTATTTCTCAATTACATTTGAATCTGGTTCCAGCATACCTGGAGCATTGTGTCATGATGCCGCCATATTTGACACCTCTGTTCTAATTGACACATTGCCCACAGTCCCAGGTGTTAAGCAAGCCCAAATCCTTCATTGGTGGTAAATTGTTTCAATAAATGTTTGATATCTTTTTTTCAATATATTAATGATGTAGATTTTACGTAACTGATAGAAGCTGTTCTTTTCTCACAATAGGGATTAGATTGACCATGAAAATCCCTATACTGTAAGGATAACAACCAGCCAACCCATTTAATCATTCTAAGGCCCTCCCTCCTTCAAAGGCATTCCTTAAACTCACTTCCCTAAGGAACATTTTATCAGATTAACTCCATCAAACTTTCATCTCCTTCACTCTACATTTATTTGTATTTTTGTACCATGGCAATGTCCAACATGGTGGAACTAATGTGTTCCTGCCTCCAAAGAATTTGTCTTGGAAGGAGACACAGCATGAGGAAAGCTGTTTCTGTTATAGAAAAAGTCTTGGATTTAGATTCCAAAGACATGGATTTCAATCTCAGCTCCTCTATTTACTACTCATGTAGCAATTGGGCAATTCAGTTTATCTCTTTAATAAAAAGAGAAATTGATGAAAAGCGATGAAGGAGAATAAATGAGGCTAATCAATAAAAGATCAGAAAAATGAACGGATTAGACCAGGGGCAGGTAGGTGGCACAATGGGCATTTCAAGACCTCTGGTGCTTAGCATGGAGTCAGGAAGACCTGAGATCAAATCCAGCCTCAGACACTGAGTAGCTGTATGATCCTGGACAAGTCACTTAGCCTCTACCTGACTCAGCTTCTTCAACTGTAAAATTGAGATAATAATAACACCTGCTTCCCAAGATTGCTGTGAGGATCCAGTGATATAATATTTTTAAAGCATTTAGCACAGTGCCTGGCACATATAAGGCACCTAATAAGTGCCTTATTTGCACTCCCCCCTCTCTTCTTCTAGAAAATCTGTGAAACCTCTTTGACCTGTAACCACTATGAACTCCTATTTCACAGGCTCCTCATTACTCCTTTGTATTCCTAATTTCATGTTGACTTCCTGAGCTTTATATCATTGTTCCAAACTCTTTCCCATCTCATGCTTTTTTTTAGTTTTAAATTTATTTTAAACTTAAATACAAAATAAGAAAAAAACCATAGCCATGTATACAGAAGAACATGAGAGGAATCAATATAAAGCAATAAATTTCCATTTCAAGGAAACCTATATACTGAACACTACACATTATTTTTAAAGCCGTCCATTTTTTTTTGCTTCCTAGTATATTTTCTTTTGTCCTCTGCTGTGTACTTTTTACTTTATTTTTTCCTCCCCCCCAAGAAGGCTACAAACACATATACATATATATATATATATATATATATATATATATATATATATATATATATACACACACACACACACACACACATACACATACATATACATGTATGTATATATGCATACATAAATCTATATGTATGCATGCACACAGATATATATAATATATACATAAACATACATAGACATCCATAAATATATACTCAAATGCATATATATATATATATGTATATATATATAATATGACCGTGTTATGCTTATTTCCACTTGTCATCTGTTTCTCTATAGGTGGATAGCATCTTCTTACATAAATCCAAGTCTTTCCATCTTTTTCCAAATCCAATAGCTCATCATTTCCTATACCACAACAATATTCTGACCCAATCACATTCTATCTGGGAGATTGTCTATGAACGTTTTTCCCCATAGTTTTCTGCATTCCCTCTATTCTTGGCTGCTTAGGTTTTATTTATACAAGAAATTTTAAATTTAAAATAATCAAAATTATCCAATTTACACTTTAACACTGCTCTCATCTTATAATATGGCTTGAAGTCTGATACTACTGAATCTAGTTCCTTCACATCTTTTCCCCCTAGTTTCCTTGAATTTGATTACTTGGAGAATCTGGTTTGGTAATAATAACTAGAATTTATGTATTTCTTTAAGGTTTGCAAAGCACTTTACCAGTATCATCTCATTTTATTCTCACAACAATCCTCAGAGATAACTGCTGTTATTATTATGAATCCTGTAGTATCCCTGCTCATTGTGTTGTTTATTCTGCCAGCCACAAGTTGGACCATGGCCTCTTTCCCTAGGAGGGTTTTTTTTCACTTTAGTTTCTATTATTAACCCCCACCCCCAATCACTAAATCTGGTTTCATTCCCTCTCTGGGAGGGTAGGGTTTCTTCAGATGAGTAAGGTAGACCTAAGCAGAATAATGATGGAAAAAAATGAGCCAAGGAGTTTGGAACAGAGTTTTCCAAAGAGTATACGAGGAGCTGTACTTCCCTTCTGCTCCCCAAACCAGGATGTTTGGATTAGATAGACTCATTCTGCTTCTAAACTATCTATTCAACCTTAAGTTCTACTACTCTCTCTCCTTTTAAGAAGCCCTGCTCCAGCCTACACCGATCCCTCAAAACATGCTTATTTTAATTTCTGTGCTTTAGTCGATGGTCTTTTCCATGCCTGAAAATCTCTTACAAGTCTTCTTTACTTATCCAGTTCTATTATAAAGCTTCTGCTGATCATTACATTCCAGGCTGCACTGATTTCTCCTTCTTCTGCACTGTAGATTTTGTTACCAGTGCCATAGTTTTGGCTCATAATTAGGTGATCAAAGTATATATGTCTGTGTTACTATGGAATTTTTAAATGCACGCACCATATCAACTAGACTGCAAATTTTTCTAGGTTTCTTATTGAACTCACAATGTCTCCTAGGCATCGTGTCTCTTTAAGTGATCACAAAACATCTGCTTAATAATCAAACCTATAATTTCCCCAGGGATTTACAGAAAATTCAGTAAGCTTTAGTTTCTGAAATTGGCTTTTCCCCTTAATAATAATAATAATAGCTAACATTTATATAGCATTTACTGTACGACAGCACTATGTTAAAAAAAACTTTACAATTATCATCTTATTTGATTCTCACATCAACTCTGGTGCTATTACTATCCACATTTTACAGATGAGGAAACTGAGGCAAGTAGGAGTTAAGTGACTTGCCCAGGGTCACACAACTAGTAAATGTCTGAGACTGGATTTGAAATCAGGTTTTCCTGATTCCAGGTCTGGCCCTGTATCTACCATGCCACCTTCCTGACCTCCTTAATGAAAACTGATTGGATATTTACATTTGTCTGGACACAGAGTATCCAGGTTGGAAGGGACCTCAGATATCCTCTAGTTTAACCTATACCTTAACAAAAATTCTCTCTAAAATGACCTGACAAATAGTCTTCTAGCCTTTGCCTGATGATACTCAGTGAGGATGAAACCCTTTTTTTTTTTAAATCATCGCTTCCATTTTCTGGGATTTGTCAAAGATTTCTGACAGAGAATGGTTCTGATCCCCTGACCAGACTATAAACACCATGAGAGCAGGGATCACATCTCACTTAAATTGTGCAGCTCTCCCAGTGTCTAACAGTATTATGTCCATAGTGATTCATTTGGGCCTTCAGGCTTGAATGGTAAATTGCTTTATTGCTGTATTTCCCCCTATTTTGTACTTCAATTTTATTTTAATAATGTTTATTTTTACCAGTTCTACTTTGAAGATCATTGTCCTCAGTGTAGGAGAGAGGAGCCACTGAAGAGCTTAGTAATGCTACTTTTGGATGTCTGTTCCTATTAGTCAGTCAATAAGCATTTATTAAGTATTTACTGTGGGTCAGAAACCGAGCTAAGCACTGGGAATTCAAAGAAAGGCAAAGACATGGTCATCAAATTCTTTTTTAAAAATTAATTTATTTTGATTTATCAACAATCACTTCCGTAAGCTTTTGAGTTTTAAATTTTTCTCCCTCTCCCTTCCCACCTCCCTCCCCAAGATAACATGCCATCTGATATAGGCTATACATATACATTCCTATTAAACACATTTTCACTTTAGTGATGTTGTAAGGAAGAATTAGAACCAATAGGAGGAACCACAAGAAAGAGAAAACAAAACAGAAGAAAAAAATAGCAAATAACTATGCTTTGATCTGCATTCAAACTCTATAGTTTTTTCTTTGGATGTGGACAGCATTTTCCATCATGTGGCCTTTGGAGATGTCTTAGATCCTTGCATTGCTGAGAAGGGCTAAGTCTATCAGTGTTAGTTATCATGCAACGTGGCTGTTACTGTGTACAACGTTCTCCTGGTTCTGCTCACTTCAGTTAGCATCAGTCCATATGTCTTTTCAGGTTTTTCTGAAGTCTGCCTGCTCATCATTTCTTATAGCACAACAATATTTCATTACATTCATATATCTCATCAAATTCTAGTCGAAGATATAACATGTAAATAACTAGGTACTCTCCGCTTTAATGGTTGGTATGGATGATGATGGTGGTATGTCACAACTTTTTGAGATAGTGCCTCTCTGCCTAAAAATAAGGCTTTGATTAGGAGCAACTCCTTTGCCCATATCATACAGGTTTTTTTTTTTCCCTAATTGGTCAACTCACAAGAGATGCATGTGCACAGCAAGAGATGTATGTAGGAAGCTGATATGTGCATGTGTGTTTGGGCTTTATTTGTTGATGTAGGAAAGAAAGACCCCCATGGTAGTACTATAATGTCTGTGATCAAGAGTTATGTGTGTCTAAGTATATCAAAATAGGGGCTAAGCAAAACGGTTCTTTAGGTCAATGTATGTGCCTTTCATCTAGAAGGAGTTATTTAAAATTTGTGTGAGGTACAGTTGAAGTAAAAAACCTGGGGACAAAGGAAAGAAAGTATCCTAAAAATTGAGGAAGATGTACTGGTCTTTTGCCAACACAGAGCTTCCCCACTGCTAACCAATCTCTCCCATGCATGGATTAGCTTATCACAGTGCCTGGCACATAGTGGGTGCTTAATAAATGTTTATTGAATTGAATTGGATGCGTGTGGATGCACTATCAGTCTTTTTTCTTCCCTGGGAAATCTATTCCTTCTTTCTACAATTTGTATTTCTTTTATCCGACAAACTGTGGCTGCTAAAAGGTATTGGAGTACAATCCTAAACAACTCTGTGTCCTGGTCCTGGCTGTGAGAGATGAGGAAAAAAAATGAGAATAACTTGTACTCTCTGACCCTTGAGGTCTTGAAATACTGAATTAGTGAACCATAGAAATCTCACTAGGGTGAAAGCTCAGATAGTTTGTAAGCCTGTCTCCCATTTATCACCTATTTCATATGTGGACCAAGTTATAGGCTCTCTAAAAGCTTAGTTTGGTGAATATGACTATCTCTGCTATCAAAGATCACAGGTACTGGCCCTTTATCATGATGGCATACAGTGCTATATGTCATAACAGAGTCATATTCCCTAAATTTTAAAAAAAAAAAAGAATGGCATGGGGGATCCTAGAAGGGAAGGGAAGGATAGGAGGAACTCCTTCTATTTTTTTTTCCAGGAAATACCTAGGACCATTGCCTTTTGTCTGCTCAATAAGTAGACCTCGTTGGCTGGAAACTAGAACAAGTTGGATCATGCGATTGAACATCCTCTGGGAAGGGTGTGGGTAACTTTCATGCCTTCACCACGTTCAACAATATCACAGAATCTCAGAATTGGAAAGGACATCAGAGAACATTTATTTCAACTTGTGCTCTACAGCGTGGCTGGTGTGATCACCTAATTGATGCTTGAAGACCTCTCATGAAAGGGAGAACTTAGTACCTCACACTGTAATTTCAGGAAATTCTAATTATTAAGAAGATTTTCCTTACATGAAGCCAAAATCTTCTTCTCTGCAGCTTTCATTTTCATTGTTATCTACCTTATTTTGTCTTTTGGAGGTCACACAGAATAAATCTAATTCCTTTTCCAAATGACAACCCTTCAAATGATTGAAGACAACTATCATGTCCCTCCTAAGTCTTCTCTTCCCAAGCTAACCATCCCTAGTTCCTTCAATCTAATGCCATATGATATACTCTCCAGTTCTCATACCCATCTGTCCACCCTCTTCTGGATGCACTCTAGCTTGTATAAGTATTTCTTTAAAAATTATTATTTTTGTTTTAAAATAATAAAATGCTTAATTTAAAATTTTAATTACTATATCAACATACATTAAAATATATTATACAGTAAACACATATTATAAAGCTATAATAGTATAATTAATACATTTTCATGCATCAATTTTTTTCCTCCTCACCTTTCCCAATTCACTGAAAAGAAAGAAATGCAGAAATACAAAACCCCAGTATCTTGAAAGCACAGTCAATCAAAACATATTCCCATATCGGTCATGTCCAAAAATACATTTCTTATTCTGCAAATTAGTCTGTCAGGAGATGTGTACAATGTACTTCATCATTAATCTTCTGCCATCATGGCTGATGATTTAGTTGTTCAGAGTTGTTAAATCCTTTGTTCATTCCTGGTGTTATAGGATAAATTGTTCTTCTGCTTCTGCTCATGTCACTCTGTGACATGAGAACTGAAAACAATGCTCTAGATTGTTCCAAATGGAGCATTGTAGAGAAGACCTGTTATCTTCTGGCTTCTGGAGACTGAATCAATGAATGAAGCCTAGATTGCTTTAGCCTTTTCTGATACTCTCCTCATATTGAATTTGTAGTCCATGCCAAACCTCAGATCTTTTTCACAGGAACTCTTGTTTCAACACCTTGTCAAAAAAAATCATTCTTCTTTGAAGGGATAAATAGAAACAAAATAAGGATTAACTAGTAGCTTTCTCACTATCATTTTGTTTTTTTTCCCAGTACCCCAAGCAATGGTTTTATCACTTCCTTGATCCTCTTCTTGTCTTCAACATAGCTCAAAACAAAAGAAAATGAAACAATAAACATCCCTTTGTTATTCTTTTTTTATATCCAGTCTAATTTCATTCTGTGACTTAGTGGTCCTGGCATTACTCTTATAGGATCATGAGGATCAAAAGGTCAGGTGCAGAGACACAGATAAGTGAAGTATAGTATCCAAGGTTGCCATACTCTGGAAACCCTTTTCTTTGAAAGGGTTTGATCATGTTATTTGTATCTTCCTGTTGGTGACCTGAAGATTCACACTTGGATGGGGACCTGGACTATCCTTCCTATGCTGACTTAACATTAGCATTACCTAAATGCTGACAGGGGATCTTTTTTAGGAGAAAAGTTCCATTCCCTTCAAGTATGGCTGCCTTACTATATAAAGCAGTGAGGGTGAAAGAAAGAATACTGTATGTAGAGTCAAAGAACCAGGATTCAAATTCCAGCTCTGTAATTTATTAATAATGGGATCAAGGGACAGTATTACCTACTATTGTAAGGAAGTCTCAGCTAAAGCATGGAGTCCCTGACTATGAAGTTAGCACTATACTGCACATAAGAAAAAGGCTAAGATTCAAAACAGCAAGGAATCTGGGCGGGGGAGGAGGGAGATTGAGTAGAGAGAAAATGATCCAAAACATTTCCTAGGATAAGTGGAGAAAGGAGAAATATTGAATATCCAAGTGCAAAAAATATTTCAGTGAGCAAATGGGTTTCCTCCAACATATATTCAGTAGGCAGATGGTAAAAGTGAAAGTTGGCCCATTAAGAAATAATTATAGTGGGTTATTGGAGACTGGGGAAAAGGAAGTAAAGATTTATTAAATAGTTTGTTCTAGCTTAAGAGGAAGGTGGTTGGATTTTGTGTGTGAGAGAGAATAAGTGTGGCTGGCATGTGTCTATATGTGTGAGAGAAGGGGGTGGGAAAGGATAAAGTGAGATTAAAAGGCAACAAATTTTAAAGACTAGCAGGAAATGCACTAATGCACCTAATATAACCCTAGCAACCTAAAAACATGAAATCATTGCCTGACAAACACAAGGTAAAATTTGGCTTCACAACTGCTTAATTGGCAGTTGTTAAAGAGACTACTTCGGGCTTCTTGATTATGATTAAAATACTTTCTTAAGATCATAGGAAGGCTCTTTAATTCACATTTAATGGGGAAAATGTTGGGAGTTTGTAACTGTTCAGCCCATGCACAGAGGATTTAAATTGTATGTAAGCTGCAAATATGCCACACTGGAACACACTAGTGCAGGGAAGGTCTGGTTCATGTATGAAGCACCTCCCCAGGTGGAGAAGCTGAGTAGCCCCATGTCATAAATGTGATGTTGTACAATGGGAGCATCTTGGGAAAACTGTGGACCACATGTAGAGAGCCTGTAACTGTTTCTGGTCTACTAGCAATGTGGTTAAGAGAAGTCTTTTTTGATTATCTACAAAGCCAGAACCGGAAGAACTTTTCTTCGAAAAATGCTTACATCAGCCTTGGCTTAATCTTTTCCCCTCCTTCTCTTCTGATGTGCTGTGGGGGTTTAACTACATTGCTGATGGCATCCAGTGAGAGACAATGTCATAAGGAGAAAGACCTGGGGTTTTCCCCACTCCGAGGTCATGTGGTCCCAAGAAATCAGTGGACTTCAGTCCTTGGCCTCTGTGTTCATTCTTTTCCATTCTAAAAGAAGGGATTAGAACCTCTAATCTTATGAGTGTCAAATATCAGGAGAACAAGCATCCAGGTTTTGCAGCCAGTTCAGCGTTAGTGTCCAGAGGAGGAAGGGCATTCAAGACCCAATCAGCTGGTAGCTAAGATGAATACTCTTCCAACAATAATGAAGTTCATGAACATGATCTTGGTGTGAGTAATGTTATATAGAAACTGTGCTAAGAGTGAACTTGCTCTTCCTAGAGATTGAGATGGAATAGGGGAGAGGGTGATCATGAACTATTGGAGGGGGAAGCATTTGTCTTTTATTATTGCTATCTTTTCTAAATAAATGCCCTTTCTCCCCACTACTTAATAGTATTTTATTTTTTTCCAATTACATGTAAAAATAGTTTTCATCATTCACTTTTTTATGATCTTGAGTTCCAAACTTTTTTCTCCCTCCCCCCTCCCCAAGATGGCAAGCAATCTGATATAGGCTATACATGAACAATCATATTAAACATATTTCCACATTAGTCATGTTGTAAAAGAAGAATCAGAACAAAAGGGAAAAACCACAAGAAAGAAAACAAAAGAAAATACTATGCTTCCATTGCATTCAGACTCCACAGTTCCTTCTCTGGATATGGACAACATTTTCCATCATGAGTCCTTTGGAATTGTCTTGGATCATTGTATTGTTGAGAAGACCTAAGTATATCATAGTTGATCATCGCATAATGTTGTCATTACTGTGTACAGTGTTCTCCTGGTTCTGCTCATTTCACTCAGCATCAGTTCATTTAAGTCTTTCCAGGTTTTTTTGAAATCTGCCTACTCATCATTTCTTTTTAAATTAATTACTTAATTATTTTTTTGTTTTCAACATTCACTTCCACAAGATTTTGAGTTCCAAATTTTCTCCCCATCTCATCCCTCCCCCACCCCAAGATGGCATGCATTCTGAATACCCCTAATCTGCCCTCCCTTCTATCTCTCCCCCACTTCTCTTATCCCCTTCCCCTTCAGTTTCCTTATAGGGCAGAATAGATTTCTATATTCCATTTCTGGTATATCTTATTTCCCAGTTGCATGTGAAAACAAAATTTTTTTTTAACTTTTGTTTTTAAAATTTGGATTCCAAATTTTCTCCCTTCTTCCCTCCCCACCTACCCTCATTGAGAAGGCAAGCAACTCGATACAGGTTATACATGTGTAGTCATGCAAAACACTTCCATAGTAGTCATGTTGTGAAAAACTAACTCTATTTCCCTTCATCCTATCCCACCCCCCCATTTATTCTATTCTCTCTTTTGACCCTGTCCTTCCTTAGAAGTGTTTGCTTCTGATTACCCCCTCCCCCAATCTGCCCTCCCTTCTATCATCCTCCTGCTCTCTTGTCCCCTTCCACCCCTATTTTCTGTAGGATAAGATAGATTTCCATACCCAATTGAGTGTGTATGTTATTCTCCCCTTAAGCCAAATCTGATGAGAATAAGATTCACTCATTCCCTCTCACCTTCTCCCCGTTTCCTCTCCACCTCCACTATAAAAGCCTTTTCTTGTCTGTTTTATGTGAGATAATTTACCCCATTCTTCCTCTCCCTTTCTCCTTCTCCCAGTATAATCCTCTCACCCCTTAATTTTATTCTCCAGATATTACTCCTTCATCTTCAACTCACCTTGTGCCCTCTACTTATCTCTCTCTCTCTCTCTCTCTCTCTCTCTCTCTCTCTCTCTGTATACACATACATCTATCTGTCTATATATCCATCTATATACATACATATAATTTTTTCCCGTCCAACTACTCTAATACTGACAAAGCACTCACGAGTTACAAATACCATCTTTACATGCAGAATGTAAACAGTTCAATCTTAATAAGTCTCTTATGAGTTCTCTTTCCTGTTTACCTCTTCATGTTTCTCTTGAGTCTTATATCTGAAAATCAAATTTTCTGTTCAGCTCTGGTATTTTCATTAAGAATGCTTGAAAGTCCTGTATTTCACTGAATATTCATTTTTTCCCCTGAAGGATTATGCTCAGTTTTGCTGGGTAGGTGATTCTTTGTTGTAATCCTATCCTTCCCCCCCCCCAAGAATATTATATTCCAAGCCTTGCAGCCCCTTAATGTAGAAGCTGCCAAATCTTGTGTTATCCTGATCATGTTTCCACAATCCTTGAATTGTTTCTTTCTGGATGCTTGCAATATTTTCTCCTTGACCTAGGAACTCTGGAATTTGGCTACAATATTCCTAGGAGTTTTCCTTAGGGGATCTCTTTCAGGTGGTGATTGGTGGATTCTTTCTATTTCTATTTTGTCCTCTGGTTCTAAAATATCAGGGCAGTTTTCCTTGATAATTTCTTTTTTTAAATTTTTAAAAATTTTTATTTTTTTATTTAAAAAATTTTATTTATTTAAAACTTTCTCTTTTTTCTTTTTTTCTTTTTTAAAGGCAATTCGGGTTAAGTGACTTGCCCAGGGTTACACAGCTAGTAAGTATCAAGTGTTTGGATAATTTCTTGAAAGATGATGTCTAGGATCTTTTTTTTTGATCATGGCTTTCAGATAGTCCAATAATTTTTAAATTCTCTCTCCTGGGTCTATTTTCCAGGTCAGTTGTTTTTTCCAATGAGATATTTCACATTGTTTTCTATTTTTTTCATTCTTTTGAATTTGTTTTACAGTATCTTGATTTCTCATAAAGTCACTAGCTTCCAATTGCTCTGTTCTAATTTTTAAGGAAGTATTTTCTTCAGTAAGCTTTTGGACTTCCTTTTCCATTTGGCCAATTCTACTTTTTAAGGAATTCTTCTCCTCATTGACTGTTTGGACCTCTTTTGCCATTTGGGTTAGGCTATTTTTTAAGGTGTTATTTTCTTCAGTATTTTTTGGGTCTTCTTTAGCAAGCTGTTGACTTGTTTTTCATGATTTTCTTGCATCACTCTCAGTTTTTCCTCTACTTCTCTTACTTGCTTCTGAAACTCCTTTTTGAGCTCTTCCATGGCCTGGGACTGATTCATATTTTTCTTGGGTGCTTTGGATGTAGGAGCTTTGACTTTGTTGTCCTCTTCTTGTTGTATGTTTTGATCTTCTTTGTCACCAAAGAAAGAGTCTGTGGTCCGACTCTTTTTGCGTAGTTTGCTCATGATCCCAGCTAGTTACTTGAGTTTTAAACTCTTTGTTAAGGTTGGGGTCTGCTTCCAGTGTGGGCAAAGTGCTGAATTCTTGCCATATCTCAAGAACCATTTAGGCCAGAAATACCCCTAGGGTATGCATGGTGCTAGGCAATTAAATTTTTTTTTTTTTTGGCTAAGTCCTCTATATAACATTTGATGAAAAAGTATATTACTAAAATCATGGGCCCAAGTGAGGTATACTCATTTATCAATGAAGATTTAGAATAATTAGCTTACAACATTCATCTTCTAAAATGTATTGTGATTTACAACACTGGACTGTATAAAGTGGAAATGGCTATCTAAATCTACATTATTATTGTAGCTCACGTGACCACACATTTTAATATTCTGGGCACTGTTGGAGATCTCTGATGGTGAAAAAGTGAATCCCCTTTTCCATCTTCTCAGCCATTTGTAACACTTTCGGTTGCTCAGGTTTTTTTTTTTTAAGTTGTGTTTGAGTCACCATGACTCAATTTGCGGTTTCTTGGCAAAGATACTAGAATGGTTTACTGTTTCCTTCTCCAGCTCATTTTACAGATGAGGAACTGAGAAGTTAAGTGACTTGCCCAGGGTAACACAGCTAGTCAGGGTCTGAAGCCAGATTTGAACTCAGAAAGATGAGTCTTCCTGACTCCAGGCCTGGCACTGTGCCACGTAGCTGCCCTAACACTATTCATCAGATATCCTAGGAAAAACCATTTATTTATGACATTATGACAGATCATCTCACTCCTACCTTGCCCATAGTCCATCAACATGTCACAAATATCCATAGCTTCATTTTCAGAAAATCTTTGACACTATTCAACAGCTAATACTTTGAAATTAAAGCCTGCAATTGCTCCCTAATAATAAACATTTTAAGAAAAACAGAAAATGTTGCCCTTTTTGCAATAGCATGTGTCAAAGAATAAAACACAATGAATAAAAACTTCATCATGGATTGCAACTAGTTTGGTGAATTTCAGGTAAAAAACACCACCACCCTTCATAGATGGTCCAGATAATGATGTTCATTTTCACAAAACAGATATACTTAAAGATAATTCTTGTTGTCTCAGACTGAAGTTTAAACTGTTATTTTAAAATATTACTTGTTGTGTTGGCAGTACAAATAAACCAGAGAATGGAGTGTTGATACTGTCTATATATATTTCATAGTGCACTGTTTTTTGAAACCTACAATACTATTTCTCAAAACTAAAGTAATAATCATTTTGTATTAAATATACAAAACACATCAAAACTATAAGAAAATTAAATCAAGTGGAATTTACATTTCAATTATTGATAAAAATTTATAAAAATGTTTTTATTGAAATTGTACTATACCTAGCTTTTTGCGCTGTTTATGACTTTAAACAGCATGCAAGAAGAAAAGTACAAAATTTAAAAATAGTCTTGTTTTTGAACACAAAATATCCAGTCTCTACAATAATGTTATGTAATAAGACATTGTATTACTTAATATGATGAGTTAATGTGTGTGTGTGTGTATGTGTGTGTGTGTGTGCACTTTGATGGCAACCACCAATCTGCCCCTTCCTTAGATGGAAGAATTTTAAAATTTAAGTTTCCTACAGTTAGATCCATAACATTAGTAATCATGATATATTTAAAAAACAAATTTGAAGAAATGGCATGTTTCTGAATTATTAAGACTTTAGGCAAAGCACCCAGAATTTCTAAGCAGCCAACATGGGTCATGTTAGAAATGCTAAGAGGCAAATATTGGACATCAAAAGCAATGAAAAAATCAGAACATAGAGAGTATGCTACTAATATCAATATTTAAGGATTACAAAATTAATATTTGGTGAGGACAAAAGAGGTTTTTGTATCATTAAAAATAAACTATTTGAAAATAGTTTATTTTATTTTAATCTTTTTTAATGTCTATTTTTCTGTGTATGCTTCATAATGCAACAGTGGTACCTGCATATATAAACAATTTTTTTCTGATAGGAGTTCACTGTCAAAATAGCAGTAAAGTGGCCTTGGACACAGAGTTTGAGTGACTTGCCAGTGTTCACACAATGAGCATGTCTCAGGGGCCTGTTCCAAGCCCAGCTACCACACCTCTGAAGCTTTAAATAGCTAAACACTGAGGCCCTCAAAGCAAGTGAAGAGTAAGACCCATGTAGGGGGAGAAAAGGGTGTTCCTTTCTCTTTCTCTACCCTCTCTTCTCCTCCCAACCCAGTCATAGTATCTAGCAGCAGACTTGGATATATCTCATATAGAGTCTGAGTCTGAGGGTGAAAAAGATTGCAGGAAGAGGCAAAAAGAATTTTTTTCCTTTCTTCCTTCATTGCTTAGTATTTGGCTCCTGTGTTCAATCTTTCCATTTTTTGCCAGTGATTATAGCAACGGTCCAGTCTTTGGACAGAATTTTAACAGGGATAATTATTATGTATACATTCATTTAAGTTTCTGATATATTTTGTTATGTGCATTTGCTCAGTGATTCAAATGTCAGTGGTTTGGTAGCAGATGAGTAGAGTTAAGCCAGGTAAAATATGTTTTTTCTTCATTTGGGACAGTTTTTGGTCTTAAATGATTTAATTAATTTAGGACCAGCAATTAAAAAAAAGGTGGGCCCTTTCTATCTTGAACTGAATGTTATGAAATTAAAATGAGCAATTTTAGCCAGAAAGAAGAGATAAGACCTCAAAAGAACAGATGATAGGAATGTGTACCCACTAGAGAGGGAGATAGTGGGTGATGAGATCTAGTAGTTGGCAACTCTTACCATAGTAGGTATCTGGTTTCATATGTTATTACTGCAATGAAGGCTGTAACTTCAGAGCCTTGAACAAAGCCACTATTTCCTTTAATACCAATAGTAGAAGGCTCCCCACCCTGTCCATTTCAAACAGAAAGTTGGGGGCTACTAAACTGTACATGATATTGATTTAGAAAACCACATATCAACATTATCTTTGTTCTATTGTATTTTTATTTTATTAGATATTTCTTGATCGCATTTTAATCTGTTTTGGCCCTGTGTTTGACACTTCTGGACTGTTTTTGTTCACATAGAAAGAACCTTACATTCCATTACTAGGAACATACCCCAAGGAGGTCAATGATAAGGAGAAAGGCCCCAAAATACACCAAAATATTTATAACAGTACTTTTTGTAGTAGTAAAAAACTGGAAACAAACTAGATGTCTATTTATTGGGGAATGACTAAAGTTAGAAAACATGAATAATGTAATATTACTATGTTGTAAGAAACTATGAATGATAGAGAGTCTTGAGAAGATTTATGAACTGATACAAAGCGAAGTAAATGAAACCAGGAAAATTACATGTGCCAGGACTAAAAAGTTGTAAATGGAAAGAACAATAAGAACAATAAAACTGAATCCTGTGAAATAAAAAATGACCAATTTTAGCCAGAAAGAAGAAAAAACAGAAGGTACCTCTCTCCATCCTTTTCCTTTCTTTCTCTTCCTTCTTTCCTTCCTTCCTTCCTTCCTTGTCCTCAGTATAAATTATATAAAAATTAGTATATCAATAAAATTTCATTAAAAAATAAAAAGTTGTATTTATGAGTTCAAATTAAAATAATTCTAGGGAAGTTGTACTTAAACTGTGGGAAAAGGAGAGAAGTGATGCAAACAGATAGGGATTGTTTTAATGGTGTTGGTGACTGCACTATTACACAGAAAATGTGGGTTAATGTGGAGAAATGGGGGGAGGGAATGTCTTGGAGGCAACAAAGCAAACCTAAGAATACCTATTAGAAAGACCAGTCATGCGGCATGCTTATCACGGAGGAGGTTTCAGGGTCAAAGATACAGAAATCCTTCAGAATCAAAGAAAACAAGCTCCATACTATGATTAAAGGGACAGAGCAATAGAAAAAATATCATGTTAATTTACAAAGACATCGTTGTCACATGTTGTTAATGATATACAAAGTTCAAATAAAGGCACTCCTTCTTCCCTCTCCTTCCTCTCTTTATTTTTTTCCTGTATCCCTCTGTCTCTTTCTGTTTCTGAAACTTTGTAAAATTTATACAAATCCTCAAATTTTTGAATAGGAAGTGGCCTCAGAAGGTAGGCCTCGCACCCAAGGCAGGAGTATATTTTGCTCTCCAAAGAGAGCAATAAGCTCACATTTGTTGTTTCTGCATTTTTGGAACAGGTCCACAGGGTGAAAGGAAAGTCCTAGAGATATCAGCAATATACCTTATAGCCAAGCCCAAGACTGTTTACAGTATCCACTGCCTTGCACCCGAGATGCACCAAAGAAACCAATCCAGGGGGGACCTCCTGAAGTCCCAGAGTTCTTTGCCTTATAAAAAATAAAACATCCTCTTTAGGAGTTCATATTCTAAAGGAACTCAGCCTTTACATTAGGTCTCTTCAGGTTTCTGGACCGTTGCACTGACTAAGGTGCCCTTTTTTAAAGAAGCTTACCAAGCTTATCTTCAGGGCTAATATTTTGGTATTCCTCATGTAGTAATTAACCTGCAACGTTGCCTCTAAGCATGGAAAAATACAAACCTTAAAGCAACCCCTCATTCCTCACAAGTGTAGAAACGTACAAAGAGAAAAAGGCCCCAAGACTGTATACAGATTGTATGATGTTGGTCTGAAAAAATGTGATAATTATACTAGTTATTTCTAGTAGTCCAAAATAAATGCTTTGTCAGCCTCATGTAGAATTCAATCCATTGTGTCAACTAATCAATCAACAATTATTTATCTAATGCCTACAATGTGCCAGGCACTGGGCTAGGCACTGGAGATATAAAGACAAAAATGAAAGTGTCTGCCTTTGGGGAGTTCACATTTTATTGGGGAGGCAATACGTACATATGTAAGCATATTCATGATATATACTTTTGTACATGATATATATGGGCAGCTAGGATAGAGCACCAGGTCTAGAGTCAGGAAGACCTGAGTTCAAGTCTAGCCTCAGACTGTAACTAGATATGACCCTGGGCAAGTCACTTAACCCTGTTTGCCTCAGTTTCCTCATCTGTAAAATGAACCAGAGAAGGAAATGTAAAGCACTTCAGTATTTTTGCCAAGAAAGCCCCAAATAGGGTCATGAAGGATTAGACACAACTGAAACGACTGACAACAAAATATTCTATATTCAAAATAAATTCAAGACATTTTTAGGGAAAAGTCACCAATAACTGGGGTGGGGGTGGAATCAGGAAAGGCTTCATGTTGGAGATGGTATTTAAGCAGAGGTTATAGTAGGGATTCAAAGAGACAGAGATGGGGAGGGAGTGCCCCCCATTCCAGGAATGGGGAACAACTTTTCTTGTCTTTGCGTCAGAAAGACCTAGTAAGAGCAACTGACGGGAATGTGTCCCAACTACAGAGACAGGGAGACGGGGTGGGTGATGAGATCTGATAACAAACTTTCCGCATTAAGTATCTGGCTCTACATGTTACTTCTGCAGTGAAGGCTATAGTGATACAGAAGACCTGGACAGCGCCACCTATAGCAACTGCCATGTAGAACTAACACTGCTCCTCCAACCTCCCTCTCCCCAGGTGAAATCAGATTAAAATGGACATCAAGGGAAAACAGCCTTAGAATGAGGAGAAATAATGAAATGTGTATCCTTCACAAAACAGAACCACAGGTGGGGCAGTATTAATTAGCTCTAGAAGAGGAAGAGCAAGAGAATTTTTGTCTGTTCATTTATATGGGTTTACTTTGTCAAATGTTGTGACTTATAGAAGACTTTGCTCCTTATTTTGTCTATTTCATTTATCTTTTTTGGTTGATGGTCATTACATTGATAATTTGTTTTTAAACCTGTTTGAAATAGGATGGGGGCATTCTTAATTGTTTTTCCTTGTGTGGGGGGAGGGCTAATCCTAGCTCGGACACTAGACAAAGCAGGATGGAGCTTCATGGAAAGGATTACTGGATTCAGAATGAGAGGAATGGGTTTGAATGCTGGCGCTGCTGAGAAAAGAAAGGCCTTGTGTCTGAGTGACTAGAACACTTGGTTTGTAGAAAGAAGACTAGGTTTCAAATCCCAGGTCTGCCAGGTATTACCTGTGTGACCTTTAGCAATTTATCTGCATTCCAGTTCCTCATCTGTAAGTTCAGAGATTGAACTAGATGGATCATAAGAGCAAAGATCTTAGCTGGAAGGAGCCTTAAGGGCCATCGAGCCCATTCCCATTCATTTTACAGATAGGGAAACTGAGGACAAGGAAGGTTAAGTGATTTGCAAAAGGTCACACAAGTTTTGAGTAACAGGGAAAGATTTGAACCCTGGGTGCTCTGGCTCCAGAGCTGGTGCTCTTCCCATTATTAATGCAATGCAATTTATTCCAGCTCAAAATCTATGTTTCTACGAACCTGGGCAATTACCTTGATTAACTATTTAAGTGACACTTGGCTCCTTGACCCCTTCCTTGCAAACCTTCTTTCTTGGGCCACTAGGCTTGCCACCATCCCAGGCCTTGAGACCAATCCCAGGTACTTAGTCAAGATGACCCATAGTTCAGAGAACTCAACATTAAGTGACTTTTCTCAACTAGTTCAGAGACTCGCGGAATTTAGAACTGGAAGAGACCTTGGAGATGATCTAGTTTGATCCAATTATTTTATAGAGGGGTAGACTTTCAACTTTGCCTTGTAACTTCAGTTTCAATGATTGAGCTGGTGACGTTGCCTCTTGTGACAAAGTTCTCCTCTTGACTCTAATCCCCAGAAATCAACTTCTGACTTGTCCTCTTCTGCCCAAATCCGTGTCTTGGTTCCTTGCTTCATTCCTCAGTTCTTATAAGACTGGGGCTTTTTTCCACTCTTTCTAGTATTCTTAGGGTCATACTATGGCTGGAAACCTCTGACTCACCCATGGCAGCTAGGTGACTGAGTAGATGGAATTCTGGACTTGGAAGCAGGAAGACCCAGGTTCAAAGCCTGCCCTTAGACATCTATTCACTATGTGACCCTGAACAAGTCATTTAACTTCTCTCAGCCTTAGTTTCCTCTTCTGTCAAATGAAGATAATAATAGCACCCGTCTCATAGAGTTATTGTGAGGGCCAAAGGCAACAGTACATGTAAAGCATCATGCAAACCTTAAAGTGCTATATAAATGCTAGAAGAAGAAGGAGGAGGAGGAGGAGAAGGAAAGAAAGAAAGAAGGAAGAAGGAGAAGAAGAAGAAGAAAAAGAAGATTTCTGCAATTCTTCTCAGTCTATCCCCTGCTTTCCCAGTGATTTTTATGGAAAACTGAACTAAATTTAATTAAGAAGCCTGTCTTAGATTAGAGGGAAAACCATCTTACTCTATCCTTACTCTTTAGTCTTTGAAGAATTTCACTAAGTAATGAGGATATCTTTTTTTTTTCTTTTTCTTTTCCATCACACTAGCAAAGTACCTTTGGAATGGAAAATCAGTGGTTGGAAATTCCAGATCACTTGACCCTTCCAGGCAGTGCAGGAAGGGGCAAGATTTTTGGTTATAAACAGAGAGGATTACAATAAAATAAAATACAGTAAACATTTGTTAGGTGCTTACTGTGTTTATGTTTAGGCTTACTGTGTGCCATCCACTAGAAATACAAACAAGAAAAAGAGATTGTTTCAGTCCTCAAGGACCTTGCAATCTAATAGGGGGAAATAACATGTAAGAGAAAGTTGACAATGGGATAGGGAGAAGAAGCTACCCAGTGTTGGGGCATGATGATGGTGTAAACCAAGCAGTGTAGCTGGAAGGAAATGAAGTTCTTTATTTCCTTAGCAAATAAGCTGCTGAATCCTGAGAAGGGTTCCAGGCAGGGGCAGAACAGTATCTAGTCCATTTGACCTCAAGGATACTAAGGGAAGAGGACCTTTGTGCTGAAAGGGAAAGTGCCCATGAACCACAGTCGGCACAATTCACATCTAGCTCTGGCTGGCTTGAGGGCCATTGAGATATTCCACAACTCAGGAGAGCAGAGTTCCTAAGTGGCTACTGGAAGATTGTCCCTTAAATTCACACTACAGGACAAATGACTGGGAACAAATTTTTTTCTTGAAAGCAAGTTTTGAGGAAAGTGAGAGACACCATGATATCATTGGTCACCTGAAGTCAAGTGATTACATCACTTCTCTATACCCAAAACGTCAACGGCTCTCCATTGCCTACGCATAATAGCCAGACTTTAAGGCATTCTGCAAATTGGCTTCCAACTTTGTCATCCACTATTTCACTCCATATGCTTCAGAGAAATTTGATGATTTTCCCTAAAACATTCCCTGTTTTTCTGTGCCTTTGCTTAGATCGCTCCCAGATCTAGAATACCTTCCCCCACATCTCTGCCAATTAAGCAGCAACTCAGCATTTAAAAATGAGTTCAAGTGTCCATATCCTTTCTGAAAGCTTTCCTGATCACTTCAGCCAGAAGTGATGTCTTCATCCTTGAAACTTGGATAGTATTTTGTTTGTACCTCTCAGAATGGTAGAATCCTATCTATCTGAGATTGCAAGCCACCATCTAGGGAGGAAGCATATAATTAATCAATTTGGCAGTCTTGCAAATAAATGTGAAATAACTGAAAAGCTTAGTACTTATACATTCACACCCATATTTGTGAAAAGGGGAACGCGTATACTCTTATCCAACATCATTTTCTGAATTCTTGCTGCGTCTGATATAAATCGATATACCTTGAGCAAATGGAGAAATGACTATTTTTAAAGATGGAGCTTCTTTAAGGGAAGATATTCTTCTATCAATTTTAGTATTTAATATTATGTGCCATCTTTTCCAAATTTGAGAAAGACAACATGGTATAGTAGATAGAATGATAATAAACATCATTTCTAAGAGCTCTAAGTTTTGAAACGTGCTTTGAAAGTGTTCTCTCTTTTGACCCTCACAACAACCTTGGGAGATAGATGTTAATATTTCTATAGATAAGGAAACTGAGTTTACAGAGGTTAAGTGATTTGCCCAGGGTCAGATAGCTAGTAAATACCTGAAGTCAGATTTGAGTTTAGATCTTTCCTGACATCAAGTCAAGCAATTTATATCCATGGTATTACATAACTACCCTGTGCCACTGTGACCTGTGTTTGCATTCTTATCGAGAACTTCCAGGTGAGGAAATTTCTTCTATCTTTTTTTGTGACTTACAGTCTTAGAAAGTTGCCTAGAGAGTACTGAGATGATAAATAACTTGCCTAGATTGCTAGGGTCACATAGCCAGTAAGTATCTGAGGTCAGATTTGAACTCAGGAAGATGAATTTTCCTGACTCCAGGCCTGGCACTCTATCTGCCGTGCCCCTTAGCTGCCCCTAACTGTACCACAGCTGCTTCTAACTAAACCAATGCAATTATTACATAATTTTTTCTCTGAGTTAGGCCAGGTGAATGACCTGGCCATCTTCCTCAATGTGGTGTTTTGTTTTTTTTTTACAGGTGGAATTTACATTTTACTTCAAAATATGGGCAGTGCATTCATGAGGATGAGGAAAATGGGGGTAGAGAACAACAATCACCTGAAATTGTGATTTCTACAGTTTTACCTATAAATATTGATTTTGTTTGCTTCAGCAGCTGCTTTCCTGCTGATGGGTACTCACTTGTAATAATAACGGATTGTAGATAAGAAAACATTGGCAGAATTTAGGCCCCAATAAAAAGAAGAGTAAGTTACCATACAGCAATGTGATTTGATAGTACAAAGCATTTATTTTCGATGATATGACATAATTGCACATTGCAAGGAGTTAACAATACTAACACATGCATAATCAAATTATTGTGTTATCCATGTACCGCAACTAACTACTTTACAAAAAAAGCAAAATAATACAATATTTGTCACATGTATTTACAGTGTAGTAAATATCCTTTTCTGTCAAGTTTTTTTAAAAATAACTATTTACAGGTGAATATCATACATTACATTTTTTTGTGGCTGAAGCTAAGAATAACTTTTTGGTGGTAAGTCCATTGCATAACATTGAATCAGACTAGTATCATTACATCAGGGAGAAGGGGGAAGAGTTTTAAAAAAAATCTTAGAATAAAAACAGAAAAGCCCTAAAACTACAAATCAGTTAGGAATAGAGAATCGGCAGTAATTCACAAAAGCTCAATAAACCAAGAGAAATATTTTTATATTTTATGGAAATCATGGAAAACAGGAGCATGCTCATGAGAACTGATACACTCAATGTGGTTTTAATGAGCCCATCCAATACAAGAAAAATTAATTCATACCTTGTTGAGGAGACATCATCAATGCCAGAAAAAAATGTCTGCAGCCTTAGAGGCAAAGAGGACCCAGGATGGTGTCTGGGTACATCTACTAAATTTTCATTGTGTGAATACAAGAGGCCTTAGAAAACAGTTATTTGAAGATGAGAAAATATTTATCTATTATCACACAGTAAATAGCTGAGCCAGATTAGAATCCAGTTGTTCTGATTATAAATATAATGTTCTGTCTACTACATGATGCTAAAGAATTTAGCTTAAATACAAAGACAAATTTCCTTCACTCCACCTTAGCTACAAATGAAAATGGTCATACTGTTGATCTTGCCATCATGCACAAATATACCACCTCCATGTTCAAGAATTCTGAAGTCCCCTTAGCTGACCATAATCTATTAGCTTTTCTGCTGTCCCTCTGCCTTTCTTTGCAAAACTCTACTCTTTATCCCCACTGTGATTGTGAATACCTTGACTGATCATTTCTCTTCCAGGACATCTCCCCTGTACTAGCCATTCTCTCCTCTTTTTCCCACCTTGACCCTTTGGCGAATCAATCCAAACCTACACTATCCTCCTTTCTTAAATCCCTAGCCTCCTTATCATATCACTGATTATGCCCAATCAAGCCTCAGCCTTAGATCATTCCCAACATTTGTCACCTTTGCTCTAACACACATATTGTTGAATGAGCTTCTTCTTCTCCCCTCTTACCCATCTCCTATCCCTCAGATGTCTCCTAAAACTTTCTCCTTTTTTAACCTCTGTCTCATATGATAAAGTGGCCTTACTCCTTACCAACCCTCTACTTATTCAGGTGATCCCATTTCATCCTGTCTTCTCCAACAGATTGCCTCCTCTGTCATCCTACTCTTTCATTATTTTCAGTCCCTTCCTATTGGCTCACTCTCTACTGTCTACAAACATGCCCATGTCTCTCCAACATCGAAAAAAATCCTCACTTGATCCTTTCATCCCTATGAACCCCATCCTATATCTTTCCTGCCCTTTGTAGCTAAACTTCTCATAAAAGGGTATACAATAGATGTCTCCACTTTCTCTCCTCTCACTCTCTTCTTAACTTCTTACAATCTGGCTTCTGACCTTATCATTCCATTAAAACTGATCTCTCCAATGTTACTAATAATCTCTTAGTTGCCAAATCCATTGGCCTTAACTCAATTCTTATTCTCCCTGATCTCGCTACAGCCTTTGATGTTGTTAATTGATCTCTACTCCTTATACTTTCTTCTCTCTAGATTTTCAGAACACCACTCTTTCTTGGTTTTCTCCTGTGTCTTTGATGGCTCCTTCTCTGTCTCTTTTACTGAATCCTTATGTAGATCACTCCTTCTAACCATACATGTCCCTCAGGCTTCTAATCTGGGCCCTCTTCTCTTCTCCCTCTATACTACTTCAATACCATTGACTCCCATGGATTTAATTACCATCTCTTTGCTAATGCTTCTCAAATCTACTTTCCCTGCTGACCTCCAATCTTACATCTCCAACTGTCTTGCAGACATCTCAAACTGGATATCCAGTATACATCTTACTCTCAACATATTTAAAATAGAACTCATTATCTTTTCCCCCTCCAACCTTTCCTATTATTATAAAGGGCAGCACTATCTTCCTAGTCCCTCAGACTTAAAATTTAGGAGCATCCTGGATTCCTCACTATGTACCCTCCCCTCACCTCCCAATCCAAGCTGTTGCCAAGGTCTGTCAATTTCACCTTTGCAATATCTCTCCAATATGTCTCCTTTTATCCTTTGACACTGCAGGCCCATATCCCTCATGCCTGGAATATTGTTATAGTCGGCTGGTGGATTTGCCTGCCTCAAATCTCTCCCTACTCTGACCCATCCTCCAGTCAGCCACTGAGTGATTTTCTTAAAGCTCAGATCTGATCATGTCACAACTTGCCCCCCCCCCACTTGCCCCATTCCCCCTCACACTTAATAAGCTGCAGTGGTTTCCTGTTGCCTCCAGGAGCAAATACAAAATGCTCTGCTTGGCATTCAATGCCTTTCATAACCTAGGTACCTCTTAACTTTCCAGTCTGCTTATACCTTACTGTCTAATATATACTCTTCAATTCAGTGATACTGGCCTCCTGGCTATTCCCCCAAACAAGACACTCCATATCTTGGTTCTAGGCATTTTCTTTGACTTCACATCACTCATGCCTAGAATGCTGTTCCTTCTCTGCTCCAACTACTGACCTCCCATGCTTTTTAAAAGTTCCAACTAAAATCCCACCTTCCACAGGAAGTGTCTTAATGCTAGTGCCTTCCTTCTGTTAATTTATGTTCAGTCATTTCAGTCATGTCTGACTCTTTGTGACCCCATTTAGGAAAGATACTAGAGTGGTTTGCCATTTACTTCTCCAGCTCATTTTACAGATGAGGAAACTGAGGCAAATAGGCGTAAGTGACTGGCCCAGGGTTACATAGCTAATAACTGCCTGGGACCAGATTTGAACTCACAAAAATGAATCTTCCTGACTCCAAGTCTGGCACTTTATCCTCTGCACTACCTAGCTGTTTCTGTTTGCATGTTGTCTCCCCCATTAGATTATAAACTGTCTGAGGGCAGGGACTATCTTTTGCCTCTTGTTGTGTCCCATCCCCAGCACTTGGCACAGTGCCTGGCCCATTTATTGTTGTTCAGTTATTTTCAATAGTTTTAGACTCTTTGTGACCCTAGTGGGGTTTTCCTTGGCAAAGATACTGAAGTGGTTTGCCATTTTCTTCTCCAGCTCGTTTTACAAAATGAGGAAAGTGAGGTAAACAGAGTTGAATGACTTACCTAAGGTCATGCAGCTAGTAAATGTCTGAGGCCGGGTTTGAATTCAAGAAGATGAGCTTTCCTGACTCCAGGCCCAGCACTCTATCTACCTAACCACCTAGCTGGACTTGCTTAGTGATTGATTAATATTCTCTCCCTCATTAAATTCTAAGCTCCTTGAGGAGAGGGACTGTTGTTTGCCTGTTTTTGTATCCATAGTGCTTAGCACAGTGCCTGATACATAGAAGGTAGTTAATACATATTTAGTGATTGATTGGTTAAACTTAAATATAGAAGTACCTATTATGTGCAGAGTCTGAAGAAGGTACAAAGCTTCACAAAACCCCTATGCCAGTCACCCTTTCTTTTCCCAGAGTTCCAACTCTGACTAAGCTGGGGGTAGTCAACCATCTTAAGCGACATAGAGAGGTCAAGGAGGAAAAAATAGTTTAAAAAGAACATTGAAGGTCACCATCAAGAGGCCACTTTGATCTTTGACCTGTGAGAGGGACGTTTCCATAAAGTGGAGGGGGTGGAAGCCTGACAGATGCAAGGGCCTGAATAGACAGTGGGTCCTGAAGAAGCAGAAACAAGGAGGACCAAAATGCTAGAGGGAATGTTACATCTTTTTTTAATTACCTCACTTCATTATTTTATTATAATATAATTAAAATAAAATGAAGTTTTAATTTTTTTAACTTCACAAATTCTTTGTTCAATGGGTATTCCAGTGATTTAAACTTATCTTCATGATTTGTCATTAGATCCAGACTATGGCATTGTTCATCACAGTGGGTTGCCAAGAAACCAGAACTTTTAAATTTCTCCTTCTTTCTTATGAGTGCATCTGAATAAACAATGTTGGATAAACAGCAGGGACTGTCTTTTGTTCTTCGTTGTAACCAAAGCACTTAGCACAGTGCCTGGCATATTATAGGTGCTTCATAAATGTTTGTTGCCTGTTTGATTGCCTGACAGTGATGAAAAAGAAGAAGCTCACAGAGCACTAGAATACTTCCCAAAGTAGAACAAGAAAAGGCTAATGATTCTCAGTCACTGGGCACAATTTCTTTTTTTCATTTAAAAATATTATTTAATATTTTATTTTTCACCAATTATATGTTAAACATTTTTTTAAACATTTTTAAAAATTTTGGGTTCCAAGTTCTATCTCTCCTTAATTTCCTCCCCTTCCCTCTGAGATTTTAAGAAATCTAAAGTAGTTTATACATGTGCAATCATGTAAGACATCTCCATATTAATCAAGAAGTACATATTAGTCAATTAGTACAAGAAGATTTGAATAAAAAGAGAATGGAAGAAGGAAAGTGAAAAGTAGCATGCCTCAGTCTGTATTCAGACAGTATGAGTTCTTTCTCTGGAGGCGGATAGCATGCCTCATCATTAGTCCTTTGGGATAGTCTTGGATTGTTAATATTGCTGAGAACAGCTAAGTCATTCATAGTATTTCATCATATGATGTTGCTTTTACTGTGTACAATGTTCTCCTGGTTCTGTTCACTTCACTTTGCATCACTTCATGTAAGTCCTTTCAGGTTTTTCTGAAATCAGCCTGCTTGTCACTCCTTATAGCACAATAATATTCCATCGCAATCATGCCACAGCTTGTTTAGCCATTCCCCAATTGATGGGCATCTCTTTCCAGTTCCTAGCCATCACTAAAAGAGCTGCTATGAATACATTTTGTACAAATAGGTCATTTTCCCTTTTGGGAGGATGTCTTTGGGATAACTGAGCACAATTTCTAATGATGACAAACAATTTTGTCTCTTTTCCTAATCCCTTGCTCAGAGTTAATCCCTTGAAGTGGGTAAACCTTTCATGGATGTCAGGAGTAATCCAACCATGAGTCCAAAGTATATTAGAAAGAACCCTGGATTGGTGGTCAAAAAGCCTGATATTAAACCACAGTTTTGTTAATTAGTTAATAGTTGTGTGATTATAGGCAAGTCACTTAAGTTCTTCTGGGCCTATTTCCTCATCAAATGACAGATTTAGGCTGGAACCCAGATGGGCACTAAATTGCTTTGAAATGCTAAAATTTCACAAATCTACAAAGATGCTTAGGAATAGAATAATTAAAGTGGTCAAATAGCAAAAATAAGAGAGGGGCTAGATTCATCGAATCAGAGCTAGAACAGAATAAAAATGATGACAATAATGGACATTTATATAATGCTTTAAAGTTTGCGGAGTACTTTGTACCCCTTATCTCATCTGAACCTCATAGCAACCCTGTGCAATAGGTATTCAAGGTGTTATTTTTCCTTTTTATCCAGATGAAAAACGGAGTCTTAGAGGAGTCAGTTAAGTGACTTGTCTATGGTCTACGGAGTGTCATAGACAGTATTTCAACCCAGGTCTTCTCAACTCTAAGTCCAACACTTGTTCTGGTCACCCCCTCCTTTTTTAAAATGAGAAACTGAGCCTCAAAGAGGGAAATCATTTGTCAAGGTCACACAAGTTGCTAATGGCAGAGCTGGGACTGGAACCCAGATTTGTTGACTTCCACTTCAATGGTCTTTGGAGTCTGCCAATTTTTCTACTAATTATCCTTTTGTAGAAATTTAACTAGTCATTAAGTCAATAATCATTTATTAAATGCTTACTGTGTTCCAGATAGTGTATTACGTGCTTGAGAGTACAAGAGAAGGTACAGTCATAGTCCATCGAGGAACTTACATTCTAATGGAAGAGACAAAATGAAAATGACTTTGTACATACCAGGTGTATACTGTGTGTGTGGAAGGTTTTTATTGTTCATCCCTGTCCTTCATTCTTGAAGAGGACCAATGGCATCATGGGGTGATGTCTTGACTTGTACATGAATTCGATTTCAGTGAAGTGAAGTTGTGCTACGTCATCAGCCTCACTCTCTCTTCCAGTCACTGAAGTCCAGTAGCAAGACAAAATCTGGGTGACTGGTGATGACCTGGGATTCAGTGGATGACCTTGGCTTCTTTGATGTCTGACCGGGCTCTAAGCATCCCACTAACACCTGCTGCAGCCTCCTTCATGGCGATTGGAACAAATTGTCCTCCTCTCCACTCCTCTGGGGAAAGTCTTCTTATGCTCAGGATAGACACTCTCTAACTAACTGGTGGGTTTGAGTCCCACGGGTTACCCTCAACCTACTTCAGCCAGTGTACCGAGATGGTGTTACTGGGCTTGGCTGCTGCGCGTGCTACAGCTTCTTGGAGCTGCAGATGAGAGTTAAGTGGCAGGTAAACACCAAAGGTTCAGATGAGCAGCCCTGCAAAGGGCTTAGCAGTCCTCATGCCAGAGATGCTGGTCCTCCTTGAACACTCCATATACCCCTCAGTGGGACATCAGAGGTAATCTCAGAGGCAAGGTACTGCAGGGGGACCAGGAAAGTTCTCTTATAGAAAGTAGGATTTCAGCAGAATCTCAAGTGAAGCCACGGATGCAAAGACTGGGAGGCGAGGAGGAAAGAGCATTCCAGGCATCTGGGACAGTGCAAATGCATGGAGTAGGGAGATGAATGTTAGGTGTGAGAATATCTGGATCTTGGAGTATGTGAAGGGAAATAATGATAAAAAAGAATAGAAAGGTAGGAAGAGGCTGGATTGTAAAGGACTATAAAAGCCAAATAGCATTTAAACAACTATTTGTTAAGCACTTAGCATGTACAAAGCACTACTCTAGTGGATAGAGTGTTGGCCTTGGAGTCAGGAGGACCTGAGTTCAAATTCAGCCTCAGACATTTACCAGCTGTGTGACCCTGGACAAGTCACTTAAACCTGTTTGCTTCAGTTTTCTCATCAGTAAAAATGAGCTGGAGAAGGAAATGTCAAACCACTCCACTATCTTTGCCAAGAAAACCCCAAATGGAGTC
Organism: Phascolarctos cinereus; assembly: GCF_003287225.1. Classification (NCBI taxonomy): domain Eukaryota; kingdom Metazoa; phylum Chordata; class Mammalia; order Diprotodontia; family Phascolarctidae; genus Phascolarctos; species Phascolarctos cinereus. The sequence continues at coordinate 566,745,780 of NW_027555847.1, read as the reverse complement.
ATGAAGAGTCAGACATGACTGAAAAATGACTGAACAACAACTAGGTACTAGAAAGACAATAAAGAAGTAGTCCTTCCCCACATAGAGTTATTATCTAACAGAAGAGAAACAAAAGAAACAATAAACTAGTATACAGCTGTGATATACACAACTGGAATCAAGGCATAATAAAGCTTTTGATGACATGGACATAGAAAATAATGAGAAACATCTTATAGGACAATTATTTCCAATGTCTGTCTCTTCTGACTTCTTCAGTCTTGTGTGGGACAAAATGGGAATGCAGAAAAGAAAGTATGAAGAATAGAAGACTGAGGGAAATAAGCACATATGAGTTTGGTTTCTCAAATCAGATATTAATATCTCTCCTTATTCCTCTTCCCATTTGAAATAGGCATACAGAGTCTCACACACACTCACAGATGCTCAATAAATAAATAAATAATGATGGGTGCTAAGTGTCACCTAATGGACAAATAGAACCCAAAGAAATGTTTATAATTTTGACCTCAGTGACTCCAGTAAGCTCAGTCCTTTACAGTTTTAATATTGTTTCACAGTTTGTGCTGTTAAATCAAAAGGTTATCTATAATACATCTGGTGCTATTAATGCAAAAGATCAGGGGTATTCAAAAGACATTTATTCATTATTAATATAGATAATAAAGGATCATTTATGAGGCTTCAGATGGAATTTTTATCATCAAAAGCTTAAAAAGGGAAATTTATTTTTGCTTCAGGACAAAGATGAGAGGAGTCAGTAATGGGAACTGTGGAGTCAACACAAAACTGTCAGCTTCATTCTTTTCCTTAAGACATCAGACACTTTATAGCAACAGATTAAAAGCAAAATAAAATGCTTTTGCTGTTAAATTTCTATTGACAGGGGGTTTCTTGGTTCATCCTGGATTTGTTCTATAGTTGGAGTAGTTTAGTCACGCATTTGACTTCAATCTCTTCAGTTTGTGAACTTAGAAGTCTTAGGAAAAGGCATATGAAGTAGATCACTGTTGCTAAAGGGTTTGGGGATGGTGATAGGGTAGGGTAGGGATGGATGAGAATAAAAAGGGACTGAGAACCAAAGCTAGTTCTTACTCAACTGTGAATGGAAGCTCTTGGTCTGACTTCTTCTTGAGAATAAGAAAGAAAGAAGGAAGTATTGGCTCTGAGATGAACTATTTTAAAGGACAGTGTTTCATTTGAGGAAGTATTCAGAGAAACAGCTTAAGGACATGTACCTTTAAAAAATTGTCTGGGTAGTCTTGGGGCTAGAACATCACTCCTGAAGGTAGAATTTTGGAGGCACTTTATGAGTTTTTCTCACTTGTGCACCAATCAATCAATAAACATTTATTAAATACCTACTATGTGCCAGGAATAGTGCTAAGCACTGGAGATACAAGAAAAGGCAGAATATAGATCCTGTCCTCAAGGAGCTTACAATCTGATGGAGGAAGCAACATACAAACAAATATATAAAAAGCAAGCTGCATATAGGATAGATAGAAAAAATCGACAAAGGAGAGATAATGGAATTAAGAGGGGTTGGGGAAGTCTTCCAGTAAAAGATGGGGTTTTAGTTGGAACTTAAAGTTAGAGAAGTCATTAGTTGAAGAGGAAAAGGGAAAGCATTCCAGCCATGAGGGACAGTCAGAAACTCTGGAAATACTAGTTTCTGGCTCATTTTCCTGGATCAATGATAGTTTAATTTTTGGCTTTGTATTCCTTTGTATTCTTTGCTGTTGTTCAGTCATTCAGTTGTGTCCAACTGTCCCATGGCATGCTAATGGTGTCCATGAGATTTATCTTGGTAAAGATATTGGAGTGGTTTGCTGTTTCCTTTTCCACTGGATTAAGGGGAGTAGAGGTTCAGTGACTTGCCCAGGGTTACACAGCTAATAAATGTCTGAAGCCAGATTTGAGCTTAGCTCTTCCTGACTCCAGGCACAGTGCACTATTCACAGAGCTACCCAGCTGTTTCCTTTCTATTCCTAGCATCCAACATAGTGCCTTGTTACATACTAGACGCTTATAAACATGTGCTAAGTTGGGTTGAATATCATAAAGTAAATAACATTAATGAATGAAAGAAAGACAGAAGGGAGAAAGTGAAAAAAGAAACCTGAATCTTTGATAAAGACTTTTTAAATAAAAAACAGTACAAAGAGGTGACTTTTCTAAACAAGGTCTGTCGTCCCAAGAGTCCAAGTCAACCAGTTCTTCTTGGGGACAGTCTCTGAAGCCTACAGTCTAGTAAGGTATATCCATATCCTTTAAAGCAAGGAGTCAACCCTTTTGTATCACAGATTTCTTTGACAGCCTGGTGAAGTGTGTGGACATCTTTTCAGAATAATGTTATTAAATGCATAAAATTAAAATACATAGAATTACAAGGAAACCAATTATATTGAAATACAGTTATCAACATACTTAAGAAAAAAGTTTGCAGATCCAGGTTAAGAAAATTGCACTTGCCTATGTATGTGGTGTTGAGGGGAGTGTTGGAAATTACATAATTGTCGATTCCCTGCTCCTTTCAAATTTACCTGGCTAACCTGTCCCAATTAAATTCTTGGCTGTTTGAGTTATGCTTTCTGTCTAGTCTGATACACATACTACATAGAATGGGAGGGTTGAATTGAGTTACAAAATGAATATGAGCCCCAATATTGAACTCAAGTAGCTCTGAGATTTCTGAGTGAAATGGAATACCTACTACACATGTAAATTATGAATTTCTACAATCTCCTATTTTTCCTCCTCTGGAGTCTTGGCATTTCTGGATAGTAAGGCCAATTCTGCTTGCTCCTTCCCTCTTTTCCTCCTTGCAAAGGACATTATCATGGAAAAACTCAACTTCTTTTCAGCTTCCCTACCCCATGGCCTTTCCCTACTTCTTTCTCTAGGCCGAGTGTTCTTAACCTTGGGTTGTCTGGGTCACATAGTACTTAGAACAGTGGACCTAGAGTAAGGGAGATCTGAGTTCAAATCTAGCCTCAAACATCTACTGTGTGACCCTGTGCAAGTCATTTAATCACTGCCTTCCTCAATTTTCTCATCTTTAACATGGTAAAATAATAGCACCTACCTCCCAAGGTTGCTATGAGGATTAAATAAAATAATATCTGTAAAGCACATTGCAAACCTTGAAGTACTATATAAATTCTAGCTATTACTATTAACCCTTCTTTGTATCATGGACCTTCCTTTGGCAGTCTGGCAAATTCTGTGGAATGCTTATCAGAACAATGTTTTTAAGTGCATAAAATGAAACACATAAAATGCCAAAGGAAACCAATTATATTGAAATATAGTTATCAAAATAAAACAAACAAGTTCATAGCTAATACATTAGGAGCTCCTGCAAAAGAGATACAATTAAAACTTCCGAAGAAATGCTCACTGCTCTCTAAATGTATTAAGTAGATTGGAGAAATCCCAGATTAACTCCCTGTTCTTATCTGTGTATATGTTGCATTAACCTGAATAGCATGTAAACTCCTTGACGTAGCTTCAATTTTGTTTTTGTACCCTAAATACCTTGCACATAGGAGCTGCTTAGAATTAGTTTGTTGAATTGAACTGAATGAATGACTGCTGCTAAAGCTAATGATTTCTCTTTTCTGTAAAGTTTTGAGGAAAGATATATGGGGAAGATGGTGGAGAAGATCAGAAAGAAAATGACCATGAAATGAACATAGAGCAGCAAAAATAAAGGGATAAAGCAGTGGTCCTGCTAAGATAACTTGAGAGGACCGCAGAAAAGACAGGACCTCCAAGGGCTGAGGTTTGGTAAGAGTGAAGTGTAGACATCTCCAGACTGACTACATTGAATCAAAAAATAATATACTCTGAGGTCAGCTCCTCCATTTTTGTTTTTGACTCCCTTTCTAAAAACTTGCAACTTTTGATGAGTCCTTTAAAATAAACTTCTTGTTTTATAATGTTTATAATAATTTAGAATATATTATTTTATATTTCTTCTAACAAGGTGTAAATGATGATATCCAAAGATTGAAGGTCCCTTCCAACAACTCTCCTTGTCTATTTTCAAATAAACAATAGTCTCATTTGACAACAGAACCCCTGTTCTCTTGTCTCTGTCAGCTTTAAAAAAATTTTCTTGACAGTATTTTCTTATTTGGATCCTTCTTCCGTTCTCCAGATGTAGTCTTGTTTTTTATTTACCAAGACATTTTTTAAAAGCCCCTTAAAAAGTCACATCAGATGTTTGCTCTTTGTCTCTCCCAGAGAATTGCAATTTGCAAAGCTTTAATAATAGTATTTCTTAGGAGTCTCCAGTCTTCTTCCACACTCCAGTGTTTCCATACTTTTTTTTTTAGCACATCCTACTCTCCAAATTTCCTAATCCTCTCAAATATGCTGTTCTGTAATAGAGCTCCCCAGTAGTGTGATGGCTTTTTCAAGCATTTCTGTCCAGAGGAAGATTAAAGAAACTGAACAAATACTGGCATCTAATTTTTGGCATCAAATTACAGCCCCAAACCCCTCCAATTAAATATTTTAGTTTTAAAGTCTTAAAAAAAATATAATAGAAACTTATCTGATTGCTTTGTTCATAATAAGCCATTTTAATGATCACATATGTTGGGTGTTTTAAGTGGCCATTTTATAATTGAAATAATATGCAGTAGACTATCTTGGGAATTTGATTCATGCGATTCAGTTCTCATTATTCACTAAGATGTTTATTAATCAGTTTGACAACATGGTCTGTTTTTAGTCATTTTGATTCTATTTGTGTTTAATTTTGAATTTAAACTCTTTGTCACTCAAAATAAAAAGTATATTGGCTCTTTTTTAAAGACCAAACCAAACAACAACAACAACAACAACAACAACAACAACAAACTTCAGTTTGATTTAAAAACATTTTCCAGGCCTGGAAAAGGGGTGGAAATAGGAAAGATAGAGATGAGGAATTACATGAACACTGGGTCTTCACAACAACTTTTTGATTGTATTATTATACTTATTTTACAGGTGGAGAAACTGAGGCTGAGGAAAGTTAAGCAACTTACTCCTGGTCATAAATCTAGTGAATGTTAGGGTTGGGACCCCAAGCCTATGGTTTCTTTCTACTACATGCTTTAGTGTGAATACTGTATCTACAAATTTTGTTTAATTTAGAACATTATGAATATGATCTTTTGAATGGGCTGGAAAATAGAAATAGACTTTATTTCTATTAAGCCATTTACCTCCATATGGGTTAATCCAGGAGTGGGGAACCTCTGGCCTAAAGGCCAGATGTGTCCTTCTGGGTCCTTGGGTGTGGCCTTTTGACTGAGTCCAAGTTTTACAGAACAAATCCTTTTATTAAGGGGATTTGTTCTGTGAAATTTGGATTCAGTCAAAGGGCTGTACTTGAGGACCTAGAGGGCCACATGTGACCTCAGGGCCAAATGTTCTCTACCCCTGGGTTATTCTTTTATGTAGGGAGAGTAAGTGTACCTCTTCTATGTTGTGATATGAGGAGAGCTCAAAATTAACTCCTGTGGAAGTGTACTAAAGCATCTTCCCCCCTCACACATACAAAGACACATATTGGTTAGGTCACAAATTAAGAAATGATATTAAGATAATACTTTAGTCTGAAGTCTTTCATCTAATTTGAATGATAAAACTTATCAAAATTTCTCTAAATACCAATTCTAAAAGAATATCCTGAATTGAAATATTTTTATATTATTCTTATGGAAGATCTAACCAGTTTCTAAAGGGAGATGCCTGATCAATTTAGGAAGGAATCTTCCCTGAAATTGATTAGGAAAATGATCAGACTAAGAAAAAGAATGTCTTTTGATTAATTCAATTAGTAGAAATCTCTTTTGAGTTTATTTATTTATTTATTTTTGCCACTGATCAGGTTGAGAGGTGAGTCCTTAGAGGGAGTGGTTAAAGAAGGCATGCTGATAATTAAAGTTACTATTTTATTTGATGAATCAAAAATTATTATCTAAAACAAGAGTGGTCAAATATGCCTGAAGGCCAAATCTAGCCCACCCATTTTGTGCAGTCCATGAGCTAAGAATAATTTCTTACTTCTTAAAATACAATAAAATGAGACTTCTGTGGGGAGGACCCAAGATGATGTAGAGGAAGCAGTTGAGCTCTCCTAACATTCCCCTCTAAACAACTTTAAAATAACACTTCTAATCGAATTCTAGAGTGGCAGAGCCAACAAAAGGTTGGGATAGGACATTTTCCCAGCCCAAGACAACTTAAGCGGTTGGAAGGAGAGGTCTGTAACATTGGGAAGGGGCTGACCTGGAATTCACATATTAGCAGTATCAGTGGTTTGTCTTGGTGATATCAGCAGCAGCAGCAGCTTTGGGAGCTCTCAAGCCAGAGACTATAAGGGGATCAAGTAACTGGTCTGAAAAAGACTACAGGGCAAAAGACAATTTGGCAACTCTGTTGCCTATATCCACTTCCAGGTCAAAGTTCAAGGACAAAGAGAAGCACTTGATGTCCCAGGGAAGCAGGGTCCCTGAGGTACAGCATTGCTTTTAGTCACAAGGGAGCAGGGGTGCTAAGGAGCAACATCACTTCTGGTCCCAAGGAGAACAGTGATCACATCTCTTCCTAGATAATATCACATTGGAAACACCAAAACCTTCCAAATGCCCAAACTATTTCTAAAAAGAGTGAAAAATCCTGAAGATTTGAACAGTCCCACTCCCCCCACCCTTTCCCCAGGAACAGAGTTCAACTTTAAAAATGTAGTCAAGAAATAGGCTGGAAAAATGAACAAACAACAACAAAAAATGAATCCAACCATAAAAATCTACTATAGTGACAGGGAAAATCAAGACACAAATTCAGAAGACGACAACAATATCAAAACAGCCGCAAGCAAAGTGTTAAGGAAAAAATACCAATTTGATACAAGCCCAAGAAGAATTCCTGGAAGAGGTAAAAATAAAAATCAAAGTGGTAGAAGAAAAATTGGGAAAAGAAATGAGAATAATGCAAGAAAATTATGATGACAATTAGCATCTTGGTTAAAGAGGCACAAAAATATACTGAAGAAAATAACATCTTACAAACAGAGTTGGTCAAATAGAAAGAGAGGCACAAAATCTCACTGAAGAAAATAATTCCTTAGAATTGGGAAAATAGGAGCTAATGACTCCATGAGACAAGAAGAAACAATAAAACAAAGTCAATAGTATTTAAAAAGAGAACATGTGAAATATCTCATTGGGAAAACAAATGACCTGGAAAATAGATTAAGAAGAGTTAATTTAAGAATTATTGGACTGCTTGAAGGCCACGTTCAAAGAAAAAGCTTAGACATCATATTTCAAGAATTATTAAAAAAAAACTGCCCTGATATCCTAGAACCAGAGGGTAAAATAGAAAACAAAAGACTCTACCCATCCAAAAATGAAATTTCTCAAGGATGTTGTGGTCAAATTCCAGAACTCCCAGGTCAAAAAGAAAATGTTTCAAACAGCAAAAAGAAACCATTCAAAAACAAATGATAGAAACAATCAATAATTTCATTAGAGATAATGAAAAAATGAGACAACATACAAAAATTTGTGGGAAGCAGCCAAAGCAGTACTTAGAGGAAAATTTATAAATATAATAAAAACAATTTTAAAATGTAAAAATTATTTGTAGCTCATGGGCCATACAAGAAAAAAAAATAGTGAGGCAGAGTTGGCCCATATTGCTGACCCCTGACCTACACTCTTGAACCCTATAAATTTTAAATAGAAGATGGTTTGGATCAGAGAGATCTTATCAAAGGTATGCAGAAATTTCCCTTTTTGGATTTTTCTTTCTTTATTCTCTCTTTAATAAATAAAATTCTAGAATTGTCTTTCCACATCTTCCTCCATTCTGTTCTTGTGAAGATTATTTTGAACTCATTTCAAGATTTACATTTATCTCTAATATATTTTATTCCATTTGAGTGGGTCTACTGTTTTAGACTGTTGAGATTTGTTTGAATAGAAGATATATAAGGAACTTAAATATATTGTTAATGAGACCTTTATCAAAGAAACTTGTTGCAAAGATTTTTCCTCTACAATATACATGTATAGCCTAAATCAGATTGTGCGCCATCTTGGGGAGGGAGGTAGGGAGAGAGAGGGAGAAAAATTTAAAACTCAAAAGATTATGATAGTCTTAGTTAAATTTATTTGTAAAAACCTTAAAAAAATGGCAAAACCTTAATTATCCATTTTATCTTATGCAATCCTTTTCTATCATTTTAGACATTAGCTCTTCCCTTATTCATAGTGCTGAAAATTAATTCTTTCCTTGTTTCACTAATTTATTTATGATGTGAACTTTTATATCTAGGTCATGTATCCACTTGGAATTTATCTTAGTGTATGATATGAAGTGTTGGTCTACAACTAATTTCTTTCACACTGCTGTTCAGTTTTCCCATTAGTTTATGTCAAAATGAGTCTTTTCCCCAATAACTGGGATCTTTGGGGTTATCAAACACTCTAATACTAAGCTAGTTTGCTTTCTCATGTTTTGTGCCTAATCTGTTCCACTGACTGACCTTTTTTAAAAAAATCAAGATCAAATGTTTTAATGATTACTGTGTGGAGCATATTTTGAGATCCCTCCTTCCCACATTTTTATTTTGTTTCCCTGTATCAATTTTGTTATTGTTTTATTCTAGTTCTGTAAAATGTTCTTTTGCGAATTTAATTGGTATAGCATTGAATGAGTAAATTAAATTAGGTAGTATTCTCATTGTAATTATTTTGGCTTGACCCATTCATGAGCAATTAATGTTTTTCAGTTATTTAGATCTGTCTTTATTTTTCAAAGAGTACTTTATGCCTACATTCATATAGTCTCTGCATGAATCTTGGTAGATATACTCCCAAGCATCTTATGGAAAGGACAGATACCCTGTCATTTTAACTTTTCTGTATGACTTTAAAAGATATTAGAATTCTGGGACCAAGACAGAGGAGTAAAAAGGAAACAGTAGAACTCAGCTCTATTATTTTGCCCCTACGGCAAAGAAAAGGTCTTTAACTTGACCTGATTCAAAGAGGAGGAGAGGCATAGAACTCAACTTTTGAGGCTTCTCTAACAATAAAAAAAAAGAGTAAACAAATAATGATAAATGAGGACTTTTCTAGAAATACCAATACTAAGTCTGTATCCCCAAAATCCCAGATTTGTAAGAAAAGGGAAAAGGACCTGCTTGTACAAAAACATTTATAGTAGTTCTTTTTGTAGTAGCAATGAATTGGAAAATTGAAGGAATGCCCATCAATTGGAGAATGGCTGAACAAATTGTGGTATATGAATGTAGTGGAATATTATTGTTCTATAAGAAATGATGAACAGGAGGAAATGATGAAAATACTTACATGAAGTGATGCAAAGTGAAGTGAGCAGAACTAGGAGAACACTGTACACAGTAACAGTAACATTGTATGATGATGAACTATGAATGACTTAGCAATTCTCAGCAATACGATGATCCAAGACAATTCCAAAGGACTCATGATAAAAAATGCTATCCACATCCAGAGAAAGAATTGTTGGAGTCTGAATGTAGATTGAAGCATACTATTTTCACTTTCTTTATTTTTCATGTTTTTTTTTCTTTTGGCCTGTTTCTTCTTTCACAACATGACTAATATGGAAATATGCTTGACATGACTGAACATAAATAACCTGTATCAAATTGCTTACCGTCTTAGAGAGGAGAGGTGAGGGGGAAAGAGAAAATTTGGAACTTAAAATTTTTAAAAATGAATATTAAAAGTTATCTTTATATGTAGTTAGAAAAATGGAATACAATTAAAAAAGAAATTCAACAAAAATAAACAGACTTTTATGATGCCAGGGATAAACAAAAAAACCAACCTGTAAGAGGAGTACAATTTAAAAACACTAAAATTAAAATTATAACAAAACAAAACTATAGCTTGTTTATAAGAACATTTGGTATTCTTCAAAGAAATGACTGAAGGAGTCTTAAGAAGATATTATAAAATAAGAGATAATGGCAGAGATACTTCCAAAAAAGGGTCAGTAGTTTAAAAAAGAGGACAACCCTTTGTAATAAATTCCTTAAAATTAGAATGTACCAAATAAAAGTTAATGACTCAAAAATAATAAAACAAAAATTCTTGAAACAATGTCAAAAAAGGAAAATACATATCTTATATAAAAAACAACCAACCTCGAAGACAGATCAAAGGGATAACTTAAGAATGACAATGATACCTGAAATCCATGACAAAAAAGAATCTAAATATCATATTTCAAGAAATCATTACAGTAAATTGTCCATATATATTAAAACAAGAAGGCAATGTCAAAATAGAAAGAATCCACTTATGGTCTCCTGATAAAAACTTCAGGATAAAAATTATGGATGTCATTGCCAAAATAATGTCCAGATAAAAAAATACTGCAAGCAACCAGAAAGAAGAATCCAAATATTGAATAATCAGGATTGCATAAATTATCACTATAATTAAACTATAATAGATGTAATTACAAATAATTATAATATAGTAAGAAATTCCAAAAGGCAAAAAAAGATCTACAATCAAGAGCAACCTACTCAGAAAAAATGAGTATAATACCATAAGGAAAACAATGATCCTATACAAAGAAAAAAACATTTCTTAACATTCATGATGAAAAAAAGTACTCAAAAAGGAATTTTAAACACAAATATAAGAGTTGAGAAAAATAAATAGGCAAAAGCAGATGATCAATCAGAAAGGACTTTTCAGGAGGTCCTGAGTTCAAATCTGGCCTCAAGCACTTGACACTTACTAGCTGTGTGACCCTGGGCAAGTCACTTAACCCTGATTGCCTCACCAAAAAAATAAAAAATAAAATAAAAAAAAGAAAGAACTTTATAAGAGTGAGCTGTTTACTTTCTAATAGAAGAGGGAATGTTGAAAGAGTTCTTTTAGAATCCTACACATTTTAATATTTTGTCTGCATTATTAACATTTCTTTATCATTTTCTCCTTTTTTATCCAACATCCTCCTTTTATTTGTTTTTAAATTTTATTTAGAAATTTTTTAAATAGCATTTTATTTTTCCCCAATTACATGTCAAGACAATTCTTTAGCATTCATTTTTTTTTACGAGATTTTGAGTTCCAAATTGTTCTACCTCCCTCTCACTCCTCCCCTCTTCCTAAAATGGTAGGCAATTTGATGTGTTATACATGTACTATCATGTAAAAACATATTTCCACATTAATTACAGTTGTGAAGGAAGAAGCAGGTCAAAAGAAAAAAAACACACAAAAAGAATAAATTAAGTGAAAAAAGTGTGATTTGATTTGCATTCAGAGTCCATGAATTCTTTATCTGGATGTGGGTAGCATTTTCCTGTGTGGGTCCTTTGTACTTGTCTTGGATCATTGTGCTGCTGGGAAGAGCTGAGTCATACCTTGTTGATCATCACAAAATGTTGCTGATACTGTGTACAAAGTTTTCCTGGTTCTGCTCATTTCACTTTCCATCAGTTCATACAAGTTTCCAGGTTTTTCTGAAATCCACCTGTTCATCATTTCTTATTGCACCAATAGTATTCTATTACATTTATATAACATAGCTTGTTCAGACATTCTTCATTTGATGGGCATCCCCTCAATTTCCAATATTTTGCCACTACAAAATGGGCTGCTATGAATATTTTTGCACATGTAGGTCCTTCCCCCCCCTTTTTTTTTATCTCTTTGGGATACAGACCTAATATTAGTATTGCTGGATCAAAGGGCATGCACATTTTTATAGCCCTTTAGGCATAGTTCCTGATTGCTCTCCAGAATGGTTGGATCAGTTCACAACTCCACCTATGGTGCATTAGTGTTCCAATTTTCCCACATCCTCTCCAACTTTCATGATTTTCCTTTTTTGTCATAGTAGGCGATCTAATAGGTGTTTGAAGGTACCTTGGGGATGTCCAACCAAGACAGCTATTTTTATGCTGTGATTGTTGCTGTTCATGTGGTACTTGTGCTCTTCATCTATGTTACATGGAATTAAGACTCACTCCAGTGGTGGGAAGGCAAACAACACTGAAGGGAGCATCACCTTTTGATAATGGGTAGAATAAGGAAATAGGTACAGAGTGTGTTTATGATTAGGCTAAAATGCAGGGAATTGCTTATGGCTATCTAAGGAGTCATGTACCTCATAGTACAGTAGTTTGTGAAATCAATATCCCTTCATGATTCTCATGCTATTGCAAAATTAAAAGTTAGAAAGTTTTTTTAAAAGTTGTATTAATGTGTGTTTCTCTAATCAAAAGTGATTTAGAGCACTTCTTCATATGAATAGAGATAGCTTGGATTTCTTCATCTGAAAACTGCCTATTTATATCCTTTGACCACTAATCAATTGGGGAATGGCTTGTATTCTTATGAATTTGACTCAGTTCTGTATATATTTGAGAAATGAGGAGGATTCTGGTTTTTTTTTTTTTTTTTATCTACTCTGCTGCTTCCATTTTATGGGAGAGTTCATCTCATTCACATTAACAGCTATGATCACTAACTGTGTATTTCTCTCCATCCTACTTTTTCTTCTGTTTGTCTTCTCTCTCCTTTCACCTTTCCCTCCTTCACAGTGTTCTGCTTCTGTCTACCACTGCCTCCAATCTGCCCTCCCTTTTGTCAGTCCTCCCCTTCACTTAATTGCCTCTATTTCTACTTCCCTGTTGGGTAAGATAGATTTCCCTATTCAAGTGGTTATATATATTATTCCATCTTTGAGCCAATATTGGTGAGAGTAAGATTCAATTGATGCCCATCATTTTTGTTGTGATCATTTTTTTGGCCTTTTTCTTTTCTTTTAAATTTGAGCTCTGCTGCCAGGATGGAAGGGGCACCGTCTCAGGCTTCTTGTGCCAGGGGCTGTGATACTGCACTGATGTTGCCCATAGGAGACCCTCGTGGAGATGCACTGAGAGGGTTGGTGGGGGGCTGGCTACTGCTGTTGGAGGCTGTAGGGATCTGGCAGCTTACCCGTGGTGAGCCAGGGTTCTAGTGCTGGTGTCTGATGTGTGCTGAGGCTGTTGGAGTGTTTCTGCATTTCCCTGGGGTTATGCTGAAGTGCATGGCAGCTTGGCCACTGGAGGCTGCCTGTTTGCTTAGGCACTTTAAGGTGTCTATCTGTTTCCCCATTACTATGCTGAAGCACTTGGGGATTCTTGGAGCTGGAGTCTGCCCATTCCCCTGGCTTTCCCAAGGCATGTGGGAGGTCCTGGTGTTAGTGTTTGCCTACTCTACCACACTGGGGCTCAGAATCTCCTGATGATTTACTGAGAAGGGGCTTGCTGCTGGCTTGCTGGGATACTTCCTGTCCTGGACTGCACACCTCTTTTATCTGAGTGAGATTGACCTTTCCTGCAGATCTTCTAAGTTTCTTGGGCTCAAAGATTGTTTCACCCCATCTTTTTGCTGGTTCTGCTGTTCCAGGTTTTGTTTTGGGACACTATTTTATGTTTTTTTTTAAGTAAATATGGGAGAGTTATCATGATTTCCTGCTTACTCTGCATCTTGGCTCCTGGAAGTCTCTTCTCCATCATTTTCTTAAGTCTAGATATCAATAATATAGCAAATCAACCCCTTATTTATAGTATTTGCTGATTTCCAAGGTATAAGTGCTTGCATTGGAAATTTAATAATCATAAGCTGGTAGGAGCTGGTTCTAGAGTGTTATTACATAACCACGTGAAAAAATTCTCTAAAATCACTAATAATTAGAGAAATTCATAAAAGCATTTTGAGATTTTATTTTGTGACCATTGAAGTGGCAAAGATCACAAAAAAAGAAAAATGCTAAGTATTGGACAATTGTTGGAAAACATTTCATTGTTGGTTGACTTGTCAATAAGTACAATCATTCTGGATAGCATGTTGGAATTATACAGACACAAAAAAACTTATTAACAGTGAATTCCCTTGATCTAAACTATTCCATTGGTAAGCCTATGTCTAAAAAAAAGATAAAATAAAGAAGAAAAGATTACATCAATAATAATTTTCTCTTTCTTTTTACCATATACGTACATACATATATGTTCAGCTTTTTTGTGGTGGCAAAAATTAGAAACTAAAGGGATGCCTTTCAATTGATGAATGTCTGAATAAATTGTGGTTTATGAATGTGATGGAATACTATTGTGTTATAAGAAATGATAAAATAGATGATTTTAAATAGACATGGAAAAACTTTTGTGAAATGATGAAGAGTGAATTATGTAGAACCAGAAGAATAATTTATACTGTAAAGCAATGTTATAAAAAGAAACAATTTTGAAGATTTTTATGAACTGATTAAGGATGAAGTGAGTATATCCAGGAGAACAATTCATACAATGACAACACTTCAAGACAAACAAATTAGAAAGCTGTAAGATCTGGTCAATATAATAACCATACATTATTCCAGAGGAGTAATGACAAAATGTACTATCTGCCAAATACTATCACTGAATGGTGGTAGTTTTGGGGGGCAGAAATACACATACAAACATATTCTATACATGTGTATACATATACACACAAATATCATATGCATATACACAAATATATATGTATACACATGTGTATGTATGTTTGTATACGTGTATGTGTACACACAGCTAGGTGGTGCAATGGATAGAGTGCTGCATCTTAAACCAGAAAGACTCATCATTCTGAATTCAAATCTGGCCCCAGACACTTACAAGCTGTGTGTTCCTGGGGAAATAACTTAACCCTATTTGCTTCAGTTTCCTCTTCTGCAAAATGAGCTAGAGAAGGAAATGTTAGACATTCCAGTATCTTTGCCAAGAGAGCCCCAAATAGCTCACAAAGAGTTGGGCACAGCTGAAAATGACTGGAAAATAACTATACACATGTATTTGTGTGTATGTGTGTGCATATATATGTATATACATTATATGTATGTATATATTTATAAAATTTCTATCTTGTAATGAGGGAATTGATTTTGTGTGACTATGAATATTGTTAAAAATAATTTACTTTTATTTTCTTTCTTATTTTTAATAGGGTGGGAGTGGGAAATGAAAATATGTTTGTATTTATTTAAGAATGATTTGATAAAAATCTTATTTGCTGTGCTACTATTGTGGAATGCTACCCAGAAGAGGTAATTGTATTGTGAATTTTGCTTAACTGTTTTGCTTTGTTAATGAAAGAGCTCTCATAGAGTTGGGATAATGGTAAATATTTATAATATAAAAATAAATCATGTCAATCAAACAAAAAATATTAGAGTTCCAAGATGATATTTGTTTTTTATCCCTTACTAACATATAAAAATTTATTCCTACTTATTTTCTTCCAAATGCACAGATATATGTATTTTTTAATGTTTCACCTACTATTTGTATTTTTTATTTCCAAATATGTACTCAGTTCTGCTCTTTTCATTATCAATGATTGGAAATTTTTTATTCTATTGAAGGTTCATTATTCTCTTTTAGGATTATACCTACTTTTCCCAAATAGGTTATACTTGCTTGCAAATGTTCATCTTTTGCCTTTTGGAATATTATATTTCAAGCTCTCCTCTCCTTTATTGTGGCAGCTGCTAAGTCTTGTGTAATTGTTATTGTGACTCTTTCATATTTGCATTCTTCATTTGTGACTTCATATATCACTTTTTCTTTGATTGGAAGCTCTGATTTGCATCTATGATGTCACTTGTAATTTTCACTGTGGAATTTCTTTCTGGAGGTGACCAATGGATTCTTTCTATTTTCACTTTAACCTTCAGAGTAATTTTCATTTGGTTTATCATATCTAGAAACATACTTAGAATATCGTATCTAGAAACATGGTATGCAGACTTTTTCTGATCATAATTTTCAGATAGCCCAAATAAGTCCTAGATTATGAATGATTTTTTAAAGAAAAGAATCAGAGCATGCTAAATGTGGTGAGCAATAAATATCTTTATATATAATTATTAACATATTTTATATTACACTAATATATGCTAATATCATTACTTATTGGTTGCAATATCCAGTGTTGAGCAATATATATGTATGTAGAATACATATATTTGTGTATAAATGCATACATAGATACTGCTTTAAGCTTTGCATATATTATTGATTCTCACAATTTTCCGAAGTCGGTATTGTTGTAAACCCCATTTTTATAGAGAAGAAAAATAAATCTGAGAGAAGTTAAGTGATTTGGCTAAGGTCATATAGCTAGTGTCTGAGGAAGGTTTTCTTTTTTTTTAGGCAATTGGGGTTAAATGACTTGCCCAGGGTCACACAGATAGTAAGTGTCAAGTGTTTGGTCTGAGGCTGGATTTGAACTCAGGTCTTCCTGACTTCAGGGCCAGTGCTGTATTCACTGCGCCACCTAGCTGCCCCCTGAGGAAGGTTTGGCCAAGTTCATTAATCTATTCATTACTACACCTACCTGCCTCTAGGATGATGAATAAGATCACAAAAAGGAAAATTAATTATATTTTAACAGTTATTCCTGAATCAACTTTTCTGTCTGTATAGTCAGACTGCTGGGTCATTAGGGTGAAGATTAAAAATGAATACTAAGCTAGAAGAAAGCATAAAAATAAGAGAAAGACATGGTGTCAAATTAAAACAATTCAAACCTGACCTATTTAGTAAAGTTATTAATCTTGTGAAATAGGATATGGATGGAAGAAAAGACAACTATATTAATTTGTTAGTTCCAATAATTTCATACTGAATTTTAACTGATGTAAATCATTTGCTATAACTAGAGACCACAAAAACCTAAAAAGTATCTTAGTCAGCAAATACTTGATTTACTTGGCAAATGGAGGGAAATGGCAGTAAAGGGTAAAATGGATTTAGAAAATACATTTATTTATTTGTTTGCATACTGTTACAGAAAATGATAGTGGAAGATTATGAACAGTATTGGATCATAAACGGAGAAAAGTAATGAAGAGTAAAAACTAGCTTAAATGAAGCATGGAGAGAGACCTAGCTAAGAAAATATTACTGAAAATATTTCAGGATGAAACTGGAGGGAGGACAACAGATAGACAAAAGATGGAAAAGATTGGTGGATTTTTTATAGCAAACTCTTTTCCCCATCAAGGACAATGGGGTCACCACATTTGAACTTTAACAGTACAGTATTGGATGTGCTTATAGGGAAGATAAAAATAGCACTGAAAAGAACAATTATGGGAAGAGCAGCTCTCCTAGACTAAGTGTACACAGAGGAAATCTGTGCTGAAGATTACACACTTTAGAGGGTATGATTAGATTGATTTTCAAAGCATTGAGAAGGAGAAGATGTCAAAAATATGGGAAAAAATAGTGTACCATGTTAGTAACAAAAATCGTAACCTAGAGAACATCAACAACTACTGACATATGCTTACTTTCCCATCTATATAGAACATCTTTATGAAATTGCTCTCCATGTTTTGAGGACGTCCTTGATCAGGGTATTACTAGAGAATTGGCAGACTTTCATAAGTAATATTCCACAGGAAAACACATCTTTACCATAAAAAACCGTACTGAAAAATGTAGAAAACAATAGATCCCACTGTTTTTATTGTTTACTGACTATAAAAATCCATTTGGTTCCATAGAGCATACACTGCCTTAAAGGCTTTCATCAAATAAGGTTATTTCTCATAAATACACCAAAACAATACAAAATTCTCTGAAAGATAAAACAACAGAAATAATCATGTTTTATGACCATGTGATCATTCATATCAGAAGAGACAAAAAAGAGAAAGATGATAGACAAATATGTCATAATCATGATTGTGATCCAGAGAGAATGAGATTCTTTATAGATAATGAAGTATTTAAGAGAGGTCTTTCTGTATGGATAATATTGTGCTCCATTGGCTGTGTTCTGTTGGCTCCATCAAATTCTAGGATGATGCAGAACTTCCTGAATGATATACTTAACTGTGGATTTTTTTCCACACAGGGAAAAAAAAAGGTAGATGCCTATTGTTCAGATTATGATATGTAGTTAGATAAACAACCTATAGAATTTGTCCATTAATATTTATCTTTTGGTGAGTTACTGAAAAATTGGCAATGAGGACCAGAAGTAAAGAAAAGAATGGTGAATTTCATAACCTTTGTTTGAGAAATAGCGATAGCAAAGTTGTTCCTAAAACAAAGGATGATATTTTAAATATCAACATTCTACCATTATTGTATGGCTAGGAATCATGGAATACTATATTGTCTAAAGAATGTAACACGAGGATCAACCTAAAGGGCAAGGTGGAGGTACATGGTGTTGTTTTTCATCTTTCTCAAAGAGGACAGATAATGTCATGAAGGTGATGTCTTGCCTTGTGTGTGAATTGAATTTAAGTGAGGCAGAGCTGCACAAAATTATCAGCCTCTCTCTGTCTTCCAGAGTCATTGAATTCTAGTGTCAAGATAAATGTCAAGATGACTTGGCAATGGCTCAGGATGCACAGTGGCCGACCTTGGTCTTCCTAAATTAAAATCTTTCCCACATCTGTTTGTCTGAGGCAATGACCATTCAATGACTAAGGGTTCAGTAAGCATTGCAACAAAAGTTAGTCTAATTTACTATAAAAAATATCAATCTGAGAGAGGAAGACCCTCAAATTTTCCGGCCAGAACAGAAAACAATTGCTATTTACAATCATTCTAAGCCATCAAAAGCTAAACAATGAGCTACAGAGGCTTGGACTAGAGGCTACTTTTGGCCAGTCAATGCAAGCCAGAGTGATTCAGGTTTAAAGGTTAGTCAAGTAGCTCTATTTGAAACACATTGGGCTTTATTAAAGCTTGTTTTTTCATACTATATTTCAAGAAATCATAAATGAAAACTGCACAAGAGAAAAAGTAAATTGTCCCACCCTTTTGAAAAAAAAAGAATAAATACATTAAACAGTCTAGCCTCCAACACCCAAATATCTTACTAAATATAATCGATGAAAAATTATATTCCTATGGACAGAGCACTCACATGTAAGAATATGGTGCTCCAAGAGGACAGAGGGATAACAGAAGAAGATGAAGAAGAAGAAGAAGAAGAAGAAGAAGAGAAGAAGAAGAAGAAGAAGAAAAGAAGAAGAAGAAGAAGAGGAGGAGGAGGAGGAACAGGAGGAGGAGGAGAAGGGGAGGGAGGGAGGGAGGGAGGAAGGAAGGAAGGAAGGAAGGAAGGAAGGAAGGAAGGAAGGAAGGAAGGAAACAGCAGCATTCACCAACTTCTGCATGAATTGGTAGGCTGGGTCCCCAAAGGATAGCTACTATTGTCTTAGGGTTCTATGGATAACTCTGAGAGACTATGCTTCTCCTACTGTAGGTCCTGAGTACCAAATGTGGTATATGGTGAGTGAACAGGCTGAAAAAAGTACAAATAATTATGAAGAAGGACCAAAATAAAGGTTTTTTCAAATAAATGTATGAGTAAAAATAAGTAGAATGGCTGGATACATGATGAAAGTTAGAGTTAACTAATAGAGATTCTGTGTATTTTGTTAGTATCTTCTTGAATAGAAAAAAAAAGTGATTCATACCCCAGCAGGCTGGGTGGTGTCCTTGGTGAACTTACATGAAAGAATGATAAATAATTACAAGGGATAGGAAGTCATGAATAGGTTGCAGTCCATACAGTTGAAGGGAATAACTTTATCAATGTGATCTCATCTCTATGAATATTTGAATATAGTTATTTATTTCTATAAATATGTCCCCAGAACAATGTAAACAATTAATTGTTTTTTTTAATTTTTTCATTGTGTTCTTTAGTGCCTAACCCAGGGCATTGTACTTATTAGCTGTTTAATAAATGCTTCTAGGACTGGCTCAAAATGGATTAAACACCATGAAGTGATCCACAGGGTTGATCACCTATCACTCCCTGGTGTCAGAATCCTGGATCCTGTCTTTACTTTCCTCTAATTAAGGGCACCTTTCCTGCCTCTTGTCTCATGTGCAAAAATTCCAAGTTATGTTTCTATCATCTTCTAGATCTTATCTCTCCATTTTGTTCATGAGAGATATTATCAAATGCTTTGCTGAAATCTGTGTCTAAAGTATTCCCCTGATCTCTCAGTCTAGTTAACTTGCCAAGAAAGGAAATGAGGTTAATGTGACATGACCTATCCTTTTTTTTTAGATGCTTAATAAACATTTATTGAATTGAATCAAGTTATAGGAAGGCTCCCAGCCTTACTAGGTATGTATATAAGAAAGATATGTATACTAAGTCACATTTAAGAGGCAATATGGCATAGGAGATAGAGGGCCAGACTGAGATTCAGGGAAACCTGGGTTGAAGTCCTGCATTTTTAAAAATTAATTTATTTTGATTTATCAACAATCACTTTCATAAGCTTTTGAGTTTTAAATCTTTCTCCCTCTCCCTCCCCATTTCCCTCCCCAAGACAGCCCACAATCTGATATAGGCTATACATATGCATTCCTATTAAACATATTTTCACATTAGTGATGTTGCAAGTAAGAATTAGAACCCATAGGAGGAACCACCAGAAAGAGGAAACAAAACACAACAGAAGAAAAGAAACAGCAAATAGTATGCTTCTATCTGCATTCAAACTCCATAGTTCTTTCTTTGGATGTGGATAGCATTTTCCATCATGAGGCCTTTGGAGATGTCTTAGATCCTTGTATTGCTGAGAAGGGTTAAGTCTATCAATATTAATACCTAACTGATTATGTTATTCCCTTCTTGAGCCAAATCTGATGAGAGTAAGGTTCAAACAATGCTCATCTCCCTCCCTTCTTTCCCTCTGCTGTAATAGGTTTTTGTTCCCTTTCCTGTAATGTCATTTACCCTTGTCTGCTTCCTCCCTTCCTTTTCCCTCAGTACATTTTCTTAGAACAGATTAATCCACTTACTTGAATCCATTTAACCCACTTGACTAGTTTTTTTTATCATTACATCAAAGTCAACTTATGCCCACCTCCTTTATGTATACCCCTTTAACATGGTGTAATAACAATACAGTTCTCAAGGGTTACAAGTGTCATCTTCCCTTGTAGGGATGTAAACAGTTTGCCCTTATTAGTAATCTATTGTTTCTTTCTACCCCATTTACCTTTTTATGTCTCTCTTGAGTCTTGTATTTGAAGATCAAATTTTCTGTTTCTGTTCTTTTTCTGGTCTTTTTATCAGGAAGTTTTGGAAATCCCCTATTTCATTGAATATCCATCTCCTCCCCTGAAAGATCATGCTCATTTTCTCTGGGTAGTTGATTCTTGGTTGTAATCCAAGCTCCTTTGACTTACAGAATATTGTATTGCATGCCCCTATGGTCTTTTAATGTAGAATCTGCAAGGTGTCTGTATAATCCTGACTGTGGTTCCATGATATTTAAATTGTTTCTTTCTGGCTGCTTGCAGTATTTTCTCTTTGACCTGGTAATTTTGGAATTTGGCTACTATATTCCTTGGCATTTTCAATTTGGTATCTCTTTCAGGAGGTGATGGGGTGGATTCTTTCTATGGCTATTTTACCCTCTGGTTCTAGGACTTTAGGGCAGTTTTCCTTTATGATTTCCTGAAAGATACTGTCCAGGCTCTTTTTTTTTTCATTGTGATTTTCAGGCAGACCAATAATTTTTAAATTGTCTCTCCTGGATCTATTTTCCAGGTCAGTTGTTTTATCAATGGGGTGTTTTACATTTTCATTCATTTTTTCATTCTTTTGTTTTTATTTGACTTATTCTTGCTCTCTCACAGAGTCTTTAGCTTCCATTTGCCCTATTATAATTTTTAACAAATTTTTTTTCATCTATTAGATTTTGTACCTCCTTCCCCATTTGGCCAATTGTATTTTTTAAGGACTTGTTTTCTACAGTTAATTTTTGTCCTTCCTTTTCCAAACTATTGACTCTTTCTTGCATACCTCTCATTTCTTTTCCCATTTTTTCTTCTACCTCTCTCATTTGACTTTTAAAATCCTTCTTGAGCTCTTCTAAGAAGGCTTTTTGGGCTTCAGACCAGTTCATATTCCCTTCTGAGGTTCCAGATGTGGGTTTGTTGACAATGTTGTCCTCTTCAGTATTTCTGCCTTGATCTTCACTCTTCCCATAATGAGAATCTATCACAAGTTTCTTTTTTCTCATGGTGTTTACTTATTTCCTGGCCTTTAAAGGGGATTGAGCTCTCCTGCTGGGGAGCAGAGGGCACTGACCCAAGCTTCTTGTGTTGGGAGTCTAGGGCCTGGTCACTAGCTTTGTGTGCTGGGGCCTCCAGTGCTGGCAGTTGGAGGCTTTAGGGTTCTGGCAGCTTACCTGATGTTGGGCTAGAATCAGCAACACTGAAACTCCAGGGGTAGGATTAGGTAGTGTGGCTCCTGGAGATTTCCTGCTCACCCAGGCCTTTCCTTCCTTTCATTTTCTTCAGCTCCTTTCAGATGGATGTTGCAGGATGTTTATCTGCCTGGGGCCCTTTGGAATACTGCTTCCCTTAGTTTTGCTGAGGTCCTGGGAGAGCTGGTTGCTGTAGAGTGCCGAGGCACCTGGTGGTTTTCCAAGCTGGTTTCCACCCGTTCCCCCACCCTCACTGAGGCACTTGAGGGTCCTAGTGTTGGTGGTTTGCCTGCTCCACCACTAGGTTTCAGGATCTCCTCCTGATATGCTGAGGTGGGGCTTTCCACTAGTTTGCTGGGATGCCTCCCATTCAGTACTGCTCCCCTTCCCCCAGGGCAAGAGGGGCCCTTCTTGTTAATCCTTCAAGCTACCTGGGCTACTGGACTGCTACACTCCATCTTTCTTCTGGTTCAGGTGTTCCAGGGTTTTTCCTGGGGCCATATTTTCTGGGCTTTCAGAGATTAATAAGGAACGGTAAGAGTGACTTACTTCTTATTCTACCGTCTTGGCTCCCACCAAGAACTGCCTTTAATGCGTATTGTAACCATGTAACCTTAGTTAAGTCACCCAACTACTCAGTGCTCCAGGCAACCAATATGACCTATTCTTGATGAAGGCATGCTATCTTTTAGTTATCATTACTTCCCCTTTCTAAGTGTTGTGTTCTAGAATTTTTCCAGAAACCAAAATCAAGCATATTGGTCTATAGGTTGCTTACCATTTCCTACTCCCTACCTCCCCTTTAAAAATCAAGATATTTACTCTTCTCTGGTCTTGCATATGTTTTCTTTTCTCTACGATGTTTTAAAGACAATCAACAATGGCTCATCCATCACATCACCCAATCTTTTAGTACCCTAGTACAGAGATTACAAACATGCTGCCTGCAGGCCTGAACTAGATTAAAGTGTAATTGAGAGATATTTAATAAAATAAATTAAAATACAATAAAGCATTGATAATACTACACTTTAAAATTAAGTCAATATGTGGCCTTAGGGATCCTTATGTATAGATTAGCAACGGCCCTTTTTATTTGAGTTTGCTACCCCTGCCCTATAATACAGTTGGTCTAGGTCTGGTGACTTGAACTCATTGAGTATTGTCAGATGCTGTTTGGCCATGTGCTCACTTACCCTGGATTTCTTCTCCATGGCAATCATTTTTTGGTTCTGTTTTCCCCAATCTACTATGTCATACTACTTGGAAGAGCAGATAGGAAGAAAGGAAGATTTGAGGACTGTGTTCTTGTGTCGCTGGTTCTTATCTACCCTGAGCTTCTATTTCTGTTTTGCATCTATTTCTACTTCTGTTGGATCTAGTTCTATTTCTCTTTTGGATCATCTTCTTACTGCTGATGCAACGTTAACAAACATTGGAGCAGCAAAGCGGCACAGTGATTAGAGTATTAGACATCTTTCTGAGTTCAAATCTGACCTCAGACACTTACTAGCTGTGTGCCTCAGTTCCTCATCTGTACAATTAGCTTGAGAAGGAAATGGCAAACTACACCAGCATCTTTACCAGGAAAACCCCCACTGGGGTCACAAAGAGTTGAACATGACTGAAATGACTAAATAGTAATAGCAATGCTAAAAAAAATGTTTTTTCTTGTCTAAACTTAATGAACTGTATTGTTGTAAGACTGGGTCTGGTGGCATTGAGATCACCATGACAGTCTCTCTCTCTCTCTCTCTCTCTCTCTTTTTTTTAGGTAATTGGAGTTAAGTGACTTGCCCAGGGTCACACAGCTAGTAAGTGTGTCAAGTGTTTGGTCTGAGGCCGGATTTGAACTCAGGTACTCCTGACTTCAGGGCCAGCACTCTATTCATTGCGCCACCTAGCTGCCCCCATGACAGTCTCTTCTTAAGGGAAGCTGTTGATTATGGGAGATATTCAAAGAAAAATACCAACAATATTATTTTTTAAGGTTGGTACATCTGTGTATCCAAAAATAACAACTTTCTAACAGCTTGTTTTTCCCTGTTCTTGTGTACCCCCCACATACCCTGTGTATCCTGAACCCTGACATGCAAGGGCATCCAGTGCCAGATGGCCACCAAAATTAGGGTATAATTATCCCACTCAAAGAAGGCACTTTGGAGCCTGCTTTTCCAGTAGAATGGAGCCATGTCTATGTGCTCCCGAATGCAGTTCCACCCTTATGAGATTTATATTTGATCTTAGTATATGTGTCTGAGTTGTATATTGGGTAGCACCATGAACATAATGGGTTCTGAAAGGTTTTTTTTTTAAACTCAATTAAATTGAACTGAATGGCAGGATATTCTCAGTAGTGTGTTCAGGGTCTTGTCGGTAAGAACTATTATAGCTCATAAATTGAAAGTTAGAAGGAACATAAAAGGACATCTTGTTCAGCATATTCATTTTACAGATGAATAAACTGAGGACCAAAAATATTAAGTGACTGTCCAAGGTCACACAGATAGTATCAGTGACAAGATTTGGACCAAGGTTGTCTGACTCCAGAGCCAGTATCACATATCATCATGGAATGTTAGAGCTTAAAGGAAAATTCAAGATTTTCTATTTAATAAGTTCTTAACCTTTTTCTGTATCCTGGACTCCTTTGGCAGTCTGGTGAAGCCTACAGTGCCCATCTCAGAATGTTTTTAAATGCATAAAATAAAATACATAGGGTTACAGAGAAAATTGGTTATATTATAACATTATATCATACAGTTATCCAAACATTTTAGAAAAATTTCATGGATTGTAGGTTAAAAATCTCTTACATAGTCTAACTTTTTTATTTAACAGATGAAGAAATCTAAGGTTGAGGAAGATAGAGTGACTTTTCCAAAGTGTAAGACTATAACTGATTGACAAGACTAAAGCTAGAGTTCAGATCTCCTTATTCTAAGTCCAAGGCTAAGTTCACTGTATTTTATAGTTTCCCTGATATGACAACATGCTAATTTGTGGGCTGAAGGAAGAGTCTGGAACAGGAGAAAAATGGGCTAGATATATGAAGCTTTTAGAGTTTCTGAATAGCCAGACCTCCTAAAAAAAATCCCGTTTTATAAAATTTTTGACTTTGATGGTCAGAAATTTTTTACATTTGTAATGGGAATTTTTGATTTCCTTTTTATTCCTTCTGCAACTTTTGGTTAACTGAAAGCCTATCTTCTAATAATATTAACCTTACCTGACCAAAATCTGACTCATGGAATAAGGGAAAACTGCTTGACATTCCTCATGTAGAACTCAAAGGGAAGCCAAAGTGAATTAGCTATTTGTTAGCTTCTCCAGTTACCTACTAAAGAAAGGATTTCCTGGATTCTGAGTCTTTTTTGTAATCTTTGTGATATGTAAATCTTTCCCCTCAATCACCCTATTCACCAATCCTCTAAATGTAGTTTAATCAGTAACCTGACTTATTTTTCAACTGTGGAGTTTGTTCAATGAAGTTTGTATCCTTAGGGGATGTATGAGATTATTACTTTGATTTACTAAATTTGTTCAGATTTTATGACATTGAAGGAAGTATTGGCATTATGGATCTATGTTTTCTTTAACTTGTATGACTTTAGAGAAATGTGTAAGATTATAATATGTAAAAGAATTATTTCTCTGTCACTCTGATGTAATTTTGCCTAGAAGAAGACTTGTTAGAATTCTAATGTTGGTTCAGGTTTTCTCTGAAGCCTGACTCTTTGCTTGAGCATAATCATAAAACCTACATTTTTACCTACATACACCTACATTTTTATAATATCTGTGTAGTGGGAAATGTATTTTGGCAGCAGTTACTGACCACATGAGCTCAGAGAGGATATATTTCTTCTATAACCCATTTATTCAGGCAAAAAATTCCTTAATGATTTTTAAATTTACCAGGATTAATTTTAAGAAGTTAGAATATTTGCCAATAAATTGGGAAGTTTTCAGTTAATTCTATCTGGACTGAAATGACTTTTATTTTTTTTTTAAACTTAACATTGTATATGTATTTTAGTGTAGTTAAAAAAATAGGAGAGAAAAAGGATGATTCTGTTATGATGCCTTTACCATATAGCTCTCTAGGGCAGGATTTCATTTTGTTCTCCATCTTCAAAGTTCTATGTGCTTCACCATCTGTAAATGACTTGGCACATCTGTGCTCTCTATTTAAATAATAAATATTAATAATGATGCACCAAATGCAAGGCTTTAAAGAAAGCAACAATTCAAGTACTGAAAACGCAGACACACTCCATCTAAGATTATTCATTGGTTTGGTAAAAACACAATATTAGGAAAATGATATTATGGAGACTAGTTAAATCCATAGAAATAATGCTATAAATTGGTGATTGGTCAGAGATGTTAAAGTGGGGCATTATCACTTTATGGTGATGTCTGATTAGGTTGTTTTTTAGGATACTATGAAATGACATCGATTTAGGAAATCTATACAGGTGTAACAATTTTTGAAGGACATTTATAATATAGAGATTATCCAGAGAATGGTAACAAGGCTGGTGAAGGACTTCACTTTCATGGTTTAGGGAGTTTAGTTGAAGAAAATGGGGATATTTAATCTAGAGAAAACTTTGGTGGGGAACTTGAGAGCTGTATTTAAGCTTTGGAAGACTGTCATATGTAAGAATAACTTGTTGTGATTGGCCTCAGAGGGAAGAAGTAGGAGCAATAAGCATAAGTTAAAAGGAGGCAAATTTAAGCATTTTGGAATTAAGAAAACTCTTCTAACAATTAGAGCTATCCCAAAAGAATGGGATGAATTGAGGTTTCTCGCTTGCTCTGTATCTTCAGGGAAAGTTTGTGTGACCATTGTCAGATATGTTAGATTCTTGTTCAGGCATCAATCAGTGTTTGGTAAATGCCTTCTATATACCAGTAACTGCAGTAAGGGCTGGGAATATAAAAAGAGGCAAAAGACAGTCCCTGCGCTCAATCTTTTTTTTTTAATAGTAATTTATTTTTTCCAATTATATGTAGATATAGTTTTCAACATTCCTTTTTTATAAGATTTTGAGCTCTAGATTTTTCTCCCTCCCTTTTTCCCTTCTCCCCTCCCCAAGACAACAAGCAATCTGATATAAATTGTAATCATGTTAAATATATTCCACATTAGTCATGTTGTGACAGAAGAAACCGAATAAAAGGGAACAACCATGAAAAAAATGTAAAAATAGTATGCTTTGATCTGCATTCAGATTCCATAGTTCTTTCTCTGGATGCACATAGTATTTTCTATCATAAGTCTTTTGGAATTGTCTCAGATCATTGAATTGCTGAGAAGAAGTGTCTATCATAGTTGATCATCCTGCAATGTTGCTGTTACTATGTGCAGTAATCTCTTGGTTCTGCTCACTTCACTCAGTATCAGTTCATGTAAATCACTTTCCAAGTTTTTCTGAAGTCCATTTGCTCATCATTTCTTATACTATAAGAGCATTCCATTACATTCATATACCACAGCTTGTTTAGCATTCCCCAACTGATGGGCATTACTTCAATTTCAATTTCTTTGCCACTACAAAAAGAGCTGCTATAAATATTTTTTGTGCATGTAGGTCCTTTTTCCTTTTTTTATGAACTCTTTGGGATACAGACCTAGTAGTGGTATTTCTGGATCAAAAGGTATGTACAGTTTGATTGCCCTCTGGGCACAAGAAATTTACAATCTAATGTGGGAGACAACATGCAAACAAAAATGTGCAAAACAAGCTATATATAGGATAGATAGGAAAAAATTGACAGAGGGAAGGCACTAGAATTAAGAGGGGTTTGAGAAGGCTTCCTGTAGAAGGTGGGATTTTAATTGGGACTTAAAAGAAGACAGGGAAGTCAGTACTTCAGAACAGAGGAGGGAGAGCATTCCAGGCATGGGGGTAACCAGAGAGAATGCTCCTTGTTACAGGAAAATCAAGTTCATGCAGTAGGTAACTGCTGTCAAATAAAGCTATCACAAAGTGCAGAAATTTTAGTGGTTAAAACTTAGATTTTATTAAGCTTAAGCACAAATTCAGAGCTTAAAAAGATAAACCCTGATAAGCATTTGGACCAAGCTTTTTGTAGGGAAAAATTACAGCAGAGGGATAGAGAAAAAATTTTTAATATGTAACAATCTTTATAGCCTCTTAGTCTATAAAGGTCACACAAGTGTAGTAAAACAGAATCATCGTCTCATACTCCTTCAATTAAAGCTAAACAAACTAAGTTAGAACAAATTAATAAACAAGTTACAGATTTAAGTACTGAGTCTGCAAAAATTTACTCTATAATGCTAGAAGGCTACATTTTAAAAATTTCCAGTGGGCTAATTGGGAGAAAGAGATTTACATGTCACCAACATAACCAAAGGGTCAGAACCAGAAGAATCCTTTCACAAACAGCTGGCTAAATCACTTTGGGTGGGTTTAAAAATTTTGTAGATACTATATTCCTTTATTTCTCCCTTTTGGTTTCTTATCTCAACAATGTCAAGCCTTCCCTTAATACTATCATTCCATGAGTCTGGTTTTAGCCCCATGAGGTCAATATTGACAGGAAACAGGCTTCAGTTACCCAAATATTCAGGAGGAATGACCCTAAGCCCCAAATAGTAAAATTTAATAAAACAAAATTTAAAATTCTCATAACAATTGATAAAATTACCGTAACACTCTACACTAGGTAGTCTCTGAGGTCTTTTCTAAATCCAAGATTCAGTGATTCCTAGCCTAAATGTCAAATTTGTTTCTTCTACCTTATTTAGGATTCATTTCCCATTATGATGATACAGAATTAGTATAACTAGAACCTTTTGATTTATGGTGATGTCAAGCAAATATAAACAGTATACCTTTGCGTTGCATATTGATTTAGAAAATCACGAATTAACATTATCTATGTTATGATGTATTTTATTTATTTTGTTAAACATTTTCCATTTCCATTTTAAACTGGTTCATATTTCACTGGTGAGTTTGACACCTCTGATTCAGAATATGTTCTTCTATTTAGTGTAATTATCAAGAAAATATATTTATGACTACTTAATATCTTAACCATGAATCAATTTTGAGGGGGGAAAACAATTAGGATTAAGTGACTTGCTCAGGGTCACACAGCTAGGAAGTATCTGAGATTGGATATGAACTCAGGTCCTTTTGACTGCAGTGCCAGTGCTCTATCAACTGTGCCACCTAGCTGCCACAGGGGGATGTTAATGAACATACCTCAAAGTACATTTTAAAGCTATCTTTATTTACCTCACATTTTCATAGAGATGACTAAGTGCTCTTCTCTTATTGGATCTTTCCCACAACTTACTGAGGTGAATAGTATCAGGATTACTATCTTTTTACTGTTTGTCTCAGATAAGCTAAGCAATTTGCTCTAGGCCACAAAGCTAATAATGAGCTGAGCTAGATTTTGAATCAAAGTCCAATGATTCCAAATTCATTGTTCCTTCCATTATACTACATTGCTTCTTTACAAGAAAACAAGTGTTTTATATATATGTGCATATATATATATATATATATATATATGCACATATATATATACACATACACACACACACACACACACACACACACACACACATATATATATATATACATACACATATATATTTTAAGAGATATTGAGTGCTTTAACAAAATCTACCTAGAAAATGTCTTCAGGTGGTTTTATTTTAAAATATGACAGAAAGTGATCAAAGTCTATATGCAGCCATTTCTTTTTTATTATAATTGTGCCTAATAGTAGCTCTTTAGGGTCAGCTAGTTGTAAATTTGATCAAACTAACATTTTTATTTTGATATGTTCTTTTAAAGGAACTTTAGTCAGCTCTCATGCTTAAATATGGCTATCTCTTTTTTCCCTTCCATATTTGGCTAAGAGACTGGTGCAAACCACCAAGCCATTCTGCCACTGATTCCCTTGTATCTTCACATGGGAATTTGTTATCTGCCACCCTGCTCTCTTTTCCCTTTTCATCTCTATCAGCAATATGTTAATACATCACATAAAGTCAGTGCTGCTGTTCTCAGCTGTAGAGTATTGTCCCCTTGAAGAGACAGTGATCTAATTAAGGCAATCACCTCAGTAACATCTGCAGTTACTTCTGGATAATGATTAGGACACCCATGAAAAGAAAGTGATAACCCAGAGAAAGCAGATAACTCAGAAAAATTCAAGTGACAAGGGTAGAGATTAAAATGATGCAACACTAAAATAGTGCCCTGAATTCTCCCTTGACCTAAGTCGGGTTGCAATCTAAGATGGAGCCCCTAACCTGGCGCCTTGCGTGCAAAAAATATTCAATAAATAGTTCGTGGAATTGAATTGAAACATAAGGAATTGTGTAACATTTGTCTTATTACAACCACTAGCTGCTTAAGTATTCATAAGGAGGCAGATTGACAGAGAAGCAAGGAGGGAGATTGATAAACTAGATAAACACTGGCCAGCCCAAGTCATTAATATAGAACTGACAGGCAGGCTAACCTACTTATTGCACAAATATGATGAATGCTGCACATTCAGCCATTCTGCACATTTAAAAACCTTTCAGGAGATTAGGAAGGGTGTAATGTAAAGCCATCATGATACTGGGGAAGAAGAGATATACACTCTAAAGATGTCAGGCAAACTTATGTAGCATAGTCATTCATGGGGAATAAATTGCAAATAACTGATTTTTCTACATTTTATCAAAGAGAAAATGGTTCAAAACCCAACACACTTCAAATGGAGATATTTTATCTGGAAAGCGGGGGACTGGCCAATGAGTGACCTTTCCTTAAGAATGAGCTCAGATATGTCCTTTCTAGTGGGTGAGATGCATCATGAGCAGATGTTCCCTGCCTGGTTCCAATTCAAAATGTACAATTTTGGAGGCCTATTTCCAGCTTTATATGACTGAGAAGTTGGTGCTTTGTGATGGTGAGAGATCTGCTTGACTTAAGTGCTAAAGGAGCCAATGCCTTGGGGAAATGCCGAGCCTGAAGTGAGCTCAAATGCAAGAGGAATGACCCTATGATCTCTCCGTCTCTTTTCCTTCCTGGTAGAGAGTGAGGCAAGAATTCTCAAGTGGGTAGAGTGTACTGCCAGATGAGGAGAAGGGCTTTTATGCTACCTCTACCAGTTACTATGGGTCCATGACAACTTGGTATTTCTGTTTCTTTTGTATTTTACTATTTTCTAATTTTAAGTGAATGAGTATTTTGAGATGGGAGTGCTCAGTTGATTGAGTTTTGGAGGTCCATCCAAGCCTTCAGAGGTCCCACTGGCAAGCAGAGTAGGTAGCAAAGTCTACTGGAGACAGCATCAGTGGCCATCAGAGTGGCTATGAATGATCACACAGGAACTCTCTATAGTTGGATGCAGAAAGACAGTTACCCGAGGAAGATGGTGGCTTCATGGATCATGATCTCTCAGGATGGAGAAAAATGCTGGCTATGGACTATAAAAGGTTAGTGATCCTTAGAGTCTAGCAGAGAATTATACCTAAAGTTCATGAAGATTCAACAAAAGTAGAAAAAGACCAGGACCAGGACCAGGAGTTAGGGGTTATCCTTCAGCCTACATGTTTTTTACACAGATGGCTCGCTACCATTGCACTTAAAGTTTAAGCCCACTCTTCTCAGGGACCTTGTGTGTGCAAAGGCAGAGTGTGCCATTGTTTTAGAGGTAATGTTCTGTAACCATTGTTCTTACTATGCCATTTTAGTGAATATCCTTTTCTAAAGGCTGACTGAGGGCACCAAATTGTACTCTTGGACATCATATTAGTCTCCAGAAACTCATCTTCCTGAAAAATCGAAACAACTCTGAAACTTACACTTCTCTGTACCTTCTATGTCTGAGGCCCCTCTGTCCCACTAATTGGAAAAGGTAGAAAATGGACATCAGACACTCTTGGTTTAACCCCAGATTCTTGGTTTAAGGAGGGCTCCAAGGGAAGCCATTTCGTCATTTCCCACCTGGCTAAACTGCAGACTTCATGCCCCTATATAGGTCATTATCATCTTTTTTACTTTCTGCTTCTTTTGATGATGAGACAACAAATTTTTTTTGGCAAACTAAAGAACTAAGTTTTTTTTTTTAAGCAGTTTTTGCCTTTGGTAACATTACTGTGATTCTTTCTAAAAGACTTAAAGCAAAAGCTTTTGTAGAACTGCTTTTTCTGGGACAAATGCTGTTTTAGAGGGAAGTAGGTAAATAGAGTGAAACCAATCTTGGTCTTTGGTACAGCTGTTGAAACAAATTCTTCTGAGGCAGCTAAGTTGTGTGAGCTCTGGACCTCCAGCCAGGAAGAGCTCAGATCAAATGTGACATTTACTTGCTGTGCGACTCTGGGCAAGTCACTTAACTTCTCTCAACCTCAGTTTTCTCACATACAAAATGGGGATAATAATGGCACCTCTCCCCCAAGGTTGTTGTGAGGATTAAATGAGATATCTGTGAGTACTTTGCAAAGTGTAAGGTTGTCCAAAGACTATTTGTTATTATTTAATATTATAGGCTATAATAAACATGGGGCAGCTAGGTGACATCAGTTGATAGAATACCAGGTCTGGAGTGAGGAATACTCATCTTTCTTAGTTCAAATCTGGCCTCAGACCCTAGCTGTGTGACCCTGATCAAGTCACTTAACCCTGTATGCCTCAGTTTCCTTCTCATCAATGAGCTGAAGAAGGAAATGGCAAACTACTCCAATATCTTTGTCAAGAAAACCCCCAAATGGGGTTGTAAAGAGTTGGATATGACTGAAACTACTGGACAACAAAATAATAAACCTGAGGTAAATATCAATATCCCATCCATTTTTGGAGTAAATTATAGTTATTTATATAATTAGAACAGGTAACCTGATCATTTTTTATCCACTCTGAGCTTTGATAGCTGATTTTTAAATTAGGTAGGATTTTCCCCTCCCTTTACTTCTTTTCTGTAAAAAAACCGAGAATTTTGGGTACAAAAATGTAAATGATTTAAATATGCTGACTTTTCACTAGAAAATTTTAATTTATTAATTGTAAGCTATATTCTAAATACTCATAAGAGGGGTTTAAAGGAAATGGAAAAATGCTATATGCTCTTTAGTTATTAACTCATCATTCCTCATAGCACCCCTCTACAGAAGCAGCTACACAGAAAAATAGAACAGATTTGTTTCCTTATTCTTCTACCATGAAAATGAGAGATGTCTGAGTTTTTTACAACATCAGCTGGGCATTGTACCTGCTTGGGGTCTACTCAAAATTAGAGACATTTTTACCCCAGGGAACAGCACTCAAGAAAGGGATGACATTCAAGATCACAAAGAAAGAGGTAATTGTGGAATGATTCTGAATTAAAGCCAAAGATTCTTCATTCATTCTTGGTATTGAGAAGGGGGGGGGAATTGTAATAATAAAGGCATGGCAGCAGTACGGGTGGGCCTTAGTTTCTGTCCAGGGGGACTTCCATCTTTTAATATAGTCGCTTAAAAATACATGCATTGCTACATTTTTCATTACCCTTAATTTTTTCATCAATCATGTTAATTTATACAGAGGGCACTTAATAATAGCTAATTAACACTTATGACTTTTGAAATTAAAAGACCTTTGGAGAGATTAGTGCTGATTGGGAAAAGGATTTTGTTCTTCCAGTTTTAGAAAAAAAAAAGAGTGGGGGGAAAAGAAGGAGAGAGAAATAGTGAGAAGAGCTGTAGCTTTGGTGTTCTGAGAACTTCCTCTCTCCTGTTTCACCCTTGCCACCCAAATGAAAATGACATGCCAGCATTGAAACAATGAGGTCATTAGCTACCCTTCCTCCCAGAAAGCTGTCATTATTTTAGCAGATTATTAAGCACTTCTCCTTTTTCCTTCCAAATAAAAATATACAGAAGTAGCATGGTGGAATGGATAGACAGCCGACCTTACAGCCAGGAAGACCTGAGTTCACACACAACCTCTGATAAGTACTGTGTATGGGACCCTACACAAATCATATAACCTCTCCATGTTCCAGGCATCTTGGCAAATTGCTGAAAGAATGCAGATGTGTCTTGGTGAAGGGAATTTCCTCTCTCCACCTGAAAAGATGAAATAACATGTTTAGACCCATCCCTTCCCTTTCACTCCTCTCTTTGAACCTCCTCCCTTCCCCTCCAATTCAGGGTAAAATTTAAGCAAGGAAATAAAAATAAAATTGATGACAGTACCATGCAACTATATTCACGTGAAATAAAGGAGGTAGAGAAAAGGAAATTGGGAGTAGTTATGTTGTTTGGGGAGGCAATTATTTTTATGTGTTTTTATAATCTGGGTGGTGGAATACATAGGAAAGTGTAGAAAAAAGATGTAAATAAAATTACTTAAAAATAAATACTGCATAATAAGTGGGACTAATACTCAATTCCTCAGTCAGGAAAGAAATAGTTCAAATAATGCTATATATCAAACCCTCCTAATTCATTTGGCAGACACTTGTGCAGGTCCGCTATCCTATGCTGTGAATTCCTGAAATTTGTCTTTCTTTTTTTTCTCTCTCACATTTTAATGACTAATTATAATCTTCGCCGATGTCTTTCTTGTTTGGTGATGGCTTGTGAATAAGGATGAGAATTTTAAACTGGCTCTTTTGATAGAATGGACAATGGGTCCTGAGTCTCAAACCTTAGTTTGAAGAATTTAGGGCATAGTTGCTTTTTACTGAATTCGCAGAATTTTTCTTCTGTATCACCAGTAGATGTCTCTCTTCTCTGACAGAAAGTACAAAACAGGGACCCTACAGGGGTTTTCATCAGTTTTCTACTCTGAATAAAAACCCAAAATTTTAAAAAAGAAAAGAAAAGAAAAAAAGAAAAACTTATTCTGAAAACACTCCCTTCTTGAAATATCTGTTAAAGGATTTCCTCTTGCCTCTGGGCCTTACCCTGCAGCTGAGGCAGTTTTTTGGTTGTCACACTGACATGTTACAATTTTTGAGAAGCCTGGACCCAGGGCTATACAAGCAGAAGGCATCCCTTCTGGTCTTTCTTCAATCTCACCCTTCTCCCTCCACCCTCCATCCTAATCTCTTTCTTCCTTATGCCAAGGAGAGGGATGAGTATTTCTGTTTTGTCAGCTGGGCTGCCTTGGACCCAAGAAATTTAATAATTTGACCAAAAGTTACTAAGTTTCAAGCAGGTTTACTATATTGTATCTAGTTTCATTTGGTAATTTACTGTGATCTCCTTTTGGTAACTGGCAAAAGTTGACTCATGTCTTAGAAGATCCATTGCCATACCAACCAAATGAATGAGCTCTTTTCACATTTGCTTACCTGTCAAATTGTTATACGTGTTAATGGGGAGAAAAGTATTGGTCTAGTCCTGGTAGTCCGGGGTAATCCACACGCATGAAGAAAAATCATACAAGAATATGCACTCATACAATCTTTTCCTTAGAAAAATATAAGTTAAGGAAAAACTTGTGCATGGATTTTTGACCCAATCTCTCTTTCTCCAGTCTCAATCTTTTTCTTTCCTTCGTTTGCTTCTATCTTTATTCCCCCTTTCCCTCATCACATTATACCTTGTTATCCATTTGTCTGGGTACGTTCATACCCCTCCCACATGTTAAATTTCCCCAGGGTAAGAACTGTGTTGTTTCTTCTCTTCTTATGATTAATACTGACACATGGTAGGTGTCAAATAAATGCTCCTTGTTTTCTGGCAGACACCTGTCTGACCTGTTTTCTCACAACAGTCCCAGACATTCTATGTAACTTTATAGACATTTAATTTTGTCTAGAACAATGGCATCAAACAACTAGAAAAGGAGTCCAATAATCCATACATAATCCATAATGTATACATGTAGGATTGTTGGGACGTGTCTTTCTGTAAATCTCTAATAGAAGACCAATGTGTTAGTGGCCTTCATTTGGTTCTTTTAATATTTCATGAATAACAATAACAATAATAGTTGTCATTTATATAATAAATATGTAAGGATCTCTATGGATTACATATTGACTTAATTTTTAAATGTAATGTTATCTATGATTTATTGTAATTTTATTTATTTTAAAAATATTTCCCCATTTTATTTTAATCTAGTTTGGGCAGCACTTAGGAATGTTGCTGGCTGCTGGTTGTACATTTGACACTCTGGTCTAGAACATAATACCCTGTATTGAGCCAGCTTCCTATAAGATGCACCAAGATTCTATTTTCCACTTTTTTCATCTAACAGGATATCATTGTTGCTGTTGAGTGTCGTATAAAAGTGACAGAATTATTTCATATAATTCTTATTGTTATCAGTTCTGCAGGGCTGCTAAATGGTGCAGTGCACAGAGCACTGAGCTTCAAATCAGGAAGACTCATCTTTGTGAGTTCAAATCTGTCCTCAGACACTTACTAGCTGTGTGACCCTGGGCAAGACACAACCCTATTTGCCTCGGTTTCCTCATCTGTAAAAGAGCTGGAGAAGGAAATGGCAAACCATTCCAGTATCTTTGCCAAGAAAACCCCAGATGGGCTTGGGAAGAGTCAGAGATGACTAAAATGACTGAACAACAACATTAGTTCTGCCTTGCAAATGACAACCACTGGCTATTTGTAGGCTTTCCCTTTGGTATGACTGGCTCATACGTTTGGTTTGCCTCGTTAGTTTGTAAAGGTATACAGCTGATTGCCAAAAAGTCCAATCAAATAATCAATCAAACATCTGTTAAAAGTGTCTACTATGTGCTAGGATCTATGCTAGATACTGTGGATGCACATACAGAAAATGAAACACTTCTACTTCCAGGGAGCTTAGAACATGTGTGTATATATACATACACATGTATATATGATAAATAAAAAAAATTATATCGAGGTAGTTAAATACATGGTAGTTTGGGAAAGAGAGCACTAGAACTTTGGGGCAGGGAGTAAGGAAGATTGTGTAGAAGGTAGTATTTGAGGTACATTGAAGCAAGAGAAGGATTTTATGAGTTGGAGGTGAAGGGAGGACATTTCAGTCATGGGGAGAGGGGATGCAAAAAGCATAAGGATGAGAGATGAGTATGAGACTCAAAAAAAAGTCTATAAAAGTATAGGAAGGAGAGTAATGAATAATGAGACTAGAAATATAAGAAGTGGCCAGGTTGTGAAGGTCATTAAAAGGGAACTTCACATTTTATCTGAGAGGCAATATCGAGCCAGTGGAGTTTACTGAGGAAAGGAGTGACAAACATTGCATATTTTCTTGTGTGTCCATTACCAGACCAAAGTCACAGTTAGAGAAGCTTTTATAGGGCAGTCTATGGGACTATCACCAGTGGCTGTGGCCATTGAGTTGTAAGAGTTTATCAAAGGACTGGGCACAGAGCCAAACATCAGCTTTCAAGCTCCTTAACCACAAATGCATTAAATAATGACTGAATATCAGGGGACCTATTAAAGTGGCAGGCTTGTGTTATTCCACCACTGATAGAGTATAGTGTTCCCTGCTCTGAGAGTGTTGTCTTTATATGGTCCTGCATTTGTGATTCGTTGGGCATTTCCTATCTTGGGGCAGAGCAATAACACATCTGCTCCAGCTCCTTTGTAGGATTGTTGGGACATGTCTTTCTGTAAATCTCTAATAGAAGACCAATGTGTTAGCAGCTTTCATTTGATTCTTTTAATATTTCACGGATAATAATAATAATAGCCATCATTTATATAGCACTGTAAGGTTTACCAAGTACTTCATACATATTATCTCATTTTATCCTTACAAAAATCCTGGGAAGTAGGTGCTAGTATTATTTCCATTTTACACATGAGGCTGAGAAGTTATGTGGCTTACTCAGAGATACACAGCTAGCAAACATCTGAGCCAGATTTGAACTCAGGTTTTCCTGACTTTAGGTCCAGCTCTCCATCTTCTATGCCACATGCATAACTGCCCATGATTAAATATCTGTGCAATAGTTCTAGGCTGTTCACCTGTGAGCCTCTGGTCTAACTCTCATTCCATAATCAGTCCACTCTTTCTTTAGCCATATATACAAACAAGTCGTTGCATTGTCCATGTCTGCCAATGCGTGTCTCATTCTGCACCTTCAGTATACCACCTCTTTACAAAGAGGTGGGAAGCATGTGTCATCATTAGTCTTCTGAAATCTTGATTGGTTATTTCATTGACCAGCATTCTAATGACTTTCGAGTTGATTTACATTATTTTAGCCATGCTGTAAATTGTTCTGCTTCTGTTCATTTTACTGTGTATCAACTGATGCAAGTTTTTCTCAGGTTTCTCTGAATTTGTTATTTTTATAATTTCTTATGGCACAAGAATATTCCATTAATTCAATTAAATAAATATTTTAAAAGCACCTACTATGTGCCAGGCATTGTGTTAAGTGCTAGGAATACAAATAAGAAAAAAAAGAGAGTTCCTACCCTCAATGAGCTTATAATCTAATTGGGAAGGCAACATGAAAAAGGAAGCTGGAAAGGAGTGGGGGGAGATGCACTAGGAGGTACCTTGGGCCGGAGCATTTTTTCCTCTAGAGTTGAAACCAGGCAGAAATGCAGACAGATACAAGGTGGAGTGGGCTGGAAGTCCAATTTCTGCACTCTATCAAGGAACAGGAGTATAGTACTCTATCCAACATACTCCAATCGGGGTGGAGAGGAAGTTGAGGGAGGTGATATTAGTTAATATAGATATAGAGTTAGATATAAAGTTAGATATAGAGTTAGATATAGAGTTAACAGCATGGTGATAAGATTAGAAGTGAAGGGCTTATCCTGGGAGAGGCATTTTGTTCCAAGGAGCATACAATTTGTTCAGTCATTCCCTTAGTTCTTTGCTACAATAAGAGCTCTGCTATACACAATATTTTTAAATATGTGGGTCTTTTTACTCTGTCATTGATGTCTTTGGGCGCATGTTCCTAGTAGTGGTATCACTGGGTCAAAAATGCATAATTTAGTGATTTTGGGATACAATTCCACATTGCTTTCTGGAATGCCTGATCCAATTCACAGTTCCACCAATGATGTATTCATATACCTGTCCTGTCAATGCCATTCGAACACTTGCTATTTTTAGCCTCTGTCACCTTTTCCAGTATGACGGTTTTGAGGTAGAGCCTCCGTACATATTCATCAGTGAATGGCTGTTTTGCCTCTTTCATATAGCATTATTAAGGCAATTGCTAATTCTTCCCATTCTCTAAAGTGTTGAGATATTGGGTACTATGCCAGTAACAAGTGGATTTTGTATATATTGTGGAACACTTCAATTCAATGTGCTTTGAAATAACAATCGTGTTATAAGTGGCCTGAAGGTGGAAATATCTTTTAGTTATTGCCCATCATCTTCCATAAATTTAATAAATTTATGACAGAGGCATGTCTTTTCTGTTCAACATCTGTTTAAGATCTTACCTATAAACCCTTATCTGAAGCCTTGGCTGATTAAAACAATTTTTTTCCGTTTTTTCAGTCGTTTCAGTCATGTTGGACTCCTCATAACCACATTTGGAGTTTTCTTGGCAAGGACACTGGAGTGGTTTGCCATTTCCTTCTCCAGACCATTTAACAGATGAGGAAGCTGAGGCAAACAGGGTTAAGTGACTTGCCCAGGGTCACAGAGCTAATAAGTATCTGAGGCCATTGACTTCTTAATGAGTTTTCCTGATTCCAAGCCCACTGCTCTAGCCACTGTGCCACCTAGATGATTCCAGAAAACAACTAATGGCAAGTTAAAAAAAATTTATGATGTTGCCCTATTTGCATTAAGGTCTGTCATCACCAGGGGTGGTCAATAAGGCAGAAAGTCTTGCAGCAAAGCATTTCATTTTCAAGCAATTGGTCTTATTTGGAATTGTAGCCTCATGGGTCCAACTCTGCCCATTGCATTGTCTATCTGCACAGTGCCAATTCAATTATAATTGTCTCAGAAATGAATATGAAAATAACAACAACTGGTTCTCTGTATGGAGCACTCCTAGGAGTGATTTAGGCACTTTCTGACATTCATTAATAATCTTCCAAC
Organism: Phascolarctos cinereus; assembly: GCF_003287225.1. Classification (NCBI taxonomy): domain Eukaryota; kingdom Metazoa; phylum Chordata; class Mammalia; order Diprotodontia; family Phascolarctidae; genus Phascolarctos; species Phascolarctos cinereus. The sequence continues at coordinate 566,705,437 of NW_027555847.1, read as the reverse complement.
TCCAGGATGCTTCTGCCTTCTCACTTCCCACCCAGGTTCCATCATTTGTCCTTGCCTACTGCCTCCACAGTACTTTTGGCAATGTAGCATTGGAGAACAGAGTGATATGGGTGGTGAAAATGCTGTGCCATCTTCATTTTACTCATACCCTAGCATCATTTCACCTGGGGGTAAAACTATTACCGACCCCTGTAGTGTTACCATAGCAACAGCCAGTGTGGCTTTCCCTGCTTCCTAGCTATATCTCTTTGGCAATGATTCCTAAGATTTTTGGAGCTGTGACACCATACACTCATTTGTTTTGATTTTGTGATATCAGTTTCCCATGCTGCCCTTTCTCTAAATCCTTCCCTCCTTACATCATTAAAAAATGGTTTGTGGTATATTCTTGCTTTAAAAATAAAAATAAATAAGTTTTGAGAATTTCATGGCTCCATTAGATTACCCTTAAGTATCTCCAAAAGTTTGGGAACCAATGTTCTGTGGTTATACTACTATACTTAACTGAAGTAAAATTCTAGACTGTTGGAGCTGGAAAGGACATAAGAGACCAACTGTCTCCTTTCTCTATTCCTTCAATCATACAGTTGAGGAAACTGAGTCTTAGGGAATTTGACCGAGTTGCCCAAGGTCACAAAGATAATTGATGGCAATAATTCATTACCTTTACAGAGTGCTTTTGCATAATAAAGAAATGATTTGCTACAAAGCACAATATCAATCTACCCTCCTTTTGCCTTCCTGGGTTACTTTAATCTCAGCTAAAATCTCATCTTCTGCAAGGAACCTTTCTCAGTCCCCAAAATTTTAGTGCCTTCATTCTGAAATTGTCTCCAATTTATCCTGCATGAACCTTGTTGGTTCATAGTTACTCATATCCTGTCTTCTCCATTAGACTAAGAGCAAGGAGAATAGGGACCTTTCTTTGTATCTCCAGCATTTAGCATAGTGCCTAGCACATAGCAGGCACTTAATAAGTGCTTGTTGACTGAACTTAATTTGATTTATTACCATTTAAACCATCTGAAAGGATGTATAGTCACAAGACCTAATTTCAAAGCCTGAGTCTATAGCCTGTGAGACCTAGGTCAAGTCCCTCTCTCTGGATCTCAGTTCCTCATACATACAATGAGAGAGATATATTAGATTGACTCTCTAAGATCCCTCCTAGTTCTAAAGTCTGTTGTTGCTCAGTCATTTCAGTTGTGTCTGCCTCTTCATGACTCCCTTTGGGGTTTTCTTGGCAAAGGTACTAAAGTAGTGTGCCATTTCCTTCTCTAGCACATTTTACATATGTTAAGTGACTTGCACAGGGTTGAACAGCTAATACATGTCTGAAGACTGCATTTGAACTCTGGTTTTCCTGATTCCAAGCCTGGTACTCTTTCTACTGCACACCACCCAGCTGCCCCGTAAAGTCTGTAATCCTTGTTAATTTTCAGAGAATATCAACTGAAATGTGAGAGAGTGTCTGAATACTTAGAATGCTTATTTAGGGATTAGCATCAGATACTAATTTTTTTTCTCAACATCGATTTACACTAAATAAATTTATTCCCAATACTGTAGCCTATATATCATACTTACCAAAATCTAATCCACAAATGCAGCAAAAAATACTCCACAATAATGCATTTATGAAGTTAATTGTGCATGACCATCTCTGTTTAATAACCTGTATGAATTGGTTTTGAGCTTTAGGGTATCTTTTAATTAGTTAAATAACACCATACAAATATCTTTACTGATCGGATAGAACAAAGTCCAAATTTACTGTCTGTGAGCTCAGGGCTTTGACCCCTGTGACTTAGAGGTAGTAATTAAAGAAGAAGTTGGAGTCAGAAAAAATATAGCAGATAATAAAATGGCTAGTTACTTCTTGTTAAACTATGCAAAAATATAAACACTTTAAGTACTTCTGTCTTTAGTAATTGAAAATATGAGTAAATAGACGTATGTAGGTATTAAATGTACATAAACCAGACCATATATATGGTAAAACTTCATTAATTCAACCTCCACTAATTCAGAGTTGGTGATAAATTGAACAAGGTTGGACTGAAGTTGGTCTTAATAAGTGAATTAAAAAGGGGGTTGCTAAATAAATGAATAGTGTAAATCACATTATAGGGGGAAATGCTTAAGCCATTTAAGAGAACAAAGTTAAGTGTAATGGGTCCCCTCCTTTCCCTGCCTTCTGGCCCTTGGATCATATATAGTAGATATTCCCATCCTGCCCTCAAGCACAGTAGAAAGAGCAGGAGCAGCAGTAGGAGCAGACATCCTCTTCCTGCATCTGTGAATGACTCGTTGCTGGGTTGAGCCTCTTATTGATTGCTGAATCAGAAAAAATGAGGATGTAGGGTATCACTTCCAGTAGAAGATGAGCCAGCTTTCGGCTGATAGATCTCTTGGAGGCAGCTTTGAAAGAACAAAATGCGACTGAAGTCAGTATGGTGGGAAAAGTTAAAGACCTACCTTACCCCAGCATATTAGTGTGCTGGGGCCCTCTGGGCTCCCTCTGTACATGGAGCATGGCATTAACTAGCCAGATTTGCAAAGGTTCCTGCCTGCTACCTTTAGTGTTTCCTTTCCTTCAGCATCAACCTTATGAATAATGAAAGATCCTGGAAAGCCTACTAGGACAGGTGACAAGGGCAGTGTTTTCTGGAGCAGTTGTGATTTTAGCTGTAGTAAAAAGGATTGGGCTTCCAATAAGGAAAGCATCAGCATTGCAGAGGAAGGCCCTGGTGTTTATATTGACAAGTTACTGGATTCTTTTCTAATTATTCTAGGATTCTTTACTGGTTAACCTTCCCTGTTCTGTATGATAATAAGCAATCTGTTCCATACTTGATTCATGTTTGTACATTGGAGATACACACACACACACACACACACACACACACAGGATTGGTTGGTTGTTGTCCTTTATTCTCTAAGGGGACCAAATAGCATCACTATGTTGGAGGTCAAATTACAGCATGTCTGACTGTGGCTGATCAGACCAATATGAGCTCAGAAGCTCTGACCACAGGTCAGGCACAAATAATCTCTATGACCATTTACAGTAGAGATATCTCTAAATTTGTGCATCTTGTGTTTCTTTTGAGATGTTGCAATTTTGCTTTGCTCATAGAGCACAGCACCTTCTTTGATGTGGGCATGCCATGCTGAGTGGTCCTATGCTAGTGTCTCCCAAGTCCCACAATTGATTTCAAAATTCTTCAGAGAGAGTGTCCTTCTATCACTTCTTCTGACCTCTATGTGAGTGCTTGCCTTGTTTGAGTTCTCTGTAAGATAGTCTTTTAGGCAAATGTACCTTTGGCATTTGAACAACATGGCCAGCCCATCAGAGTTGTGCTCTCTACAGTAGAGTTTGACTGCTTGGCAGTTCAGCTGGAGAAAGGACCTCAGTATCTAATACCTTATCTTGCCAGGTGATCTTCAGAATCTTGCTAGGACAATTCAAATGAAAGCAATTCAGTTTTCTGGCATGGCACTGGTCTTCTGTCCAGGTTTCACAGGCATACAACAATGAGGTCAGCACAACAGCTCTGTAGACCTTTAGTTTGGTAGACAGTCTAATACCTCTTCTCTGCCACACTTTCTGTCAGGGCCTCCAAAGCACAGAGCTAGCTCTGGCAATGCATGTGCCAACCTCATTATCTATGTGTACATCCCCAGAAAGTATACTGACAGGTACGGAACTTATCCATGGCATTCAAAATTTCTCCATTTGCTATAACCTATGGTTCTACATATGGATGGTGTGTATGTGTATGTATGTGTGTGTATACACACACATATACATACATACATACATGCCCACCCCCAAATATATATAGTATGTGTGAACATATATGTATGTGTATACACATACACATAGACATGCACACAAACACACAAATTTTCTCCCCTTTCTAAGAAGAAATCTAAAATTTGCTGAAACGACCAAATGAGATAATATAATGTAAAGTATTTTGCAAACCCTAATGTGCTGTATCAGTGTTAGTTATTGAATACTTCTTATTTGAACCCATAACCCATTTTAATAATTAGCAACTCTATAAGTCATCAGCAAGCATGTATTAAACACCTACTGTGTACCAAGCACTGTGCTAAGCACTAGGGATACAAAGACAGGCAAAAGCAATCCTTGCCCTAAAGGAGCTCATGATATAAAGGGAAAGAGGTAATCTCAGAGGAAAGACATTAACATTAGTATTTTCTAATTCATTATCCTATAGCTCTCCTCCCTTTCATGGTTAAATTCCTTAAGAAGGCTTTCTACAATAGGTGGACCTATTGTCTACAACAGGTGACTAAGAAAGGCTTCTTGCAGAAGTAAGATTTTGGCTGAGACTTGAAGAAAGCCAGGGAATCCAGGAGACAGAGCCAAGATGAGTAAAACATTCTGGGTATGGACAGCCACTAAAAATGCACATAGTTGTAAGATGGAATGTCTTCTACAAGGAATACCAAGGAGGCCATTTTTTTACAGAATACATGGAGGGCAGTAAAGTATAACTGGACAGGTAGAGAGAGATCAGGTTACAAAGGGCTTTAAAAGCCGAACACAGGATTTTGTATTTGATCTTGGAGGTAATAGGAAGATACTAGCCAAATCAGACCTGTGATGTAGGAAGGTCACTTTGCTAGCTGAGTAGAGGATTATGGAATAAGGAAAGACTTGAGACAAGGAGAAAAATCAGCAGGCTATTGCAATAGTCCAAGCATGGAGTGATGAGGTTCTGCATCAGAGTAGTGTCAGGGTCAGAGGGAAAAAGAGGCATATATGAGAGATGTTACAAAGACAGTCAGTTAATGATGCATTTATCAGGTCTCTTTGAGTGAATTTGAATGGTAAATTGGCACTGACTAGCTGAAGACTAGTCATAGTCCTAGTGGCTTTTAAAAGGTTCAATTTGCTAGTCTTTGGACTTCTGAGGCATGGGATGAGTTTGAGGAGCATAATGAGGGTTGCACTGATAGATGTTTAACAACCGGCTCTGAAGAAAATGTACCCAGACACACTTTTAGGTTTTATCTGCATTTTTCACATTTTCTCCATCACTTTCCAAAATAAATCAAGCCCTGATTTGTAGTGTTTGCTGATTTCTGAGATGTAAATGTGCACACTGAAATTTTAACAATTGATTCTTGGGAGCTGGCTCCAACAAGCTACTTATCTTTATGAAAGGACAGCAGGAATGGGGAAGATATTTTTTTTTCTCCCACCACCACCAGCAGCCATCATGTCTTGGAACTAGTCTCCCTGAACCCAGCTTTGGAGTCAAAGAGACGGGGAGAACCAGGAGCAGGAAGATGTTTCATAGAGTGTGACCTCTGGCAGCAGAGAAGAGAGCTAACTATGAATTCAAGAGATAACTAGCCTTGGCAGTCAAGAGTTAAGCAGTAGAGAGCTGCAAACCCTGGTAGCCCAGCTAAGCAATCTGCTCAAGAGAGACAATGAACCCAGGGGGAACAGTTTGAGGAGGACACCACGAGAAAGGGAATGACACTGGGGCTCTGTGTTACCTACAGTATGAGTTGCCTTCGTTACCATGTTCCTTTATTGTATGCCTCACTAGTAGCGTATTCTAAGTCCATGTCTACTTCTTCAATAGATGCTATTTGTGGGAAAATATACTCCTGCTTTACAGGTGATGTTTTGTACCTATTATTTTTACCAGGCCATCTTAATAAATACCTTTGTTTTGGAAAGTTAATTTTTTCCCTGGTCAAAGGTAAACTAAATGGCCAGGGCTCCTGAGCTATGTCTTAAGGAATGCAGACGATCAAGGTACCTATGAACCCTTTCCACACTGTGGAATCACTCAGAAACTCAGTTTCTTCATCTATAAAATCTGGGTGATAATTGTTTTTGCATTACCCATCTCACAGGCTTGTGAGGAAAGCACTTGGAAATTTAAATAATGTAAAATGTGTATAAATGTGAATGTTTTTATTAGGGCAAAATGATGAAGCCATCATAGGCAAAGTTTCCTTAATGCCTCTCAACTCCTTGTTTTCTGTTCTCAGTTCCTTCTATCCTTTCTCATAAGAAACCTTATTATTTCATGTACTCTCTTCTTCCTTCCTCATCTCCCCTCCACACTTCCTTTAAACATGCTTTCAAAAGGTGTTTCAGGTGTCAATAAGCAGCAGAGGGAGAGATTTTTGAGGGTAGGATTCTTAACTCAAGTACCCTCAGTTCTACATATTTTCAAGAATAAAATGTTTAGGTGAGCTATTAAAAATGGCAGGGCCCCCAAGGACAAAGACCTAAAAAATCAGACTTAAAAGAGGTGAAAATGTTTTAAAGACTGGAAAATAAGGCCCTGAGTGTCTTCTTTTTTAAGGTACTGAACATATTTACAGTCAGATCTATCACTGTAGTGTCACTACCAAGTGTAGGGACATCTGGGGAAAATGGAACAGATGGGTTGAGGGATATTTTTAAATTTAAATTTCTCTGCAAAGCAACCTAGGTAAGTGTCCTTAACTAAAGACTATTGAGTACAGATAAGATACTTTGGTGCACTTTAAACCACCCTAACCTGGAAAGTAATTAACCATGGTTCAGTAATTGAATTGAATTTTCTCTCCTCTTTGAGGACCACTGTCATCCACTTGGAAATGGAAAGAAAGCCTCTTGACTATTAAAAAAAGATTAGTTTTATCGAACAATTTAACATATTTCAAACAGGGTTTAAAAAAGAAAACTTTAAAAACTAAGCAAAAGGTAGAAAAATATAAAAGCCAGTCAAGTGTGCTATTTCCTTATCATGCCAGAGGTAAAAATAAATTAACAAGTTTTTTGTTTAATGGGAAAGTATTACCCTCTCCCCTTCCTATATTTTATAATTCAAAGCCACCTGAAACAATTTAACTTAAGATGCCTGAAAATTATCACCTTTGGGTTGAGAAGAGGGCTGGAAAGTTTCAGAAGAATGTTAGTCTTGGAGGAATTTTTCCAGCAGCTGAAAATGATTTATCATAGGGGCTGCTTTTCAAAGATAACATTTAAAAAATCAGTAAATATTTATTAAGCACTTTCTATGTGGCAATCACTATGCTAGGTGCTAGGGTTACAAAGACAAAAATGAAATAGTCCCTGTCCTCTAAGGAGTTTACATTCTATCAGGGGAGACAGTATGTACATAGAGAATTATATACAAAAAAATGCAAGGTGATTAACTGCCTCAATTACTAACTGTGTGACTTTGGTAAAGTCACTTAAACACCCTGGGTTTCCATTTCCTCATCTATGATATGATGGGGTTGGATCGGATGATCTCTAAGGCTCTTCCTTAGCTCTATGATTTTATGAAATGCAGAAATCCTAAATACATGTTGGTATACTTTGTTCAAAGATCATAGTTCCATAGAATTAGAGATAGAGTGGATATAAGAGGCTATCTAGTCTACTCCCTTCATTTATAGATGATGAAATAGATTCAGAGAAGTGAATGACCTGCCTAAGATCAGACGTCAAGTAAATGCAAATAGTCATGCAGATACAATACTCCAATGCACCATGTTGCTTCCCACACCACATGAAGCCTTTAATGTGAGTGGTATTTGTCCCAGTAATGGTGACTGAAGAGATTAAGCCATAATGAAGAACCTTCTCCAAGGGGCATGTATGTGGAAAGTGTTATTTGGGATGTGATTTTAGTGTAATGCTCTTATATGCAGAATCTGTTGCCTGGAGCCTTTGTGAGAAATGGCCTTGCTCAATATGGCTTTCTATATCTCATGATTGTTTTTTGTCCCTTCCTCCCTTCCTTCGTTCCTTCTTTCCTTCCTTCCTTCCTTCCTTCCTTCCTTCCTTCCTTCCTTCCTTCCTTCCTTCCTTCCTTCCTTCCTTCCTTCTATCCATATTAAAATACATTTTAATAATATTTTTGTTTTTCACATCAACAGAACTTCTTCCAATATCCCTCTTCCTCCCCCTCCCAGAGAGCTACCTCATATAACAAATAATATTTTAAAGGAAAAAAAGAGAAAAATCAGTAAAACTGATAAATATATTGAAAAAGTCTGAAACTAAATGCAGTGTTCCACACCCTTGGACCTCCCACTTCTGTGCAGGAACAGGGGCGAGGGTGTCTTCTTATATGTTTTGCTTAGGGCCATGCTTGTTGTTTGTAATTTTGAAACATTTACTTTTGATTGTTTTGGGGTTGTTGGTCTTTCTGTTTACACTGTTATAGTCGTTGTGTGTGTTGTTTTCTTGGCTGTGTTTATTTCACTTTACGTGTAAGTAGAAAATCATGTAAATCTTTCTATGCTTCTCTGTCATTGCTTTCTTTTTTTTTTCCCTGAGGATAACATTATTCTCAAAGAAAAATTAATTTGTATTATTTGAATGGAAAGTATTTTTTATTTGGCCTGTAATGTATTTTTTCTTTATTTCTACTTCTCAAAAGCCTTAGTTTCTTTCAAAGATCATCTCAGATGCTCCCTTACAAGTGTTTTGCCTATGAAGCCTTCCTTGATTCACCCATTTGTTGGTGCTACCTTCCTCCTCAAGTAACATATTTGCTTACTCCCCCCCATCATCCTTCCTCCCTACAATAGAATGTAAGCACCATGAGGACAGGCATTATTTCACTTTTGTCTTTGTACTCAGAATGTGGCAGGGTGGACTAGTGCAGTGGTATCAACTTCAATTAAAAAGGAATCAGTACGGGCTGCCTGTTGATTTAGAAAATCACAAATTAACATTATGTTGTATTTTTATTTTCTTTGTTAAGCATTTCCCAATTACATTCTAATCTATTAAGGCCCCACTACAGAGTTTTGCTGGGAGTTTGACACTTCTGGGTTAGTGGATAGATATCTGGACTTAGAGTCAGCTAAGGGTTTAAATGCTTTTCACCTCTCTCCCCACAGGCATACTAGTTGTGTGTCTCTGGGTAAAAACTTAGTCAACCCTCTAATAATGTTGTTTAGCCTTGAGGACCATGATGTCAGGGAGGTGATCCCATGACATGCAAATGTATTGGATTTAAGTGAGGGAGGGCTGTGCAAAGTCACCAACCTCACTTTCTCATCCTGAGGTATTAGGGTCCAGTGTCAAGATAAAGATCAGGACAACTGGAGAAGACCCTAGATGCAGTGGGAGACCTTGGTCTTTTTAAGCTAAGGCCTTTAACAGGTGTAAGTTTGAGGGAGGCAGCACCTATTCAGTGATTAAGGCTAGGGAAGAAATGAGGCAGAAAATGGCCTTTTTACCTAGTCCAAAAAAAAATCAATCTAAGAGGGAAAGACCCACAAGGTTTCTGGCCAAAATATAAACAACTGCTATTTACATTCACTCTGAGCAATCACAGCCCAAACAATGACCAAGTGGGGCTTGGCCTGGGACCTATTGTTTGCCAATCAATGAGAGCCTGAGTGATTTGGCCTTAAGGTGTGATCCTTAAGAAAAAAAGATTTGGTTGCAGAGATGGTATGATCTACATTAGTGGAGAAATTTCCTTATCAGAGAGTGTTCTGATGGAGTCACAGGTCCAGGCAGCAAAATAAAAACAAAACAAAACAAAGCACAGTGATTTGCAGATGTTAGGCAGTTAAGGAATGTGATCTAAAGCTCAAGCCTAACTTTGCATGAGACTCTCATCACTGGTAGAGAGAATGATTAATCAACTCTCCTTATCAGCATGAGGATGGAGGTGTGAGAGAAGAATTTCTTTTCCATTTTTTGGCTTCTGATTTGGAGAGCATGAGTCCTCCAGTCTCCCAAATGCAAATTCCCAGCATCTTCCATGTGGAAAAAGCCTACTTAAGAGGCCTGGGCTTTCTCCAGACTCCCCCTCCTTCACATTCCCCTCTCAATTACACTTTTATTTGTGCATTGAATTAAAATAATTTTCTTTTGCAAATAGTTAGACCACATACAGAATATACAATTTTTAAAAATTATCCAGATCACTCTAGTTTTGTATAGACAGTCTTGTGTAGTAGAAAGAACATTAGCCTTGAGGCCAAAAGACCTTGATTCTATTCCTCATTCTGCCAATCATCCAGTGCATGACAACATGCAAACCAAGTAAACTCTTTGGGCTGGAAGAGACCTTAGAAGCCATGTAGCCCAAACTCTCTTATATTATAGATGAGGAAACAGAGTCTCATTGAGGTTTATCGACTTGCCTATTCTCATTCCATTAGCAAGTGGATCAGGGATAGGATTTGAACCTAGATCCTTTAATTCAAATTGGGTTTCCTTTTATGGATTGTTAAGCCAATGATTTGGATGATTGTGGCTCTGATTAAGGAAGCCTTGTTAACTTGGGGCTTGATACAATATATGCAATGTGATTTGTAAAAAGGGAATTTAGAGAATCTTACCTTCTAACACTAGTCCTTCTTTCATTTTTATTTTACTCAGGTCTTCTGCCATGGTACTAACACCATTATAGATGAGCATACATTTCCCTTGGCTATGGATAATCAAAGGATCACTGAATGAAGTAATTTGTGGTGTTGTAGTCATCAAATAATCTTCAATATTCTTAAAATATTAAGTATACATTTTGCTATCCTCAACACAATTCCTTTTTATAAAGAAAAGCAAAAGAAAGAAGTTAAGGAGATATTTAGAGCTTTAGAAAAGTTAGATAGACTTCTGGAGAAAATTGAATGGGAATAGAAAGATTTATATTTTTCTCAGCTGTACATGGTACCTTCACAAAAACTGGCCATGAATTCGGGCATAAAAACCTCACAACCAAATGCAGAAAAACAGAAATATCAAATGCATGCTTTTCAGGCCAGAATGCAATAAAAATTACATTCAATAAAGAGCCATGGAAATATAGATTAAAATTAATTGGAAACTAAATAATCTATTCCTATGAGTAGGTCAAAGAACAAAGCATAGAAACAGTAAATAATTTCGTCAAAGAGAATGATTACAATGAGACAACATATTAAAATTTATGGGATACAGTCAAAGCAGTACTTTGGAGAAATTTATATTTTCTAAATGCTTATGTCAATAAAATAGGGAAAGAGAAGATCAATGAATTGAGCATGAAAATAAAAATAACGAAGAAAAGAACAAATTAAAATTCCTAATTAAACATCAAATTAGAAATTATGAAAACCAAAGGATAGAATAATAAAACTGAACATAAGAAACCATTGAACTAATAAATAAAATTAGGAGCTAGGTTTGTGAAAACAATAACAACAACAACAACAACATGGATAAGCCATTGATTTAATTACATATTTTGTTAAAAAAAGAAAACCAAATTACCACTATCAAAAATGAAAAGATGAATGTACCATCAATGAAGATAAAATTACCGCAATAATTAGGAGTTATTTTGCCTAAATATATGCCAATACATCTAATAATCTAAGCAAAATGGATGAATATTTACAAAAATATAAATTGCCCAGACAAACAGAAGAGGAAGTAGAGTACTTAAATAACCCTATTTTAGAAAATGAACAAGCCATAAATGAGCTCCCTAAGAAAAAAATGCCCAGGACCAGATGGATTCACAAGTGAATTCTACCAAACATTTAAAGAACAATGAATTACAGTACTATATAAACTAGTAAGAAAAATAAGCCAAAAAGGAGTCCTACCAAATTCCTCTCACGACACATATATGGTGCTAATACATAAATCAAGAAGAATCATAACAGAGAAAGAAAACTATAGACCAATTTCCCCAATGAATATTGATGCAAAAATATTAAATAAAATACTAGTAAGGACGTTACAGCACTATATCACAAGAATAATACACTATGACCAGTTGGGATTTATACCAAAAATGCTAGTTCAATATTAGGAAACTATCAGCATAATTGACCATATCAGTAACAAAACCAACAAAAATCATATTATTATCTCAATAGATGCAGAAAAGGCTTTTGACAAAATACAACATTCATTCCTATAAAAAACACTAGCTAAAAACCTTCAAGGTAAAGCAAGGATTCCCATTATCACCACTATTATTCAATATTATGCTAGAAATGCTAGCTATAGCAATAAGAGAAGAATAAGAAATTGAAGGAATTAGAATAGGCAATGAGAAAAAAACTCACTCTTTGCAGGTGATATGATGGTATACTTAGAGAATCAACTAAAAATTAGTTGAAATAATTAATAGTTTTACAAGGTTGTAGGATATAAAATAAACCCACATAAACCATCGACATTTATATAATATGAACAAAGTCCAGCAGCAGGAGATAGAAACAGAAATTGCATTAAAAATAACTGCAGACAATACATAATGCATACTTATGAGCCTGCCTGCCAAGATAAATCCAGGAACTACATGAACACAATTACAAAACACATTTCACACAAATAAAGTCAGATTTAAACAATTAGAGAAATATTAATTGCTCATGGGTAGGCCAAACCAATATAATAAAAATGACAATTCTACCTAAATTAATTTACTTATTCAGAGCCACACCAATCCAAATACCAAAAAAAAAAATTTTAAAGAGCTAGAAAAAATAATAACAAAATTCATCTGGAAGAACAAAAGGTCGAGAATGTCAAGGGATTCAATGAAAAAAAAATGTGAAGGAAGGTGGCCTAGCAGTATCAGATCTCAAAATGTATTACAAAGTGGTAATCCTCTAAACAATCTGATACTGGCTATGAAATAGGGTGGTGGCTTGATCAGTGGAATGGGTTAGATACACAATATACAGTAGCAAATGAACATAGTAATCTACTGTTTGTTTGATAAACTCAAAGGTCTGAGCTTTTGGGACAAAAACTTACTATTTGACAAAAATTTTTGGGAAAGCAGTTTGGCAGAAACTAGGTATAGATCAGCATCTCATACCATATACCAAGATAGGGTCAAAATGGGCACATGATTTAGATATAAAGGGTGATATCATAAGCAAATTGGGGAAGCATGGAAAATTTTACCTATTAGATCTCTCAATAAGGGAAAAAAAATTCTGACCAACCAAGTGATAGAGAACATTGTAGTACATAAAATGGATAATTTTGGTTACATCAAATTAAAAAGGCTTTGCGTAAACAAAGCCAATATAGCCAAGATTAGAAGGAAAATAGAAAGCTGAGAAAAATTTTACAGCAAGTTTTTCTGATAAAAAGGCCTCTTTTCTCTTAATACATAGGGAATGGAGTCAAATTTATAAGAACACAAGTCATTCCCCAATTGATAAATGGTCAAAGAATATGAACTGACAGTTTTCAGAAGAAGAAATCAAAACTACCTATAGTCATATAAAATTCTCTAAGTTACCATTGATTAGAGAAAAGCAAATTAAAACAATTCTGAGGTACTACCTCACACCTATCAGATTGGCTAATATGACAGAAAAAGAAAATGATAAATGTTGGAGGGGATGGATGTGGGAAAATTGAAACTCTAATGCACTCTAGTTGGAGTTGTGAACTGATCTAATCATTCTAGAAAGCTAATTTGGTACTTGGCCCAAAGAGCTATAAAACTGTGCATACCCTTCGACCATGCACTAAGATAGCAAAGAAAAAGGAAAAGGACCAAATGTACAAAAATACAGCAGCTCTTTTGTGGTGACAAAGAATTAAAAATTGAAGGGATGCCCATCATTTGGGGAATGGCTGAACAAGTTGTGGTACATGATTGTAATGAAATACTATTGTGCTATAAGAATTGATGATCAGCATACTTTTAGAAAAAACAGGAAAGATTTAAATGAACTGATACAAAGTAAAGTGAGAACCAGAACTGTAATAGCAATATTATATGATAATCAACTGTGAATGACTTAGCTATTGTCATCAATACAATGATTCAATTGTATTCCAAAGGACTTATGATGAAAAAATGTTATCCATCACCAGAGAAAGAACTGATGGGATCTGGATGCACATCAAAGCATCCTTTTTTAAAAAAACAACAACAACTTTATTTTTCATGGATTTTTTTTTTGTTCTGTATTTTCTATTGCAATGTGGTTAACTAGAATTATGTTGGCCAATGTGGTATTTAAGCAAATGCAGGTTTACGTTGTTCCATAACCACCATAAAACCACAGTAGAGGAAGGAGTAGAAAATAATATCTCATTTGGTGCTGCAAAGGGCACTGGATTTAAAATCAAAAGACCTGGGTTCAAATCCTGACTCCAATACAAGCTATTAGACTTTGGCCAAGTTATTTTTCCATTTTTAGCCACAATTTCTTCTTCAAATTCTAAATATATTATCTTGTGATAGTCATCTTTTCTTTTATTTGAATAGTTTTTTTTAATGGAAAAATTGTCATTGATTTCTTCTTACTATACTGTCACTTCCCAGTGATTCCTTCTTATTTTTCAATAGCACCCTCATTCTCACTTGATTTTTAAAATTAAATTAAATTTGTTCTCAATTATCAAATTTTTTTCTCTCTCTGAACTGCTCCCCACCCCAGAAAAGAAAAAAAGACAAACAAAACTCTTGCAATAAATAAGCATAGGAAAGTAAAACAAACGACCATATTGATTATGTCCAAAAATGAGTTTTCTTGTTTTGCATCTTTGTCAGCAGGTAGGTAGCATTTTCCACCTTATAATTATTATTGATCATTGTGTTAATCAGAGTTCTTAATTCTTTCAAATTTTTTTTATCTATACAATGTTGAATTTAGGGTAGTAATTATTCTCCTGGTAGTAATATTGCCGGATCCAGAGTATGCACAATTTATTAACTTTTGCAATGTAGTTCCAAATTGCTTTCTAGAATGGCTAGACCAATTTGCAATTCCAAAAACTGCAACACTGGGATGATTTTCCTATAGTCCCTTCAACATTTGCTATTTTCTGTTTTTGTCAGTTTTGCCAATATGGTGGACGTGAGATGAATCTTAGACTTGTTTTAATTTAAATTTCTCTAATTATTTTTGATTTTGAGCATTTTTTCCTATGGCTATAGATAAATAGGATTTTTTCCCTTGAGAACTGACTTCGTATCCTTTGACCATTTATCATTTGGGGAATGGTTCTTATTCTGGAATCAATTCTTTCTATGCCTTAGAAATGAGACCTTTATCAGAGAAATTTGCTGTAAAATGTTTTCTCCAGTTGACTGTTTCCCTTCTAATCTTAGTTGTATTCGATTTTTTAAAAATTATGTAATCAAAATCATTCTGTCTTCTGTGAGCTTTTCAATTCCTTCATGAACTCTTCCCCCATCCATAGATCTGAAAGGTAATATTTTCCTTTGTTCCTGTAATTTGTTTGTGATATGATCTTTTATCTAGATCATGTCTAGATCATGTATCCATTTTGGAGTTTATCTTGGTATATGGTGTGAATTTTTGGTCTAAACATAATTTCTGGAATACTCTTGCACAATTTTTTTCCAGTAGTTTTTTCCAAATAGTGAGTCCTTACCTTAGGATTTGAAATCTTTGCATTTGTTAAACACTATGCTACTGTTTTTGCTTCTATATTGTATCCTAATCTTGTCCGCTAATTGACCTATTTTTTTTAACAAGTTTAAATTGGTTTAATGATTACTACTTTGAAATATATTTTGAGATCTGGTAGTGATAGGGCATTGTCCTGAGCACTTTTTTCATTATTTTCCTTGAGATTTTTGACCTTTTGTTTCTCCAGGTGAATTTTTTTTATTATTTTGTTATAATTTTTTAATAATGTTTTTCTTACATTATTGTGGTCATAATATAGTTTGTTCTGCTGGTTTTACTTATTTTTTTCTGCATTAATTCATTTGAGTGTTCTCAAGTTTCCGTGAATTCTTCATATTCGTTCTTCCTTATGCCCCCAAATATTCCATTATATTCATATGTGACAGTTTGTTTAGCCATTCTTGTTTATTTGGAGCTACTTTTCTTCCATTTTTGTGGCTATAAAGAAAAGTACTGCTTTAAATATTTTTCATATATATTCTTTTTTCCTTTGACCTTCTTGAGGTATATGCCCAGGAGTGGCTTCAATGGGTCAAAAGGCATGTAGAACTTAGTTGTATTTCTAGAATTGTCATCTTGTTTTCTAGAATATTTGGAACAATTCACAACTCCATCAACAGTGAAGTAGGCCTATCTTCTTATAGTACCTCTGACAATTACCGTTTTCATCCAGTAGTTTAATGTTGGTTTTGACCTGTGCTCTAATAATTTGATGATTTGGCTGTACATTGATTGATCTTTTTTTCTGAAATGGCTCCAATAACTACTCATTTCCTGCCAATATGTGATCATATGATTAATTCCATTTTTGTGATGTTGTATATGTATTTGTCCTGGCTAGAAAAATCAATCATTTATTTCTCTTTAATAAATGATAAATATTTATGATAATGTTTTCTCAATCTTCTCTTGAAGAAAGTATTAATGAAAAATAAGCATAAGCCTTCTGAGTATTCTATAAAATGCTGACATCTTTCATTTCTTAATACCACCCATATTTTCCAACATTTTTTTTCCTGTTCTCAGTGCCTACCTTCAGTTGGAAGTCATTAAAAATCAAGGTACATATTGATTTTGTTTGATTTTTTTTCTTCATATAATGTTTCTCCTTACTCTTCTGCCAAAGATGTTGCCATATGAGAAGCCATTATTTTGGTGGTAGTCATTTTACTTATGCTCATCACTAGTATTATACAACAAAATGACTAAATGTCTCATGAAGTAATGTTTCTTGTTGTCTTAGGGTACATAGTAAAACTGAATTTAACATTTAATTAATTTACTTCTTGGAAAAGAAGTTGTGAATTATTCTTCCATTCAGCTACAACCTGTATTTGGCTTTTCCTTTGACTTAAATAAGAATGCTAATATGATTATGATTTGGGATCTCAAGTTGTAGTTGTTGGGAAAGGATCTCACCTTACAGTGCCATCAGTAAAACTGATGTTTGTAGATTATCTAAAAACTGTGTGATTATTAGATTCCTTTTTTCTGCCATTCCTTCACTAGCACTGTGAAAGCAGAAGGGGATCCTATAAAACTGAAGGTAGTTTTGTATTTGTATTAGTTTCATGTTAGCCAAAGAATGTTTTCCTAGTGCTTAACACAGTGATTTTCATACCGTATTTCACTGTATAATCATACTAGATTATATGCTAAATTTTTTTGCAAAAAAGTGGGGTATGACCATTATGTGAAGCTTTAAAAAAATTATGCTGCTATTATCTAAAAGTCACTTATTACTAAACTGTCTTTGGTGCAAGATTAGGATGCATGGAACACTTGTGAACATATATTAAATTTGGGAAGATGCAAGTCTTACCTTATCTTCTGACTTACTCATGGCAGCTTTGCCTGCCTTCCCACTGCCCTTGTGCCTTTGGATCTTCATTGGGTTGAGCGACAATACCACTAGTACTGCAGTGCTCTAAACAAACAAGGCAAGCTGGCTTTTGGCAATATGCTGACAATGCACATGTGCAGAGAATTCTAGGCTCGTGGCAAGAGATAAATGCATATCCATATGCCAATGGTGAATACATTGCTCTTCTGTTTACCTTTTAAGTGGCATGATGAACAGAATTATGCCATGCAATGATTATGTGATGCACCGCAGGGTGCAACGATTATGTGGTGGCAATGATTATGGGGTGAAATATGGTATTTAGCTAGGATGCTTCTCAAAGATAAAAAAGTCTTACCCTGGGATTGTACTCAAAACCTTTCTTGCTTGGTGGTGTCTTACCTAGCCTTTGAGGATGCAAGGTCACCCTCATACAACAATGAGTCATCAGAGAAGGACCTTTGTTACTCTGCCAAAAATTAAGCTAGGTGGTATGGTTGGTAAAAGAGCTATTGTTTGGGGGAGTGTATAACTCTGAAATAAGAATCTCTTGTTTGTAAGACCAAACAGTTTAATCCAAATACCAGTTTTAGAATATAGTTCTCTGTGCACATATCCACATCTTTTCTGCAGGTAGATGTCTTGCTTAGGTTGACTAGAGCTTCACTTCTGAGCAAGGTGGAGGAGCACAAATGGGAACCCCATATTTAGATTTCATTAATAGCCCTAATCATTATCAGATAAAATGTCCAAGGCAGTATGCCCCTTGGCTATTTGATTTCAAAATAAAAAGAACTTTCCTCTACACACAGTCAAGACTTTCTTGATTCATTTTATTTTCCATAACAATGGATGGTGTCAAAATGAATGATGCTGAAGCTGTTATTGGAAAAGTGTCATGTAGCACATTTGTGTGACATTGTTAAAATGGAAATCAAATCTACTTCATTAGAATGCTTAGCAAAAAAAAAGTGCTTAGCAATTTCAAAGGCAAACTGAAGTCTCACCTTATGTTCTGCTTGGGGCCTGAAGAATAATTTATTTTTTTGTTCATTTCTTTTTGATGCTGACCCTGCCGTGGACTAGCTTTCTTCTGCTCAGTAGAACTCAAAATCACATTTCAATATAGGTTAAAGTACACAGAGCAGCAGGCATGCATTCTTAGCATAAGGTTTGCAATGTTCTCCCACAACATATTTGTTTCCAGGCTCATTCAACTTATTCTCCATTTATCCACTTGCCTTCTAGCCAATTTGGCTATTTGTTGTTCCATGAAATTTATACTCCATTTCTGGCATCTGTGGTCTCTTCCTGACCTAGAAGCCCCTCCACTCACCCACTTCTTAGGATTCCTCATTTTCTTCAAGGTTCAACTTGTGGGCTACTTTCTACAGCAGTGGTTTCCAAACATATATATATATATATATATATATATATATATATATATATATATATATATATATATTTTTTAACAGAAATCATATACCTCAATCAATGAAATACTTTTGGACATAAACCCCCAATATATCTCTAAGTCTATCATTTCTTCATGTCCACATTGATATATTGGTATTGATATCTACATATTGATTTTGTTGTTATTGTTGTTCAGCCACTTCAGTCATGTTTGACTCTTCATGTCCCCATCTTAGATTTTCTTGGCTACGATACTGGAGTGACTTGACATTTCCTTATCCAGCTTATTTTGAAGATGAGGAAAATGAGGCAGACAGGATTAAGTGACTTGCCCAGGGTCCCACAGCTCGTGTCTGAAGGTTGCATTTGAACTCAGGTCTTTCTGACTTTAGGTCCAGCTCTGTATCCACTGAGCCACCTAGCTGCTCCATATATATCTGCATCAATATTAATATCTATCTACATCTGCATCTGTATCTATGTATACCTCTATCTATATCTATATCATCTATTATTTATATCTATACACATATCTATATTATGTATATATCAATATTTGTATCTATTTCTATGCCTACATCTAAATCTATATTTATATCTACATATGAA
This sequence comes from Phascolarctos cinereus, assembly GCF_003287225.1. Lineage (NCBI taxonomy): Eukaryota > Metazoa > Chordata > Mammalia > Diprotodontia > Phascolarctidae > Phascolarctos > Phascolarctos cinereus. The sequence continues at coordinate 566,686,143 of NW_027555847.1, read as the reverse complement.
GATGCATCTATATCTATATTTACCTCTCCATTTTGATCTCCATTCAAGTCCATGTCTATATCTATATCTGTGTCTGTATGTATATCTACTCTATGTCTATCTATATCTGCTTCTATCTATATTTATATCCGTGTCTATCTCATCTACATTTATATCTCTTTCTGTATCTATATCTGCACCTGCATCTACATCTATATCTATCTGCCTACATTATAAATTATATAATGAACTGATCTGTAATATATATAACAAAAATAAAAATGAAAAAGTGTGAATCAGGATGAAATTATTTTTTATCTTTTTGTACTTTCTTCTTATCTTGCCCAGTCCCAGGCCTATATCCTAGTCCTGCTGTTCATTCTCAGTTCTCTGTCTTCTCCCATCAGAATTCATACTCCTAACCCTGGGACCCTGGGTTCTGATTTATGAGCTTTCCTGTTTTCTAGTCCCAGGCTCATTTCCTACCCACCTCCAAGCCATTCTGATTGTATTCTTGCATCTTACTTCTCTTATTGGAACTTGCACTTCTCTCCTTGGGATCCTGGGCTCTGGTTTATGAGATTTCACCTTATTTTGCCTGGTCCACTTCCCCGCTATCTCTAAGCCATTTTACCCTACTCTGATTCCCTTTCAACTCTAAATCACTTTTATGTGATGTCTGTATTAGAATGTAAAGGACTTGAAGGCAGGGGCTGTCTCACTAACTTATTTTTGTAACCCTAGTGTTTAGTATAGTTCCCAGATGATAGTAATAGCTTAATAAATGAGTTTTTCCTTCCTTCCTTCCTTCCTTCCTTCCTTCCTTCCTTCCTTCCTTCCTTCCTTCCTTCCTTCCTTCCTTCCTTCCTTCCTTCTTCTAGAATGAATGGAGTTTACTGAATAGGGGAGTGGTATGTGCTTTAGTGAAATCACTGTTGTTGGCAGCTCTATAGAGGATGTATTGGAGACAGGAGAGACTAGAAGCAGGAAGACCAGTAGGGAGGCTTTTGTAATAGTCCAGGCAAGAGGTGATAAGGGACTGAGTGTTGGTTATATAAGTAGAGGGAAGGAAGATGGATTTGACAGACAATATGGAGGTAAAAATCTCAGGATCTGGCAACTGATTAGATATATGGGGTGAGGGAAAGTGAGGAGCCAAGGACAATGCTAAGGTTGCAAATACATTTGATTGAGGATGGTGGTATCCTCAACAGTAAGTTCTTAAGAGGCATGGATTTTGAGGGAAAGTTAATGTAATCCAACCTATGCCTGGTCATTCTCTATTACATTTTTCCATTGAGAGAATCAAAAGTGTGTGGTGCAGTGGAGGGAGGCCACTGCCCAGGAATGTAGAGCCCTCTTGAGTGAACAGGGTACATGATGTCTGAATGAGGGGAATGGAGTGAAGGGCTTCAAAGATTTTTGTATGTGGATGTCTGGTTAGGTTATTACCTGCCATGTGGGAAGCCAAGGGGTGGAGTGAGAAAACATTAAAGAGTCTGGGTTAGTTGTGTTGAAGAAGTCATACAATTGCCTGGAGGCAAGAATAGAGTAAGAGTGTGAAGGTAGGATGCAACACATCTATCTACCCACTGAATGGCTTTTCACACAGCAGTTGGGGTCAAGCTAAGGCTTCCTTAGAGTCATTCCATCATCTCTTCCTGCCTCCATTCTTCACAGGGACTATAGTTTCAGTTCTGGAGACCATTATCCCAAATGTTGCTTTCTTGGACCTTCTTATTTAGTGCTCTCTCCCTCTGCCTCAAGTTATTCATAATTGTAAAAGGTATCTTCTTCCTTTATCTCTGACTCTGTTTATCTTTATCTATTTGTTTATTCATTTTATACCTAGGTCATATACGCTGGACCATCTCCAGTTGTCCTGATGAATATCTGGCCACTGGACCCAGATGGCTCTGGAGGAGAAAGTGAGGCTGGTGGCCTTGCACAACCCTCCCTCACTCAAATAAAAGTCAATTGCAAGTCATGTCATCATCTCCCTGATGTCACGGTCCTCTTCAAGAATGAAGGACAAACAAAAACAAAAGGTCATACATTGATTTGGAGCTTATTGTATTACATAATATAATATTGGTCTAAGCCTAATTTTCTCCCAGTCTTATTTCAATTTTCCCAGGAGCTTTTGGTTGAAGTGAATTCTTATCCCAGTAATTGGTGCTTTTGCATTTTTTGAATACTATACCACTAGGGTCAATCACCTCTGGATCTTGTACCCCTAATTTGATCCACTATCTATTTTGTTATTGTTGTTATTGAGTCATTTCAGTCCTGTCTGACTCTTTGTGACCCCATTTGGGGTTTTCTTGGCAAAGATACTGGAGTAGTTTGCCATTTCCTTCTCCAGTTCATTTTATAGATGAAGAACTGATACAAACAGGGTGAAGAGGCTTACCCAGATCACACAGCTAGTAAGTGTCTGAGGCTGGAATTGAACTTAGGTCTTCCTGACTCTAGGCTCAGTGCTCTACTAACTATGCCACCTAGCTACCCATCTGCTTTTTAACCAGTACCAACTAGTTTTAATGATTACTGTTTTGTAATCAATGATTCAAGATCTGGTACTGCTAGATCAACTTCTTTCTGATTTTTTTTTCATTATTTCTCCTTAGATGATTGACATTTTGTTCCTTTAGGTGAACTTTGTTATTATTTTATCTAGTTCTATAAATTAATTTAGGTAGAATTGTCATTTAATTTATATTAGCATGGCCCAACTATGAGCAAATAATATATACCCCACCATTTAAATTTGTCTCTTTTTTTTCTGTTAAAGAGTGGACTATGGAAGCTGGCTGTGTCCAGCACTGTTGCTCCAACAGACTAGCACCAAGATCCCTCTCACTTTATGCTTCATTTATGGAAACTCATGCTGACTTTACATTTCCATGGCACTTCTCTGCTGAGAGTACCTCCAGGCTTTGGGACTCATTTACTGGAGGTTGTGCTAACTTCAAATCCCACTGATACTGTACCACTCAGAGTGCCTGGAGATACCAGTCCCTGTTTATTGGAGCATGGCTGGCTTCTTCCTAGCCTGTTACAGCCAATCTACAAGTACTTTCAGGCTCCTGGCCATCTTTTTGTAAGTACTTCAATCTTTTTTTCCTTTTTAGATCTTTGCTAAGATTTTTGTGGGACAACTGGGTTCCCCTAGGGCCTTCATGTTGTCAGCCTAAGCAAAAGTCCTTGATTCATAAAAATTTAAGAACGAAGTGCTTAATTTTTTTTTTTGTTTTTGTTGTTGTCATTCAGTCATGTCTGACTCTTCATGACCAATGGACTTTAGCACAGCAGGCCCTTATATCCTCCATTATCTCTTGAAATCTGTTCAAGGACATGTTCATTGTTTCCATGACACTTTCTATCCATCTCATCCTCTGTCATCCCCTTTTCCTTTTGCATTCAATCTTTCCCAACAATCTTTTCTGATGAGTCCCATTTTCTCATTATGTGGCCAAAGTATTTAAGATTCAGCTTCAGTATTTGACCTTCTAGTGAGAAGTCTGAATTAATTTCTTTAACTATTCACTGATTTGATATCCTTACTGTCCAAGGAATCCTCAAAAGTCTACTCTAGCACCACAAAATGAAAATGTCTATTCTGTGGTGTTCAGCTTTCCTTATAGTCCAAGTCTCACAGCCATATATTGCTATTGGAAAAAAGCATAGCTTTGACTTTATGGATCTTTGTTGGCAAGATGATGTCTTTGCTTTTTTAGTATGCTGTCCAAATCTGCCACAGCTTTCCTTCCAATGAACAAGCATCTTTTAATTTCATAGCTACAATCTCCATCTGCAGTGATCTTTGAGTCCAAGAATATAAAATTTGACACTGCTTCCATTTCTTCTCCCTCTATTTTCCAGGAAATGATAGGATGTTAAGATCTCAGGTTTTTGTTTTGTTTTGCTTTGTTTTGTTTTGTTTTGTTTTTTGATGCTAGCTTGGCATTTCACATAATTTACTCTGCATATAAGTTAAACAAAGTGATGATATTCAGCCTTGTTGTGCTCCTTTCCCTATCTTAAACCAATCAGTTGTTCCATGTTCAGTTCTAAGTGTTGTTTCTTGGCCCACATACAGGTTCCTCAGAAGACAAGTAAGATTATTTGGCACTCCCATCTCTTTGAGGACTTGCCACATTTTGTTGTGATCCAGTCAAAGGGTTTAGTGCGGTCAAGGAAGTAGAAGTAGATGTTTTTCTGGAATTACCTTGCTTTCTCCATATTCCAGCAAATGTTGGCAATTTGGTCTCTAGTTTCTCTGTCTCTTTGAAAATCAGCCTGCTCTCCTGGCAATTCTCTGTTCACATATTGCTGAAGTGTAGCTTGCAGAATCTTAAGCATAACCTTTCTGGCATGTGAAATGAGTATAATTGTTTGAACATTCCTTGTTATTGTTCTTCTTTATGACTGGGGCATAAACTGTTTTTTTCCAATTCAGTGGCCAGTGTTGAATTTTCTAAATTTGCTGGCATATTGAGTGTAGCACTTTAACAGCACTATCTTTTAGAATTTTGAATAGCTCAGCTGTAATTCCATCACTTCCACTAGCCTTATTGTTAGCAATGCTTCATAAGGCCCTCTTGACTTCATTCTTTAGGATATTTGACACTAGATCAGTAACCACACTATGGTGGTTATTGGTCATGTTAAGATATTTCTTGTACAGTTCTTTTGTGCATTCTTGCCACCCCTTCTTAATGTCTTCCGCTTCTGTTAAATCCTTACCATTTATGTCTTTTATCATGCCCATTTTTGCATGGAAGACCCTTGATATCTTTAATTTCCTTGAAGATATGTCTTGTCTTTCCCATTCTATTGTTTTCTTCTTTTTCTTTGCATTGTTCATTTAAGAAAAACCTTTTTCTTTCTCCTTGCTATTCTCTGGAATTCTGCATTCAGTTGGATATTTCTTTCCCTTTCTCCTTTCCCTTTCCCTTTCCTTCTTTTCTCAGCTATTTGTAAAACCTTATCAGAGAGAAATTTTACATTCTTGCTCTTCTTTTTCTTTGGGATTTTTTTTTTGGTAACATTGTGAACCTCTGTCCATAGTTCTTCAGGCTTTCTATCTACCAGATCTAATTCATTGAATCTATTCATTGCCTCCATTTCATATTCTTAAGGGATATTATTTATGTCACATCTATGTAGTCTGAGGGTTTCCCTACTTTCTTCAATTTAAGTCTGAATTTTGCAATAAGAAGTTTATAATCAGAGCCAAAATATTTAATAGACATCATCAGACTCACACATTGAAATCTCCACACCATATAGAGTGAAAGCTTTTCTAATATAAGGATCTAGCAGAAGAAAATAAAATCATGTGTAACAGGTAGAGGTACATGTGGCATACTGTCATTCTCTCTGTTATTAGTGCTGTCCCAAAGGTGTTTTTAGTGATGCTACAGAAGATGACCTTACATCTTAAGACTTTATTCAACTTCAAAAAGTAATTATTTTATCCATCTGTACAGTAGTCCATATAATATTAAACATGCAAGGATAATATCAGGATGGTGACTTGCCCCAAGATTGTTTCTATCTGAACCCAATTTGAAAAGGATGCAAGGAATGAACTAATTATTAATGCTGAGCTTAAGGTTTATGAAGGATTTTCTGTCTTAAATTTTTCTTACATATTTAGAGAGAGGCTGGAGAGTAGAATGGAATGATCACTGAATTCGAAAGATCCACCTCTGAGCTTTTATTGGCCTAAATGTGGGAAGTCATCACTTCTCTGAACCTCACTTTCTTCCTCTATGATCTAGAAATCATTATATTTAGAATTCCTTATCACCCAGAGTTGTAAGGGTCAAAGGACATAATGATGGGTAGCATATGTTTTGTTGATACTATCCCAACTCCTTCTCTCATGAATAGATCAAGTCCTCTGAGCATGGCTACCTCAGGTTTTTAGAGGTAGTCTTGAAGGGTTAAGAATTGTCTTTCTAATGCTGTAGCTTATAAACCTCTACCAGTGAGCATCCCTGTATGATAATCTAGTGATATCAGTTAGTCAACCAGACAATTAACTTTTTAGAAAGTGGCATTTACCAAGATGGTATGGTAAGAAAAGTTGGTACAAAATAATCTCCCAAAAGTCTATGGTACACTTAGTCAATAAACATTTACTAAGCACCAACTATGTGTCGGGCACTGTGATAAACCCAAAAGACAGTGTCTGCCCTCAAGGAGCTCCTAATCTAGGTGGAGCAACTACTCACTTGGGCAACAACCCAAACAACTATGTACAGCTAAACTATATAAAGGATAAATTGGAAATAATCAATATAGGAAAGGTACAACTTCTCATAAAAGTGGGATTTTAACAAAGAGGAAGCCAGAAGAACCAGAAGGTGGAGATGAGGAGGGAAGTCATTCTAGGCATGAGAAACAGCCACTGCAAATGCCTGAAGTCAGGAGATGGAGTATCTTGCTTGAGGAATATCAAGGAGATAGTCCCACTAGGTCAAAGAGTACATGGTGGGAGTGGGGTGAGGAAAAGGGGTTGGTTGTGAAGGACTTTGATAAATAGAGCCATTTATATTTGAGCCTTGTAGGAGGGATGACTTGATCAGACTTAAGCTTTTTAGAAAATCACTTTGACAGCTAAGTGGAAGATGGACTAGAATGGGGAGCTACATGTGGCAGGCAGATAAACTAGCAGGCTGTGGCAATAGTACAAGCATGAGGAAATAAGAACCTGCATCAGGGTGGTGGCAGTGTCAGAGGAGAGAAAGGGACATATTTGAGAGATGCCACAAGGATAAAATTGATAGACTTAGGCAACAAATAGGATATGAAAGGTGAGACATTGAGGAGTTTATAAGCTGGGGGACTGGGAGGATAGTGATGCCCTTAACAATTTTAGGAAAGTTTGGAAGGAGGAGGGTTTTGGGGAAAAGAAATGAATTCAGTTTTGGATATTTTGAGGTTAAGATGTCTATCATATATCCAGTTCAAAATATCTAATTGGCCACTGGAGATACGAGACCAGAGGTCTAGGGGAAAGTGATCTCAATCTTAGAGCACATATAGCAAGTAAGATAACTCACAAAAAAGTCCTCTTGTTGGAGTCCTCAAGATAATTCCCTAGGTAGTACATGGCTCAGTAAATAGAATACTGGGTCTGAGGTCAGGAAGATATGAATTCAAATCCAGCCTCCAAACTGTATGACCCTGGGCAAGTCACTTAACCTTCGTTTGCCTTAATCTACTGGAAAAGGAAAGACAAACCACTCTGGTATTTTTGCCAAGAAAACTCCATGGACAGTATTGGTGTGCTGTGGTCCATAGAGTCACAAAGAGTCAGACATGACTGAACAACAGCTTTTCTACCAGTCTCTTTGTAGAGCATTCCATCTACTTTTCTCATCCTGATGCAGACACTGCCATCCGCTGCTGTTGCCAGAGACTATAATAGGATACCAATGGAAGAATGGTAAGTGCAAAGTTTTCCAGACCTTTTGAAGCTCTCAGGGTCTTCTTCCAGCCAGGGGCAGGGGATGACAGGGGAGCAGTAGAGAGGAGGACGTTAAGGCTAAGGGGCTCTTCTCTATCCCCAACCAACTTCTTCTTGGGGACAAATTTCTTTCCACTGCTGGATGGGGCAATCTCTCAGGATTGAACTGGATCAATGTTTTATAGAAGACCCACAGGGCATGACCAAGTTTCACCAGCCAATCCAAACATAATTACTATTTCACCCAAGGAAGTCTCCAGGCCTTGAACAATCAAGACGTGCTTTCACTTGATAAACATTTCAGGGCTAACCATCTTGTCACTTAACTTAAGTGTACTGGGGTAATTGTCTAGGCCAGTGGTGTCAAAGTCAAATAGAAATGGGGGCCACCAGTCCATATATAAGGATTGCTGTAGGCTGCATATTGACTTAGTTTTTAAATGTAATGTTAGCTATGTTTATTGCTTTTAAATTGATTTAGTTAAATACTTCCCAATTACTTTTTAATCTGGTTGAGCTGTACTTGTGAGTATTGCAGCCATGTGTTTGACATTTCTTGCAGGCTGACCCTCCCCCATTACAAAAAAATGATCATTTTAGAATAGAAATTATTTGGAGACTCAGAAGCTCAAGTTTAATCATTACTCTCAAGGAATTTAAAAGAAAAAGCTGGTGTTTATATATAATTGCATGGTCTGGAGCTATAAAACTATACTCTCTGTCTGTCCTCTCTGTTTTCAATTTCCAAATGTTCCTCTAGAGAAATGATCTAAGATGACTTCTTCCCAGGAGACTAGGGAATGCTTAATATGCAGTCTACTATTAAGGAAAAAATTTAAGAGAAGTAAATTAATTCTGGATTGTGCCTGGATGGATCCAATTTACTCCTTTTGTTCCACCTTGGAATTTGGGATTCTACCAAAAAGAGGAAAGAACTTTTGGATTCTGCTAGGCTGAAAGTATGGGAAAAAGGAGGTGGAAAATTCCAAGAGGATTCAGCTTATGACATAAAAGATAGTCAAGTCTTGGATGGTATAGATTAAGGATAAGATCTGAAAGGATAAATCAGACAAGAGTATAGGATTCATGTGTGTACAACCAGGATTAACTAATATGCTTCTGTAAACATAACCATTTTCCTTTTTTGAGTATTAAAAAATTCCAAACATCAAACACCAAGTAAAATTAACATATCCATATATATTGTGAGATAGGAAAAAGTTGTCAATGAAATTCTGAATCTTTATTATATAGAGCTCATTTTTCTTTTTAAGTATGTAATAAAACAGCATGTGAACTTTTGAAGTTGTCTTGCTGGTCTGTGATTCCTTATGTACTTTTCTTATTTTTTTTTTTGAGCGGGGAACTTAGCCTCCTTCCCTCCTTCCCAACCCCTCTTTTAAAAAAAAACAAAACAAAACAAAACAGATATGAATAGTTAAGCAAAACAAATTTCCACATGTCCAGGTCCAAAAATGTATGTCTCATTCTTCATCTTGAATCCATTACCTCTTTGTCATGGAGTGGGTAAGATACTTCCTCATCAGTCTTCTACACTCATAGTTATCATTGATCAGATTTTTAAATCTTTCATCATTGTCTTTAAAATATTATTATTGTAATAATGATTCTCCTGATTCTGTTGACTTCATTCTGTATAATTCTCCTTAATGTTAATACCTTTCTTTTGGTGATTATTTCCAGTTTATCCTGTATGTATTTTGTACATAGCTGTTTGCATGTTGTCTCCCCCATTAGACCATGACCTCCTTGAAAGCAGGGGCTGTCTTTTGCCTTCCTTTGTATCACCAGCCTAGAATATAAGCCCTTAAAAAATGCTTGTTGATATGACTTACTTTTTAGTATTTTCTCAGACATAGGTGTTGTAGGTTTTCTGCATCTATTTATATAATCTATGGCTTTTATTATTACTATTAAAAGGTTTAGTATACTTATAGTTTTTGCAAATTTGAACAAATCCTGCATTCTTTGTACATGGTGGATGATCTTTTTAAAATGTTGCAGTAGCCTCTTCACCAATACTTAATATAAAAATTTGGGAATGATTTTTTTTTTATTGGAGATACCAGTTTATGATTTTTCTTTCTCTGTTTCATTTATGGTTTTAGTACACAACTATATTTGTAGCAGAAAAATAATTTAGTAGGATTCTTTCTCTTCCCATTTTTGTGAGTAGCTTACACAAATTGGGATTAATTTTTCATTGAATATTTGGTAGAATTCACTTGTAAATTCATCTAGCTCTAAGATTTTTTTCTTTGGAAGTTCATGACTTTTTTCCAATTTCTTTTTCTGAGGTGGTGTTATTAGAATCCCCCAGGATAATCTTGTTCTGTTATTCCAGGCATTTTATATATTTTTAAATATTCATCTATTTCCTTTAAGTAGTCGGTTTTATCAGAACATATTTGAGTAAATTTTTTTCCTTCATATTTTCTATATTTGTCATTAATTTTTCTTTTCCATTTTTGATACTGATTATCTAGTTTTATACCTTTTTAAAAAACACAATTAACCAATGGAATTTTTAAAAAATATTTTTTTTATTTTTATTTTACTATTTCATAGTTTTTGTTTTTAATTTTATAATCTTTTTGATTTTTCAAAATTTCTCTTTTTTATTTAATTGGAATTTTAAGATTTATTAGCTTTCTATGAGTAAAGGATTGTAGAACACTAGTGAGGTCAGCATTAAGATGACTGGTTGTGGAATCCATGGATGTATGTGAAGCAAAAGTGGGTGAATAGATCATCAGAATTGAAATTCATCAAAAACTGCAGGCTGTGACATTGAGCAGGTTTGGCAAGTGTGAGTGAATGTGAGAAAGAGAATATAGAGATGTTGTTTTTGAAGAGAATAGATCTTAAAGGAGGTTTAGTTCATGTGAGGATGAGAACTAAGGTATGACCATGAGTTATTAAATAAATGAAAATGCAGTATCATGTTATTGTTGATCAGTTATTTTTCAGTCATGTCCTACTTTTCATGATCCCATTTGGAGTTTTCTTGAGAAAGATACTGGAGTGTTCTTCCATTTCCTTCTCCAGCTCATTTTTTACAGAAGAGGAAACTGAGGCAAACAGGGTTAAATAACTTGCTGAGGACATATTTGAATTCAGGTCTCCCTAACTCCAGGCTTGGTACTCTTTTCACTGTGCCACCTAGCTGGCCTTAGTGTCATCGATAATAGGCTAATTTTTTTTGAGCTGGAAGGGACCTCAGACATAATCTCTGGCTTAATTGCCATACTGTGTAAATGAGGACATTGAGGCCCCAAGAAGGTAAGTGCCTGGCACATTTGGTAAGTACTTAATAAATGCTTGTTGATTGATTAAATAAGTGACTTCCTCAAGGTTGTAAGGGTAAGCAGCAGAGATGGGATTTGAATCCAATTCTTATGAAGTCAAATCCAGCCACTCTTTCCATGATTCTTTTTGATGAATTTTATTCTTATGTTTTGTTTATCTATATCACAACATTTTTTGGTTTCTATTATTTTTTATTTCAAGTGGATGGTAGACTATTATTTTGGTGTGAGTATTCCCTTTATCAATATAGATTATGACTTTTCTCTTGGCTTAATAGCCTTTCCAACTCAGTAAGATCTTAGAGTTTGTATTCTAATGGCATAAGCCACCAAGAACCCAGGGCCACCTCTATGATACTTCCATGAGGTATCAGAATAGGCTTTAATGGAGATTTTAAACTATATTATGGGTTAAATAGAAAGAGGCAGTGTGGCATAATGGATATGGAGTTGGTCTCACAGTCAGGAAGACCTCGGTTCATTCAAGTCCTGCCTCTAACACATGCCAGCTCTGTGATCATGTGCAAATCACTTAATCTTTCAGTATCTTGGCCAGCTCTTTAAGACTATGCATTATAGATGATGATGATAGAGCATCCTAGAAGATGATATATTTATAGATGCTGATTTGCTGAAGGTTCTCTGGGAGTTCTCTCCATCAATGGTTGCTATTTAATAGAGTTTTAGGTTTGTAAAGCCTTTTACGTATATATGTCATTTGATCCTTACAGTTATTCTGTGAAAAAACTGAGGTTCAGAGAGGTCAGGAGACTAATCAATTGTCACATAATTAGTATCAAAAGTAGGATCTGAACCCAAGTCCCTCCTTACTCAAAGTCCATTGCCCTTTCTGCTTTCTGCTAAACCTTACTTCAACCTAAATAATTTTTCAGTAAGAAATACACACTGACAATTAAATGTCTTTAAGAATTCGAACACTATGCTACAAAGGGTATTTGCCATTTCTATTAGTACTCTTTCCTTCACAGACTATTTTTTAATATATATTTTTTTAAAAATTCAAAGTCTCTAGTTAGATTGTTGGAAATTCATTTGTGGAACTTTGTTAGTTAATGGGATTAGATCTCACCCATTAAGTTTCTGGCCCTTTCAATGCTATTAGAGAGAAAGTATTGAAAAAATTCATGTCACTCTACCACATAAATGTTTAGCTATTACCACTAATAATTTCAAGAGCTTGTCATCAGGAAAACAGACAGGTATCAAAGAAAAACCCTTTTCTCACGTGAGGCAAACAAGGGGTTAAAGCAGTTTCTACTAATTATTAACTACAAGATTTGCAAATGTTTGTATAAAATTTCTAAAATGTGCCTACAAGCTTCTATTATTGATGTGGTGCCCCCAGGAGAGGCACATATGGGTTTAAGTGTCTAAAACTGTTTTATTAATTAAATTGCTATGATTTACCTCTCCCATGTTAGCATTTATGGATTATGAAACAGCCCTGTAATTTGAAAATGACTCTACCAATGTTGCTTGTTTACTTTGTCGAATATACATACAAATACATATACACACACTTATACATATGCATGTATATTTGTACAGCACACACATATACACATATGCATAAAGATGTGTTTGCACACCCATGCACATATATGTATATATTAGAAATAGGGCTACATTCAGCTTTACCCTTCTTTATTATCCAGTTTACCCTCTTACACTATATTTCTAGGCCAATTTAATTGGAAACCACCACCACTGGTGCGTTAAATTATTGTTCAGGGGTGTGTGTAGGAGATGTCTCTGAAGTTTTGTTGCTCTTGCTGAGATGTATGATGTGATAATTATAGCTAATATTTATAGAGCACTTACTATGTATCAGGCACTGTGCTAAGTATTTTACAATTGTTATCTCATTTGATCTACTATTATACTCATTTTACAGATGAAGAAACTGAGGCAAACAGAGGTTAATTGACTTGCTCAGGGTCACACAGCTAGTAAGTGTCTGAGTTTAGACTTGAATTCAGGTCTTTTTGACTTTAGGCCCAGCTCCCTATTCACTGTGCAACGGGTCACCTGTGTTTATAAGTTACTTTTCCCTCCATAACCACAAGAAGTTTTATGGTCTCATCAAACTGATATTGATTCAACTAATAAATTCTTAAGTCTGAGATTTGGCTTTTAGCTAGGGAACTTTCTATTCTTTCTCCACTGGCTCTCCACTTTCTTTTCATTTTTTTAAAATAAGTTTTTTTTAATTAATTTATTTTGATTTATCAATAATCACTTCCATAAGCTTTTGAGTTTTAAATTTTTCTCCCTCTTCCTCCCCCCACCTCTCCAAGATGGCACACAATCTAATATAGACTCTACATATACATTCCTATTAAACATATTTTCACATTAGTCATGTTATAAGGGAGAACCACCAGAGGAACCACCAGAGGGAAGAAACAAAACAGAAGAAAAAATAGCAAAGAGTATGCTTTGATCTGCATTCAGACTCCATAGTTCTTTCTTTGGATGTGGAGAGCATTTTCCGGAGATGTCTTAGATCCTTGCATTGCGGAGAAGGGCTAAGTCCATCAACATCAGTCATCACACAACATGGCCGTTACTGTGTACAACATTCTCCTGGTTCTGCTCATTCACTCAGCATCACCATACAAGTCTTTCCAGGTTTTTCTGAAGTCCATAATTTTTAAAAATTATTTTATTTTATATACATTTATATAAATATTTTATATGAATTATTTTAATATCTTTTGTTTTTACATTACCATAGTTTGCCCAATACCCTTTCTCCTTTTCCACCCAGAAAGTCTTCTCATACAATTAACAGTATTTTTTAGAGAAAAAAAGAGAAATAAGTTAGCATAAGTAAGCAATATATCAGAGAATATGTACAAAATATATGCAAAGTGTAACACTTGTGGACTGTAACACAGCTACAAAGGGGTGGGTTGGGAGTGTTGTTAGAGGTAGACCACATTCATTTTTAATTTGTGTGTATGTGGTTGTTCTTGTTTACGTTGTTGTAGTCATTGTGTATATTGTTTTCTTGGTTCTGATTACTTCACTCTTCACCAGTTCATCTAAGACTTATTTCCGTGCATCTCTGTGTTAATCACATTCATAATTTCCTTTAGCACAGTAATATTCTATTGCAGTCATAGACTACAATTTGTTCAGCCATTCCCCAATCAATGAACATCTACTCTCTTTCCAATCTTTGCTATCACAAAAGGTGCTACTATGAATACTTTGGTGTATGTGGGGATTGATTGTCTTCTTATTTATGGCCTAGTAATGAAATCTCTGGGTCAAGGGGCATCAGATCCTTAGGCTTAAACCAGTGGGGAACTACCCCCACTCCTTTGTTTTTAGAGTCCCCGCAGCATCCTAGTTCCAGATCCTAAACATTCTTCAAAACCTGCCCTCCTCTTCCCACATCTATCATTTCTGCTAATTCTCAGCTTGATTTTCTCTAATTCTTGACCCTTTTATATGCAAAGACACTCAAAGTATCACATCCTTATAAGCTACAAGTAGACCATTCAAGGTCTACAACCCTTTACAAATTGTAAGTAGGTCATTCAGAGTCTTAGTGTTTAGTCCAGAAAGCAGAAGGCATTCACAGCTTGAAGAGGGTGATATAAGCAACATTAGGGAAAAAAAAAAGGTTTGGAACAGTTGCTTCAGAGAATGGGTTAAAGATTCATTTAGAGAGGAAGAATAGGATTTCCGCGTGTCAGTGAGGGCCCACTGACATTTGCTCTTGTTGCTGAGTCTCAACCCTTTTGTGATCTCATTTGGGGTTTTCCTGGAAAAGAAATGGGAGCAATTTGCCATTTCCTTTTCCAGCTCATTTTGCAGATGAGGAAACTGAGGCAGACAGGATTAAGTGACTCGCCCATGGTCCCACATTCCTGACTCTAAACCTGGAGCTCTATCCACTACATTACCTAGCTTACCTCCATTGAGATTAGATAACACTTTGCAGGACTTGGGACTTCCTCCATTACTATTCATTAGCATGTGAGCAGGAATGAAGAAGACAGAATGTCCTTTTTAGTAATAATATTTTTGGTTCATAATAGAGTGTCGCTATTAAATAATACTATTTGGAAACTGAATGTGAAGGAAGCAAATTCCCAAAGAATTGTTCCAAAAAAATATATCCTGAGCAAAGGCAATAACATTAGATTATATATATGTGTGTGTGTGTGTGTGTGTGTATGTGTATATATGCATACACACATATGTAAATATATATGTGTATATGTGTATATATATGTATATATGTACACACACATACACACATACATACACATATACACACACATATATATACACATACACACACACACACATATATACACACATATACACACACATATATGAAAGTCTGGACTCCTTTGGACATTTAATTTAATTAAATCAGCGGGAGGGATGGATTAGTTTCACTGCATCATCATTAGAGAAATGGACTTAGATTTAAGTTCAAGTTTATTTGTTACTCTCTACTAGCTTAAGTTGATGTGAACCCACTAATTTCTGTGTACTTCAATCTATAAAACTGAAACAATGATGCTCATTATTAGATAATGTTCCCATTTCTCTGTTTATTTTTTCATCAATGTTTGCAAAGAGAGCACAACACAGGCATGCATGGTCTCTATTCTCAAGAAGCACACAGCTTTGTCTTTGACCTCATGTTCTCACTGCACTCCAAGAAGTGGAGTGTCCTACTACTTCTTCAGGAAAGTATTGAAGTCACTATTGCTTCATAAAAGGAAAGTACATAGCCAAATGCAGGGGGAGAATGAATGAAGAAAGACAATGAAAGGAAAAAAAAGAAAGGGATCAGGCCTACTCAAATTGTGTACTGCTTATATTACTGACTTCAGATCTTTTTCCTTTCATTTTTACAATAATTTATGGAATTTATTTTAGACAACTTTTAAAAAAATAATAAACCAAAAAACAACATTTCCAGCTATTGAAACTTTTAAAAATGCCTAACTTTGAACAGATGGGGAGCTAGGTGGCTCAGTGAATAAAGAACTGGCCTGGAGTCAAGAAGAATCATCTTTGTGAGTTCAAATTTGGCCTCAGACACTTACCAGCCATGTGACCCTGGGCAAGTCACTTCACCTTGTTTGTCTCAGTTTCCTCATCTGTAAAACAAACTGGAAAAGGAAATGGCAAACCACTCCAGTATCCTTGCCAAGAAAATCCTCAAAGGGGTCACGAAGAATCAAACGTGACTGAAAAACAACTTAACAACACAAATCTTCAAATGTCTATAATAGTTACTGATTTGAAAGAATTATGCCTAAGTATGTAGTTGAGTTGTAGAGAGGAGCCCAGCTGAACAATTTTCCCTGTAGGGAGGCTATAGCCAGAGGCAAAAACATAAGGCCATCAAGAGAACAGCAAGACATCAGGACCCTGCAGGACCAGAATCACGAGTTGTCTTGGCCATGTGTGCTTCCTATATATATGTGTGTATATGCCCACTCTTACCATTGACGCTGTGTGTGTTTATGTGAGAGTGCTCCTAGGTTTATAAGGAAGAATCTTACTATTGTTCATGTTGTGTAATTCTAGTAAATGCCTTTGATTTTAGCTGATTGAGTCTACTAGCTGACCATTAAAGGTATGTGCACTTTAAAGGAGTAGGGAAAGCAGGACATCAAAACACTTTAGAGTTCCTGAATTCATTTTCATGTACCCTGATCAGAGCAGTTCCAAATTTGTGAGAGGCAGCATGATACAGTGGGGAACATGCTGGCCTTGTAATCAGAATGGTCTGCGCTCAAGTCTCGCCTCTGTTATGTATTGGCCATTTGACAATGAGCAAATCACTAAACCTCTCTGACCCAAACATCTCTTTAAGATTGTAAATTGTGAACCTGTGACTCATCAACATTAACCCTGAAAGTTTTTGGACTAGGAGTTTTCCACATAAATGAAATCCTACATCCAGACCCCAAAACAAAACAAAACAACACTCAGTACAGAAGAACATTCTAAAGACAAATTCCTGGGTGCTGAATTAGGTAAAGTTCTTTACTTTTCTCTTGAATTTTGTACTCTCCTTTTTTAAACTGACTTTCTAATTACCACTGGCACCTTTTCTTCTCTTTGGAGAAGAGGTTTCAAACCAGTGGCTTCTTATAGAAAGGGGTCTGTTAGGATAATTTCAGTCTATGGTGGGCCCCAAGCATATGTTTTATTTCACTGAGTAAATGAGAGGCACTGGGCACCCAGAACTAAAATCTTTGGATCTTGGCAGCCCACAATTTTTTGTTTGTTTGTTTTGTTTTGTTTTTTTGCTAAGCACAATGGAGTTAAGTGACTTGCCCAGAGTCACATAGCTAGTAAGTGTCAAGTGTCTGAGGCCAGATTTGAACTCAGGTCCTCCTGACTCCAGGGCCGGTTGCTCTATCCACTGTGCCATCTCACTGCCCCTTTTTTTTAAAAACAAAACAAAACAGAATATTTAATAGTAATGCAGAAAGGCTGTCCAGAATAAATTGTTTTTATTTCCAGAATTAGACCTGTCCTGTTATGTTGTATATCATTTTTACATATTACATATCATTTATTATTACAACTTCCGTGGAGCCAGGTCATTTCTGTTTTAGGGATGAGGGAGTGCAGAGACATTAATACAGTGCCCAAAGTGCAAGTCGCTTTGTGATCCTCAGCCCTGAGATGCTACCTGCTACACTAATGATTCCCAGACCCAGTTTTGCAATCCTCAGAATAAAATTAATTTTCATCCACTTTAATTTTAAAATAAAAATAAACCAAACCAAACTTTCAGGAGGTGGGAAGATTGTTGTAAAATTAGGGAAACAATGATAACATGTTGCAACTCCTCTGAGTATAGAAAATACTAATGGCACAGAACTTCTGTTGTTTTTCTTTTAATTATTCAGAGTATACTGACCTGGATACATGCATTCCAAGCAGGTATGCACTCACCCAATTTAAAAACCATTTTTAAATATGACAAAAGATTCAGTGTATAAAGAGTCTTTGAACTAGAGCTGGGTGTTGGGATGGGAGAAGTGTACTGCGCACAAAAAGGAGAGGCGGTCTGTGGCAGCAAAGTCAATAAAGAACACTTTATTCAACTTCAATTAGACACTGCTGGTAGTAAAATGCTATTAAAGGAGTTGGGTACTTGAGGGAAATAAATGCATGACATTTCCCCACTGGTACAATGGGAAAAAGAGATTTCTTTTCTTCATTTCTATTTGTAGTTGGGCTTCGTGGGTTAGCTAATGAGGCCACTGACTGTCTTCCAACTCTAGAATCAGAGTTAAAATATATCTATATCTATATCTATATCTATATCTATATCTATATCTATATCTATATCTATATCTATATCTATATCTATATCTATATCTATATCTATATCTATATCTATATCTATATCTATATCTATATCTATATCTATATATATGTATCATAATTCTCATAATATGTATAACAGATAATACATACATAATACATATAACATATACATAATACACATAACAGAAGCTAAGTTTTGTGAGCTAAATTCTCATCAAAGACAACTGATACAAATGTGTTCAATTAAATTTGTGAGACCAGAATGGGGTGTGTGGGGGGGAGGGACTAAGGTGACAGCAACCTTTATTGGGGTGTGGTGGAATTCAATCAGTTCAAAAGCACTTATCAAACATTGGCTACGTTCTAGGCACAGAGCCTAGCTCTGAATATTGAAGAAAAAAATACAAAGAAATAGTCCCTGTACTCAGAGAGCTTACATTCTATTAGGGAGTCACCATATATGTATATAGATAAATACAAATAAATACAAGGTAATTTGGGTGGGGAGGGGAGGCATTAGTGGCCAATGGCATCAGGCAAAGTCTAATTAGAAAATGACTCTTGAGATGAATGTTGAGGGAGACAAGCATGGGTAAGGAGAGAGCACTTTCTAGGTACAGAGGATAGCCAATGCAAGGGTGTGGAGATGAGAAATGGAACATCATATATGAGGATTAGTGAGAACATTAGTTTGATTTGATCATAGAGTACATGAAGGGGAATAATGTGTAATCAGGCTGGAAAAGATAGATTATGTAGGAAATGACCACAGAAGTTATGTCAGTCCCACTACCTGCAACCCATGTAGCTAGAATTTCACGGATCTACTGGCTGAATCCATCAGAGGCATATTCTCAGGCAAAAGCAAGCTTGGAAAACATTTTGGTTTGATTTGTGGTTTTATGTGGGATCCTTGGGTTGGAGCACTCCATTGAGGATGATAGACAAATCCTTATACCACCTCCCCAAACTTCCCTTCAGAACAAACACAGATATCCTTTAACTACTTTTTAGTTTGCCATGAGGACACTTAATTTAATGCTAAGTTGGAACTCCATGGATCATGGATATGCTAAAGGACCAGTCCCAGCCATTTCAGCCTTTTTTTCCTGTTGGCTTCCAGACGTAAGGAAGACTCTCTGAATTCTAGAGAGCTGAAAAAGGGAATGACTTGTGAAGCATTAGAGTATTCATAGGCTGATTCCAAATACATTATAGTTATTTACAATGATACTTCTTTTTCTATGGACTGATGATTTACTGATATTTTCTTGGTAAACCATGATATTATATAATTTTGTTTCCTGTTTGTTGATGTTTATGCCTTTGCTTTTAACCTTGTTTTATGATTATCACTTCTAGAAACTGCATTATTTTTGGAAACATTTCCAGAATTTTCCATTATAAATAACTGTGTTTTTTGTTTGAAATATACCATTGATCACATAAAAAAGGTCATTTTCCTGCCTGTGTTTTCTAATGTATGGAGCACAAAACAAAATTATTTTTACCAAATAATTTTTTTCTGTAGGTATTGATATAATGTCTATATGATGCTAGATGATGATAAGTATTGCCTAAAATAGAGCAATAATAAAAGATAAAATCAGTTTCAGGGAAGCTTGGCAAGAGACTCAACAAAGGAAAGCTATCCCAAGGTCACTTAAGGATGAAAATAGGACAAAAAACTGAAGAAAAATACAAAAGATTAGCAAAGATTTTCATAATTAGTGTTTTTCATGATGGAGCTATTCTATGTTGACTCTATTATCATAGTCCTGGATGTGTTTATAGATAATGTAGAAATTGCTCTAATGTAAAAAGGCATGAAAAGCAGTTGGATTAAACTGACATAGAAAGGATGTGTGATGGAAATGAGGTACTCATGAGGATATTGATCAATCCAGCACCACTCCTTTGGATTTCTCCATTTTGCTCTTGGACTGGGCACTTTCTCTCCTCTTCCCCTTTTTCTAGCTTCCTTTTGTTTGTTGTCTTTCCCCTTTATATTGTAAGCTTCTTTTTTGTATTTGTATTCCCAGTGCTTAGCATAATACCTAATGCATAATAGGCACTTATTTTTGTTCAGTCACTTCAGTCAGGTCCAATTCTCCATGACCCCATTTTGGGGATTTTTGGCAGAGATGCTGGAGTGGTTTGCTATTTCCTTCTCCAGCTCATTTTACAGATGAGGAATTGAGGCAAACAGGGTGAAGTGACTTGTCCAGGGTCACACAGCTAGCAAATGTCTGATGCCAGGTTTGAACTCATGAAGATGAGTCTTCCACTATGCCATCTAGCTGCCCTGAGGCATGTAACAAATGTTTATTTATTAATCGAATCATAAAGTATACCAAGAAAGGAATGATACCAAAGGTATAGAACAAATCTTGGACCTCATTAATACAAAAAAAAATGACCAAGCAAACATTAAAAATTTTCAATCTATATGTCTGTTTTTCCATCTAGATGAAATTTTTATGAAAATAATTCACACACATCAAGGACATCTTCAGAGATGGTATTAGTAAGGAATGAACAAGATTTTTAAGAACTATCTTACAGGAGGCCTTATATTTAAAGTAACACTACTATTCAATGTGCAGAGAATTTAATATCATAATGTTGTTATTGGATTTCTTTTGAAAACTGATTCAATAAAATAAAATGCTACCTTCCAGGAAGGCATTTCTCATGCATGGATCAAAATTATTTGTGATTCTATGAAAAGATATAATAATAGAGCTATAACAATGGAGGAAATGGGGAGACATATGCTTACTAAAAGTGTTTACTGTTGTTATGGAGGAAATCTAGCCCAGAGTCCAAGTTGAAAAGGGATTCTCTATAGATGGTGAAGTTCTCTAGATTCTTCTGTTTGCCAATTATGTTGTACTGGCCACATCAAATCCTTGGAACAATGCAGTCTTGGAAGAGATTCCTAAATATTCAAAAGAGGTTGGCCTAACCATCCACATAGGAAAAACCAAAGGGATGAAGAATGTCTCTTTTTCCAGATTATGATATGCATTTATATAGACAACTTATAAAATTCCTCCATAAGTATATATAACTTGGACAACCAGTATAAATGGACAAATAGAGCCCATAATTAACAAGAGAAGAGTGGGTGGGCTTGCCACTGGGAAAGTGTGAAGGTCCTTTTAATGGCTTCAAACTTATACAAGAAAAAATAAAAGTTCATGTTTTTAATATCAATAATCTACCTGTGTTGTGTGGCTATGAGTTATGAAGTATTAAGATCTTTGAAAAATTAAAAATGAGTTTAATCAGATGGAAAGGAAGAAACTTGTGGTGCATATAAATAGGCTTCATAGCATGTAAAAAGATCTGAAGAAGATCTGGAGTAAATTTAAATAAGAGATATCATCCAAGGAGACAATAGACTCGTCACTGAGTGATAACTGATGAATACCCTATGTATTCCACTGGTATCTTTCTGATGTCAAGAAAGAGCAAGGAATGCTTTCAGCATGTTAGGAGGATCACTTGTAGCAAACTTGTGGAAGAACATGGACAAGTGTCACACAGGATAGGCAGACATGGATAGGTTGAAATCTGTATCATTGGATATAATATCCACCTTGATAAGCCCACAGATCCATTTCATTGTGTTAGCATTAATCTAATCATATATTTTAAAAATTAATTATCATCATTGTCTAACCTACATTGTATAAAAAATGTCTTACTCATACTTCATCTTGGTGAAAGATGACTCTAGGTTCTCTAAAGATATGATAGCACAAGGTAAGTTCTGACAGGTTCTACCATGCTGAAAAGGCATAAGGCACAGTCTTGGCAACAGACTGTGTATGCTTAAAGCACTAGCCTGCTAAGTATGGAGCAGAGTGGCCACTCGTTCAAGAATTCTTTGGTCATAGTAACTCATAAGTAAAAATCCAAAATGGCTTCAAGAACTTCACAGTCCCCTTCCACTTCTGGGGAAGTAGTGGCAGAGTGGCAGAAAAGTGGCTAAGAATAATCCATTTCTCAGATAATCAAATCTTAGATCATCTAGAAACATTAGTTTAGCTATTTGTTCTCTAGATCGAGAGTTCTTGTCCAGTAGCAGGAGAGGGAACACTACTGGAGGAAATTCATCATATTAATCCTAGCAGTCTCTCTATAAATGAAGCCACAAGACAAAAGGAAATTGCAACTCACTGGGAGGATGAAAAACAGATTCTCCTGGGACATGCAAATAAAGGAATTGATAGACTTGGTTTGATCATATTTCTAAAGGCAATGACAAAGATTATTTTATGGGATATTCGGTTATCTCATATTACTGCACTTATGTCAACCTCTTGCAACAATATCACCATGAATATAATTGCAGCTTATGTGCCAATATTTATGAGAAGATATAGAAGTTACATGAAGAATTGATAAAAAAAAACCTTTAACATTAAATTAATGATACCTTGATGCCTAATTTCAAAATAAACTTGAGTATAGTGGAATATGACAATATATATATATATATATATACAGATATATATATGTGCATATATATGTGTGTAGATATACACATATGTGTGTGTGTGTGTGTACACACACACACATATATCAATATATATATATATCTATATATATCTATGTTTATATATCTACACACATATATATTGGAGAATATGGCTCAGGTATGGGAGATGCCAATACTTGATGACCATACAGAAGCCTCATATTTCTATATCTGGAATATTTTTTTCTAATAAAAGAGTCAAGGGGTACTATTCATGGTGCTGGTAAGCACCAAATAACATAAAATTATAAAAGAAAAATGAAACTGATTATATTTTAATAGACAGGAAATGACCCATGACCAACTTGGGAGTGATCCTTGAATGAACTCCCTGAACATAGTCAGATCACTGACTTGTTATGGTAAAATTAATATAAAATTGGGCAAAAGAATAAAAGTGAGGAAAATGGTGTGACATGCAATTAAAGCAACTCCAACCTGACATTTAAACAAGCTGTTGAGCATGAAAAATGGGAAAGGAGTGGAAGAATAGATATTAATACAAATTATTACCTTTTCTTAGAAAGTCTAACCAATGTAAGTCAACTGCTGTAATGAGACATTCAGAAGAGCCTAAAAAAGCACCTCAACCAGCAAATACTTGATATTCTTTATAATTAGAGAGATATGAGAAGTAGTGGAGAAAAACAAATTTAAGGAAAGTATAGCTCAACAAAGGAAAGTTATCCCAAAGATATTTAAGGATGAAATTGAAGGGAAGAAAGTAAAATAGATGAAAAATGGAACAGATCTATGGGGATTTCTTTCTAAAATTTGAATAATTTTATTGATTTTTTTTACATTGTCAAAATTTCTCCCAGTATTGCTCTTCCCAGTCCAAGAATGGCATTCCATATAACCAAAAATTATAAAAAGAAAAAAAAGAACAGAAAAACACTAGTAAAACATATCAATAAATTGAAAAAGTATAAAAACATATGCAATGTTTCACATCAGTAGACTTCCCATCTCTACAAAGGAGTGGGCTGATGATATCCTCTCATAGCCCATCTTTGGGGACTATGTTCTTTGTAATTTTTCAAACTTTACTTTTGCTTTTTTGTGATTTTTTTCTATTTACATTGTTGAAATAATTTATATACATGTATATATTCCCCTTCCCCCCCCACCCCGGCTCTGCTTACTTTACTCTGCATTAGTTTGTCTAAATTTCTCCAAGATTCTCTGTGTAGGCATAACTCGGGGATGTTGTGGGTTTAGTTCCAGACTGCTGCAATAAAGTGAATATTGCAATAAAGTGAGTCACATGAATTTTTTGGTTTCTTAGTGCATGTAAAAGATATATTAATACTATACTGTAACCTATTAAGTGTGTAATAGTATTACGTCGAAGAAATGCACTACCTTAATTAAAAATATTTTATTGTCCCCAAAATGCTAACTATCATCTGAACTTTCAATGAGTTGTAGTCTTTCTGAGGGTGGTGAAAGGTCTTGCCTTGATGTTGATAGCTATTGACTGATCAGGGTGGTGGTTGCTGAAGGTTGGAGTGGCTGCTCTATATTTTGGATATCAAACCCATAGCTGAGAAATTTGATACAAAGATTTTTTTTTCTAATTCAACCTCCTTTTCTTAACCTATATCAATTTTTTGTATGTCTGAGTGCATGCATGTGTGTGTGCGTCTGTGTGTGTGCATCTGTGTGTGTATGTGTGTATGTGTGTATGTGTAATAACAACTAGCAGCACCAGCAGCAGCTAACATTTATGTAGCACTTACTATGTGCCAGGCACTGTGTTAAGTACTTTACAATTATCCCAATCATCTCACTGTGTTAAGTACATTACAATTATCTCACAACTGTGGGAAGTAGGTGCTATTATTACAGATGAGGAAACTAAGGCAAACAAATTAAATGACTTGCCCAGGGACATACAGCAGGGTCACACACAGTGCTACCTAGTACAATCCCATAGTATTGTCCCTACCCCATCCTTGATGATTCAGCCACCATTGAAATACACCCTCTATTGGTGACTTTTTCCACTCTTCATTTACCTGGAAAACTCCTCCCTGTGTCCATGGTCTCCCACTCCTAGAAGTGTCTATTGCCTCTAGAAGTTCCAATTCCTACCACCCCTTCACAGGACAAGTTGACTTTTCAAGCATCAAGTCTCCTAGATCTAATCCAGTGTAAGGTCTTCATCTCTCTTCACTCTCAGGAACATTCATCAATGGACCCCTTTCCACCTCCAAAGGCCTCCTTCCTTACCCCCTCATTATTAATCATTCCCCTATCCTCACCCATTCCCCTATGGACCCTTTTCATTCTGAGACAGCATTCACCTGTAGGCAGGATATTGCCAAGTTCTGTCCATAGTACCCCCATCTATCTCTTCACTGTTATGACCAGATTTCCCCCTTCACTCCTGTCTTCTTGCATACATTTAGAAAGAAGTCTCCTACTGGTTTCTCTATTGTCACTCTGTTGCTATTACTGTCTTTGCCTGCATTTATTCACTTCTGTATTTCTGTTGTTTGTGGTGTTTGAGAGGCAAACAATCTGTTCAGTAGGTTTTCAATTTCATGCAAATAAATTATCTATTTTACCTTTTATATTTGCCTCTATTTCTTGTTTAGTTAAGAATACATCGTAACTCTCATAAAGCTGTGAAAGGTATATGATTTTACAATAAATGATGATGATGATGATAATGACAGCAGGCGTTAATAGCGCCTACTATGAGTTAAGCTCCGTGCTAAATGCTTTACAAATATTATCTCCTTTGAGCTTCACAACATCCTTGCAAGATAGATGCTATTATCATCATTTTACAGTTGAGGAAGTTGAGGCAAACAGAAGCTATGTGCTTTGCCTAAGGTCACATAGCTAGTAAGTGTTTGAATCAAGATTTGAACTCAGTTCTTCATGACTTCAGGTATAGTGCTCTATCCAGTGTTCTATCTGATCCACTTCTCTTCTAAAATTTTTTTATGGTTCAATCTTTAATATTCAGGTCATGTATCCCTCTTGAATTTATTATGGGATATGGTGGTCTAAGCCTAATTTCTGGCAGATTACTTTCCAGCTTTTCTAACTCTACAAATTTTTTTTTTTGTGAGAATGATCTACATGTTTCACTGAAGATATTCTTGATGGAATTATGAGAAGAAACAAGGAGGCTTTTGCAAATGATATTCTACAACAAACATATAACATAGTCATACAACTGACTATGCAGAGAATATAAAATCACATTATATTCATGCTTTATTGACTTTAAAAAATACTTAATTCAGTGGAGCAAAATTCTGCCTTATAGTTTCTCCTCCAATGATATGTCTCCCATCACATGTCCCGTCACAATTCTTTGAAATATGTTCTAATAGGGATAACCTCATCCAGTGTTTTCTGATCATTAATATAAAATGAGAGTATAAACAGGAAGAGACATATGTTTACTAACATGCTTGCTACAATCATGGAGGGGGATTTCCAGTACAGAGCATAAAATGGAAAGGGCTTCTCTACAGAAAGTGAGGCTCTCCAGATGCTTCTGTTTCTAGATCACACTGTGCTGATTGCATCAAGTTCCAAATCATTGCAAAACCTACTAAATTACATTGTAACATTTTAAAAATTGAATTAATTATCCTATAAAATTTAAAAGATTTGAATTAACTATCCTTATAAAAAAAGCTAAGTCGCCCAAGATTGCTTATTGATCAGAGTCTGATGTGTATGTGTATAGAGGACCCATAAAGAGCATCCATTGTACATATATCTTGGAGAGGCATAACAAAAGGATAATAAACTGAGCCCAGAACTGAGTAGGAGAAGGAGAGAGGGCTGAATTACTTTTGTGATATGGTCACAATTCTCTATTGATCCAAAGCTTCTCCTTGAAACAAAAGCCCTTCTTTATCAACACCTTTTCCTGGAATGATGTATAACTATGAATCATAAGATATAATAGCTTTCTAAGAAATGAAAGTTGAGGATCACCTAAAAAACAATCAAAAATAATATGGGGGGACACTTCCAGGAGCTCAGATGGTGGAGTAAGCAGTAAATCACTGTAACTCTCCCATATTCACCTCCAAACAACCATAAAATAGCACCACAAAACAAATCCTGAAACAACAGAACCAGCAAAAAGATGGGGTGAAACAATCTTTGAGCCCAAGAAGATTGGCAGGAAAGGTCTGTCTCTCTTGGGTAAAAGGGAGTGCAGCCGAGGACAGGAAGAATTCCAGCAAGCCAGCACGAAGTCACACCTCAGCAAACCAGTGGGAGATCCTGAGCCCCAGTGCAGTAAAGCATGCAAACATCAACACCTCACATGCCTCAGCTAGGGAAACAGGTAGATGCCAGCTCTGAGAACTGTCATGTGTTTTGGTATAGCCTCAGGTAAATAGGTAAACAAAGGGACAGCTAGGTGGCACCACTCCCAGCCTTGGAGTCAGGAGGACCTGAGTTCAAATCTAGCCTTAGACACCTGATGCTTACTAGCTATGTGACCTTGGGAAAGTCACTTAACCTTGATTGCCTCACCAAAAAAGGGCAAACAAACAAACAAACAAAAAATGCAAACCTTACCAGTACCTAAGCAAACAGGCAGTGGCCAGCTACAGGATGCTTCAGCATAGCCCTGGGCAAACAAGCTACAGCCAGTGGCCAGACTGCTATGTGCTTCAGCAAAGCCCTGGGGAAATGCAGAAACACTCCATTGGCCTTAGCAAATACCAGACACCAGCTCATCCAGGAAAGCTGCCAGGTAAACAGGTAAGTTGCCAGACCCTTATGGCTTCCAGCAGCACAAGCCACCCCCTCAGTGAAGCACCAGACATGAGAATACCTCTTTTTTTTTTGGCAATTGGGGTTAAGTGACTTGCCCAGGGTCATATAGCTAGTGTCAAGTGTTTGGTCTGAGGCCGGATTTGAACTCAGGGTCCTCTTGACTTCAGGGCTGGTGCTCTATCTACTGTGCCACCTAGCTGCCCTGAGAATCCCTCATAAGCCTCAGGGCAGCACCAGATAAACAGCCAGGGCCTATGGCCCCTGGCACTAGAAGCCTGAGACCATGCCCCTTTCATCCAGGGAGCAGAGCTAAATCTTAACAGAAGAGGAAAAGGCCAAAAATATGAGCAAAAAAACAGCAACAAAAATGAATCTGGCCATAGAAAGTTACTATGGTGACAGGGAAGACTAAGACACAAACTCAGAAGAGGACAACAATATCAAAATACCTATGGGCAAAATTCCAAAGAAAAATAGGAAGTGGTCTGAAGCCCAGAAAGAACTCATGGAAGAGCTCAAAAAGGAGCTTAAAAATCATATAAGAGAGGCAGAAGGAAAATTGAGAAAAGAAATGAGAGTGATGCAAGAGAATTATAAAAAAGGAGTCAACAGGTTGGAAAAAGAAAACAACTGCTTAAAAAATAGAATTGGCCAAATGGAAAAGAAGATGCAAAAATCTACTGAAGAAAACAACTCATTAGAAAGTACAATTGGCCAAATAGTAAAGAAAGTACAAAAACTAATTGAGGAAAGCAGCTCCTTAAAAGTTAGAATTGGGTAAGTGGAAGCTAATGACTATGAGACATCAAGAATCAATCAAACAAATTCAAAAGAATGAAAACAATAAAAGAAAATGTAAAATACCTCATAGGTAAAAAACAACTGACCTGGAAAACAGATCCAGAAGAAATAATGTCAGAATCATTGGACTACCTCAAAGCCATAATCAAAAGGAGGATCTGGACAGTATCTTTCAAGAAATTATCAAGGAAAACTGCCCTGATATCCTGGAGCCAGAAGGCAAAATAGGCATTGAAAGAATCCACCAATCACCTCAGGGAAGAAATGCTAAAATAAAAAATTCCAAAGAACATTATAGCCAGAATTCAGGACTATCAGGTCAAGGAAAAAAGTACTGCAAGTGACCAAAAAGAAACAATTCAGATATCAGCAAGCACAATCAGGATTACAAAGGACTTAGCAGCTGCAACATTAAAAGATTGGAGCTCATAGAACACGATATTCTGGAAAGCAAATAAGCTAGGACTACAACCAAGAATCACTCACCTGGTGAAATGAAACATAATATTTTAAGGGAAAAAATCATCATTCAATGAAATTGAATGATTTCAAGCTTTCATAAGGAGATCAGAATCAAACAAAAAAATTGATCTCCAGTATCAAGACCCAAGAGAAGCATAAACAAGTAAAAAGGGAAAAGAAAACATAAGGGATTCAGTAGAGTTTAAATGTAAATGTAAACTAAGTAGTTTGCATTTCTACATGGGAAGATGGTACTTGTAATTCTTAAAAACTGAATCACTAATAGCACAGCTAGAAGAAATATAAATAAAGGGTATGGGTTTAAGATGAATTTGAGAGAATGACATAAAAATAATCAAGGGATGAAAAAGAAGAGTACACTGGATGCAGAAGGAAGGGTGAGGTAGAATGGGGTAAATTATTTCACATGAAGAGGAGCAAAAGAAAACATATTATAGTGGAGGGGAAATGGGAGGGTAGGTGATGGGCATCGCTTGAACCTTACAGTCACCAGTATTGCCTCAAAGAGGGAATAGTATACACAATCACTTGAATATAAAAATCTATTTTATTGAACAAGGGAATAGGAGGAGAGGCAATTAAGTAAAGGTGAGGAGACTAACAAAAGGAAAGGCA